>NC_140994.1:271767047-272367047 GCF_052327205.1 Somniosus microcephalus
GGAGAGTGGAAGAGAGGGAGGGGGAGAGGGGGAGTGGGGAGAGGGGGAGAGGGGAGAGGGGGAGGGGGAGAAGGGGAGTGGGGAGTAGGCAGAGGGGGAGAGGGGGAGAGTGGAGGAGAGGAGAGAAGAAAAGAGTATATACAAATTATACGAATGTATATTTATACACTCAGGGATATATCTGTTTATACAATGTATGAATAGATCTGCGTTTATTTGTTCAACCATAAATGTTTTTCGATGCTTTGGCAACATAAGATGTACCTTATCATGCCAATAAAGCGATTTGAATTGAATTCAAACTGAGAATTGAAAGCAAACTGAGAAAAACCTTGATAATGTACAGACTTAGTGAACATAGCCTGGCGATCGAAAAAGGTAGACACAGGCAGGCCCGGCTACCAAGAGAGGACAGGATATGCTCTCACTGCAGTCAGGGAGTGGTAGAGACAGAGATGCACTTCCTCACAGCTTGTAGAAAATATCAGGGCATAAGGAGAATTTCTACCCAAAATTCACAAAACTATGCCCGGAATTCAGAAATTTGAATGATGACCAAAAACTCCCATACCTACTAGGGGAAGAGAAAAATTGTGTAACACTAGCGGCACACTATGTTACAGCTTGCCATAAACAGAGGGACTGTGGTGTATGTAACCGTTCCACCTTTAAGAGAACTATTTTAAGAGTTGCACTACTTTATCTTGGCTGCTGTATACTGTAATACCGGTGGTGACCACACCGGTATATAAGCGTTGTGTAGTGATTTACTGGGCAGTTCAGCCCTGACCTTCGACTAGTAAAGACCTGTTAAAAGTTATTCTTGTGGTCTGTGTGTAGTAATTCTCAATATAGCACACAGACTTAACAGTGGCGACGAGTACGATCTTACCCTGCGGCAGAGATACATCCAAGGCAGTTTAACGGGCGTCGAGAAGAGGCATCCGCCCTCATCATTCTGCTGAGAAAAGACTCGGGTCTGCAGAGCAAAGGAAGAATTCTGACACGAAGCCTTCCATCAGCAACAGGCAGTGATCATCCCTTCTATCACGGTGGTGGGTAAGCCGATCAGCGACGAGCAGCAAGTCGGCCACATTGGCTGTGAAGTAGGGGAGGGAAAAATGGAGGATATAAGGGCGGAGAACTCGACCACGGCCGGGGAAAAGAGCCGGACAGAAGTCGGGGCCAGAGGCGCTGAGACTGGGGCAGCGTAAGGCACGGGAGCCGCGGTGAATGCAAACGCAGCCGGTGTAAAAGACCGGGCTGCAAGCGGGCTGGGAGACGCAACAGCGTCGAGAGAGAGCTCGACCGCGACCGGTGAAAAAGGCCGGGCAGCTACCGAGGCTGCGAGGCGCAACGACCGGGACAGCGTAAGGCGCGGGAGAAAATTAAAAAAAAACCGCGGAGAACTCAGCCGCAGCCGGGGGGAAAGGACCGGACTGCAAGAGGGGCTGGGAGGCACGATTTGAGAACCGCTGGGGAGGGCGAACGCAGCAATACGGCAATCGCCATTACAGCCAGCGGGGGAGAAAGGCAAACGCGGGAAGCCGCCATTTTCGTAGGCGGGGGAAGAAGACAAGCGCGGGAAACCGCCATTTTGAAAAAAAAAAATAAAAGAAACATTTCTTTTTGTTTCTCAAGAAGATTGCGAGGATGCCTAAGCGTGGTAACATCAACGATTTCGATCCCGATGTTGAAGATTGGGCCATGTATGTAGAACACATAGAGATATATTGTAAGGCAAATAAAATATCAAATGAAGATAAAGCACTAACCTTACTAAACTCAATGGGTGCGAAGACATACGGGCTATTGAAGCATCTTCTATCACCAGCTAAACCGGCGGATCAGGCTTTCGCTAATATTGTTGCTGTCCTGAGAAATCATTTGAACCCCACACCGCTGATGTTAGCGGAACGATTTAAATGTTATGCGAGAACGCAACTGAAAGAGGAAAGCAACGCGGAGTATTTAATTGAACTGCGTAAGCTAGCGAAATACTGTCAGTTTGGGGAAAGACTGACAGAGGCACTGAGAGACAAATTCGTGTGTGGATTGTCGAAAGAAGGAACACAAAAGCGGCTGCTTGAAGAGAATGATCTTACACTTGATAAGGCTGTCACTATTGCAGCATCGCACGAAGCCGCAGCGAGAGGCACTGCGGAAATGCAGCTGAAGGCAGCGGTACTCAGCGTAGATCAAATGGCTTTGGGTACAACGAAATGTTATCGTTGTGGAAAGACAACACACGATCAGAACCAATGCTGGTTTAAAAACCAGGAATGTAGAAAATGTGGCAAGCTTGGTCACATAGCTAAAGTATGCCGGTCAGGAAAGAAGACCAGCAACAAAAAGTCACCGCAGGAAAGGTGCAGAAAGGTACCTAAGGTGGCTGAGAAGAGTTCGGATGAACAGAATTCGGATTCGGACTCCAACAGCAAGGAACTGGGTAGTCTGAGAATTCACAATGTGAGTAAGGAAGCTGACCTACAAACTATCTGGGTCACGCTTCAGATAGCAGGAGTCCAAGTGAAGATGGAATTGGACACCGGATCGGCGTTGACGGTCATGAATAAGCAAGATTACAAAAGGTTATTCACACATATTCCCCTACGGGGTACGGAGATAGTATTGCAGACATACACGGGGCAAAGAGTATACCCCATCGGAAAGATAAAAGTCAAGGTGGTACACAAGGGCAAAGAACACCAAGGAATGGACATATATGTACTACCTGAGGGAGGTCCACCACTTCTGGGACGGGAGTGGATCAGGAAAATAAATATGGACTGGCACTCCCTAAAAGCAATAACGGTAGATTCCGGAAAAAAAGATGTCAAACCTGAACGATTGTCCAGAATATTGGATGAGGGCATATGCAGCAGTGACAGTGACAAAGCAGAGAGTGAGAACTCGGTGAAGACAATCAGCTCAGACTCTGGAACTGATGATGGTAAGACCAGCCCATGTGCAAAAGACAAGTCTAAAATGGACTTGCAAACTAATGATGGAAAAACGAAGGAGTGCATAAATGCTTCAGAAGAGAACAATGTATCAGAACAGAATTCCACTGAACAACAACAACATAGTTTGACAGAGAATTCTGAGTCTGTCCAGTCTACAGACATGCACATTTCTGAGGAACACCGGGCTCAAACTCTACTCAATTTCAAACTACAACAGCAATTAGAACAAATGATTCGCCGTTTTGAGCAAGAGATGAATGCAAAGAAAAAGTTCTTTGACACAGAGTTGGAGAATCTGGGAAGACAGCAGAAGCAGCTGATTGAGAAAATGGATCAGGAACACACAAACCGTCTGCGCGATGAGGCCAAACGAATCAAAGCTGAGCAAGAAAGGGAATATGTCAAATTCATCGATCAGTTGAAAGCTAAGAAGAAAGAGCACCCTTTTGTGAGCAGTGTCAGCAGTAATAAGCCACTCAGGGAATTGGTGGCAGAGGCAAAAGCTGAAGTGATGGAGGAAATAGAAGACAATAGAGAGGAAGCAGAAGATGATGACTCATCTGAACCATTATCACCCCTACCAGGTCACGCACGTGGTCCCTCCGAACTGAGCCAAATCAGTCTGGAAGTAGAAAAACTTCCCAAGGTACTCGAGCCTTTAGAAGTCAGCAATGCTGGTTCTGAAGTTACAAAAGTTCAAGCTGTTAAGTCCAGTGAAGGACTATTAGATGAGTCACCCCAGCAACGAGAACCTACTACACCACCGAAAACTACTACACCACCGAGGCGTTATCCGGACAGAGTCAGGAGGCCTCCTCAGAGACTGAATCTGTGAACTGTTTTTACATGAAGTTGTGTATATATGTTAGTATGTTATGTTTAATAGGGAATATATACTGTTAAGCTAAAAAGGGAGGATTGTGGTGTATGTAACCGTTTCACCTTTAAGAGAACTATTTTAAGAGTTGCACTACTTTATCTTGGCTGCTGTATACTGTAATACCGGTGGTGACCACACCGGTATATAAGCGTTGTGTAGTGATTTACTGGGCAGTTCAGCCCTGACCTTCGACTAGTAAAGACCTGTTAAAAGTTATTCTTGTGGTCTGTGTGTAGTAATTCTCAATATAACACACAGACTTAACAGGGACAACCACTAAATATAAGAAAAGAGTATATATAAATTATATGAATGTATATTTATACACTCAGGGATATATCTGTTTATACACTGTATGGATAGGTCTGTATTTTTGTGTACAAACATGAATGTTTTTCGATGCTTTGGCAACATAAGATGTAACTTGTCATGCCAATAAAGCGATTTGAATTGAATTGAATTGAATTGAATTGAATTGAGTGGAGGAGAGGGAAGGGGAGAGGGGGAGTGGTGGACTGGGGAGAGGGGGAGAGGGGAGAGGGGAAGTGGGGAGAGGGGGAGAGGGGAGAGGGGGAGAGGGGGAGAGGGGAGAGGGGGAGAGGGAAGAGGGGAAGTGGGGAGAGGGGGAGTGCGCAGTGGGCAGAGGGGGAGTGGGGAGTGGGGAGAGATGAGGGGAGCCCCAACTTTCCTGAGATCTCACGTTGCCACTGGTGTCAGGATCCAGTTGCGGTGTCGATGGGTGACACTGGGCTGTCGCAACTGCCAGTCACTTGTTTCTAAGTCGGGTGAACGGTGGATGGAGGTGCCATTCAGCGCTCAGCTCTGTAATATAAAGAAATATACAGCGAGCACTGATCCGACGACCCACTGACTATTGGAAATTGCAGCAAATAAATCGCACTCCAATTACCCGAGATTCTCTGAGTAAAAACATTAAGATTGGCCTTGCACTGCTCATTTCCTGGTTTACCTGCTGAAAGGCCCATGTAGATTCCATCCTATAATGAAACACGCCCAAAGCCTGTTCAATATTAGAGTGTTCAGGAGCAACAAATAAAGACTAAGACAGACTTAGCTTGTACGGGATTTCCACAAGGTTCAGAATATACCTAACGTTTGCAGCATTCCTCTTTAACTGCACTTTTCATTTGATTTTCATTCAGAAAACGCGTGCAGTTCTTGGCATTTTATTGAACAGAAATACTAATGATTGCTGAATAAACACAACCCAGGAAGCCAGATTTATTCTGGCCAGGGAGCATTTTGTTCGAGCTGATGTCTACAGGAGCCAAACAAGGAACTGGCTCTCCGGGCAGTGGAGAACACAAGCAACATTCAAATTATGGAAATATAAAGAGCATTTCATACTGCCCCAGATTGGCCACATCTTCAGCCAATTAACATTCCTTTAAGGGTTTACAGCCCACTGCTGGACCTGACATCAACAGCACCTCATAAAAAACACAAACATCAATTCAGGCAAACCATTACTGTCATTATAATCGCATTAAACCAACACGCCCACCAGTTGCTGCTCCACTCTAAGATAAACCAGATGAGGGCTGGAGGAATCAGACAGTCTTCCCGTGACTCACTCGGCCCCAAATGCATCGCATTGTTGTAATACCTGTTCAACAAGCCGCCTGTTTATCTCTGGTGTTGCGCTGAAGCCTGGCCATGGAGCCTGATAGTGCCGTGTGCTCGGCTGTCTGATGCTCTCTCACTCTTAGCTAAGAGCTGCGGGCCTGTCACTGCTTAAACAGAGGAAGGGAAGTCCTGTTAGAACAGATTTAATAATGTGTGCGGGTCACAGGTCACGGCCTAATAGCTTACATCTTTATTCTGTCAGGGGTTCTGAACTATTTGGAAAAAGTAAAATGATTCTGGATATTGTAGCATTGGAGCAGACAAACTACAACCTAATTCCATGGCCCAGTTTCCCTCTCCTGCCCCTAATGGGGGAAAAGGAGACCCCTTTATATTTCAGGGTGAATCTCGTGCCTGCCACACAGCCAATTAAACATTTGTCACAGAGTAACGCGTGTCTGTTCAGAGGGAACAACTGCAGAGAAAAATCAGCACTGGGCTATTCCTCACCCCTCCACTTTAAAAAAAATTCATTCCTGGCATGTGAGTGTCGCTGGCAAGGCCAGCATTTATTGCCCATCCCTAGTTGCCCTTGAGAAGGTGGTGGTGAGCCGCCTTCTTGAACCGCTGCAGTCCGTGTGGTGAAGGTACTCCCTCAGTGCTGTTAGGGAGGGAGTTCCAGGATTTTGACCCAGCGACGTTGAAGGATCGGTGATATACTTCCAACTCGAGTTGCTGCAGTGCATCTTGTAGACGGTACACACTGCAGCCACGGTGCGCCGGTGGTGGAGGGAGTGAATGTTTAAGGTGGTGGATGGGGTGCCAATCAAGGGGGCTGCTTTGACCTGGATGGCGTTGAGCTTCTCGAGTGTTGTTGGAGCTGCACTCATCTAGGCAAGTGGAGAGTATTCCATCACACTCCTGATTTGTGCCTTGTAGATGGTGGAAAGGCTTTGGGAGTCAGAAGGTGAGACACTCGCCGCAGAATTCCCAGCCTCTGGCCTGCTCTTGTTGCCACAGTATTTATGTGGCTGGCCCAGTTAAGTTTTTGGTCAATGGTGACCCCCCAGGTTGTTGATGGTGGGGGATTCGGCGATGGTAACGCATTGAATGTCAAGGGGCAGTGTTTAGACTCTGGCATGTTGAAGGTGGTCATTGTCTGGCACTTGTCAAACACTATTCCTCATCCCACACGCCCTCCACTCTAACACTAATGCCTCATGAACCTCCATGCCCAATGTTGACTCCCGTGCCCAATGTTCATAGAATCATAGAAATTCAAGGCACAGAAGGAGGCTGTTTGGCCCATCGTGTCTGTGCCGGCCGAAAAAGAGCTATCCAGCCTAATCCCACTTTCCAGCTCTTGGTCTGTAGCCTTGTACGTCCATCATGTAGGTCCTTGTAGGTCCTGGAATTTTTGGAGGATGTAACTGGTAAAATAGATAAGGGAGAACCAGTGGATGTGGTGTATTTGGACTTTCAGAAAGCTTTCGATAAGGTCCCACACAAGAGATTAGCATGCAAAATTAAGGCACATGGGATTGGGGGCAAGGTATTGACTTGGATAGAGAACTGGTTGGTGGACAGAAAGCAAAGAGTTGGAATAAACGGGTCGTTTTCCGAGTGGCAGGCAGTGACTAGTGGGGTACCGCAAGGATCGGTCCTAGGACCCCAGCTGTTCACAATATATATTAATGATCTGGACGGGGGAATTGGATGTAATATCTCCAAATTTGCAGACGACACAAAGCTGGGCGGGAGGGTAAGCTGCGAGGAGGATGTCGGGAAACTCCAGTACGATTTGGACAGGTTGGGTGATTGGGCAGAAACATGGCAAATGCACTATAATGTGGATAAATGTGAGGTTATCCACTTTGGTGGCAAAAACAGGAAGGCAGATTATTATTTGAATGGCAATAGATTGGGAGAAGGGGAAGTGCAAAGAGACCTGGGTGTCCTTGTGCACCAGTCGCTGAAGGTAAGCATGCAGGTGCAGCAGGCGGTTAAGAAGGCAAATGATATGTTGACCTTTGTAGCAAGAGGGTTCGAGTACAAGAACAAGGATGTCTTGCTACAGTTGTACAGGGCCTTGGTGAGACCGCACCTTGAGTATTGTGTGCAGTTTTGGTCACCTTACCTGAAGAAGGACATTTTTGCCATGGAGGGAGTGCAGCGAAGATTCACCAGGCTGATACCTGGGATGGCAGGAATGACGTATGAGGAGAGATTGTGTCGATTGGGCTTATACTCACTGGAGTTTAGAAGATTGAGAGGGGATCTCATCGAAACCTATAAAATTCTGTCAGGTCTGGACAGACTAGATGCAGGAAGGATGTTTCTGATGGCCGGGGAGTCCAGAACCAGGGGTCATAGTCTAAGGATAAGGGGTAAGCCATTTAGGACTGAAATGAGGAGGAATTTCTTCACCCAGAGAGTGGTGAACCTGTGGAATTCTCTGCCACACAGGGCGGTGGAGGCCAGTTCATTAAATATATTCAAGAAAGAGTTGGATATATTTCTTGAGGCTAAAGGGATCAAGGGATATGGGGAGAAAGCAGGGACAGGGTACTGAATTTGGATGATCAGCCATGATCACATTGAATGGCGGAGCAGGCTCGAAGGGCCGAATGGCCTACTCCTGCTCCTATCTTCTATGTTTCTATGTTTCGATCAAGTGCATATCCAAGTACTTTTTAAATGCGAAGAGGGTTACATAGAAACATAGAAGATAGGAGCAGGAGTAGGCCATTCGGCCCCTCGAGCCTGCTCCGCCATTCAATGAGATCATGGCTGATCATCCAAACTCAGTACCCTGTCCCTGCCTTCTCCCCATATCCCTTGATTTCTGCCTCTACCACCCTTTCAGGCAGTGAGTTCCAGACCCCACCACCCTCTGGGGAAAACATTTCTCCTCAACTCCCCTCTAATCCTTCTGCCAATTACTTTAAATCTATGTCCCCTGTTTATTGACCCCTCTGCTAAGGGAAACAGGTCCTTCCTATCCACTCTATCTAGGCCCCTCATAATTTTATACACCTCAATTAAGTCTCCCCTCAGACTCCTCTGTTCCAAAGAAAACAGACCCAGCCTATCCAGTCTTTCCTCATAGCTAAAATTCCCCAGCCCAGGCAACATTCTTGTAAATCTCCTCTGCACCGTCTCTAGCGCAATCACATCTTTCCTGTAATGTGGTGACCAGAACTGCACGCAGTACTCTAGCTGAGGCCTAACTAGTGTTTTATACAGTTCTAGCATAACCTCCCTGCTCTTATATTCTATGCCTTGGCTAGTATCAATAATTGATAATATTAATAATAATATTGGCAAGTATCCCGTGTGCCTTCTTAACCACCTTATCTACTTGTCCTGCTACTGTCAGGGACCTGTGGACATGCACTCCAAGGTCCCTCTGTTCCTCTACACTACTCAGTGTCCTACCATTTATTGTGTATTTCCTTGCCTTGTTAGCCCTCCCCAAATGCATTACCTCACACTTCTCCAGATTGAATTCCATTTGCCACTGTTCTACCCACCTGACCAGTCCATTGCTCTCTTCCTGCAGTCTACCCTTCCTTCTTCATTATCAACCACATGGCCAATTTTTGTATCATCTGCAAACTTCTTAATCATGACCCCTACGTTGAAGTATAAATCATTGATATACCAAAAAAAAAATTGAGGGACCCAGTACTGAGCCCTTCCGAACCCCTCTGGAAACAGCCTTCCAATCACAAAAACACCCTTCGACCATCACCCTTTGCTTCCTGCCACTGAGCCAATTCTGGATCCAACTTGGCACTTTCCCTTGGATCCCATGGGCTTTTATTTGTCTGTCATTTGGGACCTTGTCAAAAGCTTTGCTAAAACCCATGTAGACTACATCAGACGCACCACCCTCATTGACCCTCCTTGTTATCTCCTCAAAAAATTCAATCAAGTTAGTCAGACACAACCTTCCCTTAACAAATCCGTGCTGACTGTCCCTGATTAATCCGTGTCTTTCTAAATGATGATTAATATTGTCCTTCAGAATTTTTTCCAATAATGTTCCCACTACCGAGGTTAGTCTGACAGGCCTGTAATTACTCGGTTTATCCATTTCTTCCTTTTTAAACAATGGTACAACGTTAGCAGTCCTCCAGCACCTCACCTGTAGCCAGAGAGGACCCCCGTGCCCAGACCTGACACTCTCCCAACACGTTGTCCAAACACAATTGATACATCAGCATTTGAAGCATCTTCAAAAATGAAGTGGTGCTCAGGACCCAGTGCCATGTGGTGCTCAGGACCCAGTGCCATGTGATGCTCAGGACCCAGTGCCATGTGGTGCTCAGGACCCAGTGCCATGTGGTGCTCAGGACCCAGTGCCATGTGGTGCTCAGGACCCAGTGCCATGTGGTGCTCAGGACCCAGTGCCATGTGGTGCTCAGGACCCAGTGCCATGTGATGCTCAGGACCCAGTGCCATGTGGTGCTCAGGATCCAGTGCCATGTGATGCTCAGGACCCAGTGCCATGTGGTGCTCAGGACCCAGTCCCATGTGGTGCTCAGGACCCAGTGCCATGTGGTGCTCAGGACCCAGTGCCATGTGGTGCTCAGGACCCAGTGCCATGTGGTGCTCAGGACCCAGTGCCATGTGATGCTTAGGACCCAGTGCCATGTGGTGCTCAGGACCCAGTGCCATGTGGTGCTCAGGACCCAGTGCCATGTGGTGCTCAGGACCCAGTGCCATGTGGTGCTCAGGACCCAGTGCCATGTGGTGCTCAGGACCCAGTCCCATGTGGTGCTCAGGACCCAGTGCCATGTGGTGCTCAGGACCCAGTGCCATGTGGTGCTCAGGACCCAGTGCCAAGTGGTGCTCAGGACCCAGTGCCATGTGGTGCTCAGGACCCAGTGCCATGTGATGCTCAGGACCCAGTGCCATGTGGTGCTCAGGACCCAGTGCCATGTGATGCTCAGGACCCAGTGCCATTTGGTGCTCAGGACCCAGTGCCAAGTGGTGCTCAGGACCCAGTGCCATGTGGTGCTCAGGACCCAGTCCCATGTGGTGCTCAGGACCCAGTGCCATGTGGTGCTCAGGACCCAGTGCCATGTGGTGCTCAGGACCCAGTGCCATGTGATGTTCAGGACCCAGTGCCATGTGGTGCTCAGGACCCAGTGCCATGTGGTGCTCAGGACCCAGTGCCATGTGGTGCTCAGGACCCAGTGCCATGTGGTGCTCAGGACCCAGTGCCATGTGGTGCTCAGGACCCAGTGCCATGTGGTGCTCAGGACCCAGTGCCATGTGGTGCTCAGGACCCAGTCCCATGTGGTGCTCAGGACCCAGTGCCATGTGATGCTCAGGACCCAGTGCCATGTGGTGCTCAGGACCCAGTACCATGTGGTGCTCAGGACCCAGTGCCATTTGGTGCTCAGGACCCAGTGCCATTTGGTGCTCAGGACCCAGTCCCATGTGGTGCTCAGGACCCAGTCCCATGTGGTGCTCAGGACCCAGTGCCATGTGGTGCTCAGGACCCAGTGCCATGTGGTGCTCAGGACCCAGTGCCATGTGATGCTCAGGACCCAGTGCCATGTGGTGCTCAGGACCCAGTGCCATGTGATGCTCAGGACCCAGTGCCATGTGGTGCTCAGGACCCAGTGCCATGTGGTGCTCAGGACCCAGTGCCATGTGATGCTCAGGACCCAGTGCCATGTGGTGCTCAGGACCCAGTACCATGTGGTGCTCAGGACCCAGTGCCATTTGGTGCTCAGGACCCAGTGCCATGTGGTGCTCAGGACCCAGTCCCATGTGGTGCTCAGGACCCAGTGCCATGTGGTGCTCAGGACCCAGTGCCATGTGGTGCTCAGGACCCAGTGCCATGTGGTGCTCAGGACCCAGTGCCATGTGGTGCTCAGGACCCAGTCCCATGTGGTGCTCAGGACCCAGTGCCATGTGATGCTCAGGACCCAGTGCCATGTGGTGCTCAGGACCCAGTGCCATGTGGTGCTCAGGACCCAGTGCCATTTGGTGCTCAGGACCCAGTGCCATGTGGTGCTCAGGACCCAGTGCCATGTGGTGCTCAGGACCCAGTGCCATGTGGTGCTCAGGACCCAGTGCCATGTGATGCTCAGGACCCAGTGCCATGTGGTGCTCAGGACCCAGTGCCATGTGGTGCTCAGGACCCAGTGCCATGTGGTGCTCAGGACCCAGTGCCATGTGGTGCTCAGGACCCAGTGCCATGTGGTGCTCAGGACCCAGTGCCATGTGGTGCTCAGGACCCAGTGCCATGTGGTGCTCAGGACCCAGTGCCATGTGGTGCTCAGGACCCAGTGTTATGTGGTGCTCAGGACCCAGTGCCATGTGATGCTCAGGACCCAGTGCCATGTGGTGCTCAGGACCCAGTGCCATGTGGTGCTCAGGACCCAGTGCCATGTGGTGCTCAGGACCCAGTGCCATGTGGTGCTCAGGACCCAGTCCCATGTGGTGCTCAGGACCCAGTGCCATGTGGTGCTCATGACCCAGTCCCATGTGGTGCTCAGGACCCAGTGCCATGTGGTGCTCAGGACCCAGTGCCATGTGATGCTCAGGACCCAGTGCCATGTGGTGCTCAGGACCCAGTACCATGTGGTGCTCAGGACCCAGTGCCATGTGGTGCTCAGGACCCAGTGCCATGTGGTGCTCAGGACCCAGTACCATGTGGTGCTCAGGACCCAGTGCCATTTGGTGCTCAGGACCCAGTGCCATGTGGTGCTCAGGACCCAGTCCCATGTGGTGCTCAGGACCCAGTGCCATGTGGTGCTCAGGACCCAGTGCCATGTGGTGCTCAGGACCCAGTGCCATGTGGTGCTCAGGACCCAGTGCCATGTGGTGCTCAGGACCCAGTCCCATGTGGTGCTCAGGACCCAGTGCCATGTGGTGCTCAGGACCCAGTGCCAAGTGGTGCTCAGGACCCAGTGCCATGTGATGCTCAGGACCCAGTGCCATGTGGTGCTCAGGACCCAGTGCCATGTGGTGCTCAGGACCCAGTACCATGTGGTGCTCAGGACCCAGTGCCATGTGGTGCTCAGGACCCAGTGCCATTTGGTGCTCAGGACCCAGTGCCATGTGGTGCTCAGGACCCAGTGCCATGTGGTGCTCAGGACCCAGTGCCATGTGGTGCTCCGGACCCAGTCCCATGTGGTGCTCAGGACCCAGTGCCATGTGGTGCTCAGGACCCAGTGCCATGTGGTGCTCAGGACCCAGTGCCATGTGGTGCTCAGGACCCAGTGCCATGTGGTGCTCAGGACCCAGTGCCATGTGGTGCTCAGGACCCAGTGCCATGTGGTGCTCAGGACCCAGTGCCATGTGGTGCTCAGGACCCAGTGCCATGTGATGCTCAGGACCCAGTGCCATGTGGTGCTCAGGACCCAGTGCCATGTGGTGCTCAGGACCCAGTGCCATGTGGTGCTCAGGACCCAGTGCCATGTGATGCTCAGGACCCAGTGCCATGTGATGCTCAGGACCCAGTGCCATGTGGTGCTCAGGACCCAGTGCCATGTGGTGCTCAGGACCCAGTGCCATGTGGTGCTCAGGACCCAGTGCCATGTGGTGCTCAGGACCCAGTACCATGTGGTGCTCAGGACCCAGTGCCATGTGGTGCTCAGGACCCAGTGCCATGTGATGCTCAGGACCCAGTGCCATGTGGTGCTCAGGACCCAGTGCCATGTGGTGCTCAGGACCCAGTACCATGTGGTGCTCAGGACCCAGTGCCATGTGGTGCTCAGGACCCAGTGCCATGTGGTGCTCAGGACCCAGTGCCAAGTGGTGCTCAGGACCCAGTGCCATGTGGTGCTCAGGACCCAGAGCTGTGTGTTCAGGGTTTGACCTGCTCAGTAACCGGGAGAGCCTCTGTGACACCCTGGTCCACTCAATCACCCCTAGCAGCCCTTCCCCTTCCCATGGCACCTTCCCGTGCAAGCACAGGAGATGCAACACCTGCCCTTTTACCTCCTCCCTTCCCACTGTCCAGGGCCCCAAACACTCCTTCCAGGTGAACCAGCAATTTACTTGTACTTCTTGCAATCTAGTATACTGTATTCGCTGCTCACAATGTGGTCTCCTCTACATTGGGGAGACCAAACGCAGATTGGGTGATCGCTCTGCGGAACACCTCCGTTCAGTCCGTAAGCATGACCCTGAGTTTTCGGTCACTTATCACTTTAATTCACCGCTTCACTCCCACTCTGATCTCTCTGCCCTCGGCCTCTTACATTGTTCCAATGAAGCTCAACATAAGCTCGAGGAACAACACCTCATCTTTCGATTGGGCACTTTACAGCCCTCTGGCAAACATTCAAAGACCACATGGATGAACTACAGAATTTGTTCATCCCAGTTTGGCATAAAAATAAAACAAAAAAGGTGACTCAACCGTGGCTAACAAGGGAAATTAGGGATAGCATAAGATCCAAGGAGAGGACATATAAATTGGCCAGAAAAAGCAATAATCCTGAGGATTGGGAGCAGCTTAGGATTCAACAAAGGAGGACAAAGGGATTAATTAAGAAGGGGAAAATAGAATATGAGAGTAAGCTTGCAGGGAACATAAAAACTGACTGTAAAAGCTTTTATAGATACGTGAAGAGAAAAAGATTGGTGAAGTCAAGCGTAGGTCCCTTGCAGTCAGAATCAGGGGAATTTATAATGGGGAACAAAGAAATGGCAGACAAACTAAATACATATTTTGGTTCTGTCTTCACAAAGGAGGACACAAATAACCTCCCAGAGATGCCGGGGAACATAGGGTCTGATGAAAGGGTGGAACTGAAAGAAATCAGTATTTGTAGGGAAATGGTGTTAGGGAAATTGATGGGACTGAAGGCCGATAAATCCCCAGGGCCTGATAATCTACATCCCAGGGTACTTAAGGAAGTGGCCATAGAAATAGTAGATGCATTGCTGATCATCTTCCAACATTCGATGGAATTTGGAACAGTACCCATGGATTGGAGGTTAGCTAATGTTACCCCACTATTCAAAAAAGGTGGTAGAGAGAAAACGGGGAATTACAGACCGGTAAGCCTGACATCGGTAGTGGGGAAAATGCTAGAGCCCATTATAAAAGATGTAATAGCAGAGCACTTGGAAAACAGTGACAGGATTGGACAAAGTCAACATGGATTCACAAAAGGTAAATCGTGCTTGACTAATCTACTGGAACTTTTTGAGGATGTAACTGGTAAAATAGATAAGGGAGAACCAGTGGATGTGGTGTATCTGGACTTTCAGAAGGCCTTCGATAAGGTCCCGCATAAGAGGTTAGCATGTAAAGTTAAGGTACATGGGATTGGGGGCAAGGTATTGACTTGGATAGAGAACTGGTTGGCAGACAGAAAGCAAAGAGTTGGAATAAACAGGTCTTTTTCCGAATGGCAGGCAGCGAATAGTGGGGCACCGCAGGGATCGGTCCTTGGACCCCAGCTATTCACAATATATATAAATGATCTGGACAAGGGAACTAGATGTAATATCTCCAAATTTGCAGACGACACAAAGCTGGGTGGGCGTATGTGCTGTGAGGAGGATGTCGAGAAACTCCAGTATGATTTGGACAGGTTGGGTGATTGGGCAGAAGCATGGCAGATGCAATATAACGTGGATAAATGTGAGGTTGTCCACTTTGGTGGCAAAAACAGGAAGGCAGATTATTATCTAAATGGCATTAGATTGGGAGAAGGGGAAGTGCAACGAGACCTGGGTGTCCTTGTGCACCAGTCGCTGAAGGTAAGCATGCAGGTGCAGCAGGCGATTAAGAAGGCAAATGGTATGTTGGCCTTCGTAGCGAGAGGGTTTGAGTACAGGAACAAGGATGTCTTGCTGCAGTTGTACAGGGCCTTGGTGAGACCACATCTTGAGTATTGTGTGCAGTTTTGGTCGCCTTATCCGAGGAAGGATGTTCTTGCCATGGAAGGAGTTCAGCGAAGATTCACCAGGCTGATACCTGGGATGGCAGGAATGACATATGAGGAGAGTTTGGGTCGATTGGACTTGTACTCACTGGAGGTGATCTCATTGAAACTTATAAAATTCTGACAGGGCTGGACAGACTAGATGCAGGAAGGATGTTCCCGATGGTTGGGGAGTCCAGAACCAGGGGACATAGTCTAAGGATAAGGGGTAAGCCATTTAGGACAGAAATGAGGAGGAATTTCTTCACCCAGAGAGTGGTGAACCTGTGGAATTCTCTACCACAGAAGGCGGTGGAGGCCAGTTCATTAAATATATTCAAGAAGGAGTTGGATATATTTCTTGAGGCTAAAGGGATCTAGGGGTATGGGGAGAAGGCAGGGACAGGGTACCGAATTTGGATGATCAGCCATGATCTCATTGAATGGCGGAGCAGGCTCGAGGGGCCGAATGGCCTACTCCTGCTCCCATCTACTATGTATCTATGTTTCTGGACTCAACATCGAGTTCAACAATTTCAGACCATAACCTCTGTCCCTATATTTTTCACAAGGCAGGTGTTGATGATTCTGCCATTGCCATTTACATCTCTTCTAGACTCATCTTTTGTTCCTTTACCTGTCCCATCACCATCTATCTTTTGCCTTGCACCATCCTCCCTTTTGTCATTTAATCTCTCCTGCCTTCCATCCAATCACAGACCTTCCCTTTTGTTCTTTCCTCCCCCCCCCCTCTCCCTGCCCCTACATTTGCTTAAAATCTGTTACATTTCTAACTTTTTCCAGTTCTGACGAAGGGTCATCGACCTGAAATGTTAACTCTGTTTCTCTGTCCACAGATGCTGCCTGACCTGCTGATTATTTGCAGCATTTTCTGTTGTTATTCCCGATTTCCCTTGTCCAGTGTCTGATTTTGTTGGGAGATTTCAGTGGATTTGGTGCCACCTGCTGGTAGAGGAGGGGAACTGTTCAGCCTTTATCCCGGCTCTTTCGAAGGCAGTCCCACTCCCCCCGATCTTATCCCATAGCCTTAATTTTTTTTCTCCTTCAGGTATTTATCCAATTTCCTTTTGAAGGCTACTATTGAATCTGCCTCCTATCAGGCAGCGCATTCCAAATCCTAACCCATCGCTGCATAAAAATGATGTTCCTCGTGTCACCTTTGCTCCTTTTGTCAATCGCCTTAAATCTGTGCCTTCTGGTTCTCAACCCTTCCGCCATTGGAAACAGTTTCTCTTTATTTACTCTGTCTAAACCCTTCATGATTTTAAACAGCTCTATCAAATCTCCTCCTAGCCTTCTCTGCTCCAAGGAGAACAACCCCAGCTTCTCCAGTCTATCCACGTAACTGTAGTCCCTCATCCCTGGAACCATTCTAGTAAATCTCCTCTGTACCCTCTGCAAAGTCTTCACATCCTTCTTTTATCACAATGATGATCAAACTCCATTCCACTCTTCTCGTCCCTTCAGGAGAACTGTGCACCCATAACCACAGCGCTGCCATACTGTGCTGCAGCTATACAAAGCCCCGGTTAGACCCCCCCTGGAGCACTGTGTACAGTTCTGGGCACCGCACCATAGGAAGGTTATATTGGCCTTGGAAGGAGTGCAGCGTAGATTCACCAGAATGTTACCAGGACTCCAAGGGTTAGATTATGAAGAAAGATTACACAAACTAGGCTTGTATTCCCTGGAATATAAAGGGTTAAGGGGTGATTTGATTGAGGTTTTTATGATTTTGAAAGGAATTGATAGAGTAGACAGAGAGAAACATTATCCGCTGGTGGGGAGTCTAGAACAAAGGGACAGAACCTTAAAATCAGAGCCCGGCCGTTCAGGAGAGAAGTTAGGAAACACGTCTTCACACAAAGGGTGGTGGAAGTGTAGAACACTCTCCTACAAAAAGCAGCAGATGCGAGCTCAATTAATAATTTTAAATCTGAGATTGATATTTTTTTTGCTAGCCAAGGGTATTAAAGGATACGAAGCCAAGGCGCGTATATGGAGTTAGGTCACAGATCAGCCATGATCTCATTGAATGGCGGAACAGGCTCGAGGGGCTGAATGGCCTCCTCCTGCTCCTATGTTCTTCAGTTTTCTATCTCCATCACTGCCCACTGACATTTACCACTGTCGACTCCCACAGCTATCGAGATAATACTTCTTTCCACCCCACTTCCTGTAAGGACTCCATTCCCTTCTCCCACTTTTTCCGTCTCCGTCACATCAGCTCTGCCCCTGCCAGACGAGAATGATCACACTCCCAGAGTTCATCTGAAATCATAGCATCGAGTTACATTGAGCCTACAGCACAGAAACCGGCCATTCGGCCCAACTGCTCCGTGCCGGTGTTTGTACTCCACACGAGCCTCCTCCCACCTCTCTTCATCTCACCATCAACAAATACCTTCTATTCTTTTCTCCCTCATGTGTTTATCCAGCTTGGCTCAACCACTCCCTGTGGGAGCGAGTTCCACATTCTCACCACTCTCTGGGGAAAGATGTTTCTCCTGAATTCCCTATTGGATTTATTAGTGACTATCTTATATTTATAGCCCCCAGTTTTTGAATCCCCTACAACATCTTATCTACATCTACCCTATCAAACCCTTTCATCATTAAAGACCTCTATCAGCTCACCTCTCAGACTTCTCTTTTCAAGAGAAAGGAACCCCAGCATGTTCAGCCATTCCTGATCGGAATAACTTCACAGTTCTGGGATCATCCTTGTAAATCTTATTTGCACCTTCTCCAGTGCCTCTATATCCTTCTTATCCTGGCGATTCACCAGGCTGATACCAGGAATGGCGGGAATGACCTATGAGGAGAGACTATGTAGTTTAGGGATGTACACACTGGAGTTTAGAAGATTGAGAGGGGACCTCATAGAAGTGTATAAAATTCTGACAGGTCTAGACAGACTGGATGCAGAAGGAATGTTTCCCTTGGCGGGTGAGAACAGAACTAGAGGACATAATTTAAGGATAAGGGCTAAACCATTTAGGACAGAGATGAGGGGGAATTTCTTCACTCAGAGAGTGGTGAACCTGTGGAACTCATTGCCACAGAGGGCAGTGTACGCCAGCTCATTAAATATATTTAAGAGGGAATTAGATATATTTCTACGGGCAAAAGGGGTTAAGGGTTACGGAGAGAAGGCGGGGACGGGATACTGAATTAAAGGATCAGCCATGATCTCATCGAATGGCGGAGCAGGCACGAAGGGCCGAATGGCCTACTCCTGCTCCTATCTTCTATGTATCTATGTATCTATGTATCTATAATATGGAGCCCAGAACTGTGCACAGTGCTCCAAGTGTGGTCTAACCAAGGTTCTACACAAGTGTAACATAACTTCTCTGCTTTTTAATTCTATCCCTCTGGAAATGAACCCAGTGCTTGGTTTGCTTATTTTATGGACTTATTAACCTGCGTCGCTACTTGAAGTGATTTGTGAATCTGTTCCCCTCGATCCCTTTGCTCCTCTGCCCCATTCAGACTCTTATTATCCAAGCAGAATGTGGCCTCCTTATTCTGGTTACCAAAATGCACCATATCACACTTCGCTATATTGAAATTCATTTGCAATTAAACGCTAATTCTGCAAGTTTATTAATATCTTCCTGTATTCTGTCGCAGTCCTCCTCCTGCATAGACTACAGCTCCCAATATGGTATCATCCGCAAACTTTGAAATTGTTCTTCTGATTCCCAAGTCCAAATCGTTAATGTAAATTGTGAACAACAGAGGTCCCAGCACGGATCCCTGTGGAAAACCACTTCCCACCATTTGCCAGTCTGAGCAGCAAACTTTAACCGCCGCTCTCTCTTTTCTGTTTTATAGGCAGCTTGCAATCGATTCTACTTCTTGACCCCTGACTCCACCTGAGTTTTACCTCATCCCCCTATCCCTCTGCTCTAACACTGGGCTATTCCTCATCCACCTCTCCCTCCAGTCTAACACTGGGCTATTCCTCATCCACCTCTCCCTCCATGCTAACACTGGGCTATTCCACATCCCCCTCTCCCTCCGCTCTAACACTGGGCTATTCCTCATCCACCTCTCCCTCCGCTCTAACACTGGGCTGTTCCTCATCGCCCTCTCCCTCCATGCTAACACTGGGCTATTCCTCATCCCCCTCTCCCTCCGCTCTAACACTGGGCTATTCCTCATCCACCTCTCCCTCCACTCTAACACTGGGCTATTCCTCATCCCCCTATCCCTCCGCTCCTCTAACACTGGGCTATTCCTCATCCCCCTCTCCCTCCGCTCTAACACTGGGCTATTCCTCATCCCCCTCTCCCTCTGCTCTAACACTGGGCTATTCCTCATCGCCCTCTCTCTCCGCTCTAACACTGGGCTATTCCTCATCCCCCTCTCCCTCCGCTCCTCTAACATTGAGCTATTCCTCACCCCCCTCTCCCTCCGCTCTAACACTGGGCTATTCCTCATCCCCCTCTCCCTCCGCTCTAACACTGGGCTATTCCTCTTCCCCCTCTCCCTCTGCTCAAACACTGGGCTATTCCTCATCCCCCTCTCCTTCCACACTAACACTGGGGTATGCCACATCCCCCTCTCCCTCCGCTCCTCTAACGATCGGCTATTCCTCATCCCCCTCTCCCTCCGCTCCTCCAACACTGGGCTATTCCTCATCCCCCTCTACTTCCGCTCTAACACTGCGCTAGTCCTCATCCCCCTCTCCCTCCGCTCTAACACTGGGCTATTCGTCATCGCCTTCTCCCTCCGCTCCGCTAACACTGGGCTATTCCTCATCCCCCTCTCCCTCCGCTCTAACACTGGGCTATTCCTCATCCCCCTTTCCCTCCGCTCTAACACTGGGCTATTCCTCATCCCTCTCTCCCTCCGCTCCAACACTGGGCTGTTCCTCATCCCCTCTCCCTCCGCTCTAACACTGGGCTATTCCTCATCCCCCTCTCCCTCCGCTCTAACACTGGGCTATTCCTCATCCCCCTCTCCCTCCGCTCTCACACTGGGCTAATCCTCATCCCCCACTCCCTCCGCTCTAACACTGGGCTATTCCTCATCCCCCTCTCCCTCCGCTCTAACACTGGGCTGTTCCTCATCCCCCTCTCCCTCCGCTCCTCTAACACTGGGCTAATCCTCATCCCCCACTCCCTCCGCTCTAACACTGGGCTGTTCCTCATCACCCTCTCCCTCCGCTCCTCTAACACAGGGCAATTCCTCATCCCCCTCTCCCTCCGCTCCTCTAACATTGAGCTATTCCTCATTCCCCTCTCCCTCCGCTCCTCTAACACTGGGCTATTCCTCATCCCCCTCTCCCACCGTTCTAACACTGGCCTATTCCTCATCCCCCTCTCCCTCCGCTCCTCTAACACTGGGCTATTCCTCATCGCCCTCTCCCACCGCTCTAACACTGGGCTATTCCTCATCCCCCTCTACCTTTGCCCCTCTAACACTGGGCTATTCCGCATCCCCCTCTCCCTCTGCTCCAAAACTGGGCTATTCCTCATCCCCCTCTCCCTCCGCTCTAACACTGGGCTATTCCTCATCCCCCCCTCCCTCCGCTCTAACACTGGGCTATTCCTCATCCCCCTCTCCCTCTGCTCCTCTAACACTGGGCTATTCCTCATCGCCCTCTCCCACCGCTCTAACACTGGGCTACTCCTCATCCCCCTCTCCCTTTGCCCCTCTAACACTGGGCTATTCCTCATCCCCCACTCCCTCCGCTCTAACACTGGGCTATTCCTCATCCCCCCCTCCCTCCGCTCTAACACTGGGCTATTCCTCATCCCCTTCTCCCTCTGCTCTGACACTGGGCTATTCCTCATCCCTCTCTCCCTCCGCTCCTGTAACACTGGACTATTCCTCATCCCCCTCTCCCACCGCTCTAACACTGGGCTAAAGCTCATCCTCCTCTCCCTCCGCTCTAACAATGGGCTATTCCTCATCCCCCTCTCCCTCCGCTCCTCTAACACTGGGCAATTCCTCATCCCCCCCTCCCTCCGCTCTAACACTGGGCTATACCTCATCCCCCTCTCCCTCCGCTCTAACACTGGGCTATTCCTCATCCCCCTCTACTTCCGCTCGAACACTGCGCTATTCCTCATCCACCTCTCCCTCCGCTCTAACACTGGGCTATTCGTCATCGCCTTCTCCCTCCGCTCCGCTAACACTGGGCTATTCCTCATCCCCCTCTCCCTCCGCTCTAACACTGGGCTATTCCTCATCCCCCTTTCCCTCCGCTCTAACACTGGGCTATTCCTCATCCCTCTCTCCCTCCGCTCTAACACTGGGCTATTCCTCATCCCCCTCTCCCTCCGCTCCTCTAACACTGGGCTATTCCTCATCCCCCTCTACCTCCGCGCTAACACTGGGCTATTCCTCATCCCCCTCTCCCTCTGCTCCTCTAACACTGGGCTATTCCTCATCGCCCTCTCCCACCGCTCTAACACTGGGCTACTCCTCATCCCCCTCTCCCTTTGCCCCTCTAACACTGGGCTATTCCTCATCCCCCACTCCCTCCGCTCTAACACTGGGCTATTCCTCATCCCCCCCTCCCTCCGCTCTAACACTGGGCTATACCTCATCCCCCTCTCCCTCCGCTCTAACACTGGGCTATTCCTCATCCCCTTCTCCCTCTGCTCTGACACTGGGCTATTCCTCATCCCCCTCTCCCTCCGCTCCTGCAACACTGGACTATTCCTCATCCCCCTCTCCCACCGCTCTAACACTGGGCTATACCTCATCCTCCTCTCCCTCCGCTCTAACAATGGGCTATTCCTCATCCCCCTCTCCCTCCGCTCCTCTAACACTGGGCAATTCCTCATCCACCTCTCCCTCCGCGATAACACTGGGCTATTCCTCATTGACCTCTCCCTCCGCTCCTCTAACACTGGGCTATTCCTCATCCCCCGCTCCCTCCGCTCTAACAATGGGCAATTCCTCATCCCCCTCTCGCTCCGCTCTAACAATGGGCCATTCCTAATTCCCCGCTCCCTCCGCTCTAACACTGGGATATTCCTCATCTCCCTCTCCCTCCGCTCTCACACTGGGCTATTCCTCATCCCCCTCTCCCTCCGCTCTAACACTGGGCTATTCCCCATCCCCCTCTCCCTCCGCTCCTCTAACACTGGGCAATTCCTCATCCACCTCTCCCTCCGCGATAACACTGGGCTATTCCTCATTGACCTCTCCCTCCGCTCTAACACTGGGCTATTCCTCATCCCCCTCTCCCTCCGCTCTAACACTGGGCTATTCCCCATCCCCCTCTCCCTCCGCTCCTCTAACACTGGGCAATTCCTCATCCACCTCTCCCTCCGCGATAACACTGGGATATTCCTCATCTCCCTCTCCCTCCGCTCTCACACTGGGCTATTCCTCATCCCCCTCTCCCTCCGCTCTAACACTGGGCTATTCCCCATCCCCCTCTCCCTCCGCACCTCTAACACTGGGCTATTCCTCATTCCCCTCTCCCTCCGCTCTAACACTGGGCTATTCCTCATCCCCCTCTCCCTCCGCTCTAACACTGGGCTATTCCTCATCCCCCTCTCCTCTAAAACTGGGATATTCCTCATCCCCCTCTCCCTCCGCTCTAACACTGGGCTATTCCTCATCCCCCTTTCCCTCCGCTCTAACACTGGGCTATTCCTCATCCCCCTCTCCCTCCGCTCTAACACTGGGCTATTCCTCATCCCTCTCTCCCTCCGCTCTAACACTGGGCTATTCCTCATCCCCCTCTCCCTCCGCACTAACACTGGGCTGTTCCTCATCGCCCTCTCCCTCCGCTCTAACACTGGGCTATTCCTCATCCACCTCTCCCTCCGCTCTAACACTGGGCTATTCCTCATCCCCCTCTCCCTCCGCTCTAACACTGGGCTATTCCTCATCCCCCTCTCCCTCCGTTCTAACACTGGGCTATTCCTCATCCCTCTCTCCCTCCGCTCTAACACTGGGCTGTTCCTCATCCCCCTCTCCCTCCGCTCCTCTAACACTGGGCTATTCCTCATCACCCTCTCCCTCCGTTCTAACACTGGGCTATTCCTCATCCCCCTCTCCCTCCGCTCTAACACTGGGCTGTTCCTCATCCCCCTCTCCCTCCGCTCCTCTAACACTGGGCTATTCCTCATCTCCCTTTCCCTCCGCTCTAACACTGGGCTATTCCTCGTCCCCCGCTCCCTCCGCTCTAACACTGGGCTATTCCTCATCCCCCTCTCCCTCTGCTCCTCTAACACTGGGCTATTCCTCATCCCCCTCTCCCTCCGATCATCTAACACTGGGCTATTCCTCATCCACCTCTCCCTCCGCTCTAACACGGGGCTATTCCTCATCCCCCTCTCCCTCCGCTCCTCTAACACTGGGCTATTCCTCATCCCCCTCTCCCTCCGCTCTAACACTGGGCTATTCCTCATCCCCCGCACCATCCGCTCTAACACTGGGCTATTCCTCATCCCCCTCTCCCACCGTTCTAACACTAGGCTATTCCTCATCTCCCTCTCCTCTAAAACTGGGATATTCCTCAACCCCCTCTCCCACCGCTCTAACACTGGTCTATTCCTCATCCCCCCTCACCCTCTGCTCTAACACTGGGCTATTCCTCATGGCCCTCTCCCTCCGCTCTAACACTGGGCTGTTCCTCATCCCCTCTCCCTCCGCTCTAACACTGGGCTATTCCTCATCCCGCTCTCCCTCCGCTCTAACATTGGGCTATTCCTCATCCCTCGCTCCCTCCGCTCTAACACTGAGCTATTCCTCATCCCCCTCTCCCTCCGCACTAACACTGGTCTATTCCTCATCCCCCTCTCCCTCCGCTCCCCTAACACTGGGCTATTCCTCATCCCCCTCTCTCTCCGCTCGAACACTGGGCTATTCCTCATCCCCCTCTCCCTCCGCTCTAACACTGGGCTATTCCTCATCACCCTCTCCCTCCGCTCTAACACTGGGCTATTCCTCATCCCCTTCTCCCTCTGCTCTAACACTGGGCTATTCCTCATCCTCCTCTCCCTCCGCTCTAACAATGGGCTATTCCTCATCCCCCTCTCCCTCCGCTCCTCTAACACTGGGCTATTCCTCATCCCCCACTCCCTCCGCTCTAACACTGGGCTATTCCTCATCCCCCCCTCCCTCCGCTCTAACACTGGGCTATTCCTCATCCCCTTCTCCCTCTGCTCTAACACTGGGCTATTCCTCATCCCCCTCTCCCTCCGCTCTAACACTGGACTATACCTCATCCTCCTCTCCCTCCGCTCTAACAATGGGCTGTTCCTCATCCCCCTCTCCCTCCGCTCCTCTAACACTGGGCAATTCCTCATCCCCCTCTCCCTCCGCTATAACACTGGGCTATTCCTCATTGGCCTCTCCCTCCGCTCCTCTAACAATGGGCAATTCCTCATCCCCCTCTCGCTCCACTCTAACAATGGGCCATTCCTAATTCCCCGCTCCCTCCACTCTAACACGGGGCTATTCCTCATCCCCCTCTCCCTCCGCTCCTCGAACACTGGGCTATTCCTCATCCCCCTCTCCCTCCGCTCTAACACTGGGCTATTCCTCATCCCCCTCTCCCTCCGCTCTAACACTGGGCTATTCCTCATCCCCCTCTCCCTCCGCTCTAACACGGGGCTATTCCTCATCCCCCTCTCCCTCCGCTCCTCGAACACTGGGCTATTCCTCATCCCCCTCTCCCTCCGCTCTAACACTGGGCTATTCCTCATCCCCCTCTCCCTCCGCTCTAACACTGGGCTGTTCCTCATCCCCCTCTCCCTCCGCTCCTCTAACACTGGGCTATACCTCATCCCCCTCTCCCACCGCTCTAACACTGGGCTATTCCTCATCCCCCTCTCCCTCCGCACTAACACTGGGCTGTTCCTCATCGCCCTCTCCCTCCGCTCTAACACTGGGCTATTCCTCATCCCCCTCTCCCTCCGCTCTAACACTGGGCTGTTCCTCATCCCCCTCTCCCTCCGCTCTAACACTGGGCTATTCCTCATCCCCCTCTCCCTCCGTTCTAACACTGGGCTATTCCTCATCCCTCTCTCCCTCCGCTCTAACACTGGGCTGTTCCTCATCCCCCTCTCCCTCCGCTCCTCTAACACTGGGCTATTCCTCATCTCCCTTTCCCTCCGCTCTAACACTGGGCTATTCCTCGTCCCCCGCTCCCTCCGCTCTAACACTGGGCTATTCCTCATCCCCCTCTCCCTCTGCTCCTCTAACACTGGGCTATTCCTCATCCCCCTCTCCCTCCGATCCTCTAACACTGGGCTATTCCTCATCCCCCTCTCCCTCCGCTCTAACACGGGGCAATTCCTCATTCCCCTCTCCCTCCGCTCCTCGAACACTGGGCTATTCCTCATCCCCCTCTCCCTCCGCTCTAACACTGGGCTATTCCTCATCCCCCGCACCATCCGCTCTAACACTGGGCTATTCCTCATCCCCCTCTCCCACCGTTCTAACACTAGGCTATTCCTCATCTCCCTCTCCTCTAAAACTGGGATATTCCTCAACCCCCTCTCCCACCGCTCTAACACTGGTCTATTCCTCATCCCCCCTCACCCTCTGCTCTAACAGTGGGCTATTCCTCATGGCCCTCTCCCGCCGCTCTAACACTGGGCTATTCCTCATCCCGCTCTCCCTCCGCTCTAACATTGGGCTATTCCTCATCCGTCGCTCCCTCCGCTCTAACACTGAGCTATTCCTCATCCCCCTCTCCCTCCGCACTAACACTGGGCTATTCCTCATTCCATTCTCCCTCCGCTCCCCTAACACTGGGCTATTCCTCATCCCCCTCTCTCTCCGCTCTAACACTGGGCTATTCCTCATCCCCCTCTCCCTCTGCTCTAACACTGGGCTATTCCTCATCCCCCTCTCCCTCCGCTCCTCTAACATTGGGCTATTCCTCATCGCCCTCTCAAACCGTTCTAACACTGGGCTATTCCTCATCCCCCTCTCTCTCCGCACTGACACTGGGCTATTCCTCATCCCCCTCTCCCTCCGCTCCTCTAATACTGGGTGATTCCTTATCCCCTTCTCCCTCCGCTCTAACACTGGGCTATTCCACATCGCCCTCTCCCTCCGCTCTGACACTGGGCTATACCTCATTCCCCTCTCCCTCCGCTCTAACAATGGGCCATTCCTAATTCCCCGCTCCCTCCGCTCTAGCACTGGGCTATTCCTCATCCCCCGCTCCCTCCGCTCTAACTCTGGGCTATTTCTCATCCCCCTTTCCCTCCGCTCTAACACTGGGCTATTCCTCATCCCCCGCTCCCTCCGCTCTAACACTGGGCTATTCCTCACCCCCCTCTCCATCCGCTCCTCTAACACTGGGCAATTCCTCATCTGCCTTTCCCTCCGCTCTAACACTGGGCTATTCCTCAACACCACTCCCTCCGCTCCTCTAACACTGGGCTATTCCTGATCCCCCTCTCCCACCGCTCTAACACTGGGCTATTCCTCATCTCCCTCTCCCTCCGCTCCAACACTGGGCTATTCCTCATCTCCCTCTCCTCTAACACTGGACTATTCCTCATAACCCTCTCCCTCCGCTCTAACACTGGGCTATTCCTCATCCCCCTCTCCCTGCGATCCTCTAACACTGGGCTATTCCTCATCCCCCTCTCCCTCCGCTCAAACACTGGGCGAAACCTCATCCCCCTCTCCCAGTGCTCCACTAACACTGGGCTATTCCTCATCCCCATCTCCCTCCGCTCTAACACTGGGCTATACCTCATCCCCCTCTCCCTCCGCTCCTCTAACTCTGGGCTATTCCTCATACCCCTCTCCCTCCGCTCCAACACTGGGCAATTCCTCATCCCCCTCTCCCTGCGCTCCTCTAACTCTGGGCTAGTCCTCATCCCCCTCTCCCTCCGCTCCAACACTGGGCAATTCCTCATCCCCTCTCCCTCCGCTCCTCTAACTCTGGGCTATTCCTCATCGCCCTCTCCATCCGCTCTAACAATGGGCCATTCCTAATTCCCCGCTCCCTCTGCTATAACACTGGGCTATTCCTCATTGGCCTCTCCCTCCGCTCCTCTAACACTGGGCTATTCCTCATCCCCCGCTCCCTCCGCTCTAACACTGGGCTATTCCTCATCCCCTTCTCCCTCCGCTATAACACTGGTCTATTCCTCATTGGCCTCTCCCTCCGCTCCTCTAACACTGGGCTATTCCTCATCCCCCGCTCCCTCCGCTCTAACACTGGGCTATTCCTCATCCCGTTCTCCCTCCGCTCCTCTAACAATGGGCAATTCCTCATCCCCCTCTCGCTCCACTCTAACAATGGGCCATTCCTCATCCCCCGCTCCCTCCGCTCTAACACTGGGATATTCCTCATCTCCCTCTCCCTCCGCTCTCACACTGGGCTATTCCTCATCCCCCTCTCCCTCCGCTCTAACACTGGGCTATTCCCCATCCCCCTCTCCCTCCGCACCTCTAACACTGGGCTATTCCTCATTCCCCTCTCCCTCCGCTCTAACACTGGGCTATTCCTCATCCCCCTCTCCCTCCGCTCTAACACTGGGCTATTCCTCATCCCCCTTTCCCTCCACTCTAACACTGGGCTATTCCTCATCCCCCTCTCCCTCCGCTCTAACACTGGGCTATTCCTCATCCCCCTCTCCCTCCGCTCCTCTAACACTGAACAACTCCCCATCCCCCTCTCCCACCGCTCTAACACTGGGCTGTTCCTCATCGCCCTCTCCCTCCGCTCTAACACTGGGCTATTCCTCATCCCCCTCTCCCTCCGTTCTAACACTGGGCTATTCCTCATCCCCCTCTCCCTCCGCTCTAACACTGGGCTATTCCTCATCCCACTCTCCCTCCGCTCTAACACTGGGCTATTCCTCATCCCCCTCTCCCTCCGCTCTAACACTGGGCTATTCCTCATCCCCCTCTCCCTCCGCTCTAACACTGGGCTATTCCTCATCCCCCTCTCCCTCCGTTCTAACACTGGGCTATTCCTCATCCCTCTCTCCCTCCGCTCTAACACTGGGCTGTTCCTCATCCCCCTCTCCCTCCGCTCCTCTAACACTGGGCTATTCCTCATCACCCTCTCCCTCCGTTCTAACACTGGGCTATTCCTCATCCCCCTCTCCCTCCGCTCTAACACTGGGCTGTTCCTCATCCCCCTCTCCCTCCGCTCCTCTAACACTGGGCTATTCCTCATCTCCCTTTCCCTCCGCTCTAACACTGGGCTATTCCTCATCCCCCGCTCCCTCCGCTCTAACACTGGGCTATTCCTCATCCCCCTCTCCCTCTGCTCCTCTAACACTGGGCTATTCCTCATCCCCCTCTCCCTCCGATCCTCTAACACTGGGCTATTCCTCATCCCCCTCTCCCTCCGCTCT
Organism: Somniosus microcephalus; assembly: GCF_052327205.1. Lineage (NCBI taxonomy): Eukaryota > Metazoa > Chordata > Chondrichthyes > Squaliformes > Somniosidae > Somniosus > Somniosus microcephalus. The sequence continues at coordinate 271,795,720 of NC_140994.1, forward strand.
TACACGGGGCTATTCCTCATCCCCCTCTCCCTCCGCTCCTCGAACACTGGGCTATTCCTCATCCCCCTCTCCCTCCGCTCTAACACTGGGCTATTCCTCATCCCCCGCACCATCCGCTCTAACACTGGGCTATTCCTCATCCCCCTCTCCCACCGTTCTAACACTAGGCTATTCCTCATCTCCCTCTCCTCTAAAACTGGGATATTCCTCAACCCCCTCTCCCACCGCTCTAACACTGGTCTATTCCTCATCCCCCCTCACCCTCTGCTCTAACACTGGGCTATTCCTCATGGCCCTCTCCCTCCGCTCTAACACTGGGCTGTTCCTCATCCCCTCTCCCTCCGCTCTAACACTGGGCTATTCCTCATTCCGCTCTCCCTCCGCTCTAACATTGGGCTATTCCTCATCCCTCGCTCCCTCCGCTCTAACACTGAGCTATTCCTCATCCCCCTCTCCCTCCGCACTAACACTGGGCTATTCCTCATCCCCCTCTCCCTCCGCTCCCCTAACACTGGGCTATTCCTCATCCCCCTCTCTCTCCGCTCGAACACTGGGCTATTCCTCATCCCCCTCTCCCTCCGCTCTAACACTGGGCTATTCCTCATCCCCTTCTCCCTCTGCTCTAACACTGGGCTATTCCTCATCCTCCTCTCCCTCCGCTCTAACAATGGGCTATTCCTCATCCCCCTCTCCCTCCGCTCCTCTAACACTGGGCTATTCCTCATCCCCCACTCCCTCCGCTCTAACACTGGGCTATACCTCATCCCCCTCTCCCTCCGCTCTAACACTGGGCTATTCCTCATCCCCTTCTCCCTCTGCTCTAACACTGGGCTATTCCTCATCCCCCTCTCCCTCCGCTCCTGTAACACTGGACTATTCCTCATCCCCCTCTCCCACCGCTCTAACACTGGACTATACCTCATCCTCCTCTCCCTCCGCTCTAACAATGGGCTGTTCCTCATCCCCCTCTCCCTCCGCTCCTCTAACACTGGGCAATTCCTCATCCCCCTCTCCCTCCGCTATAACACTGGGCTATTCCTCATTGGCCTCTCCCTCCGCTCCTCTAACACTGGGCTATTCCTCATCCCCCGCTCCCTCCGCTCTAACACTGGGCTGTTCCTCATCCCCTCTCCCTCCGCTCTAACACTGGGCTATTCCTCATCCCGCTCTCCCTCCGCTCTAACATTGGGCTATTCCTCATCCCTCGCTCCCTCCGCTCTAACACTGAGCTATTCCTCATCCCCCTCTCCCTCCGCACTAACACTGGGCTATTCCTCATTCCCCTCTCCCTCCGCTCCCCTAACACTGGGCTATTCCTCATCCCCCTCTCTCTCCGCTCTAACACTGGGCTATTCCTCATCCCCCTCTCCCTCCGCTCTAACACTGGGCTATTCCTCATCCCCCTCTCCCTCTGCTCTAACACTGGGCTATTTCCTCATCCCCCTCTCCCTCCGCTCCTCTAACATTGGGCTATTCCTCATCGCCCTCTCCCACCGTTCTAACACTGGGCTATTCCTCATCCCCCTCTCCGTCCGCTCTAAAACTGGGCTATTCCTCATCCCCCTCTCTCTCCGCACTGACACTGGGCTATTCCTCATCCCCATCTCCCTCCGCTCCTCTAATACTGGGTGATTCCTTATCCCCTTCTCCCTCCGCTCTAACACTGGGCTATTCCACATCGCCCTCTCCCTCCGCTCTGACACTGGGCTATACCTCATTCCCCTCTCCCTCCGCTCTAACAATGGGCCATTCCTAATTCCCCGCTCCCTCCGATCTAGCACTGGGTTATTCCTCATCCCCCGCTCCCTCCGCTCTAACACTGGGCTATTTCTCATCCCCCTTTCCCTCCGCTCTAACACTGGGCTATTCCTCATCCCCCGCTCCCTCCGCTCTAACACTGGGCTATTCCTCACCCCCCTCTCCATCCGCTCCTCTAACACTGGGCAATTCGCATCTGCCTTTCCCTCCGCTCTAACACTGGGCTATTCCTCAACACCACTCCCTCCGCTCCTCTAACACTGGGCTATTCCTGATCCCCCTCTCCCACCGCTCTAACACTGGGCTATTCCTCATCTCCCTCTCCCTCCGCTCCAACACTGGGCTATTCCTCATCTCCCTCTCCTCTAACACTGGACTATTCCTCATACCCCTCTCCCTCCGCTCTAACACTGGGCTATTCCTCATCCCCCTCTCCCTGCGATCCTCTAACACTGGGCTATTCCTCATCCCCCTCTCCCTCCGCTCAAACACTGGGCGAAACCTCATCCCCCTCTCCCAGTGCTCCACTAACACTGGGCTATTCCTCATCCCCATCTCCCTCCGCTCTAACACTGGGCTATACCTCATCCCCCTCTCCCTCCGCTCCTCTAACTCTGGGCTATTCCTCATACCCCTCTCCCTCCGCTCCAACACTGGGCAATTCCTCATCCCCCTCTCCCTCCGCTCCTCTAACTCTGGGCTAGTCCTCATCCCCCTCTCCCTCCGCTCCAACATTGGGCAATTCCTCATCACCTCTCCCTCCGCTCCTCTAACTCTGGGCTATTCCTCATCGCCCTCTCCATCCGCTCTAACAATGGGCCATTCCTAATTCCCCGCTCCCTCTGCTCTAACACTGGGCTATTCCTCATCCCCCGATCCCTCCGCTCTAACACTGGGCTATTCCTCATCCCCCTCTCCCTCTGCTACTCTAACACTGGGCTATTCCTCATCCCCTTCTCCCTCCGCGCTAACACTGGGCTATTCCTCATCCCCCTCTCCCTCCGCTCCTCTAACACTGGGCTATTCCTCATCCCCCTCTCCCACCGCTCTAACGCTGGGATATTCCTCATCCCCCTCTCCCTCCGCTCTAACACTGGGCTATTCCTCATCACCCTCTCCCTCCGCATTAACACTGGGCTATTCCTCATCGCCCTCTCCCTCCGCTCTAACACTGGGCTATTCCTCATGCCCTCTCCCTCCGCTCCTCTAACACTGGGCTATTCCTCATCCCCCTCTCCCTCCGCTCTAACACTGGGCTATTCCTCATCCCCCTCTCCCTCCGCTCTAACACTGGGCTATTCCTCATCCCCCTCTCCCTCCGCTCTAACACTGGGCTATTCCTCATCGCCCTCTCCATCCGCTCTAACACTGGCCTATTCCTCATCCCCCCCTCCCTCCGCTCTAACACTGGGCTATTGCTCATCCCCCTCTCCCTCCGCTCTAACACTGGGCTATTCCTCATCCCCCTCTCCCACTGCTCTAACATTGGGCTATTCCTCATCTCCCTCTCCCTCCGCTCTAACACTGGGCTATTCCTCATCCCCCTCTCCTCGAACACTGGAGTATTCCCCATCACCCTCTCCCTCCGCACCTCTAACACTGGGCTATTCCTCATTCCCCTCTCCCTCTGCTCTAACACTGGGCTATTCCTCATCCCCCTCTCCCCCTGCTCTAACACTGGGCTATTCCTCATCACCCTCTCCCACCGCTCTAACACTGGGCTATTCCTCATCTCCCTCTCCCTCCGCTCTAACACTGGGCTATTCCTCATCCCCCTCTCCTCTTAAACTGGGCTATTCCTCATTCCCCTCTCCCTCTGCTCTAACACTGGGCCATTCCTCATCGCCCTCTCCCTCCGCACTAACACTGGGCTGTTCCTCAGCGCCCTCTCCCCCCGCTCTAACACTGGGCTTTTCCTCATCCCCCGCTCCCTCCGCTCTAACACTGGGCGATTCCTCATCCCCCTCTCCCTCCGCTCCTCTAACACTGGGCTATTCCTCATCCCCCTCTCCCTCCGCTCCTCAAACACTGGGCTATTTCTCATCCCCCTCTCCCTCCGCTCTAACACTGGGCTATTCCTCATCCCCCTCTCCCTCCGCTCTAACATTTGACTATTCCTCATCCACCCCTCCCTCCGCTCTAACACTGGGCTATTCCTCATACCCCTCTCCCTCTGCTCTAACACTGGGCTATTACTCATCCCCCTCTCCCTCCGCTCCTCTAACACTGGGCTATTCCTCATCCCCCTCTCCCTCCGATCCTCTAAAACTGGGCTATTCCTCATCCCCCTCTCCCTCCGCTCTAACACTGGGCTATTCCTCATCCCCCTCTCCCTCCGCTCCTCTACCACTGGGCTATTCCTCATCCCACTCTCCCTCCGCTCTAACACTGGGCTATTCCTCATCCCCCTCTTCTCTAAAACTGGGCTATTCCTCATTCCCCTCTCCATCTGCTCTAACACTGGGCTATTCCTCATCGCCCTCTCCCTCCGCACTAACACTGGGCTATTCCTCATCCCCCGCTCCCTCCGCTCTAACACTGGGCTATTCCTCATCCCCCTCTCCCTCCGCTCCTCTAACACTGGGCTATTCCTCATCCCCCTCTCCCTCCGCTCCTCAAACACTGGGCTATTTCTCATCCCCCTCTCCCTCCGCTCTAAAACTGGGCTATTCCTCATCCCCCTCTCCCTCCGCTCTAACATTTGACTATTCCTCATCCACCTCTCCCTCCGCTCTAACACTGGGCTATTCCTCATCCCCCTCTCCCTCCGATCCTCTAACACTGGGCTATTCCTCATCCCCCTCTCCCTCCGCTCTAACATTTGACTATTCCTCATCCCCCTCTCCCTCCGCTCTAACACTGGCCTATTCCTCATCGCCCTCTCCCTCCGCTCCTCTGACACTGGGCTATTCCTCATCCCCCTCTCCCTCCGCTCTAACACTGGGCTATTCCTCATCCCCCTCTCCCTCCGCTCTAACATTTGACTATTCCTCATCCCCCTCTCCCTCCGCTCTAACACTGGCCTATTCCTCATCGCCCTCTCCCTCCGCTCCTCTAACACTGGGCTATTCCTCATCCCCCTCTCCCTCCGCTCTAACACTGGGCTATTCCTCATCCCCCTCTCCATCCGCTCTAGCACTGGGCTATTCCTCATCCTCCTCTCCCACCGCTCCAGCACTGGGCTATTCCTCATCTCCCTCGACCTCCGCTCTAACACTGGGCTATTCCTCATCCCCCTCTCCTCTAAAACTGGGATATTCCTCAGCCCCCTCTCCCACCGCTCTAACACTGGTCTATTCCTCATCCCCCTCTCCCTCTGCTCTAACACTGGGCTATTCCTCATCCCCCTCTCCCTCCGCTCTAACACTGGGCTGTTCCTCATCCCCCTCTCCCTCCGCTCCTCTGAAACTGGGCTATTCCTCATCCCCCTCTCCCTCCGCTCTAACACTGGGCTATTCCTCATCGCCCTCTCCATCCGCTCTAACACTGGCCTATTCCTCATCCCCCCCTCCCTCCGCTCTAACACTGGGCTATTGCTCATCCCCCTCTCCCTCCGCTCTAACACTGGGCTATTCCTCATCCCCCTCTCCCACTGCTCTAACATTGGGCTATTCCTCATCTCCCTCTCCCTCCGCTCTAACACTGGGCTATTCCTCATCCCCCTCTCCTCGAACACTGGAGTATTCCCCATCACCCTCTCCCTCCGCACCTCTAACACTGGGCTATTCCTCATTCCCCTCTCCCTCTGCTCTAACACTGGGCTATTCCTCATCCCCCTCTCCCCCTGCTCTAACACTGGGCTATTCCTCATCACCCTCTCCCACCGCTCTAACACTGGGCTATTCCTCATCTCCCTCTCCCTCCGCTCTAACACTGGGCTATTCCTCATCCCCCTCTCCTCTTAAACTGGGCTATTCCTCATTCCCCTCTCCCTCTGCTCTAACACTGGGCCATTCCTCATCGCCCTCTCCCTCCGCACTAACACTGGGCTGTTCCTCAGCGCCCTCTCCCCCCGCTCTAACACTGGGCTTTTCCTCATCCCCCGCTCCCTCCGCTCTAACACTGGGCGATTCCTCATCCCCCTCTCCCTCCGCTCCTCTAACACTGGGCTATTCCTCATCCCCCTCTCCCTCCGCTCCTCAAACACTGGGCTATTTCTCATCCCCCTCTCCCTCCGCTCTAACACTGGGCTATTCCTCATCCCCCTCTCCCTCCGCTCTAACATTTGACTATTCCTCATCCACCCCTCCCTCCGCTCTAACACTGGGCTATTCCTCATACCCCTCTCCCTCTGCTCTAACACTGGGCTATTACTCATCCCCCTCTCCCTCCGCTCCTCTAACACTGGGCTATTCCTCATCCCCCTCTCCCTCCGATCCTCTAAAACTGGGCTATTCCTCATCCCCCTCTCCCTCCGCTCTAACACTGGGCTATTCCTCATCCCCCTCTCCCTCCGCTCCTCTACCACTGGGCTATTCCTCATCCCACTCTCCCTCCGCTCTAACACTGGGCTATTCCTCATCCCCCTCTTCTCTAAAACTGGGCTATTCCTCATTCCCCTCTCCATCTGCTCTAACACTGGGCTATTCCTCATCGCCCTCTCCCTCCGCACTAACACTGGGCTATTCCTCATCCCCCGCTCCCTCCGCTCTAACACTGGGCTATTCCTCATCCCCCTCTCCCTCCGCTCCTCTAACACTGGGCTATTCCTCATCCCCCTCTCCCTCCGCTCCTCAAACACTGGGCTATTTCTCATCCCCCTCTCCCTCCGCTCTAAAACTGGGCTATTCCTCATCCCCCTCTCCCTCCGCTCTAACATTTGACTATTCCTCATCCACCTCTCCCTCCGCTCTAACACTGGGCTATTCCTCATCCCCCTCTCCCTCCGATCTAACATTTGACTATTCCTCATCCCCCTCTCCCTCCGCTCTAACACTGGCCTATTCCTCATCGCCCTCTCCCTCCGCTCCTCTAACACTGGGCTATTCCTCATCCCCCTCTCCCTCCGCTCTAACACTGGGCTATTCCTCATCCCCCTCTCCCTCCGCTCTAACATTTGACTATTCCTCATCCCCCTCTCCCTCCGCTCTAACACTGGCCTATTCCTCATCGCCCTCTCCCTCCGCTCCTCTAACACTGGGCTATTCCTCATCCCCCTCTCCCTCCGCTCTAACACTGGGCTATTCCTCATCCCCCTCTCCATCCGCTCTAGCACTGGGCTATTCCTCATCCTCCTCTCCCACCGCTCCAGCACTGGGCTATTCCTCATCTCCCTCGACCTCCGCTCTAACACTGGGCTATTCCTCATCCCCCTCTCCTCTAAAACTGGGATATTCCTCAGCCCCCTCTCCCACCGCTCTAACACTGGTCTATTCCTCATCCCCCTCTCCCTCTGCTCTAACACTGGGCTATTCCTCATCCCCCTCTCCCTCCGCTCTAACACTGGGCTGTTCCTCATCCCCCTCTCCCTCCGCTCCTCTGAAACTGGGCTATTCCTCATCCCCCTCTCCCTCCGCTCTAACACTGGGCTATTCCTCATCCCCCTCTCCCTCCGCTCCTCTAAAACTGGGATATTCCCCATCCCCCTCTCCCACCGCTCTAACACTGGCCTATTCCTCATCCCCCTCTCCCTCTGCTCTAACACTGGGCTATTCCTCATCCCCCTCTCCCTCCGCTCTAACACTGGGCTGTTCCTCATCCCCCTCTCCCTCCGCTCCTCTGACACTGGGCTATTCCTCATCCCCCTCTCCCTCCGCTCTAACACTGGGCTATTCCTCATCCCCCTCTCCCTCCGCTCTAACACTGGGCTATTCCTCATCCCCCTCTCCCTCCGCTCCTCTAACACTGGGCAATTCCTCATCGCCCTCTCTATCCGCTCTAACAATGGGCCATTCCTAATTCCCCGCTCCCTCTGCTCTAACACTGGGCTACTCCTCATCCCCCTTTCCCTCCGCTCCTCTAACACTGGGCAATTCCTCATCCCCCTCTCCCTCTGCTACTCTAACACTGGGCTATTCCTCATCCCCTTCTCCCTCCGCGCTAACACTGGGCTATTCCTCATCCCCCGATCCCTCCGCTCTAACACTGGGCTATTCCTCATCCCCCTCTCCCACCGCTCTAACACTGGGCTATTCCTCATCCCCCTCTCCCTCCGCTCTAACACTGGGCTATTCCTCATCACCCTCTCCCTCCGCACTAACACTGGGCTATTCCTCATCGCCCTCTCTCTCCGGTCTAACACTGCGCTATTCCTCATCCCCCTCTCCCTCCGCTCTGACACTGGGCTATTCCTCATCCCCTCTCCCACCGCTCCTCTAACACTGGGCTATTCCTCATCCCCCTCTCCCTCCGCTCTAACACTGGGCTATTCCTCATCCCCCTCTCCCTCCGCTCTAACACTGGGCTATTCCTCATCGCCCTCTCCATCCGCTCTAACACTGGCCTATTCCTCATCCCCCCCTCCCTCCGCTCTAACACTGGGCTATTGCTCATCCCCCTCTCCCTCCGCTCTAACACTGGGCTATTACTCATCCCCCTCTCCCACTGCTCTAACACTGGGCTATTCCTCATCTCCCTCTCCCTCCGCTCTAACACTGGGCTATTCCTCATCCCCCTCTCCTCGAACACTGGAGTATTCCCCATCACCCTCTCCCTCCGCACCTCTAACACTGGGCTATTCCTCATCCCCCTCTCCCCCTGCTCTAACACTGGGCTATTCCTCATCACCCTCTCCCACCGCTCTAACACTGGGCTATTCCTCATCTCCCTCTCCCTCCGCTCTAACACTGGGCTATTCCTCATCCCCCTCTCCTCTTAAACTGGGCTATTCCTCATTCCCCTCTCCCTCTGCTCTAACACTGGGCTATTCCTCATCGCCCTCTCCCTCCGCACTAACACTGGGCTGTTCCTCAGCGCCCTCTCCCCCCGCTCTAACACTAGGCTTTTCCTCATCCCCCGCTCCCTCCGCTCTAACACTGGGCGATTCCTCATCCCCCTCACCCTCCGCTCCTCTAACACTGGGCTATTCCTCATCCCCCTCTCCCTCCGCTCCTCAAACACTGGGCTATTTCTCATCCCCCTCTCCCTCCGCTCTAACACTGGGCTATTCCTCATCCCCCTCTCCCTCCGCTCTAACACTGGGCTATTCCTCATCGCCCTCTCCCTCCGCTCTAACACTGGGCTATTCCTCATCCCCCTCTCCATCCGCTCTAGCACTGGGCTATTCCTCATCCTCCTCTCCCACCGCTCCAGCACTGGGCTATTCCTCATCTCCCTCGACCTCCGCTCTAACACTGGGCTATTCCTCATCCCTCTCTCCTCTAAAACTGGGATATTCCTCAGCCCCCTCTCCCACCGCTCTAACACTGGTCTATTCCTCATCCCCCTCTCCCTCTGCTCTAACACTGGGCTATTCCTCATCCCCCTCTCCCTCCTCTCTAACACTGGGCTGTTCCTCATCCCCCTCTCCCTCCGCTCCTCTGACACTGGGCTATTCCTCATCACCCTCTCCATCCGCTCTAACATTTGACTATTCCTCATCCACCTCTCCCTCCACTCTAACACTGGGCTATTCCTCATCCCCCTCTCCCTCTGCTCTAACACTGGGCTATTACTCATCCCCCTCTCCCTCCGCTCCTCTAACACTGGGCTATGCCTCATCCCCCTCTCCCTCCGATCCTCTAACACTGGGCTATTCCTCATCCCCCTCTCCCTCCGCTCTAACACTGGGCTATTCCTCATCCCCCTCTCCCTCCGCTCCTCTACCACTGGGCTATTCCTCATCCCACTCTCCCTCCGCTCTAACACTGGGCTATTCCTCATCCCCCTCTTCTCTAAAACTGGGCTATTCCTCATTCCCCTCTCCCTCTGCTCTAACACTGGGCTATTCCTCATCACCCTCTCCCTCCGCACTAACACTGGGCTGTTCCTCAGCGCCCTCTCCCTCCGCTCTAACACTGGGCTATTCCTCATCCCCCGCTCCCTCCGCTCGAACACTGGGCTATTCCTCATCCCCCTCTCCCTCCGCTCCTCTAACACTGGGCTATTCCTCATCCCCCTCTCCCTCCGCTCCTCAAACACTGGGCTATTTCTCATCCCCCTCTCCCTCCGCTCTAAGACTGGGCTATTCCTCATCCCCCTCTCCCTCCGCTCTAACATTTGACTATTCCTCATCCACCTCTCCCTCCGCTCTAACACTGGGCTATTCCTCATCCCCCTCTCCCTCCGATCCTCTAACACTGGGCTATTCCTCATCCCCCTCTCCCTCCGCTCTAACACTGGGCTATTCCTCATCGCCCTCTCCCTCCGCTCTAACACTGGGCTATTCCTCATCCCCCTCTCCATCCGCTCTAGCACTGGGCTATTCCTCATCCTCCTCTCCCACCGCTCCAGCACTGGGCTATTCCTCATCTCCCTCGACCTCCGCTCTAACACTGGGCTATTCCACATCCCCCTCTCCTCTAAAACTGGGATATTCCTCAGCCCCCTCTCCCACCGCTCTAACACTGGTCTATTCCTCATCCCCCTCTCCCTCTGCTCTAACACTGGGCTATTCCTCATCCCCCTCTCCCTCCGCTCTAACACTGGGCTGTTCCTCATCCCCCTCTCCCTCCGCTCCTCTGACACTGGGCTATTCCTCATCCCCCTCTCCCTCCGCTCTAACACTGGGCTATTCCTCATCCCACTCTCCCTCCGCTCTAACACTGGGCTATTCCTCATCCCCCTCTCCCTCCGCTCCTCTAACACTGGGCTATTCCTCATCCCCCTCTCCCTCCGCTCTAACACTGGGCTATTCCTCATCCCACTCTCCCTCCGCTCTAACACTGGGCTATTCCTCATCCCCCTCTCCCTCCGCTCCTCTAACACTGGGCTATTCCTCATCCCCCTCTCCCTCTGCTCTAACACTGGGCTATTCCTCAACCCCCTCTCCCTCCGCTCCTCTAACACTGGGCTATTCCTCATCCCCTCTCCCTCCGCTCCTCTAACACTGGGCTATTCCTCATCGCACTCTCCCTCCGCTCTAACACTGGGCTATACCTCATCCCCCTCTCCCTCCGCTCCTCTAATACTGGGCTATTCCTCATCCCTTTCTCCCTCCGCTCTAACACTGGGCTATTCCACATCGCCCTCTCCTCTAAAACTGGGATATTCCTCAGCCCCCTCTCCCACCGCTCTAACACTGGTCTATTCCTCATCCCCCTCTCCCTCTGCTCTAACACTGGGCTATTCCTCATCCCCCTCTCCCTCCGCTCTAACACTGGGCTGTTCCTCATCCCCCTCTCCCTCCGCTCCTCTGACACTGGGCTATTCCTCATCCCCCTCTCCCTCCGCTCTAACACTGGGCTATTCCTCATCCCCCTCTCCCTCCGCTCTAACACTGGGCTATTCCTCATCCCCCTCTCCCTCCGCTCCTCTAACACTGGGCTATTCCTCATCCCCCTCTCCCTCTGCTCCTCTAACACTGGGCTATTTCTCATCCCCCTCTCCCTCCGCTCTAACACTGGGCTATTCCTCATCGCACTCTCCCTCCGCTCTAACACTGGGCTATACCTCATCCCCCTCTCCCTCCGCTCCTCTAATACTGGGCTATTCCTCATCCCCTTCTCCCTCCGCTCTAACACTGGGCTATTCCACATCGCCCTTTCCCTCCGCTCTAACACTGGGCTATTCCTCATCCCCCGCTCCCTCCGCTCTAACACTGTGCTATTCCTCACCCCCCTCTCCCTCCGCTCCTCTAACACTGGGCAATTCCTCATCATCCTTTCCCTCCGCTATAACAATCGGCCATTCCTAATTCCCCGCTCCCTCCGCTCTAACACTGGGCTATTCCTCATCCCCCTTTCCCTCCGCTCTAACACTGGGCTATTCCTCATCCCCCTCTCCCTCCGCTCTTACACTGGGCTATACCTCATCCCCATCTCCCTCCGCTCATCTAACTCTGGGCTATTCCTCATCCCCTCTCCCTCCGCTCCTCTAACAGTGGGCTATTCCTCATCCAACTCTCCCTCCGCTCTAACACTGGGCTATTCCTCATCGCCCTCTCCATCCGCTCTAACACTTGCCTATTCCTCATCCACCTCTCCCTCCGCTCTAACACTGGGCTATTCCTCATCCCCCTCTCCCTCTGCTCTAACACTGGGCTATTCCTCATCCCCCTCTCCCTCCGCTCTAACACTGGGCTATTCCTCATCCCCCTCTCCCTCCGCTCCTCTAACACTGGGCTATTCCTCATCGCCCTCTCCCTCCGCTCTAACACTGGGCTATTCCTCATCGCCCTCTCCCACCGCTCTAACACTGGGCTATTCCTCATCACCCGCTCCTCTTACACTGGACTATTCCCCATCCCCCTCTCCCTCCGCTCCTCTAACACTGGGCTATTCCTCATCGCCCTCTCCCTCCGCTCTAACACTGGGCTATTCCTCATCGCCCTCTCCCACCGCTCTAACACTGGGCTATTCCTCATCACCCGCTCCTCTTACACTGGACTATTCCTCATCCCCCTCTCCCTCCACTCCTCTAACACTGGGCTATTCCTCATCGCCCTCTCCCTCCGCTCTAACACTGGGCTATTCCTCATCGCCCTCTCCCACCGCTCTAACACTGGGCTATTCCTCATCACCCGCTCCTCTTACACTGGGCTATTCCTCATCCCCCTCTCCCTCCGCTCTAACACTGGGCTATTCCTCATCCCCCTCTCCCACCGCTCTAACACTGGGCTATTCCTCACCCCCTCTCCTCTAAAACTGGGATATTCCTCATACCCCTCTCCCTTCGCTCCTCTAACATTGGGCTATTCCTCATGCCCCTCTCCCTCCGCTCTAACACTGGTCTATTCCTCATCCCCCTCTCCCACTGCTCCAACACTGGGCTATTTCTCATCCCCCTCTCTCTTTGCCCCTCCACCACTGGGCTATTCCTCATCCCCCTCTCCCTCCGCTCCTCTAACACTGGGCTATTCCTCATCCCCCTCTCCCTCTGCTCTAACACTGGGCTATTCCTTATCCCCCTCTCCCAGCGCTCCCCTAACACTGGGCTATTCCTCATCCCCCTCTCCCTCTGCTCTAACACTGGGCTATTACTCATCGCCCTCTCCCTCCGCTCTAACACTGGGCAATACCTCACCCCCCTCGCCCAGCGCTCCTCTAACACTGGGCTATACCTCATCCCCCTCTCCCTCCGCTCTAACAATGGGACATTCCTAATTCCCCGCTCCCTCCGCTCTAACACTGGCTATTCCTCATCCCCCTCTCCATCCGCTGTAACACTGGGCTATTCCTCATCCCCCTCTCCCTCCGCTCCTCTAACACTGGGCAATTCCTCATTCCCCTCTCGCTCCGCTTCTGTAACACTGGCCTATTCCTCATCCCCCTTTCCCTCCGCTCTAACACTAGGCTATTCCTCATCCCCCGCTCCCTCCGCTCTAACACTGGGCTATTCCTCATCCCCCTCTCCCTCTGCTCCTCTTACACTGGGCTATTCCTCATCCCCTTCAACCTGCGCTCTATCACTGGGCTATTCCTCATCCCCCTCTCCCACCGCTCTAACGCTGGGATATTCCTCATCCCCCTCTCCCTCCGCTCTAACACTGGGCTATTCCTCATCCCCCTCTCCCTCCGCACTAACACTGGGCTATTCCTCATCCCCCTCTCCCTCCGCACTAACACTGGGCTATTCCTCATCCCCCTCTCCCTCCGCACTAACACTGGGCTATTCCTCATCCCCCTCTCCCTCCGCACTAACACTGGGCTGTTCCTCATCGCCCTCTCCCTCGGCTCTAACACTGGGCTATTCCTCATCCCCTCTCCCTCCGCTCCTCTAACACTGGGCTATTCCTCATCCCCCTCTCCCTCCGCTCTAACACTGGGCTATTCCTCATCGCCCTCTCCATCCGCTCTAACACTAGCCTATTCCTCATCCCCCTCTCCCTCCGCTCTAACACTGGGCTATTCCTCATCCCCTCTCCCTCCGCTCCTCTAACACTGGGCTATTCCTCATCCCCCTCTCCCTCCGCTCTAACACTGGGCTGTTCCTCATCGCCCTCTCCCTCGGCTCTAACACTGGGCTATTCCTCATCCCCTCTCCCTCCGCTCCTCTAACACTGGGCTGTTCCTCATCCCCCTCTCCCTCCGCACTAACACTGGGCTATTCCTCATCCCCCTCTCCCTCCGCACTAACACTGGGCTGTTCCTCATCGCCCTCTCCCTCGGCTCTAACACTGGGCTATTCCTCATCCCCTCTCCCTCCGCTCCTCTAACACTGGGCTATTCCTCATCCCCCTCTCCCTCCGCTCTAACACTGGGCTATTCCTCATCCCCCTCTCCCTCCGCTCTAACACTGGGCTATTCCTCATCCCCCTCTCCCACTGCTCTAACACTGGGCTATTCCTCATCTCCCTCTCCCTCCGCTCTAACACTGGGATATTCCTCATCCCCCTCTCCTCTAACACTGGAGTATTCCCCATCCCCCTCTCCCTCCGCACCTCTAACACTGGGCTATTCCTCATTCCCCGCTCCCTCTGTTCTAACACTGGGCTATTCCTCATCCCCCTCTCCCTCTGCTCTAACACTGGGCTATTCCTCATCCCCCTCTCCCTCCGCTCTAACACTGGGCTATTCCTCATCCCCCTCTCCCACCGCTCTAACACTGGGCTATTCCTCACCCCCTCTCCTCTAAAACTGGGATATTCCTCATACCCCTCTCCCTTCGCTCCTCTAACATTGGGCTATTCCTCATGCCCCTCTCCCTCCGCTCTAACACTGGTCTATTCCTCATCCCCCTCTCCCACTGCTCCAACACTGGGCTATTTCTCATCCCCCTCTCTCTTTGCCCCTCCACCACTGGGCTATTCCTCATCCCCCTCTCCCTCCGCTCCTCTAACACTGGGCTATTCCTCATCCCCCTCTCCCTCTGCTCTAACACTGGGCTATTCCTTATCCCCCTCTCCCAGCGCTCCCCTAACACTGGGCTATTCCTCATCCCCCTCTCCCTCTGCTCTAACACTGGGCTATTACTCATCGCCCTCTCCCTCCGCTCTAACACTGGGCAATACCTCACCCCCCTCGCCCAGCGCTCCTCTAACACTGGGCTATACCTCATCCCCCTCTCCCTCCGCTCTAACAATGGGACATTCCTAATTCCCCGCTCCCTCCGCTCTAACACTGGCTATTCCTCATCCCCCTCTCCATCCGCTGTAACACTGGGCTATTCCTCATCCCCCTCTCCCTCCGCTCCTCTAACACTGGGCAATTCCTCATTCCCCTCTCGCTCCGCTTCTGTAACACTGGCCTATTCCTCATCCCCCTTTCCCTCCGCTCTAACACTAGGCTATTCCTCATCCCCCGCTCCCTCCGCTCTAACACTGGGCTATTCCTCATCCCCCTCTCCCTCTGCTCCTCTTACACTGGGCTATTCCTCATCCCCTTCAACCTGCGCTCTATCACTGGGCTATTCCTCATCCCCCTCTCCCACCGCTCTAACGCTGGGATATTCCTCATCCCCCTCTCCCTCCGCTCTAACACTGGGCTATTCCTCATCCCCCTCTCCCTCCGCACTAACACTGGGCTATTCCTCATCCCCCTCTCCCTCCGCACTAACACTGGGCTATTCCTCATCCCCCTCTCCCTCCGCACTAACACTGGGCTATTCCTCATCCCCCTCTCCCTCCGCACTAACACTGGGCTGTTCCTCATCGCCCTCTCCCTCGGCTCTAACACTGGGCTATTCCTCATCCCCTCTCCCTCCGCTCCTCTAACACTGGGCTATTCCTCATCCCCCTCTCCCTCCGCTCTAACACTGGGCTATTCCTCATCGCCCTCTCCATCCGCTCTAACACTAGCCTATTCCTCATCCCCCTCTCCCTCCGCTCTAACACTGGGCTATTCCTCATCCCCTCTCCCTCCGCTCCTCTAACACTGGGCTATTCCTCATCCCCCTCTCCCTCCGCTCTAACACTGGGCTGTTCCTCATCGCCCTCTCCCTCGGCTCTAACACTGGGCTATTCCTCATCCCCTCTCCCTCCGCTCCTCTAACACTGGGCTGTTCCTCATCCCCCTCTCCCTCCGCACTAACACTGGGCTATTCCTCATCCCCCTCTCCCTCCGCACTAACACTGGGCTGTTCCTCATCGCCCTCTCCCTCGGCTCTAACACTGGGCTATTCCTCATCCCCTCTCCCTCCGCTCCTCTAACACTGGGCTATTCCTCATCCCCCTCTCCCTCCGCTCTAACACTGGGCTATTCCTCATCCCCCTCTCCCTCCGCTCTAACACTGGGCTATTCCTCATCCCCCTCTCCCACTGCTCTAACACTGGGCTATTCCTCATCTCCCTCTCCCTCCGCTCTAACACTGGGATATTCCTCATCCCCCTCTCCTCTAACACTGGAGTATTCCCCATCCCCCTCTCCCTCCGCACCTCTAACACTGGGCTATTCCTCATTCCCCGCTCCCTCTGTTCTAACACTGGGCTATTCCTCATCCCCCTCTCCCTCTGCTCTAACACTGGGCTATTCCTCATCCCCCTCTCCCACCGCTCTAACACTGGGCTATTCCTCATCTCCCTCTCCCTCCGCTCTAACACTGGGCTATTCCTTATCCCCCTCTCCTCTATAACTGGGATATTCCTCATACCCCTCTCCCGCCGCTCCTCTAACAATGGGCTATTCCTCATCCCCCTCTCCCTCCGCTCTAACACAGGGCTATTCCTCATCGCCCTCTCCCTCTGCTCCTCTAACACTGGGCTATTCCTCATCCCCCTCTCCCTCCGCTCCAACACTGGGCTATTCCTCATCCCCTCTCCCTCGGCT
This sequence comes from Somniosus microcephalus, assembly GCF_052327205.1. Lineage (NCBI taxonomy): Eukaryota > Metazoa > Chordata > Chondrichthyes > Squaliformes > Somniosidae > Somniosus > Somniosus microcephalus. The sequence goes on from NC_140994.1 coordinate 271,812,279, forward strand.
CCTCTAACACTGGGCTATTCCTCATCCCACTCTCCCTCCGCTGTAACACTGGGCTATTCCTCATCGCCCTCTCCATCCGCTCTAACACTGGGCTATTCCTCATCCCCCTCACCCACCGCTCCTCTAACACTGGGCTATTACTCATCCCCCTCTCCCTCCTCTCTAACAATTGACTATTCCTCATCCACCTCTCCCTCCGCGCTAACACTGGGCTATTCCTCATCCCCCTCTCCCTCTGCTCTAACACTGGGCTATTCCTCATCCCCCTCTCCCTCCGCTCTAACACTGGGCTATTCCTCATCCCCCTCTCCCTCCGCGCTAACACTGGGCTATTCCTCATCCCCCTCTCCCTCTGCTCTAACACTGGGCTATTCCTCATCCCCCTCTCCCTCCGCTCTAACACTGGGCTGTTCCTCATCGCCCTCTCCCTCGGCTCTAACACTGGGCTATTCCTCATCCCCTCTCCCTCCGCTCCTCTAACACTGGGCTGTTCCTCATCCCCCTCTCCCTCCGCACTAACACTGGGCTATTCCTCATCCCCCTCTCCCTCCGCACTAACACTGGGCTGTTCCTCATCGCCCTCTCCCTCGGCTCTAACACTGGGCTATTCCTCATCCCCTCTCCCTCCGCTCCTCTAACACTGGGCTATTCCTCATCCCCCTCTCCCTCCGCTCTAACACTGGGCTATTCCTCATCCCCCTCTCCCTCCGCTCTAACACTGGGCTATTCCTCATCCCCCTCTCCCACTGCTCTAACACTGGGCTATTCCTCATCTCCCTCTCCCTCCGCTCTAACACTGGGATATTCCTCATCCCCCTCTCCTCTAACACTGGAGTATTCCCCATCCCCCTCTCCCTCCGCACCTCTAACACTGGGCTATTCCTCATTCCCCGCTCCCTCTGTTCTAACACTGGGCTATTCCTCATCCCCCTCTCCCTCTGCTCTAACACTGGGCTATTCCTCATCCCCCTCTCCCACCGCTCTAACACTGGGCTATTCCTCATCTCCCTCTCCCTCCGCTCTAACACTGGGCTATTCCTTATCCCCCTCTCCTCTATAACTGGGATATTCCTCATACCCCTCTCCCGCCGCTCCTCTAACAATGGGCTATTCCTCATCCCCCTCTCCCTCCGCTCTAACACAGGGCTATTCCTCATCGCCCTCTCCCTCTGCTCCTCTAACACTGGGCTATTCCTCATCCCCCTCTCCCTCCGCTCCAACACTGGGCTATTCCTCATCCCCTCTCCCTCGGCTCCTCTAACACTGGGCTATTCCTCATCCCACTCTCCCTCCGCTGTAACACTGGGCTATTCCTCATCGCCCTCTCCATCCGCTCTAACACTGGGCTATTCCTCATCCCCCTCACCCACCGCTCCTCTAACACTGGGCTATTACTCATCCCCCTCTCCCTCCTCTCTAACAATTGACTATTCCTCATCCACCTCTCCCTCCGCGCTAACACTGGGCTATTCCTCATCCCCCTCTCCCTCTGCTCTAACACTGGGCTATTCCTCATCCCCCTCTCCCTCCGCTCTAACACTGGGCTATTCCTCATCCCCCTCTCCCTCCGCTCCTCTAACACTGGGCTATTCCTCATCGCCCTCTCCCTCCGCTCTAACACTGGGCTTTTCCTCATCCCCCTCTCCCTCCGCTCTAACACTGGGCTATTCCTCATCCCCCTCTCCCTCCGCTCCTCTAACACTGGGATATTCCTCATCCCCCTTTCCCTCCGCTCTAACACTGGGCTATTCCTCATGCCCCTCTGCATCTGCTCCTCTAACACTGGGCTATTCCTCATCCACTTCTCCCTCCGCTCTAACACTGGGCTATTCCTCATCCCCCTCTCCCTCCGCTCCGCTAACACTGTGCTATTCCTCATCCCCCTCTCCCACCGCTCTAACACTGGACTATTCCTCATCCCCCTCTCCCTCCGCTCTAACACTGGTCTATTCCTCATCCCCCTCTCCCTCCGCTCTAACACTGGTCTATTCCTCATCCCCCTCTCCCTCCGCTCTAACACTGGTCTATTCCTCATCGCCCTCTCCCTCTGCTCTAACACTGGGCTATTCCTCATCCCCCTCTCCCTCCGCTCTAACACTGGGCTATTCCTCATCCCCCTCTCCCACCGCTCTAACACTGGGCTATTCCTCATCCCCTTCAACCTGCGCTCTATCACTGGGCTATTCCTCATCCCCCTCTCCCACCGCTCTAACACTGGGCTATTCCTCATCCCCCTCTCCCTCCGCTCTAACACTGGGCTATTCCTCATCCCCCTCTCCCACCGCTCTAACACTGGGCTATTCCTCATCCCCCTCTCCCTCCGCTCCAACACTGGGCTATTCCTCATCCCCTCTCCCTCGGCTCCTCTAACACTGGGCTATTCCTCATCCCACTCTCCCTCCTCTGTAACACTGGGCTATTCCTCATCGCCCTCTCCATCCGCTCCAACACTGGGCTATTCCTCATCCCCCTCACCCACCGCTCCTCTAACACTGGGCTATTACTCATCCCCCTCTCCCTCCTCTCTAACAATTGACTATTCCTCATCCACCTCTCCCTCCGCTCTAACACTGGGCTATTCCTCATCCCCCTCTCCCTCCGCTCCAACACTGGGCTATTCCTCATCCCCTCTCCCTCGGCTCCTCTAACACTGGGCTATTCCTCATCCCACTCTCCCTCTGCTGTAACACTGGGCTATTCCTCATCGCCCTCTCCATCCGCACTAACACTGGGCTATTCCTCATCCCCCTCACCCACCGCTCCTCTAACACTGGGCTATTACTCATCCCCCTCTCCCTCCTCTCTAACAATTGACTATTCCTCATCCACCTCTCCCTCCGCTCTAACACTGGGCTATTCCTCATCCCCCTCTCCCTCTGCTCTAACACTGGGCTATTCCTCATCCCCCTCTCCCTCCGCTCTAACACTGCGCTATTCCTCATCCCAATCTCCCTCCGCTCCTCTAACACTGGGCTATTCCTCATCGCCCTCTCCCTCCGCTCTAACACTGGGCTTTTCCTCATCCCCCTCTCCCTCCGCTCTAACACTGGGCTATTCCTCATCCCCCTCTCCCTCCACTCCTCTAACACTGCGCTATTCCTCATCCCAATCTCCCTCCGCTCCTCTAACACTGGGCTATTCCTCATCGCCCTCTCCCTCCGCTCTAATACTGGGCTATTCCTCATCCCCTTCTCCCTCCGCTCTAACACTGGGCTATTCCACATCGCCCTCTCCTCTAAAACTGGGATATTCCTCAGCCCCCTCTCCCTCTGCTCTAACACTGGGCTATTCCTCATCCCCCTCTCCCTCCGCTCTAACACTGGGCTATTCCTCATCCCCCTCTCCCTCCGCTCCTCTAACACTGGGCTATTCCTCATCGCCCTCTCCCTCCGCTCTAACACTGCGCTTTTCCTCATCCCCCTCTCCCTCCGCTCTAACACTGGGCTATTCCTCATCCCCATCTCCCTCCGCTCCTCTAACACTGGGCTATTCCTCATCCCCCTTTCCCTCCGCTCTAACACTGGGCTATTCCTCATGCCCCTCTGCATCTGCTCCTCTAACACTGGGCTATTCCTCATCCACTTCTCCCTCCGCTCTAACACTGGGCTATTCCTCATCCCCCTCTCCCTCCGCTCTAACACTGGGCTGTTCCTCATCCCCCTCTCCCTCCGCTCCTCTGACACTGGGCTATTCCTCATCCCCCTCTCCCTCCGCTCTAACACTGGGCTATTCCTCATCCCACTCTCCCTCCGCTCTAACACTGGGCTATTCCTCATCCCCCTCTCCCTCCGCTCCTCTAACACTGGGCTATTCCTCATCCCCCTCACCCTCCGCTCTAACACTGGGCTATTCCTCATCCCCCTCTCCCTCCGCTCCTCTAACACTGGGCTATTCCTCAACCCCCTCTCCCTCCGCTCCTCTAACACTGGGCTATTCCTCATCCCCTCTCCCTCCGCTCCTCTAACACTGGGCTATTCCTCATCGCACTCTCCCTCCGCTCTAACACTGGGCTATACCTCATCCCCCTCTCCCTCCGCTCCTCTAATACTGGGCTATTCCTCATCCCCTTCTCCCTCCGCTCTAACACTGGGCTATTCCACATCGCCCTCTCCTCTAAAACTGGGATATTCCTCAGCCCCCTCTCCCACCGCTCTAACACTGGTCTATTCCTCATCCCCCTCTCCCTCTGCTCTAACACTGGGCTATTCCTCATCCCCCTCTCCCTCCGCTCTAACACTGGGCTGTTCCTCATCCCCCTCTCCCTCCGCTCCTCTGACACTGGGCTATTCCTCATCCCCCTCTCCCTCCGCTCTAACACTGGGCTATTCCTCATCCCCCTCTCCCTCCGCTCTAACACTGGGCTATTCCTCATCCCCCTCTCCCTCCGCTCCTCTAACACTGGGCTATTCCTCATCCCCCTCTCCCTCTGCTCCTCTAACACTGGGCTATTTCTCATCCCCCTCTCCCTCCGCTCTAACACTGGGCTATTCCTCATCGCACTCTCCCTCCGCTCTAACACTGGGCTATACCTCATCCCCCTCTCCCTCCGCTCCTCTAATACTGGGCTATTCCTCATCCCCTTCTCCCTCCGCTCTAACACTGGGCTATTCCACATCGCCCTTTCCCTCCGCTCTAACACTGGGCTATTCCTCATCCCCCGCTCCCTCCGCTCTAACACTGTGCTATTCCTCACCCCCCTCTCCCTCCGCTCCTCTAACACTGGGCAATTCCTCATCATCCTTTCCCTCCGCTATAACAATCGGCCATTCCTAATTCCCCGCTCCCTCCGCTCTAACACTGGGCTATTCCTCATCCCCCTTTCCCTCCGCTCTAACACTGGGCTATTCCTCATCCCCCTCTCCCTCCGCTCTTACACTGGGCTATACCTCATCCCCATCTCCCTCCGCTCATCTAACTCTGGGCTATTCCTCATCCCCTCTCCCTCCGCTCCTCTAACAGTGGGCTATTCCTCATCCAACTCTCCCTCCGCTCTAACACTGGGCTATTCCTCATCGCCCTCTCCATCCGCTCTAACACTTGCCTATTCCTCATCCACCTCTCCCTCCGCTCTAACACTGGGCTATTCCTCATCCCCCTCTCCCTCTGCTCTAACACTGGGCTATTCCTCATCCCCCTCTCCCTCCGCTCTAACACTGGGCTATTCCTCATCCCCCTCTCCCTCCGCTCCTCTAACACTGGGCTATTCCTCATCGCCCTCTCCCTCCGCTCTAACACTGGGCTATTCCTCATCGCCCTCTCCCACCGCTCTAACACTGGGCTATTCCTCATCACCCGCTCCTCTTACACTGGACTATTCCCCATCCCCCTCTCCCTCCGCTCCTCTAACACTGGGCTATTCCTCATCGCCCTCTCCCTCCGCTCTAACACTGGGCTATTCCTCATCGCCCTCTCCCACCGCTCTAACACTGGGCTATTCCTCATCACCCGCTCCTCTTACACTGGACTATTCCTCATCCCCCTCTCCCTCCGCTCCTCTAACACTGGGCTATTCCTCATCGCCCTCTCCCTCCGCTCTAACACTGGGCTATTCCTCATCGCCCTCTCCCACCGCTCTAACACTGGGCTATTCCTCATCACCCGCTCCTCTTACACTGGGCTATTCCTCATCCCCCTCTCCCTCCGCTCTAACACTGGGCTATTCCTCATCCCCCTCTCCCACCGCTCTAACACTGGGCTATTCCTCACCCCCTCTCCTCTAAAACTGGGATATTCCTCATACCCCTCTCCCTTCGCTCCTCTAACATTGGGCTATTCCTCATGCCCCTCTCCCTCCGCTCTAACACTGGTCTATTCCTCATCCCCCTCTCCCACTGCTCCAACACTGGGCTATTTCTCATCCCCCTCTCTCTTTGCCCCTCCACCACTGGGCTATTCCTCATCCCCCTCTCCCTCCGCTCCTCTAACACTGGGCTATTCCTCATCCCCCTCTCCCTCTGCTCTAACACTGGGCTATTCCTCATCCCCCTCTCCCTCTGCTCTAACACTGGGCTATTACTCATCGCCCTCTCCCTCCGCTCTAACACTGGGCAATACCTCACCCCCCTCGCCCAGCGCTCCTCTAACACTGGGCTATTCCTCAGCCCCCTATCCCATCGCTCTAACACTGGGCTATTCCTCATCACCCTCTCCCTCCGCTCCTCTAACTCTGAGCTATACCTCATCCCCCTCTCCCTCCGCTCTAACAATGGGACATTCCTAATTCCCCGCTCCCTCCGCTCTAACACTGGCTATTCCTCATCCCCCTCTCCATCCGCTGTAACACTGGGCTATTCCTCATCCCCCTCTCCCTCCGCTCCTCTAACACTGGGCAATTCCTCATTCCCCTCTCGCTCCGCTTCTGTAACACTGGCCTATTCCTCATCCCCCTTTCCCTCCGCTCTAACACTAGGCTATTCCTCATCCCCCGCTCCCTCCGCTCTAACACTGGGCTATTCCTCATCCCCCTCTCCCTCTGCTCCTCTTACACTGGGCTATTCCTCATCCCCTTCAACCTGCGCTCTATCACTGGGCTATTCCTCATCCCCCTCTCCCACCGCTCTAACGCTGGGATATTCCTCATCCCCCTCTCCCTCCGCTCTAACACTGGGCTATTCCTCATCCCCCTCTCCCTCCGCACTAACACTGGGCTATTCCTCATCCCCCTCTCCCTCCGCACTAACACTGGGCTATTCCTCATCCCCCTCTCCCTCCGCACTAACACTGGGCTATTCCTCATCCCCCTCTCCCTCCGCACTAACACTGGGCTGTTCCTCATCGCCCTCTCCCTCGGCTCTAACACTGGGCTATTCCTCATCCCCTCTCCCTCCGCTCCTCTAACACTGGGCTATTCCTCATCCCCCTCTCCCTCCGCTCTAACACTGGGCTATTCCTCATCGCCCTCTCCATCCGCTCTAACACTAGCCTATTCCTCATCCCCCTCTCCCTCCGCTCTAACACTGGGCTATTCCTCATCCCCTCTCCCTCCGCTCCTCTAACACTGGGCTATTCCTCATCCCCCTCTCCCTCCGCTCTAACACTGGGCTGTTCCTCATCGCCCTCTCCCTCGGCTCTAACACTGGGCTATTCCTCATCCCCTCTCCCTCCGCTCCTCTAACACTGGGCTGTTCCTCATCCCCCTCTCCCTCCGCACTAACACTGGGCTATTCCTCATCCCCCTCTCCCTCCGCACTAACACTGGGCTGTTCCTCATCGCCCTCTCCCTCGGCTCTAACACTGGGCTATTCCTCATCCCCTCTCCCTCCGCTCCTCTAACACTGGGCTATTCCTCATCCCCCTCTCCCTCCGCTCTAACACTGGGCTATTCCTCATCCCCCTCTCCCTCCGCTCTAACACTGGGCTATTCCTCATCCCCCTCTCCCACTGCTCTAACACTGGGCTATTCCTCATCTCCCTCTCCCTCCGCTCTAACACTGGGATATTCCTCATCCCCCTCTCCTCTAACACTGGAGTATTCCCCATCCCCCTCTCCCTCCGCACCTCTAACACTGGGCTATTCCTCATTCCCCGCTCCCTCTGTTCTAACACTGGGCTATTCCTCATCCCCCTCTCCCTCTGCTCTAACACTGGGCTATTCCTCATCCCCCTCTCCCACCGCTCTAACACTGGGCTATTCCTCATCTCCCTCTCCCTCCGCTCTAACACTGGGCTATTCCTTATCCCCCTCTCCTCTATAACTGGGATATTCCTCATACCCCTCTCCCGCCGCTCCTCTAACAATGGGCTATTCCTCATCCCCCTCTCCCTCCGCTCTAACACAGGGCTATTCCTCATCGCCCTCTCCCTCTGCTCCTCTAACACTGGGCTATTCCTCATCCCCCTCTCCCTCCGCTCCAACACTGGGCTATTCCTCATCCCCTCTCCCTCGGCTCCTCTAACACTGGGCTATTCCTCATCCCACTCTCCCTCCGCTGTAACACTGGGCTATTCCTCATCGCCCTCTCCATCCGCTCTAACACTGGGCTATTCCTCATCCCCCTCACCCACCGCTCCTCTAACACTGGGCTATTACTCATCCCCCTCTCCCTCCTCTCTAACAATTGACTATTCCTCATCCACCTCTCCCTCCGCGCTAACACTGGGCTATTCCTCATCCCCCTCTCCCTCTGCTCTAACACTGGGCTATTCCTCATCCCCCTCTCCCTCCGCTCTAACACTGGGCTATTCCTCATCCCCCTCTCCCTCCGCACTAACACTGGGCTATTCCTCATCCCCCTCTCCCTCTGCTCTAACACTGGGCTATTCCTCATCCCCCTCTCCCTCCGCTCTAACACTGGGCTGTTCCTCATCGCCCTCTCCCTCGGCTCTAACACTGGGCTATTCCTCATCCCCTCTCCCTCCACTCCTCTAACACTGGGCTGTTCCTCATCCCCCTCTCCCTCCGCACTAACACTGGGCTATTCCTCATCCCCCTCTCCCTCCGCACTAACACTGGGCTGTTCCTCATCGCCCTCTCCCTCGGCTCTAACACTGGGCTATTCCTCATCCCCTCTCCCTCCGCTCCTCTAACACTGGGCTATTCCTCATCCCCCTCTCCCTCCGCTCTAACACTGGGCTATTCCTCATCCCCCTCTCCCTCCGCTCTAACACTGGGCTATTCCTCATCCCCCTCTCCCACTGCTCTAACACTGGGCTATTCCTCATCTCCCTCTCCCTCCGCTCTAACACTGGGATATTCCTCATCCCCCTCTCCTCTAACACTGGAGTATTCCCCATCCCCCTCTCCCTCCGCACCTCTAACACTGGGCTATTCCTCATTCCCCGCTCCCTCTGTTCTAACACTGGGCTATTCCTCATCCCCCTCTCCCTCTGCTCTAACACTGGGCTATTCCTCATCCCCCTCTCCCACCGCTCTAACACTGGGCTATTCCTCATCTCCCTCTCCCTCCGCTCTAACACTGGGCTATTCCTTATCCCCCTCTCCTCTATAACTGGGATATTCCTCATACCCCTCTCCCGCCGCTCCTCTAACAATGGGCTATTCCTCATCCCCCTCTCCCTCCGCTCTAACACAGGGCTATTCCTCATCGCCCTCTCCCTCTGCTCCTCTAACACTGGGCTATTCCTCATCCCCCTCTCCCTCCGCTCCAACACTGGGCTATTCCTCATCCCCTCTCCCTCGGCTCCTCTAACACTGGGCTATTCCTCATCCCACTCTCCCTCCGCTGTAACACTGGGCTATTCCTCATCGCCCTCTCCATCCGCTCTAACACTGGGCTATTCCTCATCCCCCTCACCCACCGCTCCTCTAACACTGGGCTATTACTCATCCCCCTCTCCCTCCTCTCTAACAATTGACTATTCCTCATCCACCTCTCCCTCCGCGCTAACACTGGGCTATTCCTCATCCCCCTCTCCCTCTGCTCTAACACTGGGCTATTCCTCATCCCCCTCTCCCTCCGCTCTAACACTGGGCTATTCCTCATCCCCCTCTCCCTCCGCTCCTCTAACACTGGGCTATTCCTCATCGCCCTCTCCCTCCGCTCTAACACTGGGCTTTTCCTCATCCCCCTCTCCCTCCGCTCTAACACTGGGCTATTCCTCATCCCCCTCTCCCTCCGCTCCTCTAACACTGGGATATTCCTCATCCCCCTTTCCCTCCGCTCTAACACTGGGCTATTCCTCATGCCCCTCTGCATCTGCTCCTCTAACACTGGGCTATTCCTCATCCACTTCTCCCTCCGCTCTAACACTGGGCTATTCCTCATCCCCCTCTCCCTCCGCTCCGCTAACACTGTGCTATTCCTCATCCCCCTCTCCCACCGCTCTAACACTGGACTATTCCTCATCCCCCTCTCCCTCCGCTCTAACACTGGTCTATTCCTCATCCCCCTCTCCCTCCGCTCTAACACTGGTCTATTCCTCATCCCCCTCTCCCTCCGCTCTAACACTGGTCTATTCCTCATCGCCCTCTCCCTCTGCTCTAACACTGGGCTATTCCTCATCCCCCTCTCCCTCCGCTCCAACACTGGGCTATTCCTCATCCCCCTCACCCACCGCTCCTCTAACACTGGGCTATTACTCATCCCCCTCTCCCTCCTCTCTAACAATTGACTATTCCTCATCCACCTCTCCCTCCGCTCTAACACTGGGCTATTCCTCATCCCCCTCTCCCTCCGCTCCAACACTGGGCTATTCCTCATCCCCTCTCCCTCGGCTCCTCTAACACTGGGCTATTCCTCATCCACTCTCCCTCTGCTGTAACACTGGGCTATTCCTCATCGCCCTCTCCATCCGCTCTAACACTGGGCTATTCCTCATCCCCCTCACCCACCGCTCCTCTAACACTGGGCTATTACTCATCCCCCTCTCCCTCCTCTCTAACAATTGACTATTCCTCATCCACCTCTCCCTCCGCTCTAACACTGGGCTATTCCTCATCCCCCTCTCCCTCTGCTCTAACACTGGGCTATTCCTCATCCCCCTCTCCCTCCGCTCTAACACTGCGCTATTCCTCATCCCAATCTCCCTCCGCTCCTCTAACACTGGGCTATTCCTCATCGCCCTCTCCCTCCGCTCTAACACTGGGCTTTTCCTCATCCCCCTCTCCCTCCGCTCTAACACTGGGCTATTCCTCATCCCCCTCTCCCTCCACTCCTCTAACACTGCGCTATTCCTCATCCCAATCTCCCTCCGCTCCTCTAACACTGGGCTATTCCTCATCGCCCTCTCCCTCCGCTCTAATACTGGGCTATTCCTCATCCCCTTCTCCCTCCGCTCTAACACTGGGCTATTCCACATCGCCCTCTCCTCTAAAACTGGGATATTCCTCAGCCCCCTCTCCCTCTGCTCTAACACTGGGCTATTCCTCATCCCCCTCTCCCTCCGCTCTAACACTGGGCTATTCCTCATCCCCCTCTCCCTCCGCTCCTCTAACACTGGGCTATTCCTCATCGCCCTCTCCCTCCGCTCTAACACTGCGCTTTTCCTCATCCCCCTCTCCCTCCGCTCTAACACTGGGCTATTCCTCATCCCCCTTTCCCTCCGCTCTAACACTGGGCTATTCCTCATGCCCCTCTGCATCTGCTCCTCTAACACTGGGCTATTCCTCATCCACTTCTCCCTCCGCTCTAACACTGGGCTATTCCTCATCCCCCTCTCCCTCCGCTCTAACACTGGGCTATTCCTCATCCCCCTCTCCCTCCGCTCTAACACTGGGCTATTCCTCATCCCCCTCTCCCACCGCTCTAACACTGGGCTATTCCTCATCCCCCTCTCCCTCCGCTCTAACACTGGGCTATTCCTCATCCCCCTCTCCCACCGCTCTAACACTGGGCTATTCCTCATCCCCCTCTCCCACCGCTCTAACACTGGGCTATTCCTCATCCCCCTCTCCCTCTGCTCCTCTTACACTGGGCTATTCCTCATCCCCTTCAACCTGCGCTCTATCACTGGGCTATTCCTCATCCCCCTCTCCCACCGCTCTAACGCTGGGATATTCCTCATCCCCCTCTCCCTCCGTACTAACACTGGGCTATTCCTCATCGTCCTCTCTCTCCACTCTAACACTGGGCTATTCCTCATCCCCCTTTCCCTCCGCTGCTCTAACACTGGGCTATTCCTCATCGTCCTCTCTCTCCACTCTAACACTGGGCTATTCCTCATCACCCTCTCCCTCGGCTCTAACACTGGGCTATTCCTCATCCCCTCTCCCTCCGCTCCTCTAACACTGGGCTATTCCTCATCCCCCTCTCCCTCCGCTCTAACACTGGGCTATTCCTCATCGCCCTCTCCATCCGCTCTAACACTGGGCTATTCCTCATCTCCCTCTCCCTCCGCTCTAACACTGGGATATTCCTCATCCCCCTCTCCTCTAACACTGGAGTATTCCCCATCCCCCTCTCCCTCCGCACCTCTAACACTGGGCTATTCCTCATTCCCCGCTCCCTCTGTTCTAACACTGGGCTATTCCTCATCCCCCTCTCCCTCTGCTCTAACACTGGGCTATTCCTCATCCCCCTCTCCCACCGCTCTAACACTGGGCTATTCCTCATCTCCCTCTCCCTCCGCTCTAACACTGGGCTATTCCTTATCCCCCTCTCCTCGACAACTGGGATATTCCTCATACCCCTCTCCCTCCGCTCTAACACAGGGCTATTCCTCATCGCCCTCTCCCTCTGCTCCTCTAACACTGGGCTATTCCTCATCCCCCTCTCCCTCCGCTCCAACACTGGGCTATTCCTCATCCCCTCTCCCTCGGCTCCTCTAACACTGGGCTATTCCTCATCCCACTCTCCCTCCTCTGTAACACTGGGCTATTCCTCATCGCCCTCTCCATCCGCTCTAACACTGGGCTATTCCTCATCCCCCTCACCCACCGCTCCTCTAACACTGGGCTATTACTCATCCCCCTCTCCCTCCTCTCTAACAATTGACTATTCCTCATCCACCTCTCCCTCCGCTCTAACACTGGGCTATTCCTCATCCCCCTCTCCCTCCGCTCCAACACTGGGCTATTCCTCATCCCCTCTCCCTCGGCTCCTCTAACACTGGGCTATTCCTCATCCCACTCTCCCTCCGCTGTAACACTGGGCTATTCCTCATCGCCCTCTCCATCCGCTCTAACACTGGGCTATTCCTCATCCCCCTCACCCACCGCTCCTCTAACACTGGGCTATTACTCATCCCCCTCTCCCTCCTCTCTAACAATTGACTATTCCTCATCCACCTCTCCCTCCGCTCTAACACTGGGCTATTCCTCATCCCCCTCTCCCTCTGCTCTAACACTGGGCTATTCCTCATCCCCCTCTCCCTCCGCTCTAACACTGCGCTATTCCTCATCCCAATCTCCCTCCGCTCCTCTAACACTGGGCTATTCCTCATCGCCCTCTCCCTCCGCTCTAACACTGGGCTTTTCCTCATCCCCCTCTCCCTCCGCTCTAACACTGGGCTATTCCTCATCCCCCTCTCCCTCCACTCCTCTAACACTGGGCTATTCCTCATCCCCCTTTCCCTCCGCTCTAACACTGGGCTATTCCTCATGCCCCTCTGCATCTGCTCCTCTAACACTGGGCTATTCCTCAACCACTTCTCCCTCCGCTCTAACACTGGGCTATTCCTCATCCCCCTCTCCCTCCGCTCCTCTAACACTGTGCTATTCCTCATCCCCCTCTCCCACCGCTCTAACACTGGGCTATTCCTCATCACCCGCACCTCTAACACTGGACTATTCCCCATCCCCCTCTCCCTCCGCTCTAACACTGGTCTATTCCTCATCCCCCTCTCCCTCCGCTCTAACACTGGTCTATTCCTCATCGCCCTCTCCCTCTGCTCTAACACTGGGCTATTCCTCATCCCCCTCTCCCTCCGCTCTAACACTGGGCTATTCCTCATCCCCCTCTCCCACCGCTCTAACAAAGGGCTATTCCTCATCCCCCTCTCCCTCTGCTCTAACACTGGGCTATTCCTCACCCCCTCTCCTCTAAAACTGGGATATTCCTCATACCCCTCTCCCTTCGCTCCTCTGACATTGGGCTATTCCTCATTCCCCTCTCCCTCCGCTCTAACACTGGTCTATTCCTCATCCCCCTCTCCCACTGCTCCAACACTGGGCTATTCCTCATCCCCCTCTCCCTCTGCTCTAATACTGGGCTATTCCTTATCCCCCTCTCCCAGCGCTCCCCTAACACTGGGCTATTCCTCATCCCCCTCTCCCTCTGCTCTAACACTGGGCTATTACTCATCGCCCTCTCCCTCCGCTCTAACACTGGGCAATACCTCAGCCCCCTCGCCCAGCGCTCCTCTAACACTGGGCTCTTCCTCAGCCCCCTCTCCCATCGCTCTAACACTGGGCTATTCCTCATCACCCTCTCCCTCCGCTCCTCTAACTCTGAGCTATACCTCATCCCCCTCTCCCTCCGCTCTAACAATGGGACATTCCTAATTCCCCGCTCCCTCCGCTCTAACACTGGGCTATTCCTCATCCCCCTCTCCATCCGCTGTAACATTGGGCTATTCCTCATCCACCTCTCCCTCCGCTCCTCTAACACTGGGCAATTCCTCATTCCCCTCTCGCTCCGCTTCTGTAACACTGGCCTATTCCTCATCCCCCTTTCCCTCCACTCTAACACTAGGCTATTCCTCATCCCCCGCTCCCTCCGCTCTAACACTGGGCTATTCCTCATCCCCCTCTCCCTCTGCTCCTCTAACACTGGGCTATTCCTCATCCCCCCCTCCCTCCGCTCTAACACTGGGCTATTCCTCATCCCCCTCTCCCTCCGCTCTAACACTGGGCTATTCCTCATCGCCCTCTCCCACCGCTCTAACACTGGGCTGTTCCTCCTCCCCCTCTCCCTCTGCTCTAACACTAGGCTATTCCTCATCCCCCTCTCACTCCGCTCTAACAATGGGCTATTCCTCAGCCCCCGCTCCCTCTGCTCTAACACTGGGCTATTCCTCATCGCCCTCTCCCACCGCTCTAACACTGGGCTATTCCTCATCCCCCTATCCCTCCGCTCTAACACTGGGCTATTCCTCATCCCCCTCTCCCTCCGCTCTAACACTGGGCTATTCCTCATCCCCCTCTCCCTCCGCTCCTCTAACACTGGGCTATTCCTCATCCCCCTCTCCCTCCGCTCTAACACTGGGCTGTTCCTCCTCCCCCTCTCCCTCTGCTCTAACACCGGGCTATTCCTCAACCGCCTCTCCCTCCGCTCCTCTAACACTGGGCTATTCCTCATTCCCCTCTCCCTCCGCTCCTGTAACACTGGGCTTTTCCTCATCGCCCTCTCCCACCGCTTTAACACTGGGCTATTCCTCATCCCCCTCTCCCTCCGCTCTAACACTGGGCTATTTCTCATCCCCCTCTCCCTCCGCACTAACACTGGGCTATTCCTCATCCCCCTCTCCATCTGCTCCTCTAAGACTGGGCTACTTCTCATCCCCCTCTCCCTCCGCTCTAACACTGGGCTATTCCTCATCGCCCTCTCCCTCCGCTCTAACACTGGGCTATTCCTCATCCCCCTCTCCATCCGCTGTAACACTGGGCTATTCCTCATCCCCCTCTCCCTCCGCTCCTCTAACACTGGGCAATTCCTCATTCCCCTCTCGCTCCGCTTCTGTAACACTGGCCTATTCCTCATCCCCCTTTCCCGCCGCTCTAACACTAGGCTATTCCTCATCCCCCGCTCCCTCCGCTCTAACACTGGGCTATTCCTCATCGCACTCTCCCTCTGCTTCTCTAACACTGGGCTATTCCTCATCCCCCTCTCGCTCCGCTCCTCTAACACTGGGCTATTCCTCATCCCCCTCTCCCTCCGCTCTAACACTGGGCTATTCCTCATCCCCCTCTCCCTCCGCTCTAACACTGGGCTATTCCTCATCGCCCTCTCCCACCGCTCTAACACTGGGCTGTTCCTCCTCCCCCTCTCCCTCTGCTCTGACACTGGGCTATTCCTCATCCCCCTCTCCCTCCGCTCTAACAATGGGCTATTCCTCATCCCCCTCTCCCTCCGCTCTAACACAGGGCTATTCCTCATCGCCCTCTCCCACCGCTCTAACACTGGGCTATTCCTCATCCCCCTCTCCCTCCGCTCTAACACTGGGCTATTCCTCATCCCCCTCTCCCTCCGCTCATACACTGGGCTATTCCTCATCCCCCTCTCCCTCCGCTCCTCTAACACTGGGCTATTCCTCATCCCCCTCTCCCTCCGCTCTAACACTGGGCTGTTCCTCCTCCCCCTCTCCCTCTGCTCTAACACCGGGCTATTCCTCAACCGCCTCTCCCTCCGCTCCTCTAACACTGGGCTATTCCTCATCCCCCTCTCCCTCCGCTCCTGTAACACTGGGCTATTCCTCATCGCCCTCTCCCACCGCTTTAACACTGGGCTATTCCTCATCCCCCTCTCCCTCCGCTCTAACACTGGGCTATTTCTCATCCCCCTCTCCCTCCGCACTAACACTGGGCTATTCCTCATCCCCCTCTCCGTCTGCTCCTCTAACACTGGGCTATTTCTCATCCCCCTCTCCCTCCGCTCTAACACTGGGCTATTCCTCATCGCCCTCTCCCTCTGCTCTATGATGCGCTATCAACAATACCAAAGGCTACGAGATGGACTTAAATAAAGTAGGCTTTTATTGACTAAGAACTAGAGCATGCCTTTGCGAGTGAATCCATCCTAAGAGCTCCCGGGGGAAGGGTGGTGAGTCACCTTTATACCCAGGCTTAGGCGTGGAGCCAGTGGCTGAGACATGCCTGGACTTGTACAGAGTTAACAGTGGTTTGCCACACAGGCATGTACAGGTTAACAGAGGTTTACCACACTCTAACACTGGGCTATACCTCATCCCCCTCGCCCTCCGCTCCTCTAACACTGGGCTATTCCTCATCCCCCTCTCCCTCCGCTCTAACACTGGGCTATTCCTCATCCCCCTCGCCCTCCGCTCCTCTAACACTGGGCTATACCTCATCCCCCTCTCCCTCCGCTCCTCTAACACTGGGATATTCCTCATCCCCCTTTCCCTCCGCTCTAACACCGGGCTATTCCTCAACCGCCTCTCCCTCCGCTCCTCTAACACTGGGCTATTCCTCATTCCCCTCTCCCTCCGCTCCTGTAACACTGGGCTATTCCTCCTCGCCCTCTCCCACCGCTTTAACACTGGGCTATTCCTCATCCCCCTCTCCCTCCGCTCTAACACTGGGCTATTCCTCATCCCCCTCTCCCTCCGCTCTAACACTGGGCTATTCCTCATCGCCCTCTCCCACCGCTCTAACACTGGGCTGTTCCTCCTCCCCCTCTCCCTCTGCTCTAACACTTGGCTATTCCTCATCCCCCTCTCACTCCGCTCTAACAATGGGCTATTCCTCAGCCCCCTCTCCCTCTGCTCTAACACTGGGCTATTCCTCATCGCCCTCTCCCACCGCTCTAACACTGGGCTATTCCTCATCCCCTCTCCCTCCGCTCTAACACTGGGCTATTCCTCATCCCCCTCTCCCTCCGCTCTAACACTGGGCTATTCCTCATCCCCTCTCCCTCCGCTCCTCTAACACTGGGCTATTCCTCATTCCCCTCTCCTCCGCTCCTGTAACACTGGGCTATTCATCATCGCCCTCTCCCACCGCTTTAACACTGGGCTATTCCTCATCCCCCTCTCCCTCCGCTCTAACACTGGGCTATTTCTCATCCCCCTCTCCCTCCGCACTAACACTGGGCTATTCCTCATCCCCCTCTCCGTCTGCTCCTCTAACACTGGGCTACTTCTCATCCCCCTCTCCCTCCGCTCTAACACTGGGCTATTCCTCATCGCCCTCTCCCTCCGCTCTAACACTGGGCTATTCCTCATCCCCTCTCCATCCGCTGTAACACTGGGCTATTCCTCATCCCCCTCTCCCTCCGCTCCTCTAACACTGGGCAATTCCTCATTCCCCTCTCGCTCCGCTTCTGTAACACTGGCCTATTCCTCATCCCCCTTTCCCGCCGCTCTAACACTGGGCTATTCCTCATCGCCCTCTCCCTGTGCTTCTCTAACACTGGGCTATTCCTCATCCCCCTCTCGCTCCGCTCCTCTAACACTGGGCTATTCCTCATCCCCCTCTCCCTCCGCTCTAACACTGGGCTATTCCTCATCCCCCTCTCCCTCCGCTCTAACACTGGGCTATTCCTCATCGCCCTCTCCCACCGCTCTAACACTGGGCTGTTCCTCCTCCCCCTCTCCCTCTGCTCTGACACTGGGCTATTCCTCATCCCCCTCTCCCTCCGCTCTAACAATGGGCTATTCCTCATCCCCCTCTCCCTCCGCTCTAACACTGGGCTATTCCTCATCCCCCTCTCCCTCTGCTGTAACACTGGGCTATTCCTCATCCCCCTCTCCCTCCGCTCTAACACTGGGCTATTCCTCATCCCCCTCTCCCTCCGCTCCTCTAACACTGGGCTATTCCTCATCCCCCTCTCCCTGCGCTCTAACACTGGGCTGTTCCTCCTCCTACTCTCCCTCTGCTCTAACACTGGGCTATTCCTCATCCCCCTCTCCCTCCGCTCTAACACTGGGCTATTCCTCATCCCCCTCTCCCTCCGCTCTAACACTGGGCTATTTCTCATCCCCCTCTCCCTCCGCACTAACACTGGGCTATTCCTCATCCCCCTCTCCGTCTGCTCCTCTAACACTGGGCTATTTCTCATCCCCCTCTCCCTCCGCTCTAACACTGGGCTATTCCTCATCGCCCTCTCCCTCTGCTCTATGATGCGCTATCAACAATACCAAAGGCTACGAGATGGACTTAAATAAAGTAGGCTTTTATTGACGAAGAACCAGAGCATGCCTTTGCTAGTGAATCCATCCTAAGAGCTCCCGGGGGAAGGGTGGTGAGTCACCTTTATACCCAGGCTTCGGCGTGGAGCCAGTGGCTGAGACATGCCTGGACTTGTACAGAGTTAACAGTGGTTTTGCCACACAGGCATGTACAGGTTAACAGTGGTTTACCACACTCTAACACTGGGCTATACCTCATCCCCCTCGCCCTCCGCTCCTCCAACACTGGGCTATTCCTCATCCCCCTCTCCCTCCGCTCTAACACTGGGCTATTCCTCATCCCCCTCGCCCTCCGCTCCTCTAACACTGGGCTATACCTCATCCCCCTCTCCCTCCGCTCCTCTAACACTGGGCTATTCCTCATCCCCCTTTCCCTCCGCTCTAACACTGGGCTATTCCTCAACCCCACTCCTTCCGCTCCTCTAACACTGGGCTATTCCTCATCCCCCTCTCCCTCCGCTCTAACACTGGGCTATTCCTCAACCCCACTCCTTCCGCTCCTCTAACACTGGGCTATTCCTCATCCCCCTCTCCCTCCGCTCCTCTAACACTGGGATATTCCTCATCCCCCTCTCCCTCCGCTCTAACACTGGGCTATTCCTCATCCCCCTCTCCCACCGCTCTAACACTGGGCTATTCCTCATCTCCCTCTCCCTCCGCTCTAACACTGGGCAATTCCTCATCTCCCTCTCCCTGCGCTCCTCTAACACTGGGCTATTCCTCATCCCCCCTCTCCCTCCGCTCTAACACTGGGCTATTCCTCATCCCCCTCTCCCTCCGCACTAACACTGGGCTATTCCTCATCCCCCTCTCCCTCCGCTCCTCTAAAACTGGGCTATTCCAAATCCCCTTCTCCCTCCGCTCTAACACTGGGCTATTCCTCATCCCCCTCTCCCTACGCTCCTCTAATACTGGGCTATTCCTCATCCCCCTTTCCCTCCGCTCTAACACTGGGGTATTCCTCATCCCCCTTCCCCTCCGCTCTAACACTGGGCTATTCCTCATCCCCCCCTCCATCCGCTGTAACACTGGACTATTCCTCATCCCCCTCTCCCTCCTCTCCTCTAACACTGGGCTATTCCTCATCCCCCTTTCCCTCCACTCTAACACTGGGCTATTCCTCATCTCCCTCTCCCTCCGCTCTAACACTGGGCTTTTCCTCATCTCCCTCTCCCTCCGCTCTAACACTGGGCTATTCCTCATCCCCCCTCTCCTCTAAAACTGGGATATTCCTCATCTCCCTCTCCCTCCGCTCTAACACTGGGCTATTCCTCATCCCCCTCTCCCTCCGCTCCTCTAACACTGGGCTATTCCTCATCCCCCTCTCCCTCCGCTCCTCTAACACTGGGCTATTCCTCATCCCCCTCTCCCTCCGCTCCTCTAACACTGGGCTATTCCTCATCCCCCTCTCCCTCCGCACTAACACTGGGCTGTTCCTCATCCCCCTCTCCCTCCGCTCCTCTAACACTGGGCTATTCCTCATCCCCCTCTCCCTCCGCTCTAACACTGGGCTATACCTCATCCCCCTCTCCCTCCGCTCTAACAATGGGCCATTCCTAATTCCCCGCTCCCTCCGCTCTAACACTGGTCTATTCCTCATCTGCCTCTCCCTCCGCTCTAACACTGGGCTATTCCTCATCTCCCTCTCCCTCTGCTCTAACACTGGGCTATTCCTCATTCCCCCTCTCCTCTAAAACTGGGATATTCCTCATCCCCCTCTCCCTCCGCTCTAACACTGGGCTATTCCTTATCGCCCTCTCTCTCCGCTCTAACACTGGGCTATTCCTCATCCCCCTCTCCCTCCGCTCCTCTATCTCTGGGCTAATCCTCATCGCCCTCTCCCTCCGCTCCTCTAACAGTAGGCTATTCCTCATCCCCCTCTCCCTCCGCTCCTCTAACACTGAACAACTCCCCATCCCCCTCTCCCTCCGCTCTAACACTGGGCTATTCCTCATCCCCCTCTCCCTCCGCACTAACACTGGGCTATTCCTCAGCCCCTCTCCCTCCGCTCCTCTAACACTGGGCTATTCCTCATCCCCCTCTCCCTCCGCTTTAACACTGGGCTATTCCTCATCCCCCTCTCCCTCCGCTCTAACACTGGGCTATTCCACATTGCCCTCTCCATCCGCTCTAACACTGGCCTATTCCTCATCCCCCTCTCTCTCCGCTCTAACACTGGGCTATTCCTAATCCCCCGCTCCCTCCGCTCTAACACTGGGCTATTCCTCATCCCCCTCTCCCTCCGCTCTAACACTGGGCTATTCCTCATCCCCCTCTCCCTCCGCTCTAAAACTGGACTATGCCTCATCCCCCTCTCCCTCCGCTCCTCTAACACTGGGCTATTCCTCATCTCCCTTTCCCTCCGCTCTAACACTGGGCTATTCCTCATCCCCCGCTCCCTCCGCTCTAACACTGGACTATTCCCCATCCCCCTCTCCCTCCGCACCTCTAACACTGGGCTATTCCTCATTTCCCTCTCCATCCGCTCTAACACTGGGCTATTCCTCATCCCCCTCTCCCTCCGCTCTAACACTGGGCTATTCCTCATCCCCTCTCCGTCCGCTCCGCTAACATTGGGCTATTCCTCATCCCACTCTCCCTCTGCTCTAACACTGGGCTATTCCTCATCCCCCTCTCCCTCCGCTCTAACACTGGGCTATTCCTCATCGCCCTCTCCCTCCGCTCCTCTAACACTGGGCTATTCCTCATCCCCCTCTCCCTCCGCTCTAACACTTGACTATTCCACATCCACCTCTCCCGCCGCTCTAACCCTGGGCTATTCCTCATCACCCTCTCCTCTAACAATGGACTATTCCCCATCCCCCTCTCCCTCCGCACCTCTAACACTGGGCTATTCCTCACCCCCCTCTCTCTCCGCTCTAACACTGGTCTATTCCTCATCCCCCTCTCCCTCTGCTCTAACACTGGACTATTCCTCATCCCCCTCTCCCACCGCTCTAACACTGGGCTATTCCTCATCCCCCTCTCCCTCCGCTCTAACACTGGGCTACTCCTCAAACCCTCTCCTCTAAAAGTGGGATATTCCTCATACCCCTCTCCCTCCGCTCCTCTAACATTGGGCTATTCCTCATTCCCCTCTCCCTCCGCTCTGACACTGGTCTATTCCTCATCCCCCCGTCCCTCTGCTCTAACACTGGGCTATTCCTCATCGCCCTCTCCCTCCGCTCCTCTAACTCTGGGCTGTTCCTCATCCCCCTCTCCATCCGCTGTAACACTGGGCAATTCCTCATCCCCCTCTCCCTCCGCTCCTCTAACACTGGGCAATTCCTCATCCCCCTTTCCCTCCGCTCTAACAGTGGGCTATTCCTCATCCCCTGCTCCCTCCGCTCTAACACTGGGCTATTCCTCATTCCCCTCTCCCTCTGCTCCTCTAACACTGGGCTATTCCTCATACCCCTCTCCCTCCGCTCCTCTAACACTGGGCAATTCCTCATCCCCCTCTCGGTCCGCCCCTCTAACACTGGGCTATTCCTCATCCCCCTTTCACTCCGCTCTAACACTGGGCTATTCCTCATCCCCCGCTCCCTCCGCTCTAACACGGGGCTCTTCCTCATCCCCCTCTCCCTCTGCTCCTCTAACACTGGGCTATTCCTCATCCCCTTCTCCCTCTGCTCTAACACTGGGCTATTCCTCATCCCCCTCTCCCTCCGCTCCTCTAACACTGGGCTATTCCTCATCCCACTCTCCCACCGCTCTAACACTGGGCTATTCCTCATCTCCCTCTCCCTCCGCTCTAACACTGGGCTGTTCCTCATCTCCCTCTCCTCTAACACTGGACTATTCCCCATCCCCCTCTCCCTCCGCACCTCTAACACTGGGCTATTCCTCATTCCCCCTCTCCTCTAAATCTGGGATATTCCTCATCCCCCTCTCCCTCCGCTCTAACACTGGGCTATTCCTTATCGCCCTCTCTCTCCGCTCTAACACTGGGCTATTCCTCATCCCCCTCTCCCTCCGCTCCTCTATCTCTGGGCTAATCCTCATCGCCCTCTCCCTCCGCTCCTCTAACATTGGGCTATTCCTCATCCCACTCTCCCTCTGCTCTAACACTGGGCTATTCCTCATCCCCCTCTCCCTCCGCTCTAACACTGGGCTATTCCTCATCCCCATCTCCCTCTGCTCCTCTAACACTGGGCTATTCCTCATCCCCCTCTCCCTCCGCTCTAACACTGGGCTATTCCTCAGCCCCTCTCCCTCTGCTCTAACACTGGGCTATTCCTCATCCCCCTCTCCCTCCGCTCTAACACTGGGCTATTCCTCATCCCCCTCTCCCTCCGCTCTAACACTGGGCTATTCCTCATTGCCCTCTCCATCCGCTCTAACACTGGCCTATTCCTCATCCCCCTCTCCCTCCGCTCTAACACTGGGCTATTCCTAATCCCCCGCTCCCTCCGCTCTAACACTGGGCTATTCCTCATCCCCCTCTCCCTCCGCTCTAACACTGGGCTATTCCTCATCCCCCTCTCCCTCCGCTCTAAAACTGGACTATGCCTCATCCCCCTCTCCCTCCGCTCCTCTAACACTGGGCTATTCCTCATCTCCCTTTCCCTCCGCTCTAACACTGGGCTATTCCTCATCCCCATTTCCCTCCGCTCTAACACTGGGCTATTCCTCATCCCCCGCTCCCTCCGCTCTAACACTGGACTATTCCCCATCCCCCTCTCCCTCCGCACCTCTAACACTGGGCTATTCCTCATTTCCCTCTCCCTCCGCTCTAACACTGGGCTATTCCTCATCCCCCTCTCCCTCCGCTCTAACACTGGGCTATTCCTCATCCCCTCTCCCTCCGCTCCTCTAACATTGGGCTATTCCTCATCCCACTCTCCCTCTGCTCTAACACTGGGCTATTCCTCATCCCCCTCTCCCTCCGCACTAACACTGGGCTATTCCTCATCGCCATCTCCCTCTGCTCCTCTAACACTGGGCTATTCCTCATCCCCCTCTCCCTCCGCTCTAACACTGGGCTATTCCTCATCGCCCTCTCCCTCCGCTCCTCTAACACTGGGCTATTCCTCATCCCCCTCTCCCTCCGCTCTAACACTTGACTATTCCTCATCCACCTCTCCCGCCGCTCTAACCCTGGGCTATTCCTCATTCCCCTCTCCCTCCACTCCTCTAACACTGGGCTACTACTCATCCCCCTCTCCCTCTGCTCTAACACTGGGCTATTCCTCATCACCCTCTCCTCTAACAATGGACTATTCCCCATCCCCCTTTCCCTCCGCTCTAACAGTGGGCTATTCCTCATCCCCTGCTCCCTCCGCTCTAACACTGGGCTATTCCTCATTCCCCTCTCCCTCTGCTCCTCTAACACTGGGCTATTCCTCATACCCCTCTCCCTCCGCTCCTCTAACACTGGGCAATTCCTCATCCCCCTCTCGGTCCGCCCCTCTAACACTGGGCTATTCCTCATCCCCCTTTCACTCCGCTCTAACACTGGGCTATTCCTCATCCCCCGCTCCCTCCGCTCTAACACGGGGCTCTTCCTCATCCCCCTCTCCCTCTGCTCCTCTAACACTGGGCTATTCCTCATCCCCTTCTCCCTCTGCTCTAACACTGGGCTATTCCTCATCCCCCTCTCCCTCCGCTCCTCTAACACTGGGCTATTCCTCATCCCACTCTCCCACCGCTCTAACACTGGGCTATTCCTCATCTCCCTCTCCCTCCGCTCTAACACTGGGCTGTTCCTCATCTCCCTCTCCTCTAACACTGGACTATTCCCCATCCCCCTCTCCCTCCGCACCTCTAACACTGGGCTATTCCTCATTCCCCCTCTCCTCTAAATCTGGGATATTCCTCATCCCCCTCTCCCTCCGCTCTAACACTGGGCTATTCCTTATCGCCCTCTCTCTCCGCTCTAACACTGGGCTATTCCTCATCCCCCTCTCCCTCCGCTCCTCTATCTCTGGGCTAATCCTCATCGCCCTCTCCCTCCGCTCCTCTAACATTGGGCTATTCCTCATCCCACTCTCCCTCTGCTCTAACACTGGGCTATTCCTCATCCCCCTCTCCCTCCGCTCTAACACTGGGCTATTCCTCATCCCCATCTCCCTCTGCTCCTCTAACACTGGGCTATTCCTCATCCCCCTCTCCCTCCGCTCTAACACTGGGCTATTCCTCAGCCCCTCTCCCTCTGCTCTAACACTGGGCTATTCCTCATCCCCCTCTCCCTCCGCTCTAACACTGGGCTATTCCTCATCCCCCTCTCCCTCCGCTCTAACACTGGGCTATTCCTCATTGCCCTCTCCATCCGCTCTAACACTGGCCTATTCCTCATCCCCCTCTCCCTCCGCTCTAACACTGGGCTATTCCTAATCCCCCGCTCCCTCCGCTCTAACACTGGGCTATTCCTCATCCCCCTCTCCCTCCGCTCTAACACTGGGCTATTCCTCATCCCCCTCTCCCTCCGCTCTAAAACTGGACTATGCCTCATCCCCCTCTCCCTCCGCTCCTCTAACACTGGGCTATTCCTCATCTCCCTTTCCCTCCGCTCTAACACTGGGCTATTCCTCATCCCCATTTCCCTCCGCTCTAACACTGGGCTATTCCTCATCCCCCGCTCCCTCCGCTCTAACACTGGACTATTCCCCATCCCCCTCTCCCTCCGCACCTCTAACACTGGGCTATTCCTCATTTCCCTCTCCCTCCGCTCTAACACTGGGCTATTCCTCATCCCCCTCTCCCTCCGCTCTAACACTGGGCTATTCCTCATCCCCTCTCCCTCCGCTCCTCTAACATTGGGCTATTCCTCATCCCACTCTCCCTCTGCTCTAACACTGGGCTATTCCTCATCCCCCTCTCCCTCCGCACTAACACTGGGCTATTCCTCATCGCCATCTCCCTCTGCTCCTCTAACACTGGGCTATTCCTCATCCCCCTCTCCCTCCGCTCTAACACTGGGCTATTCCTCATCGCCCTCTCCCTCCGCTCCTCTAACACTGGGCTATTCCTCATCCCCCTCTCCCTCCGCTCTAACACTTGACTATTCCTCATCCACCTCTCCCGCCGCTCTAACCCTGGGCTATTCCTCATTCCCCTCTCCCTCCACTCCTCTAACACTGGGCTACTACTCATCCCCCTCTCCCTCTGCTCTAACACTGGGCTATTCCTCATCACCCTCTCCTCTAACAATGGACTATTCCCCATCCCCCTCTCCCTCCGCACCTCTAACACTGGGCTATTCCTCATCCCCCTCTCTCTCCGCTCTAACACTGGTCTATTCCTCATCCCCCTCTCCCTCTGCTCTAACACTGGGCTATTCCTCATCCCCCTCTCACTCCGCTCTAACACTGGGCTATTCCTCATCCCCCTCTCCCACCGCTCTAACACTGGGCTATTCCTCATCCCCCTCTCCCTCCGCTCTAACACTGGGCTATTCCTCAACCCCTCTCCCTCCGCTCCTCTAACACTGGGCTATTCCTCATCCCACTCTCCCTCTGCTCTAACACTGGGCTATTCCTCATCCCCCTCTCCCTCCGCACTAACACTGGGCTATTCCTCATCGCCATCTCCCTCTGCTCCTCTAACACTGGGCTATTCCTCATCCCCCTCTCCCTCCGCTCTAACACTGGGCTATTCCTCATCGCCCTCTCCCTCCGCTCCTCTAACACTGGGCTATTCCTCATCCCCCTCTCCCTCCGCTCTAACACTTGACTATTCCTCATCCACCTCTCCCGCCGCTCTAACCCTGGGCTATTCCTCATTCCCCTCTCCCTCCACTCCTCTAACACTGGGCTACTACTCATCCCCCTCTCCCTCTGCTCTAACACTGGGCTATTCCTCATCACCCTCTCCTCTAACAATGGACTATTCCCCATCCCCCTCTCCCTCCGCACCTCTAACACTGGGCTATTCCTCATCCCCCTCTCTCTCCGCTCTAACACTGGTCTATTCCTCATCCCCCTCTCCCTCTGCTCTAACACTGGGCTATTCCTCATCCCCCTCTCACTCCGCTCTAACACTGGGCTATTCCTCATCCCCCTCTCCCACCGCTCTAACACTGGGCTATTCCTCATCCCCCTCTCCCTCCGCTCTAACACTGGGCTACTCCTCAACCCCTCTCCTCTAAAAGTGGGATATTCCTCATACCCCTCTCCTTCCGCTCCTCTAACATTGGGCTGTTCCTCATCCCCCTTCTCATCCGCTGTAACACTGGGCTATTCCTCATCCCCCTCTCCCTCCGCTCCTCTAACACTGGGCAATTCCTCATCCCCCTTTCCCTCCGCTCTAACAGTGGGCTATTCCTCATCCCCTGCTCCCTCCGCTCTAACACTGGGCTATTCCTCATACCCCTCTCCCTCCGCTCCTCTAACACTGGGCAATTCCTCATCCCCCTCTCGGTCCGCCCCTCTAACACTGGGCTATTCCTCATCCCCCTTTCACTCCGCTCTAACACTGGGCTATTCCTCATCCCCCGCTCCCTCCACTCTAACACTGGGCTCTTCCTCATCCCCCTCTCCCTCTGCTCCTCTAACACTGGGCTATTCCTCATCCCCTTCTCCCTCCGCTCTAACACTGGGCTATTCCTCATCCCACTCTCCCACCGCTCTAACACTGGGCTATTCCTCATCTCCCTCTCCATCCGCTCTAACACTGGGCTATTCCTCATCCCCCTCTCCCTCCGCTCCTCTAACACTGGGCTATTCCTCATCCCACTCTCCCACCGCTCTAACACTGGGCTATTCCTCATCTCCCTCTCCCTCCGCTCTTACACTGGGCTATTCCTCATCTCCCTCTCCTCTAACACAGGACTATTCCCCATCCCCCTCTCCCTCCGCACCTCTAACACTGGGCTATTCCTCATTCCCCTCTCTCTCCGCTCTTACACTGGGCTATTCCTCATTCCCCTCTCCCTCCGCTCTAACACTGGGCTCTTCCATATCCCCCTCTCCCACCGCTCTAACACTGGGCTATTCCTCATCTCCCTCCCCCTCCGCTCTAACACTTGGGCTATTCCTCATTCCCATCTCCTCTAAAACTGGGATATTCCTCATCCCCCTCTCCCTCCGCTCTAACACTGTGCTATTCCTCATCCCCCTCTCCCTCCGCACTAACACTGGGCTATTCCTCATCGCTCTCTCTCTCCGCTCTAACACTGGGCTATTCCTCATCCCCCTCTCCCTCCGCTCCTCTACCACTGGGCCATTCCTCATCCCCCTCTCCCTCCGCTCCTCTATCACTGAACAACTCCCCATCCGCCTCTCCCTCTGCTCTAACACTGGGCTATTCCTCATCCCCTTCTCCCTCCGCTCTAACACTGGGCTATTCCTCATCCCCCTCTCCCTCCGCTCTAACACTTGACTATTCCTCATCCCCCTCTCCCTCCGCTCTAACACTGGGCTATTCCTCTTCGCTCTCTCTCTCCGCTCTAACACTTGACTATTCCTCATCCCCCTCTCCCTCCGCTCTAACACTGGGCTATTCCTCTTCACTCTCTCTCTCCGCTCTAACACAGGGCTATTCCTCATCCCCTCACCATCCGCTGTAACACTGGGCTATTCCTCATCCCCCTCTCCCTCCGCTCCTCTAACACTGGGCAAATCCTCATCCCCCTCTCGCTCCGCTCCTATAACACTGGGCTGTTCCTCATCCCCCTTTCCCTCCGCCCTAACACTGGGCTATTCCTCATCCCCCTTTCCCTCCGCTCTAACACTGGGCTATCCCTCATTCCCCTCTCTCTCCGCTCTAACACTGGGCTCTTCCATATCCCCCTCTCCTCTAAAACTGGGATATTCCTCATCCCCCTCTCCCTCCGCTCTAACACTGTGCTATTCCTCATCCCCCTCTCCCTCTGCACTAACACTGGGCTATTCCTCATCGCTCTCTCTCTCCACTCTAACACTGGGCTATTCCTCATCCCCCTCTCCCTCCGCTCCTCTACCACTGGGCCATTCCTCATCCCCCTCTCCCTCCGCTCCTCTATCACTGAACAACTCCCCATCCCCCTCTCCCTCTGCTCTAACACTGGGCTATTCCTCATCCCCCTCTTCCTCCGCTCTAACACTGGGCTATTCCTCATCCCCCTTTACCTCCGCTCTAACACTGGGCTATCCCTCATCCCCTGCTTCCTCCGCTCTAACACTGGGCTATTCCTCATCCCCCTCTCCCTCTGCTCCTCTAACACTGGGCTATTCCTCATCCCCCTTTCCCTCCGCTCTAACACTGGGCTATTCCTCATCCCCCGCTCCTTCCGCTCTAACACTGGGCTATTCCTCATGCCCCTCTCCCTCTGCTCCTCTAACACTGGGCTATTCCTCATCCCCCTCTCCCTCCGCTCTAACACTTGACTATTCCTCATCCACCTCTCCCGCCGCTCTAACCCTGGGCTATTCCTCATTCCCCTCTCCCTCCGCTCCTCTAACACTGGGCTAAGACTCATCCCCCTCTCCTTCCGCTCCTCTACCACTGGGCTATTCCTCATCCCCCTCTCCCTCTGCTCCTCTAACACTGGGCTATTCCTCATCCCCCTTTCCCTCCGCTCTAACACTGGGCTATTCCTCATCCCCCGCTCCTTCCGCTCTAACACTGGGCTATTCCTCATCCCCCTCTCCCTCTGCTCCTCTAACACTGGGCTATTCCCCATCCCACTCTCCCTCCGCTCTAACACTGGGCTATTCCTCATCCCCCTCTCCCACCGCTCTAACACTGGGCTATTCCTCATCCCCCTCTCCCTCCGCTCTAACACTGGGCTATTCCTCACCCCCTCTCCTCTAAAAGTGGGATATTACTCATACCCCTTTCCCTCCGCTCCTCTAACATTGGGCTATTCCTCATTCCCCTCTCCCTCCGCTCTGACACTGGTCTATTCCTCATCCCCCTCTCCCTCTGCTCTAACACTGGGCTATTCCTCATCCACCTCTCCCGCCGCTCTAACCCTGGGCTATTCCTCATTCCCCTCTCCCTCCGCTCCTCTAACACTGGGCTAAGACTCATCCCCCTCTCCTTCCGCTCTAACACTGGGCTATTCCTCATCCCCCTCTCCTCTAAAACTGGGATATTCCTCATCCCCCTCTCCCTCCGCTCTAACACTGTGCTATTCCTCATCCCCCTCTCCCTCCGCACTAACACTGGGCTATTCCTCATCGCTCTCTCTCTCCGCTCTAACACTGGGCTATTCCTCATCCCCCTCTCCCTCCGCTCCTCTATCACTGAACAACTCCCCATCCCCCTCTCCCTCTGCTCTAACACTGGGCTATTCCTCATCCCCTTCTCCCTCCGCTCTAACACTGGGCTATTCCTCATCCCCCTCTCTCTCCGCTCTAACACTTGACTATTCCTCATCCCCCTCTCCCTCCGCTCTAACACTGGGCTATTCCTCATCGCTCTCTCTCTCCGCTCTAACACTGTGCTATTCCTCACCCCCCTCTCCCTCCGCTCTAACACTGGGCTATTCCTCATCTCTCTCTCTCTCCACTCTAACACTGGGCTATTCCTCATCCCCCTCTCCCTCTGCACTAACACTGGTCTATTCCTCATCGCTCTCTCTCTCCACTCTAACACTGGGCTATTCCTCATCCCCCTCTCCCTCCGCTCCTCTACCACTGCGCTATTCCTCATCCCCCTCTCCCTCTGCTCCTCTAACACTGGGCTATTCCTCATCCCCCTTTCCCTCCGCTCTAACACTGGGCTATTCCTCATCCCCCGCTCCTTCCGCTCTAACACTGGGCTATTCCTCATCCCCCTCTCCCTCTGCTCCTCTAACACTGGGCTATTCCCCATCCCCCTCTCCCTCCGCTCTAACACTGGGCTATTCCTCATCCCCCTCTCCCACCGCTCTCACACTGGGCTATTCCTCATCCCCCTCTACCTCCGCTCTAACACTGGGCTATTCCTCACCCCCTCTCCTCTAAAAGTGGGATATTACTCATACCCCTTTCCCTCCGCTCCTCTAACATTGGGCTATTCCTCATTCCCCTCTCCCTCCGCTCTGACACTGGTCTATTCCTCATCCCCCTCTCCCTCTGCTCTAACACTGGGCTATTCCTCATCCCCTCTCCCTCTGCTCATCTAACACTGGGCTATTCCTCATCCCACTCTCCCTCCGCTCTAACACTGGGCTATTCCTCATTCCCCTCTCTCTCCGCTCTAACACTGGGCTATTCCTCATCCCCCTCTCCCTGCGCTCCTCTAACACTGGGCCATTCCTCATCCCCCCTCTCCCTCCGCTCTAACACTGGGCTATTCCTCATCCCCCTCTCCCTCCGCTCTAACACTGGGCTATTCCTCATCCCCCTCTCCCTCCGCTCTAACACTTGACTATTCCTCATCCACCCCTCCCGCCGCTCTAACACTGGGCTATTCCTCATCCCCCTCTCCCTCCGCTCTAACACTGGGCTATTCCTCATCCCCCTCTCCCTCTGCTCCTCTAACACTGGGCTATTCCTCATCCCCCTCTCCCTCCGCTCTAACACTGGGCTATTCCTCATCCCCCTCTCCCTCCGCTCTAACACTTGACTATTCCTCATCCACCTCTCCCGCCGCTCTAACACTGGGCTATTCCTCATCCCCCTCTCCCTCCGCTCTAACACAGGGCTATTCCCCATCGCCCTCTCCCTCCGCTCTAACACTGGGCTATTCCTCATCCCCCGCTCCCTCCGCTCTAACACTGGGATATTCCTCATCCCCCTCTCCCTCCGCTCTAACACTGGGCTATTCCTCATCCCCCTCTCCCTCTGCTCTAACACTGGGCTATTCCTCATCCCCCTCTCCCTCCGCTGTAACACTGGGCTATTCCTCATCCCCTTCTCCCTCCGCTCTAACACTGGGCTATTCCTCATCCCCCTCTCCCTCCGCTCCTCTAACACTGGGCTATTCCTCATCCCCCTCTCCCACCGCTCTAACACTGGACTATTCCTCATCACCATCTCCTCTAACAATGGAATATTCCCCATCCCCCTCTCCCTCCGCACCTCTAACACTGGGCTATTCCTCATCCCCTCTCTCTCCGCTCTAACACTGGTCTAATCCTCATCCCCCTCTCCCTCTGCTCTAACACTGGGCTATTCCTCATCCCCCTCTCCCTCCCCTCTAACACTGGGCTATTCCTCATCCCGCTCTCCCACCGCTCTAACACTGGGCTATTCCTCATCCCCCTCTCCCTCCGCTCTAACACTGGGCTATTCCTCACCCCCTCTCCTCTAAAAGTGGGATATTACTCATACCCCTTTCCCTCCGCTCCTCTAACATTGGGCAATTCCTCATTCCACTCTCCCTCCGCTCTGACACTGGTCTATTCCTCATCCCCCTCTCCCTCTGCTCTAACACTGGGCTATTCCTCATCGCCCTCTCCCTCCGCTCTTCTAACTCTGGGCTATACCTCATCCCCCTCTCCCTCCGCTCTAACAATGGGCCATTCCTAATTCCCCGCTCCCTCCGCTCTAACACTGGGCTATTCCTCATCCCCCTCTCCATCCGCTGTAACGCTGGGCTATTCCTCATCCCCCTCTCCCTGCGCTCCTCTAACACTGGGCTATTCCTCATCCCCCCTCTCCCTCCGCTCTAACTCTGGGCTATTCCTCATTCCCCTCTCCATCCGCTGTAACACTGGACTATTCCTCATCCCCCTCTCCCTCCGATCCTCCAGCACTGGTCAATTCCTCACCCCCCTCTCGCTCCGCTCCTGTCACACTGGGCTATTCCTCATCTCCCTTTCCCTCCGCTCTAACACTTGGCTATTCCTCATCCCCCTCTCCTCTAAAACTGGGACATTCCTCATACCGCTCTCCCTCCGCTCCTCTAACATTGGGTTATTCCTCATTCCCCTCTCCCTCCGCTCTAACACTGGGCTATTCCTCATCCCCCTCTCCCTCCGCTCTAACACTGGGCTATTCCTCAACCCCCTCTCCCTCTGCTCCTCTAACATTGGGCTATTCCTCATCCCACTCTCCCTCTGCTCTAACACTGGGCTATTCCTCATCCCCCTCTCCCTCCGCTCTAACACTGGGCTATTCCTCATCCCCCTCTCCCTCTGCTCCGCTAACACTGGGCTATTCCTCATCCCCCCTCTCCCTCCGCTCTAACACTGTGCTATTCCTCATCCCCCTCTCCCTCCGCTCTAACACGTGACTATTCCTCATCCACCTCTCCCGCCGCTTTAACACTGGGCTATTCCTCATCCCCCTCTCCTCTATAACTGGGACATTCCTCATACCCCTCTCCCTCCGCTCCTCTAACATTGGGTTATTCCTCATTCCCCTCTCCCTCCGCTCTAACACTGGGCTATTCCTCATCCCCCTCTCCCTCCGCTCTAACACTGGGCTATTCCTCATCGCCCTCTCCCTCTGCTCCTCTAACACTGGGCTATTCCTCATCCCCCTCTCCCTCCGCTCTAACACTGGGCTATTCCTCATCCCCTCTCCCTCCGCTCCTCTAACACTGGGCTATTCCTCATCTCCCTTTCCCTCCGCTCTAACACTTGGCTATTCCTCATCCCCCTCTCCTCTAAAACTGGGACATTCCTCATACCGCTCTCCCTCCGCTCCTCTAACATTGGGTTATTCCTCATTCCCCTCTCCCTCCGCTCTAACACTGGGCTATTCCTCATCCCCCTCTCCCTCCGCTCTAACACTGGGCTATTCCTCATCCCCCTCTCCCTCTGCTCCTCTAACACTGGGCTATTCCTCATCCCCCCTCTCCCTCCGCTCTAACACTGGGCTATTCCTCATTCCCCTCTCCCTCCGCTCTAACACTGGGCTCTTCCATATCCCCCTCTCCCACCGCTCTAACACTGGGCTATTCCTCATCTCCCTCCCCCTCCGCTCTAACACTGGGCTATTCCTCATTCCCCTCTCCTCTAAAACTGGGATATTCCTCATCCCCCTCTCCCTCCGCTCTAACACTGTGCTATTCCTCATCCCCCTCTCCCTCCGCACTAACACTGGGCTATTCCTCATCGCTCTCTCTCTCCGCTCTAACACTGGGCTATTCCTCATCCCCCTCTCCCTCCGCTCCTCTACCACTGGGCCATTCCTCATCCCCCTCTCCCTCCGCTCCTCTATCACTGAACAACTCCCCATCCCCCTCTCCCTCTGCTCTAACACTGGGCTATTCCTCATCCCCTTCTCCCTCCGCTCTAACACTGGGCTATTCCTCATCCCCCTCTCCCTCCGCTCTAACACTTGACTATTCCTCATCCCCCTCTCCCTCCGCTCTAACACTGGGCTATTCCTCTTCGCTCTCTCTCTCCGCTCTAACACTTGACTATTCCTCATCCCCCTCTCCCTCCGCTCTAACACTGGGCTATTCCTCTTCACTCTCTCTCTCCGCTCTAACACAGGGCTATTCCTCATCCCCTCACCATCCGCTGTAACACTGGGCTATTCCTCATCCCCCTCTCCCTCCGCTCCTCTAACACTGGGCAAATCCTCATCCCCCTCTCGCTCCGCTCCTATAACACTGGGCTGTTCCTCATCCCCCTTTCCCTCCGCCCTAACACTGGGCTATTCCTCATCCCCCTTTCCCTCCGCTCTAACACTGGGCTATCCCTCATTCCCCACTCTCTCCGCTCTAACACTGGGCTCTTCCATATCCCCCTCTCCTCTAAAACTGGGATATTCCTCATCCCCCTCTCCCTCCGCTCTAACACTGTGCTATTCCTCATCCCCCTCTCCCTCTGCACTAACACTGGGCTATTCCTCATCGCTCTCTCTCTCCACTCTAACACTGGGCTATTCCTCATCCCCCTCTCCCTCCGCTCCTCTACCACTGGGCCATTCCTCATCCCCCTCTCCCTCCGCTCCTCTATCACTGAACAACTCCCCATCCCCCTCTCCCTCTGCTCTAACACTGGGCTATTCCTCATCCCCCTCTTCCTCCGCTCTAACACTGGGCTATTCCTCATCCCCCTTTACCTCCGCTCTAACACTGGGCTATCCCTCATCCCCTGCTTCCTCCGCTCTAACACTGGGCTATCCCCCTCTCCCTCTGCTCCTCTAACACTGGGCTATTCCTCATCCCCCTTTCCCTCCGCTCTAACACTGGGCTATTCCTCATCCCCCGCTCCTTCCGCTCTAACACTGGGCTATTCCTCATCCCCCTCTCCCTCTGCTCCTCTAACACTGGGCTATTCCTCATCCCCCTCTCCCTCCGCTCTAACACTTGACTATTCCTCATCCACCTCTCCCGCCGCTCTAACCCTGGGCTATTCCTCATTCCCCTCTCCCTCCGCT
Source organism: Somniosus microcephalus (assembly GCF_052327205.1). Classification (NCBI taxonomy): domain Eukaryota; kingdom Metazoa; phylum Chordata; class Chondrichthyes; order Squaliformes; family Somniosidae; genus Somniosus; species Somniosus microcephalus. The sequence goes on from NC_140994.1 coordinate 271,846,730, forward strand.
CCTCTAACACTGGGCTAAGACTCATCCCCCTCTCCTTCCGCTCCTCTACCACTGGGCTATTCCTCATCCCCCTCTCCCTCTGCTCCTCTAACACTGGGCTATTCCTCATCCCCCTTTCCCTCCGCTCTAACACTGGGCTATTCCTCATCCCCCTCTCCCTCTGCTCCTCTAACACTGGGCTATTCCCCATCCCCCTCTCCCTCCGCTCTAACACTGGGCTATTCCTCATCCCCCTCTCCCACCGCTCTAACACTGGGCTATTCCTCATCCCCCTCTCCCTCCGCTCTAACACTGGGCTATTCCTCACCCCCTCTCCTCTAAAAGTGGGATATTACTCATACCCCTTTCCCTCCGCTCCTCTAACATTGGGCTATTCCTCATTCCCCTCTCCCTCCGCTCTGACACTGGTCTATTCCTCATCCCCCTCTCCCTCTGCTCTAACACTGGGCTATTCCTCATCCACCTCTCCCGCCGCTCTAACCCTGGGCTATTCCTCATTCCCCTCTCCCTCCGCTCCTCTAACACTGGGCTAAGACTCATCCCCCTCTCCTTCCGCTCTAACACTGGGCTATTCCTCATCCCCCTCTCCTCTAAAACTGGGCTATTCCTCATCCCCCTCTCCCTCCGCTCTAACACTGTGCTATTCCTCATCCCCCTCTCCCTCCGCTCCTCTATCACTGAACAACTCCCCATCCCCCTCTCCCTCTGCTCTAACACTGGGCTATTCCTCATCCCCTTCTCCCTCCGCTCTAACACTGGGCTATTCCTCATCCCCCTCTCCCTCCGCTCTAACACTTGACTATTCCTCATCCCCCTCTCCCTCCGCTCTAACACTGGGCTATTCCTCATCGCTCTCTCTCTCCGCTCTAACACTGTGCTATTCCTCACCCCCCTCTCCCTCCGCTCTAACACTGGGCTATTCCTCATCTCTCTCTCTCTCCACTCTAACACTGGGCTATTCCTCATCCCCCTCTCCCTCTGCACTAACACTGGTCTATTCCTCATCGCTCTCTCTCTCCACTCTAACCCTGGGCTATTCCTCATTCCCCTCTCCCTCCGCTCCTCTAACACTGGGCTAAGACTCATCCCCCTCTCCTTCCGCTCTAACACTGGGCTATTCCTCATCCCCCTCTCCTCTAAAACTGGGATATTCCTCATCCCCCTCTCCCTCCGCTCTAACACTGTGCTATTCCTCATCCCCCTCTCCCTCCGCACTAACACTGGGCTATTCCTCATCGCTCTCTCTCTCCGCTCTAACACTGGGCTATTCCTCATCCCCCTCTCCCTCCGCTCCTCTATCACTGAACAACTCCCCATCCCCCTCTCCCTCTGCTCTAACACTGGGCTATTCCTCATCCCCTTCTCCCTCCGCTCTAACACTGGGCTATTCCTCATCCCCCTCTCCCTCCGCTCTAACACTTGACTATTCCTCATCCCCCTCTCCCTCCGCTCTAACACTGGGCTATTCCTCATCGCTCTCTCTCTCCGCTCTAACACTGTGCTATTCCTCACCCCCCTCTCCCTCCGCTCTAACACTGGGCTATTCCTCATCTCTCTCTCTCTCCACTCTAACACTGGGCTATTCCTCATCCCCCTCTCCCTCTGCACTAACACTGGTCTATTCCTCATCGCTCTCTCTCTCCACTCTAACACTGGGCTATTCCTCATCCCCCTCTCCCTCCGCTCCTCTACCACTGCGCTATTCCTCATCCCCCTCTCCCTCTGCTCCTCTAACACTGGGCTATTCCTCATCCCCCTTTCCCTCCGCTCTAACACTGGGCTATTCCTCATCCCCCGCTCCTTCCGCTCTAACACTGGGCTATTCCTCATCCCCCTCTCCCTCTGCTCCTCTAACACTGGGCTATTCCCCATCCCCCTCTCCCTCCGCTCTAACACTGGGCTATTCCTCATCCCCCTCTCCCACCGCTCTCACACTGGGCTATTCCTCATCCCCCTCTACCTCCGCTCTAACACTGGGCTATTCCTCACCCCCTCTCCTCCAAAAGTGGGATATTACTCATACCCCTTTCCCTCCGCTCCTCTAACATTGGGCTATTCCTCATTCCCCTCTCCCTCCGCTCTGACACTGGTCTATTCCTCATCCCCCTCTCCCTCTGCTCTAACACTGGGCTATTCCTCATCCCTTCTTCCTCTGCTCATCTAACACTGGGCTATTCCTCATCCCACTCTCCCTCCGCTCTAACACTGGGCTATTCCTCATTCCCCTCTCTCTCCGCTCTAACACTGGGCTATTCCTCATCCCCCTCTCCCTGCGCTCCTCTAACACTGGGCCATTCCTCATCCCCCCTCTCCCTCCGCTCTAACACTGGGCTATTCCTCATCCCCCTCTCCCTCCGCTCTAACACTGGGCTATTCCTCATCCCCCTCTCCCTCCGCTGTAACACTTGACTATTCCTCATCCACCCCTCCCGCCGCTCTAACACTGGGCTATTCCTCATCCCCCTCTCCCTCCGCTCTAACACTGGGCTATTCCTCATCCCCCTCTCCCTCTGCTCCTCTAACACTGGGCTATTCCTCATCCCCCTCTCCCTCCGCTCTAACACTGGGCTATTCCTCATCCCCCTCTCCCTCCGCTCTAACACTGGGCTATTCCTCATCCCCCTCTCCCTCCGCTCTAACACAGGGCTATTCCCCATCGCCCTCTCCCTCCGCTCTAACACTGGGCTATTCCTCATCCCCCGCTCCCTCCGCTCTAACACTGGGATATTCCTCATCCCCCTCTCCCTCCGCTCTAACACTGGGCTATTCCTCATCCCCCTCTCCCTCTGCTCTAACACTGGGCTATTCCTCATCCCCCTCTCCCTCCGCTCTAACACTGGGCTATTCCTCATCCCCTTCTCCCTCCGCTCTAACACTGGGCTATTCCTCATCCCCCTCTCCCTCCGCTCCTCTAACACTGGGCTATTCCTCATCCCCCTCTCCCACCGCTCTAACACTGGACTATTCCTCATCACCATCTCCTCTAACAATGGAATATTCCCCATCCCCCTCTCCCTCCGCACCTCTAACACTGGGCTATTCCTCATCCCCTCTCTCTCCGCTCTAACACTGGTCTAATCCTCATCCCCCTCTCCCTCTGCTCTAACACTGGGCTATTCCTCATCCCCCTCTCCCTCCCCTCTAACACTGGGCTATTCCTCATCCCGCTCTCCCACCGCTCTAACACTGGGCTATTCCTCATCCCCCTCTCCCTCCGCTCTAACACTGGGCTATTCCTCACCCCCTCTCCTCTAAAAGTGGGATATTACTCATACCCCTTTCCCTCCGCTCCTCTAACATTGGGCAATTCCTCATTCCACTCTCCCTCCGCTCTGACACTGGTCTATTCCTCATCCCCCTCTCCCTCTGCTCTAACACTGGGCTATTCCTCATCGCCCTCTCCCTCCGCTCTTCTAACTCTGGGCTATACCTCATCCCCCTCTCCCTCCGCTCTAACAATGGGCCATTCCTAATTCCCCGCTCCCTCCGCTCTAACACTGGGCTATTCCTCATCCCCCTCTCCATCCGCTGTAACGCTGGGCTATTCCTCATCCCCCTCTCCCTGCGCTCCTCTAACACTGGGCTATTCCTCATCCCCCCTCTCCCTCCGCTCTAACACTGGGCTATTCCTCATCCCCCTCTCCATCCGCTGTAACACTGGACTATTCCTCATCCCCCTCTCCCTCCGATCCTCCAGCACTGGTCAATTCCTCACCCCCCTCTCGCTCCGCTCCTGTCACACTGGGCTATTCCTCATCTCCCTTTCCCTCCGCTCTAACACTTGGCTATTCCTCATCCCCCTCTCCTCTAAAACTGGGACATTCCTCATACCGCTCTCCCTCCGCTCCTCTAACATTGGGTTATTCCTCATTCCCCTCTCCCTCCGCTCTAACACTGGGCTATTCCTCATCCCCCTCTCCCTCCGCTCTAACACTGGGCTATTCCTCAACCCCCTCTCCCTCTGCTCCTCTAACATTGGGCTATTCCTCATCCCACTCTCCCTCTGCTCTAACACTGGGCTATTCCTCATCCCCCTCTCCCTCCGCTCTAACACTGGGCTATTCCTCATCCCCCTCTCCCTCTGCTCCGCTAACACTGGGCTATTCCTCATCCCCCCTCTCCCTCCGCTCTAACACTGTGCTATTCCTCATCCCCCTCTCCCTCCGCTCTAACACGTGACTATTCCTCATCCACCTCTCCCGCCGCTTTAACACTGGGCTATTCCTCATCCCCTTCTCCCTCCGCTCTAACACTGGGCTATTCCTCATCCCCCTCTCTCTCCGCTCTAACACTTGACTATTCCTCATCCCCCTCTCCCTCCGCTCTAACACTGGGCTATTCCTCATCGCTCTCTCTCTCCGCTCTAACACTGTGCTATTCCTCACCCCCCTCTCCCTCCGCTCTAACACTGGGCTATTCCTCATCTCTCTCTCTCTCCACTCTAACACTGGGCTATTCCTCATCCCCCTCTCCCTCTGCACTAACACTGGTCTATTCCTCATCGCTCTCTCTCTCCACTCTAACCCTGGGCTATTCCTCATTCCCCTCTCCCTCCGCTCCTCTAACACTGGGCTAAGACTCATCCCCCTCTCCTTCCGCTCTAACACTGGGCTATTCCTCAGCCCCCTCTCCTCTAAAACTGGGATATTCCTCATCCCCCTCTCCCTCCGCTCTAACACTGTGCTATTCCTCATCCCCCTCTCCCTCCGCACTAACACTGGGCTATTCCTCATCGCTCTCTCTCTCCGCTCTAACACTGGGCTATTCCTCATCCCCCTCTCCCTCCGCTCCTCTATCACTGAACAACTCCCCATCCCCCTCTCCCTCTGCTCTAACACTGGGCTATTCCTCATCCCCTTCTCCCTCCGCTCTAACACTGGGCTATTCCTCATCCCCCTCTCCCTCCGCTCTAACACTTGACTATTCCTCATCCCCCTCTCCCTCCGCTCTAACACTGGGCTATTCCTCATCGCTCTCTCTCTCCGCTCTAACACTGTGCTATTCCTCACCCCCCTCTCCCTCCGCTCTAACACTGGGCTATTCCTCATCTCTCTCTCTCTCCACTCTAACACTGGGCTATTCCTCATCCCCCTCTCCCTCTGCACTAACACTGGTCTATTCCTCATCGCTCTCTCTCTCCACTCTAACACTGGGCTATTCCTCATCCCCCTCTCCCTCCGCTCCTCTACCACTGCGCTATTCCTCATCCCCCTCTCCCTCTGCTCCTCTAACACTGGGCTATTCCTCATCCCCCTTTCCCTCCGCTCTAACACTGGGCTATTCCTCATCCTCCGCTCCTTCCGCTCTAACACTGGGCTATTCCTCATCCCCCTCTCCCTCTGCTCCTCTAACACTGGGCTATTCCCCATCCCCCTCTCCCTCCGCTCTAACACTGGGCTATTCCTCATCCCCCTCTCCCACCGCTCTCACACTGGGCTATTCCTCATCCCCCTCTACCTCCGCTCTAACACTGGGCTATTCCTCACCCCCTCTCCTCCAAAAGTGGGATATTACTCATACCCCTTTCCCTCCGCTCCTCTAACATTGGGCTATTCCTCATTCCCCTCTCCCTCCGCTCTGACACTGGTCTATTCCTCATCCCCCTCTCCCTCTGCTCTAACACTGGGCTATTCCTCATCCCTTCTTCCTCTGCTCATCTAACACTGGGCTATTCCTCATCCCACTCTCCCTCCGCTCTAACACTGGGCTATTCCTCATTCCCCTCTCTCTCCGCTCTAACACTGGGCTATTCCTCATCCCCCTCTCCCTGCGCTCCTCTAACACTTGACTATTCCTCATCCACCCCTCCCGCCGCTCTAACACTGGGCTATTCCTCATCCCCCTCTCCCTCCGCTCTAACACTGGGCTATTCCTCATCCCCCTCTCCCTCTGCTCCTCTAACACTGGGCTATTCCTCATCCCCCTCTCCCTCCGCTCTAACACTGGGCTATTCCTCATCCCCCTCTCCCTCCGCTCTAACACTGGGCTATTCCTCATCCCCCTCTCCCTCCGCTCTAACACAGGGCTATTCCCCATCGCCCTCTCCCTCCGCTCTAACACTGGGCTATTCCTCATCCCCCGCTCCCTCCGCTCTAACACTGGGATATTCCTCATCCCCCTCTCCCTCCGCTCTAACACTGGGCTATTCCTCATCCCCCTCTCCCTCTGCTCTAACACTGGGCTATTCCTCATCCCCCTCTCCCTCCGCTCTAACACTGGGCTATTCCTCATCCCCTTCTCCCTCCGCTCTAACACTGGGCTATTCCTCATCCCCCTCTCCCTCCGCTCCTCTAACACTGGGCTATTCCTCATCCCCCTCTCCCACCGCTCTAACACTGGACTATTCCTCATCACCATCTCCTCTAACAATGGAATATTCCCCATCCCCCTCTCCCTCCGCACCTCTAACACTGGGCTATTCCTCATCCCCTCTCTCTCCGCTCTAACACTGGTCTAATCCTCATCCCCCTCTCCCTCTGCTCTAACACTGGGCTATTCCTCATCCCCCTCTCCCTCCCCTCTAACACTGGGCTATTCCTCATCCCGCTCTCCCACCGCTCTAACACTGGGCTATTCCTCATCCCCCTCTCCCTCCGCTCTAACACTGGGCTATTCCTCACCCCCTCTCCTCTAAAAGTGGGATATTACTCATACCCCTTTCCCTCCGCTCCTCTAACATTGGGCAATTCCTCATTCCACTCTCCCTCCGCTCTGACACTGGTCTATTCCTCATCCCCCTCTCCCTCTGCTCTAACACTGGGCTATTCCTCATCGCCCTCTCCCTCCGCTCTTCTAACTCTGGGCTATACCTCATCCCCCTCTCCCTCCGCTCTAACAATGGGCCATTCCTAATTCCCCGCTCCCTCCGCTCTAACACTGGGCTATTCCTCATCCCCCTCTCCATCCGCTGTAACGCTGGGCTATTCCTCATCCCCCTCTCCCTGCGCTCCTCTAACACTGGGCTATTCCTCATCCCCCCTCTCCCTCCGCTCTAACACTGGGCTATTCCTCATCCCCCTCTCCATCCGCTGTAACACTGGACTATTCCTCATCCCCCTCTCCCTCCGATCCTCCAGCACTGGTCAATTCCTCACCCCCCTCTCGCTCCGCTCCTGTCACACTGGGCTATTCCTCATCTCCCTTTCCCTCCGCTCTAACACTTGCCTATTCCTCATCCCCCTCTCCTCTAAAACTGGGACATTCCTCATACCGCTCTCCCTCCGCTCCTCTAACATTGGGTTATTCCTCATTCCCCTCTCCCTCCGCTCTAACACTGGGCTATTCCTCATCCCCCTCTCCCTCCGCTCTAACACTGGGCTATTCCTCAACCCCCTCTCCCTCTGCTCCTCTAACATTGGGCTATTCCTCATCCCACTCTCCCTCTGCTCTAACACTGGGCTATTCCTCATCCCCCTCTCCCTCCGCTCTAACACTGGGCTATTCCTCATCCCCCTCTCCCTCTGCTCCGCTAACACTGGGCTATTCCTCATCCCCCCTCTCCCTCCGCTCTAACACTGTGCTATTCCTCATCCCCCTCTCCCTCCGCTCTAACACGTGACTATTCCTCATCCACCTCTCCCGCCGCTTTAACACTGGGCTATTCCTCATCCCCCTCTCCTCTATAACTGGGACATTCCTCATACCCCTCTCCCTCCGCTCCTCTAACATTGGGTTATTCCTCATTCCCCTCTCCCTCCGCTCTAACACTGGGCTATTCCTCATCCCCCTCTCCCTCCGCTCTAACACTGGGCTATTCCTCATCGCCCTCTCCCTCTGCTCCTCTAACACTGGGCTATTCCTCATCCCCCTCTCCCTCCGCTCTAACACTGGGCTATTCCTCATCCCCTCTCCCTCCGCTCCTCTAACACTGGGCTATTCCTCATCTCCCTTTCCCTCCGCTCTAACACTTGGCTATTCCTCATCCCCCTCTCCTCTAAAACTGGGACATTCCTCATACCGCTCTCCCTCCGCTCCTCTAACATTGGGTTATTCCTCATTCCCCTCTCCCTCCGCTCTAACACTGGGCTATTCCTCATCCCCCTCTCCCTCCGCTCTAACACTGGGCTATTCCTCATCCCCCTCTCCCTCTGCTCCTCTAACACTGGGCTATTCCTCATCCCCCCTCTCCCTCCGCTCTAACACTGGGCTATTCCTCATTCCCCTCTCCCTCCGCTCTAACACTGGGCTCTTCCATATCCCCCTCTCCCACCGCTCTAACACTGGGCTATTCCTCATCTCCCTCCCCCTCCGCTCTAACACTGGGCTATTCCTCATTCCCCTCTCCTCTAAAACTGGGATATTCCTCATCCCCCTCTCCCTCCGCTCTAACACTGTGCTATTCCTCATCCCCCTCTCCCTCCGCACTAACACTGGGCTATTCCTCATCGCTCTCTCTCTCCGCTCTAACACTGGGCTATTCCTCATCCCCCTCTCCCTCCGCTCCTCTACCACTGGGCCATTCCTCATCCCCCTCTCCCTCCGCTCCTCTATCACTGAACAACTCCCCATCCCCCTCTCCCTCTGCTCTAACACTGGGCTATTCCTCATCCCCTTCTCCCTCCGCTCTAACACTGGGCTATTCCTCATCCCCCTCTCCCTCCGCTCTAACACTTGACTATTCCTCATCCCCCTCTCCCTCCGCTCTAACACTGGGCTATTCCTCTTCGCTCTCTCTCTCCGCTCTAACACTTGACTATTCCTCATCCCCCTCTCCCTCCGCTCTAACAGTGGGCTATTCCTCTTCACTCTCTCTCTCCGCTCTAACACAGGGCTATTCCTCATCCCCTCACCATCCGCTGTAACACTGGGCTATTCCTCATCCCCCTCTCCCTCCGCTCCTCTAACACTGGGCAAATCCTCATCCCCCTCTCGCTCCGCTCCTATAACACTGGGCTGTTCCTCATCCCCCTTTCCCTCCTCCCTAACACTGGGCTATTCCTCATCCCCCTTTCCCTCCGCTCTAACACTGGGCTATCCCTCATTCCCCACTCTCTCCGCTCTAACACTGGGCTCTTCCATATCCCCCTCTCCTCTAAAACTGGGATATTCCTCATCCCCCTCTCCCTCCGCTCTAACACTGTGCTATTCCTCATCCCCCTCTCCCTCTGCACTAACACTGGGCTATTCCTCATCGCTCTCTCTCTCCACTCTAACACTGGGCTATTCCTCATCCCCCTCTCCCTCCGCTCCTCTACCACTGGGCCATTCCTCATCCCCTTCTCCCTCCGCTCCTCTATCACTGAACAACTCCCCATCCCCCTCTCCCTCTGCTCTAACACTGGGCTATTCCTCATCCCCCTCTTCCTCCGCTCTAACACTGGGCTATTCCTCATCCCCCTTTACCTCCGCTCTAACACTGGGCTATCCCTCATCCCCTGCTTCCTCCGCTCTAACACTGGGCTATTCCTCATCCCCCTTTCCCTCCGCTCTAACACTGGGCTATTCCTCATCCCCCGCTCCTTCCGCTCTAACACTGGGCTATTCCTCATCCCCCTCTCCCTCTGCTCCTCTAACACTGGGCTATTCCTCATCCCCCTCTCCCTCCGCTCTAACACTTGACTATTCCTCATCCACCTCTCCCGCCGCTCTAACCCTGGGCTATTCCTCATTCCCCTCTCCCTCCGCTCCTCCAACACTGGGCTAAGACTCATCCCCCTCTCCTTCCGCTCCTCTACCACTGGGCTATTCCTCATCCCCCTCTCCCTCTGCTCCTCTAACACTGGGCTATTCCTCATCCCCCTTTCCCTCCGCTCTAACACTGGGCTATTCCTCATCCCCCGCTCCTTCCGCTCTAACACTGGGCTATTCCTCATCCCCCTCTCCCTCTGCTCCTCTAACACTGGGCTATTCCCCATCCCCCTCTCCCTCCGCTCTAACACTGGGCTATTCCTCATCCCCCTCTCCCACCGCTCTAACACTGGGCTATTCCTCACCCCCTCTCCTCTAAAAGTGGGATATTACTCATACCCCTTTCCCTCCGCTCCTCTAACATTGGGCTATTCCTCATTCCCCTCTCCCTCCGCTCTGACACTGGTCTATTCCTCATCCCCCTCTCCCTCTGCTCTAACACTGGGCTATTCCTCATCCACCTCTCCCGCCGCTCTAACCCTGGGCTATTCCTCATTCCCCTCTCCCTCCGCTCCTCTAACACTGGGCTAAGACTCATCCCCCTCTCCTTCCGCTCTAACACTGGGCTATTCCTCATCCCCCTCTCCTCTAAAACTGGGCTATTCCTCATCCCCCTCTCCCTCCGCTCTAACACTGTGCTATTCCTCATCCCCCTCTCCCTCCGCTCCTCTATCACTGAACAACTCCCCATCCCCCTCTCCCTCTGCTCTAACACTGGGCTATTCCTCATCCCCTTCTCCCTCCGCTCTAACACTGGGCTATTCCTCATCCCCCTCTCCCTCCGCTCTAACACTTGACTATTCCTCATCCCCCTCTCCCTCCGCTCTAACACTGGGCTATTCCTCATCGCTCTCTCTCTCCGCTCTAACACTGTGCTATTCCTCACCCCCCTCTCCCTCCGCTCTAACACTGGGCTATTCCTCATCTCTCTCTCTCTCCACTCTAACACTGGGCTATTCCTCATCCCCCTCTCCCTCTGCACTAACACTGGTCTATTCCTCATCGCTCTCTCTCTCCACTCTAACCCTGGGCTATTCCTCATTCCCCTCTCCCTCCGCTCCTCTAACACTGGGCTAAGACTCATCCCCCTCTCCTTCCGCTCTAACACTGGGCTATTCCTCATCCCCCTCTCCCTCCGCTCCTCTATCACTGAACAACTCCCCATCCCCCTCTCCCTCTGCTCTAACACTGGGCTATTCCTCATCCCCCTCTCCCTCCGCTCTAACACTTGACTATTCCTCATCCCCCTCTCCCTCCGCTCTAACACTGGGCTATTCCTCATCGCTCTCTCTCTCCGCTCTAACACTGTGCTATTCCTCACCCCCCTCTCCCTCCGCTCTAACACTGGGCTATTCCTCATCTCTCTCTCTCTCCACTCTAACACTGGGCTATTCCTCATCCCCCTCTCCCTCTGCACTAACACTGGTCTATTCCTCATCGCTCTCTCTCTCCACTCTAACACTGGGCTATTCCTCATCCCCCTCTCCCTCCGCTCCTCTACCACTGCGCTATTCCTCATCCCCCTCTCCCTCTGCTCCTCTAACACTGGGCTATTCCTCATCCCCCTTTCCCTCCGCTCTAACACTGGGCTATTCCTCATCCCCCGCTCCTTCCGCTCTAACACTGGGCTATTCCTCATCCCCCTCTCCCTCTGCTCCTCTAACACTGGGCTATTCCCCATCCCCCTCTCCCTCCGCTCTAACACTGGGCTATTCCTCATCCCCCTCTCCCACCGCTCTCACACTGGGCTATTCCTCATCCCCCTCTACCTCCGCTCTAACACTGGGCTATTCCTCACCCCCTCTCCTCTAAAAGTGGGATATTACTCATACCCCTTTCCCTCCGCTCCTCTAACATTGGGCTATTCCTCATTCCCCTCTCCCTCCGCTCTGACACTGGTCTATTCCTCATCCCCCTCTCCCTCTGCTCTAACACTGGGCTATTCCTCATCCCTTCTTCCTCTGCTCATCTAACACTGGGCTATTCCTCATCCCACTCTCCCTCCGCTCTAACACTGGGCTATTCCTCATTCCCCTCTCTCTCCGCTCTAACACTGGGCTATTCCTCATCCCCCTCTCCCTGCGCTCCTCTAACACTGGGCCATTCCTCATCCCCCCTCTCCCTCCGCTCTAACACTGGGCTATTCCTCATCCCCCTCTCCCTCCGCTCTAACACTGGGCTATTCCTCATCCCCCTCTCCCTCCGCTCTAACACTTGACTATTCCTCATCCACCCCTCCCGCCGCTCTAACACTGGGCTATTCCTCATCCCCCTCTCCCTCCGCTCTAACACTGGGCTATTCCTCATCCCCCTCTCCCTCTGCTCCTCTAACACTGGGCTATTCCTCATCCCCCTCTCCCTCCGCTCTAACACTGGGCTATTCCTCATCCCCCTCTCCCTCCGCTCTAACACTGCGCTATTTCTCATCCCCCTCTCCCTCCGCTCTAACACAGGGCTATTCCCCATCGCCCTCTCCCTCCGCTCTAACACTGGGCTATTCCTCATCCCCCGCTCCCTCCGCTCTAACACTGGGATATTCCTCATCCCCCTCTCCCTCCGCTCTAACACTGGGCTATTCCTCATCCCCCTCTCCCTCTGCTCTAACACTGGGCTATTCCTCATCCCCCTCTCCCTCCGCTCTAACACTGGGCTATTCCTCATCCCCTTCTCCCTCCGCTCTTACACTGGGCTATTCCTCATCCCCCTCTCCCTCCGCTCCTCTAACACTGGGCTATTCCTCATCCCCCTCTCCCACCGCTCTAACACTGGACTATTCCTCATCACCATCTCCTCTAACAATGGAATATTGCCCATCCCCCTCTCCCTCCGCACCTCTAACACTGGGCTATTCCTCATCCCCTCTCTCTCCGCTCTAACACTGGTCTAATCCTCATCCCCCTCTCCCTCTGCTCTAACACTGGGCTATTCCTCATCCCCCTCTCCCTCCCCTCTAACACTGGGCTATTCCTCATCCCGCTCTCCCACCGCTCTAACACTGGGCTATTCCTCATCCCCCTCTCCCTCCGCTCTAACACTGGGCTATTCCTCACCCCCTCTCCTCTAAAAGTGGGATATTACTCATACCCCTTTCCCTCCGCTCCTCTAACATTGGGCAATTCCTCATTCCACTCTCCCTCCGCTCTGACACTGGTCTATTCCTCATCCCCCTCTCCCTCTGCTCTAACACTGGGCTATTCCTCATCGCCCTCTCCCTCCGCTCTTCTAACTCTGGGCTATACCTCATCCCCCTCTCCCTCCGCTCTAACAATGGGCCATTCCTAATTCCCCGCTCCCTCCGCTCTAACACTGGGCTATTCCTCATCCCCCTCTCCATCCGCTGTAACGCTGGGCTATTCCTCATCCCCCTCTCCCTGCGCTCCTCTAACACTGGGCTATTCCTCACCCCCCTCTCGCTCCGCTCCTGTCACACTGGGCTATTCCTCATCTCCCTTTCCCTCCGCTCTAACACTTGGCTATTCCTCAACCCCCTCTCCTCTAAAACTGGGACATTCCTCATACCGCTCTCCCTCCGCTCCTCTAACATTGGGTTATTCCTCATTCCCCTCTCCCTCCGCTCTAACACTGGGCTATTCCTCATCCCCCTCTCCCTCCGCTCTAACACTGGGCTATTCCTCAACCCCCTCTCCCTCTGCTCCTCTAACATTGGGCTATTCCTCATCCCACTCTCCCTCTGCTCTAACACTGGGCTATTCCTCATCCCCCTCTCCCTCCGCTCTAACACTGGGCTATTCCTCATCCCCCTCTCCCTCTGCTCCGCTAACACTGGGCTATTCCTCATCCCCCCTCTCCCTCCGCTCTAACACTGTGCTATTCCTCATCCCCCTCTCCCTCCGCTCTAACACGTGACTATTCCTCATCCACCTCTCCCGCCGCTTTAACACTGGGCTATTCCTCATCCCCCTCTCCTCTATAACTGGGACATTCCTCATACCCCTCTCCCTCCGCTCCTCTAACATTGGGTTATTCCTCATTCCCCTCTCCCTCCGCTCTAACACTGGGCTATTCCTCATCCCCCTCTCCCTCCGCTCTAACACTGGGCTATTCCTCATCGCCCTCTCCCTCTGCTCCTCTAACACTGGGCTATTCCTCATCCCCCTCTCACTCCGCTCTAACACTGGGCTATTCCTCATCCCCTCTCCCTCCGCTCCTCTAACACTGGGCTATTCCTCATCTCCCTTTCCCTCCGCTCTAACACTTGGCTATTCCTCATCCCCCTCTCCTCTAAAACTGGGACATTCCTCATACCGCTCTCCCTCCGCTCCTCTAACATTGGGTTATTCCTCATTCCCCTCTCCCTCCGCTCTAACACTGGGCTATTCCTCATCCCCCTCTCCCTCCGCTCTAACACTGGGCTATTCCTCATCCCCCTCTCCCTCTGCTCCTCTAACACTGGGCTATTCCTCATCCCCCCTCTCCCTCCGCTCTAACACTGGGCTATTCCTCATTCCCCTCTCCCTCCGCTCTAACACTGGGCTCTTCCATATCCCCCTCTCCCACCGCTCTAACACTGGGCTATTCCTCATCTCCCTCCCCCTCCGCTCTAACACTGGGCTATTCCTCATTCCCCTCTCCTCTAAAACTGGGATATTCCTCATCCCCCTCTCCCTCCGCTCTAACACTGTGCTATTCCTCATCCCCCTCTCCCTCCGCACTAACACTGGGCTATTCCTCATCGCTCTCTCTCTCCGCTCTAACACTGGGCTATTCCTCATCCCCCTCTCCCTCCGCTCCTCTACCACTGGGCCATTCCTCATCCCCCTCTCCCTCCGCTCCTCTATCACTGAACAACTCCCCATCCCCCTCTCCCTCTGCTCTAACACTGGGCTATTCCTCATCCCCTTCTCCCTCCGCTCTAACACTGGGCTATTCCTCATCCCCCTCTCCCTCCGCTCTAACACTTGACTATTCCTCATCCCCCTCTCCCTCCGCTCTAACACTGGGCTATTCCTCTTCGCTCTCTCTCTCCGCTCTAACACTTGACTATTCCTCATCCCCCTCTCCCTCCGCTCTAACACTGGGCTATTCCTCTTCACTCTCTCTCTCCGCTCTAACACAGGGCTATTCCTCATCCCCTCACCATCCGCTGTAACACTGGGCTATTCCTCATCCCCCTCTCCCTCCGCTCCTCTAACACTGGGCAAATCCTCATCCCCCTCTCGCTCCGCTCCTATAACACTGGGCTGTTCCTCATCCCCCTTTCCCTCCGCCCTAACACTGGGCTATTCCTCATCCCCCTTTCCCTCCGCTCTAACACTGGGCTATCCCTCATTCCCCACTCTCTCCGCTCTAACACTGGGCTCTTCCATATCCCCCTCTCCTCTAAAACTGGGATATTCCTCATCCCCCTCTCCCTCCGCTCTAACACTGTGCTATTCCTCATCCCCCTCTCCCTCTGCACTAACACTGGGCTATTCCTCATCGCTCTCTCTCTCCACTCTAACACTGGGCTATTCCTCATCCCCCTCTCCCTCCGCTCCTCTACCACTGGGCCATTCCTCATCCCCCTCTCCCTCCGCTCCTCTATCACTGAACAACTCCCCATCCCCCTCTCCCTCTGCTCTAACACTGGGCTATTCCTCATCCCCCTCTTCCTCCGCTCTAACACTGGGCTATTCCTCATCCCCCTTTACCTCCGCTCTAACACTGGGCTATCCCTCATCCCCTGCTTCCTCCGCTCTAACACTGGGCTATTCCTCATCCCCCTCTCCCTCTGCTCCTCTAACACTGGGCTATTCCTCATCCCCCTTTCCCTCCGCTCTAACACTGGGCTATTCCTCATCCCCCGCTCCTTCCGCTCTAACACTGGGCTATTCCTCATCCCCCTCTCCCTCTGCTCCTCTAACACTGGGCTATTCCTCATCCCCCTCTCCCTCCGCTCTAACACTTGACTATTCCTCATCCACCTCTCCCGCCGCTCTAACCCTGGGCTATTCCTCATTCCCCTCTCCCTCCGCTCCTCTAACACTGGGCTAAGACTCATCCCCCTCTCCTTCCGCTCCTCTACCACTGGGCTATTCCTCATCCCCCTCTCCCTCTGCTCCTCTAACACTGGGCTATTCCTCATCCCCCTTTCCCTCCGCTCTAACACTGGGCTATTCCTCATCCCCCGCTCCTTCCGCTCTAACACTGGGCTATTCCTCATCCCCCTCTCCCTCTGCTCCTCTAACACTGGGCTATTCCCCATCCCCCTCTCCCTCCGCTCTAACACTGGGCTATTCCTCATCCCCCTCTCCCACCGCTCTAACACTGGGCTATTCCTCATCCCCCTCTCCCTCCGCTCTAACACTGGGCTATTCCTCACCCCCTCTCCTCTAAAAGTGGGATATTACTCATACCCCTTTCCCTCCGCTCCTCTAACATTGGGCTATTCCTCATTCCCCTCTCCCTCCGCTCTGACACTGGTCTATTCCTCATCCCCCTCTCCTTCCGCTCTAACACTGGGCTATTCCTCATCCCCCTCTCCTCTAAAACTGGGCTATTCCTCATCCCCCTCTCCCTCCGCTCTAACACTGTGCTATTCCTCATCCCCCTCTCCCTCCGCTCCTCTATCACTGAACAACTCCCCATCCCCCTCTCCCTCTGCTCTAACACTGGGCTATTCCTCATCCCCTTCTCCCTCCGCTCTAACACTGGGCTATTCCTCATCCCCCTCTCCCTCCGCTCTAACACTTGACTATTCCTCATCCCCCTCTCCCTCCGCTCTAACACTGGGCTATTCCTCATCGCTCTCTCTCTCCGCTCTAACACTGTGCTATTCCTCACCCCCCTCTCCCTCCGCTCTAACACTGGGCTATTCCTCATCTCTCTCTCTCTCCACTCTAACACTGGGCTATTCCTCATCCCCCTCTCCCTCTGCACTAACACTGGTCTATTCCTCATCGCTCTCTCTCTCCACTCTAACACTGGGCTATTCCTCATCCCCCTCTCCCTCCGCTCCTCTACCACTGGGCTATTCCTCATCCCCCTCCCCCTCTGCTCCTCTAACACTGGGCTATTCCTCATCCCCCTTTCCCTCCGCTCTAACACTGGGCTATTCCTCATCCCCCGCTCCTTCCGCTCTAACACTGGGCTATTCCTCATCCCCCTCTCCCTCTGCTCCTCTAACACTGGGCTATTCCCCATCCCCCTCTCCCTCCGCTCTAACACTGGGCTATTCCTCATCCCCCTCTCCCACCGCGCTCACACTGGGCTATTCCTCATCCCCCTCTACCTCCGCTCTAACACTGGGCTATTCCTCACCCCCTCTCCTCTAAAAGTGGGATATTACTCATACCCCTTTCCCTCCGCTCCTCTAACATTGGGCTATTCCTCATTCCCCTCTCCCTCCGCTCTGACACTGGTCTATTCCTCATCCCCCTCTCCCTCTGCTCTAACACTGGGCTATTCCTCATCCCCTCTCCCTCTGCTCATCTAACACTGGGCTATTCCTCATCCCACTCTCCCTCCGCTCTAACACTGGGCTATTCCTCATCCCCCTCTCCCTCCGCTCTAACACTGGGCTATTCCTCATCCCCCTCTCCCTCCGCTCTAACACTTGACTATTCCTCATCCACCCCTCCCGCCGCTCTAACACTGGGCTATTCCTCATCCCCCTCTCCCTCCGCTCTAACACTGGGCTATTCCTCATCCCCCTCTCCCTCTGCTCCTCTAACACTGGGCTATTCCTCATCCCCCTCTCCCTCCGCTCTAACACTGGGCTATTCCTCATCCCCCTCTCCCTCCGCTCTAACACTTGACTATTCCTCATCCACCTCTCCCGCCGCTCTAACACTGGGCTATTCCTCATCCCCCTCTCCCTCCGCTCTAACACAGGGCTATTCCCCATCGCCCTCTCCCTCCGCTCTAACACTGGGCTATTCCTCATCCCCCGCTCCCTCCGCTCTAACACTGGGATATTCCTCATCCCCCTCTCCCTCCGCTCTAACTCTGGGCTATTCCTCATCCCCCTCTCCCTCTGCTCTAACACTGGGCTATTCCTCATCCCCCTCTCCCTCCGCTCTAACACTGGGCTATTCCTCATCCCCTTCTCCCTCCGCTCTAACACTGGGCTATTCCTCATCCCCCTCTCCCTCCGCTCCTCTAACACTGGGCTATTCCTCATCCCCCTCTCCCACCGCTCTAACACTGGACTATTCCTCATCACCATCTCCTCTAACAATGGAATATTCCCCATCCCCCTCTCCCTCCGCACCTCTAACACTGGGCTATTCCTCATCCCCTCTCTCTCCGCTCTAACACTGGTCTAATCCTCATCCCCCTCTCCCTCTGCTCTAACACTGGGCTATTCCTCATCCCCCTCTCCCTCCCCTCTAACACTGGGCTATTCCTCATCCCGCTCTCCCACCGCTCTAACACTGGGCTATTCTTCATCCCCCTCTCCCTCCGCTCTAACACTGGGCTATTCCTCACCCCCTCTCCTCTAAAAGTGGGATATTACTCATACCCCTTTCCCTCCGCTCCTCTAACATTGGGCAATTCCTCATTCCCCTCTCCCTCCGCTCTGACACTGGTCTATTCCTCATCCCCCTCTCCCTCTGCTCTAACACTGGGCTATTCCTCATCGCCCTCTCCCTCCGCTCTTCTAACTCTGGGCTATACCTCATCCCCCTCTCCCTCCGCTCTAACAATGGGCCATTCCTAATTCCCCGCTCCCTCCGCTCTAACACTGGGCTATTCCTCATCCCCCTCTCCATCCGCTGTAACGCTGGGCTATTCCTCATCCCCCTCTCCCTGCGCTCCTCTAACACTGGGCTATTCCTCATCCCCCCTCTCCCTCCGCTCTAACACTGGGCTATTCCTCATCCCCCTCTCCATCCGCTGTAACACTGGACTATTCCTCATCCCCCTCTCCCTCCGATCCTCCAGCACTGGTCAATTCCTCACCCCCCTCTCGCTCCGCTCCTGTCACACTGGGCTATTCCTCATCTCCCTTTCCCTCCGCTCTAACACTTGGCTATTCCTCATCCCCCTCTCCTCTAAAACTGGGACATTCCTCATACCGCTCTCCCTCCGCTCCTCTAACATTGGGTTATTCCTCATTCCCCTCTCCCTCCGCTCTAACACTGGGCTATTCCTCATCCCCCTCTCCCTCCGCTCTAACACTGGGCTATTCCTCAACCCCCTCTCCCTCTGCTCCTCTAACATTGGGCTATTCCTCATCCCACTCTCCCTCTGCTCTAACACTGGGCTATTCCTCATCCCCCTCTCCCTCCGCTCTAACACTGGGCTATTCCTCATCCCCCTCTCCCTCTGCTCCGCTAACACTGGGCTATTCCTCATCCCCCCTCTCCCTCCGCTCTAACACTGTGCTATTCCTCATCCCCCTCTCCCTCCGCTCTAACACTTGACTATTCCTCATCCACCTCTCCCGCCGCTTTAACACTGGGCTATTCCTCATCCCCCTCTCCTCTATAACTGGGACATTCCTCATACCCCTCTCCCTCCGCTCCTCTAACATTGGGTTATTCCTCATTCCCCTCTCCCTCCGCTCTAACACTGGGCTATTCCTCATCCCCCTCTCCCTCCGCTCTAACACTGGGCTATTCCTCATCGCCCTCTCCCTCTGCTCCTCTAACACTGGGCTATTCCTCATCCCCCTCTCCCTCCGCTCTAACACTGGGCTATTCCTCATCCCCTCTCCCTCCGCTCCTCTAACACTGGGCTATTCCTCATCTCCCTTTCCCTCCGCTCTAACACTTGGCTATTCCTCATCCCCCTCTCCTCTAAAACTGGGACATTCCTCATACCGCTCTCCCTCCGCTCCTCTAACATTGGGTTATTCCTCATTCCACTCTCCCTCCGCTCTAACACTGGGCTATTCCTCATCCCCCTCTCCCTCCGCTCTAACACTGGGCTATTCCTCATCCCCCTCTCCCTCTGCTCCTCTAACACTGGGCTATTCCTCATCCCCCCTCTCACTCCGCTCTAACACTGGGCTATTCCTCATCCCCCTCTCCCTCCGCTCTAACACTTGACTATTCCTCATCCACCTTTCCCGCCGCTCTAACACTGGGCTATTCCTCATCCCCCTCTCCCTCCGCTCTAACACTGGTCTATTCCCCATCCCCCTCTCCCTCCGCTCTAACACTGGGCTATTCCTCATCCCCCGCACCCTCCGCTCTAACACTGGGCTATTCCTCATCCCCCTCTCCCTCCGCTCTAACACTGGGCTATTCCTCATCCCCCTCTCCCTCCGCTCTAATACTGGGCTATTCCTCATCCCCCTCTCCCTCTGCTCTAACACTGGGCTATTCCTCATCCCCCTCTCCCTCCGCTCTAACACTGGGCTATTCCTCATCCCCTTCTCCCTCCGCTCTAACACTGGGCTATTCCTCATCCCCCTCTCCCTCCGCTCCTGTAACACTGGGCTATTCCTCATCCCCCTCTCCCACCGCTCTAGCACTGGACTATTCCTCATCACCCTCTCCTCTAACAATGGAATATTCCCCATCCCCCTCTCCCTCCGCACCTCTAACACTGGGCTATTCCTCATCCCCCTCTCTCTCCGCTCTAACACTGGGCTATTCCTCATCCCCCTCTCCCTCCGCTCTAACACTGGGCTATTCCTCATCCCCCTCTCCCACCGCTCTAACACTGGGCTATTCCTCATCCCCCTCTCCCTCCGCTCTAACACTGGGCTATTCCTCACCCCCTCTCCTCTAACACTGGGCTATTCCTCATCCCCCTCTCCCTCCGCACTAACACTGGGCTATTCCTCACCCCCTCTCCTCTAAAAGTGGGATATTACTCATACACCTCTCCCTCCGCTCCTCTAACTCTGGGCTATACATCATCCCCCTCTCCCTCCGCTCTAACAATGAGCCATTCCTAATTCCCCGCTCCCTCCGCTCTCACACTGGGCTATTCCTCATCCCCCTCTCCATCCGCTGTAACACTGGGCTATTCCTCATCCCCCTCTCCCTCCGCTCCTCTAACACTGGGCAATTCCTCATCCCCCTCTCGCTCCGCTCCTGTAATACTGGGCTATTCCTCATCCCCCTTTCCCTCCGCTCGAACACTGGGCTAATCCTCATCCCCTGCTCCCTCCGCTCTAACACTGGGCTATTCCTCATCCCCCTCTCCCTCTGCTCCTCTAACACTGGGCTATTCCTCATCCCCCTTTCCCTCCGCTCTAACACTGGACTAATCCTCATCCCCTGCTCCCTCCGCTCTAACACTGGGCTATTCCTCATCCCCCTCTCCCTCTGCTCCTCTAACACTGGGCTATTCCTCATACCCCTCTCCCTCCGCTCCTCTAACACTGGGCTATTCCTCATCCCCCGCTCCCTCCGCTCTAACACTGGGCTATTCCTCATCCCCCTTTCCCTCCGCTCTAACACTGGGCTATTCCTCATCCCCATCTCCCTCCGCTCCTCAAACACTGGGCTATTCCTCATCCCCCTCTCCCTCTGCTCCTCTAACACTGGGCTATTCCTCATCCCCCTCTCCCACCGCTCTAACACTGGGCTATTCCTGATCTCCCTCTCCCTCCGCTCTAACACTGGGCTATTCCTCATCTCCCTCTCCTCTAACACTGGCCTATTCCCCATCCCCCTCTCCCTCCGCACCTCTAACACAGGTCTATTCCTCATTCCCCTCTCTCTCCGCTCTAACACTGGGCTATTCCTCATCCCCCTCTCCCTCCGCTCTAACACTGGGCTATTCCATATCCCCCTCTCCCACCGCTCTAACACTGGGCTATTCCTCATCTCCCTCCTCCTCCGCTCTAACACTGGGCTATTCCTCATCCCCCTCTCCCTCCGCTCCTCTAACACTGGGCCATTCCTCATCCCCCTCTCCCTCCGCTCCTCCATCACTGAACAACTCCCCATCCCCCTCTCCCTCCGTTCTAACACTGGGCTATTCCTCATCCCCCTCTCCCTCCGCTCTAACACTGGCCTATTCCTCATCCCCCTCTCCCTCCGCTCTAACACTGGGCAATTCCTCATCCCCCTCTCGCTCCGCTCCTCCAACACTGGGCTATTCCACATCGCTCTCTCTCTCAGCTTTAACTCTGGGCTATTCCTCATTCCCCTCTCCCTCCGCTCTAACAATGGGCCATTCCTAATTCCCCGCTCCCTCCGCTCTAACACTGGGCTATTCCTCATCCCCCTCACCATCCGCTGTAACACTGGGCTATTCCTCATCCCCCTCTCCCTCCGCTCCTCTAACACTGGGGAATTCCTCATCCCCCTCTCCCTCAGCTCCTCTAACACTGGGCAATTCCTCATCCCCCTCTCGCTCCGCTCCTATAACACTGGGCTATTCCACATCCCCTTCTCCCTCCTCTCTAACACTGGGCTATTCCTCATCCCCTGCTCCCTCCGCTCTAACACTGGGCTCTTCCTCAACCCCTCTCCCTCTGCTCCTCTAACACTGGGCTATTCCTCATCCCCTTCTCCCTCCTCTCTAACACTGGCCTATTCCTCATCCCCTGCTCCCTCCGCTCTAACACTGGGCTATTCCTCATCCCCCTCTCCCTCTGCTCTAACACTGGGCTATTCCTCATCCCCCTCTCCCTCCGCTCTAACACTGGGCTATTCCTCATCCCCTTCTCCCTCCGCTCTAACACTGGGCTATTCCTCATCCCCCTCTCCTTCCGCTCCTCTAACACTGGGCTATTCCTCATCCCCCTCTCCCACCGCTCTAACACTGGACTATTCCTCATCACCCTCTCCTCTAACAAAGGAATATTCCCCATCCCCCTCTCCCTCCGCACCTCTAACACTGGGCTATTCCTCATCCCCGTCTCTCTCCGCTCTAACACTGGTCTATTCCTCATCCCCCTATCCCTCTGCTCTAACACTGGGCTATTCCTCATCCCCCTCTCCCTCCGCTCTAACACTGGGCTATTCCTCATACCCCTCTCCCACCGCTCTAACACTGGGCTATTCCTCATCCCCCTCTCCCTCCGCTCTAACACTGGGCTATTCCTCACCCCCTCTCCTCTAAAAGTGGGATATTACTCATACCCCTTTCCCTCCGCTCCTCCAACATTGGGCTATTCCTCATTCACCTCTCCCTCCGCTCTGACACTGGTCTATTCCTCATCCCCCTCTCCCTCTGCTCTAACACTGGGCTATTCCTCATCGCCCTCTCCCTCCGCTCCTCTAACTCTGGGCTATACCTCATCCCCCTCTCCCTCCGCTCTAACAATGGGCCATTCCTAATTCCCCACTCCCTCCGCTCTAACACTGGGCTATTCCTCATCCCCCTCTCCATCCGCTGTAACACTGGGTTATTCCTCATCCCCCTCTCCCTGCGCTCCTATAACACGGGGCTATTCCTCATCCCCCTCTCCATCCGCTGTAACACTGGGATATTCCTCATCCCCCTCTCCATCCGCTGTAACACTGGGCTATTCCTCATCCCCCCTCTCCCTCCGCTCTAACACTGGGCTATTCCTCATCCCCCTCTCCATCCGCTGTAACACTGGACTATTCCTCATCCCCCTCTCCCTCCGATCCTCTAACACTGGTCAATTCCTCATCCCCCTCTCGCTCCGCTCCTCTAACACTGGGCTATTCCTCATCTCCCTTTCCCTCCGCTCTAACACTTGGCTATTCCTCATCCCCCCTCCTCTAAAACTGGGACATTCCTCATACCCCTCTCCCTCCGCTCCTCTAACATTGGGTTATTCCTCATTCCCCTCTCCCTCCGCTCTAACACTGGGCTATTCCTCATCCCCCTCTCCCTCCGCTCTAACACTGGGCTATTCCTCATCCCCCTCTCCCTCCGCTCTAACACTGGGCTATTCCTCATCCCCCTCTCCCTCTACTCTAACACTGGGCTATTCCTCATCCCCCTCTCCCTCCGCTCTAACACTGGGCTATTCCTTATCCCCCTCTCCCTCTGCTCCTCTAACACTGGGCTATTCCTCATCCCCCTCTCCCTCCGCTCTAACACTGGGCTATTCCTCATCCCACTCTCCCTCTACTCTAACACTGGGCTATTCCTCATCCCCCTCTCCCTCCGCTCTAACACTGGGCTATTCCTCATCCCCCTCTCCCTCTGCTCCTCTAACACTGGGCTATTCCTCATCCCCCCTCTCCCTCCGCTCTAACACTGGGCTATTCCTCATCCCCCTCTCACTCCGCTCTAACACTTGACTATTCCTCATCCACCTCTCCCGCCGCTCTAACACTGGGCTATTCCTCATCCCCTCTCCCTCCGCTCCTCTAACATTGGGCTATTCCTCATCCCACTCTCTCTCTGCTCTAACACTGGGCTATTCCTCATCCCCCTCTCCCTCCGCTCTAATACTGGGCTATTCCACATCCCCCTCTCCCTCTGCTCCTCTAACACTGGGCTATTCCTCATCCCCCCTCTCCCTCCGCTCTAACACTGGGCTATTCCTCATCCCCCTCTCCCTCCGCTCTAACACTTGACTATTCCTCATCCACCTCCCCCGCCGCTCTAACACTGGGCTATTCCTCATCCCCCTCTCCCTCCGCTCTAACACTGGGCTATTCCCCATCCCCCTCTCCCTCCGCTCTAACACTGGGCTATTCCTCATCCCCCGCTCCCTCCGCTCTAACACTGGGCTATTCCTCATCCCCCTCGCCCTCCGCTCTAACACTGGGCTATTCCTCATCCCCCTCTCCCTCCGCTCTAACACTGGGCTATTCCTCATCCCCCTCTCCCTCTGCTCTAACACTGGGCTATTCCTCATCCCCCTCTCCCTCCGCTCTAACACTGGGCTATTCCTCATCCCCTTCTCCCTCCGCTCTAACACTGGGCTATTCCTCATCCCCCTCTCCCTCCGCTCCTGTAACACTGGGCTATTCCTCATCCCCCTCTCCCACCGCTCTAGCACTGCACTATTCCTCATCACCCTCTCCTCTAACAATGGAATATTCCTCATCCCCCTCTCTCTCCGCTCTAACACTGGGCTATTCCTCATTCCCCTCTCCCACCGCTCTAACACTGGGCTATTCCTCATCCCCCTCTCCCTCCGCTCTAACACTGGTCTATTCCTCATCCCCCTCTCACTCTGCTCTAACACTGGGCTATTCCTCATCCCCCTCTCCCTCCGCTCTAACACTGGGCTATTCCTCATACCCCTCTCCCACCGCTCTAACACTGGGCTATTCCTCATCCCCCTCTCCCTCCGCTCTAACACTGGGCTATTCCTCACCCCCTCTCCTCTAAAAGTGGGATATTACTCATACCCCTTTCCCTCCGCTCCTCCAACATTGGGCTATTCCTCATTCCCCTCTCCCTCCACTCTGACACTGGTCTATTCCTCATCCCCCTCTCCCTCTGCTCTAACACTGGGCTATTCCTCATCGCCCTCTCCCTCCGCTCCTCTAACTCTGGGCTATACCTCATCCCCCTCTCCCTCCGCTCTAACAATGGGCCATTCCTAATTCCCCACTCCCTCCGCTCTAACACTGGGCTATTCCTCATCCCCCTCTCCATCCGCTGTAACACTGGGTTATTCCTCATCCCCCTCTCCCTGCGCTCCTATAACACTGGGCTATTCCTCATCCCCCCTCTCCCTCCGCTCTAACACTGGGCTATTCCTCATCCCCCTCTCCATCCGCTGTAACACTGGACTATTCCTCATCCCCCTCTCCCTCCGATCCTCTAACACTGGTCAATTCCTCATCCCCCTCTCGCTCCGCTCCTCTAACACTGGGCTATTCCTCATCTCCCTTTCCCTCCGCTCTAACACTTGGCTATTCCTCATCCCCCCTCCTCTAAAACTGGGACATTCCTCATACCCCTCTCCCTCCGCTCCTCTAACATTGGGTTATTCCTCATTCCCCTCTCCCTCCGCTCTAACACTGGGCTATTCCTCATCCCCCTCTCCCTCCGCTCTAACACTGGGCTATTCCTCATCCCCCTCTCCCTCCGCTCTAACACTGGGCTATTCCTCATCCCCCTCTCCCTCTACTCTAACACTGGGCTATTCCTCATCCCCCTCTCCCTCCGCTCTAACACTGGGCTATTCCTTATCCCCCTCTCCCTCTGCTCCTCTAACACTGGGCTATTCCTCATCCCCCTCTCCCTCCGCTCTAACACTGGGCTATTCCTCATCCCACTCTCCCTCTACTCTAACACTGGGCTATTCCTCATCCCCCTCTCCCTCCGCTCTAACACTGGGCTATTCCTCATCCCCCTCTCCCTCTGCTCCTCTAACACTGGGCTATTCCTCATCCCCCCTCTCCCTCCGCTCTAACACTGGGCTATTCCTCATCCCCCTCTCACTCCGCTCTAACACTTGACTATTCCTCATCCACCTCTCCCGCCGCTCTAACACTGGGCTATTCCTCATCCCCTCTCCCTCCGCTCCTCTAACATTGGGCTATTCCTCATCCCACTCTCTCTCTGCTCTAACACTGGGCTATTCCTCATCCCCCTCTCCCTCCGCTCTAATACTGGGCTATTCCACATCCCCCTCTCCCTCTGCTCCTCTAACACTGGGCTATTCCTCATCCCCCCTCTCCCTCCGCTCTAACACTGGGCTATTCCTCATCCCCCTCTCCCTCCGCTCTAACACTTGACTATTCCTCATCCACCTCCCCCGCCGCTCTAACACTGGGCTATTCCTCATCCCCCTCTCCCTCCGCTCTAACACTGGGCTATTCCCCATCCCCCTCTCCCTCCGCTCTAACACTGGGCTATTCCTCATCCCCCGCTCCCTCCGCTCTAACACTGGGCTATTCCTCATCCCCCTCGCCCTCCGCTCTAACACTGGGCTATTCCTCATCCCCCTCTCCCTCCGCTCTAACACTGGGCTATTCCTCATCCCCCTCTCCCTCTGCTCTAACACTGGGCTATTCCTCATCCCCCTCTCCCTCCGCTCTAACACTGGGCTATTCCTCATCCCCTTCTCCCTCCGCTCTAACACTGGGCTATTCCTCATCCCCCTCTCCCTCCGCTCCTGTAACACTGGGCTATTCCTCATCCCCCTCTCCCACCGCTCTAGCACTGCACTATTCCTCATCACCCTCTCCTCTAACAATGGAATATTCCTCATCCCCCTCTCTCTCCGCTCTAACACTGGGCTATTCCTCATTCCCCTCTCCCACCGCTCTAACACTGGGCTATTCCTCATCCCCCTCTCCCTCCGCTCTAACACTGGTCTATTCCTCATCCCCCTCTCACTCTGCTCTAACACTGGGCTATTCCTCATCCCCCTCTCCCTCCGCTCTAACACTGGGCTATTCCTCACCCCCTCTCCTCTAAAAGTGGGATATTACTCATACCCCTTTCCCTCCGCTCCTCCAACATTGGGCTATTCCTCATTCCCCTCTCCCTCCGCTCTGACACTGGTCTATTCCTCATCCCCCTCTCCCTCTGCTCTAACACTGGGCTATTCCTCATCGCCCTCTCCCTCCGCTCCTCTAACTCTGGGCTATACCTCATCCCCCTCTCCCTCCGCTCTAACAATGGGCCATTCCTAATTCCCCACTCCCTCCGCTCTAACACTGGGCTATTCCTCATCCCCCTCTCCATCCGCTGTAACACTGGGTTATTCCTCATCCCCCTCTCCCTGCGCTCCTATAACACTGGGCTATTCCTCATCCCCCCTCTCCCTCCGCTCTAACACTGGGCTATTCCTCATCCCCCTCTCCATCCGCTGTAACACTGGACTATTCCTCATCCCCCTCTCCCTCCGATCCTCTAACACTGGTCAATTCCTCATCCCCCTCTCGCTCCGCTCCTCTAACACTGGGCTATTCCTCATCTCCCTTTCCCTCCGCTCTAACACTTGGCTATTCCTCATCCCCCTCTCCTCTAAAACTGGGACATTCCTCATACCCCTCTCCCTCCGCTCCTCTAACATTGGGTTATTCCTCATTCCCCTCTCCCTCCGCTCTAACACTGGGCTATTCCTCATCCCCCTCTCCCTCCGCTCTAACACTGGGCTATTCCTCATCCCCCTCTCCCTCCGCTCTAACACTGGGCTATTCCTCATCCCCCTCTCCCTCTACTCTAACACTGGGCTATTCCTCATCCCCCTCTCCATCCGCTCTAACACTGGGCTATTCCTCATCCCCCTCTCCCTCTGCTCCTCTAACACTGGGCTATTCCTCATCCCCCTCTCCCTCCGCTCTAACACTGGGCTATTCCTCATCCCACTCTCCCTCTACTCTAACACTGGGCTATTCCTCATCCCCCTCTCCCTCCGCTCTAACACTGGGCTATTCCTCATCCCCCTCTCCCTCTGCTCCTCTAACACTGGGCTATTCCTCATCCCACCTCTCCCTCCGCTCTAACACTGGGCTATTCCTCATCCCCCTCTCCCTCCGCTCTAACACTTGACTATTCCTCATCCACCTCTCCCGCCGCTCTAACACTGGGCTATTCCTCATCCCCTCTCCCTCCGCTCCTCTAACATTGGGCTATTCCTCATCCCACTCTCTCTCTGCTCTAACACTGGGCTTTTCCTCATCCCCCTCTCCCTCCGCTCTAACACTGGGCTATTCCTCATCCCCCTCTCCCTATGCTCCTCTAACACTGGGCTATTCCTCATCCCCCCTCTCCCTCCGCTCTAACACTGGGCTATTCCTCATCCCCCTCTCCCTCCGCTCTAACACTTGACTATTCCTCATCCACCTCCCCCGCCGCTCTAACACTGGGCTATTCCTCATCCCCCTCTCCCTCCGCTCTAACACTGGGCTATTCCCCATCCCCCTCTCCCTCCGCTCTAACACTGGGCTATTCCTCATCCCCCGCTCCCTCCGCTCTAACACTGGGCTATTCCTCATCCCCCTCGCCCTCCGCTCTAACACTGGGCTATTCCTCATCCCCCTCTCCCTCCGCTCTAATACTGGGCTATTCCTCATCCCCCTCTCCCTCTGCTCTAACACTGGGCTATTCCTCATCCCCCTCTCCCTCCGCTCTAACACTGGGCTATTCCTCATCCCCTTCTCCCTCCGCTCTAACACTGGGCTATTCCTCATCCCCCTCTCCCTCCGCTCCTGTAACACTGGGCTATTCATCATCCCCCTCTCCCACCGCTCTAGCACTGCACTATTCCTCATCACCCTCTCCTCTAACAATGGAATATTCCTCATCCCCCTCTCTCGCCGCTCTAACACTGGGCTATTCCTCATTCCCCTCTCCCACCGCTCCAACACTGGGCTATTCCTCATCCCCCTCTCCCTCCGCTCTAACACTGGGCTATTCCTCACCCCCTCTCCTCTAAAAGTGGGATATTACTCATACCCCTCTCCCTCCGCTCCTCTAACATTGGGCTATTCCTCATTCCCCTCTCCCTCCGCTCTAACACTGGGCTATTCCTCTTCGCCCTCTCCCTCCGCTCCTCTAACTCTGGGCTATACCTCATCCCCCTCTCCCTCCGCTCTAACAATGGGCCATTCCTAATTCCCCGCTCTCTCCGCTCTAACACTGGGCTATTCCTCATCCCCCTCTCCCTCTGCTCCTCTAACACTGGGCTATTCCTCATCCCCCTTTCCCTCCGCTCTAACACTGGGCTAATCCTCATCCCCTGCTCCCTCCGCTCTAACACTGGGCTATTCCTCATCGCCCTCTTCCTCCGCTCCTCTAACACTGGGCTATTCCTCATCTCCCTTTCCCTCCGCTCTAACACTGGGCTATTCCTCATCCCCCGCTCCCTCCGCTCTAACACTGGGCTATTCCTCATCCCCCTTTCCCTCCGCTCTAACACTGTGCTATTGCTCATCCCCCGCTCCCTCCGCTCTAACACTGGGCTATTCCTCATCCCCCTCTCCCTCCGCTCCTGTAACACTGGGCTATTCCTCATCCCCCTCTCCCACCGCTCTAGCACTGCACTATTCCTCATCACCCTCTCCTCTAACAATGGAATATTCCTCATCCCCCTCTCTCTCCGCTCTAACACTGGGCTATTCCTCATCTCCCTTTCCCTCCGCTCTAACACTGGGCTATTCCTCATCCCCCGCTCCCTCCGCTCTAACACTGGGCTATTCCTCATCCCCCTTTCCCTCCGCTCTAACACTGCGCTATTGCCCATCCCCCGCTCCCTCCGCTCTAACACTGGGCTCTTCCTCATCCTCCTCTCCCTCTGCTCCTCTGGGCTATTCCTCATCCCCATCTCCCTCCGCTCCTCAAACACTGGGCTATTCCTCATCCCCCTCTCCCTCCGCTCCTCTAACACTGGGCTATTCCTCATCCCCCTCTCCCACCGCTCTAACACTGGGCTATTCCTCATCTCCCTCTCCCTCCGCTCTAACACTGGGCTATTCCTCATCTCCCTCTCCTCTAACACTGGACTATTCCCCATCCCCCTCTCCCTCCGCACCTCTAACACAGGTCTATTCCTCATTCCCCTCTCTCTCCGCTCTAACACTGGGCTATTCCTCATCCCCCTCTCCCTCCGCTCTAACACTGGGCTATTCCATATCCCCCTCTCCCACCGCTCTAACACTGGGCTGTTCCTCATCTCCCTCCTCCTCCGCTCTAACACTGGGCTATTCCTCATCCCCCTCTCCCTCCGCTCCTCTAACACTGGGCCATTCCTCATCCCCCTCTCCCTCCGCTCCTCTATCACTGAACAACTCCCCATCCCCCTCTCCCTCTGTTCTAACACTGGGCTATTCCTCATCCCCCTCTCCCTCCGCTCTAACACTGGCCTATTCCTCATCCCCCTCTCCCTCCGCTCTAACACTGGGCAATTCCTCATCCCCCTCTCGCTCCGCTCCTCCAACACTGGGCTATTCCACATCGCTCTCTCTCTCCGCTCTAACTCTGGGCTATTCCTCATTCCCCTCTCCCTCTGCTCTAACAATGGGCCATTCCTAATTCCCCGCTCCCTCCGCTCTAACCCTGGGCTATTCCTCATCCCCCTCACAATCCGCTGTAACACTGGGCTATTCCTCATCCCCCTCTCCCTCCTCTCTAACACTGGGCTATTCCTCATCCCCTGCTCCCTCCGCTCTAACACTGGGCTCTTCCTCATCCCCCTCTCCCTCTGCTCCTCTAACACTGGGCTATTCCTCATCCCCTTCTACCTCCTCTCTAACACTGGCCTATTCCTCATCCCCTGCTCCCTCCGCTCTAACACTGGGCTATTCCTCATCCCCCTCTCCCTCTGCTCTAACACTGGGCTATTCCTCATCCCCCTCTCCCTCCGCTCTAACACTGGGCTATTCCTCATTCCCCTCTCCCTCCGCCCTGACACTGGTCTATTCCTCATCCCCCTCTCCCTCTGCTCTAACACTGGGCTATTCCTCATCGCCCTCTCCCTCCGCTCCTATAACTCTGGGCTATACCTCATCCCCCTCTCCCTCCGCTCTAACAATCGGCCATTCCTAATTCCCCACTCCCTCTGCTCTAACACTGGGCTATTCCTCATCCCCCTCTCCATCCGCTGTAACACTGGGCTATTCCTCATCCCCCTCTCCCTGCGCTCCTCTAACACTGGGCTATTCCTCATCCCCCCTCCCCCTCCGCTCTAACACTGGGCTATTCCTCATCCCCCTCTCCATCCGCTGTAACACTGGACTATTCCTCATCCCCCTCTCCCAACGATCCTCTAACACTGGTCAATTCCTCATCCCACTCTCGCTCCGCTCCTCTAACATTGGGCTATTCCTCATCTCCCTTTCCCTCCGCTCTAACACTTGGCTATTCCTCATCCCCCTCTCCTCTAAAACTGGGACATTCCTCATACCCCTCTCCCTCCGCTCCTCTAACATTGGGTTATTCTTCATTCCCCTCTCCCTCCGCTCTAACACTGGGCTATTCCTCATACCCCTCTCCCTCCGCTCCTCTAACACTGGGCTATTCCTCATCCCCCTCTCCCTCCGCTCTAACACTGGGCTATTCCTCATCCCCCTCTCCCTCTGCTCCTCTAACACTGGGCTATTCCTCATCCCCCCTCTCCCTCCGCTCTAACACTGGGCTATTCCTCATCCCCCTCTCCCTCCGCTCTAACACTTGACTATTCCTCATCCACCTCTCCCGCCGCTCTAACACTGGGCTATTCCTCATCCCCCTCTCCTCTAAAACTGGGACATTCCTCATACCCCTCTCCCTCCGCTCCTCTAACATTGGGTTATTCCTCATTACCCTCTCCCTCCGCTCTAACACTGGGCTATTCCTCATCCCCTCTCCCTCCGCTCCTCTAACATTGGGCTATTCCTCATCCCACTCTCCCTCTGCTCTAACACTGGGCTATTCCTCATCCCCCTCTCCCTCCGCTCTAACACTGGGCTATTCCTCATCCCCCTCTCCCTCCGCTCTAACACTGGGCTATTCCTCATCCCCCTCTCCCTCCTCTCTAACACTTGACTATTCCTCATCCACCTCTCCCTCCGCTCTAACACTGGGCTATTTCCCATCCCCCTCTCCCTCCGCTCCAGCACTGGGCTATTCCTCATCCCCCGCTCCCTCCGCTCTAACACTGGGCTATTCCTCATCCCCTCTCCCTCTGCTCTAACACTGGGCTATTCCTCATCCCCCTCTCCCTCCGCTCTAATACTGGGCTATTCCTCATCCCCCTCTCCCTCTGCTCTAACACTGGGCTATTCCTCATCCCCCTCTCCCTCCGCTCTAACACTGGGCTATTCCTCATCCCCTTCTCCCTCCGCTCTAACACTGGGCTATTCCTCATCCCCCTCTCCCTCCGCTCCTGTAACACTGGGCTATTCCTCATCCCCCTCTCCCACCGCTCTAGCACTGGACTATTCCTCATCACCCTCTCCTCTAACAATGGAATATTCCCCATCCCCCTCTCCCTCCGCACCTCTAACACTGGGCTATTCATCATCCCCCTCTCTCTCCGCTCTAACACTGGGCTATTCCTCATCCCCCTCTCCCTCCGCTCTAACACTGGGCTATTCCTCACCCCCTCTCCTCTAAAAGTGGGATATTACTCATACCCCTCTCCCTCCGCTCCTCTAACATTGGGCTATTCCTCATTCCCCTCTCCCTCCGCTCTAACACTGGGCTATTCCTCTTCGCCCTCTCCCTCCGCTCCTCTAACTCTGGGCTATACCTCATCCCCCTCTCCCTCCGCTCTAACAATGGGCCATTCCTAATTCCCCGCTCCCTCCGCTCTAACACTGGGCTATTCCTCATCCCCCTCACCATCCGCTGTAACACTGGGCTATTCCTCATCCCCCTCTGCCTCCTCTCTAACACTGGGCTATTCCTCATCCCCTGCTCCCTCCGCTCTAACACTGGGCTCTTCCTCATCCCCCTCTCCCTCTGCTCCTCTAACACTGGGCTATTCCTCATCCCCTTCTCCCTCCTCTCTAACACTGGCCTATTCCTCATCCCCTGCTCCCTCCGCTCTAACACTGGGCTATTCCTCATCCCCCTCTCCCTCTGCTCTAACACTGGACTATTCCTCATCCCCCTCTCCCTCCGCTCTAACACTGGGCTATTCCTCATTCCCCTCTCCCTCCGCCCTGACACTGGTCTATTCCTCATCCCCCTCTCCCTCTGCTCTAACACTGGGCTATTCCTCATCGCCCTCTCCCTCCGCTCCTCTAACTCTGGGCTATTCCTCATCCCCCTCTCACTCCGCTCTAACAATCGGCCATTCCTAATTCCCCACTCCCTCCGCTCTAACACTGGGCTATTCCTCATCCCCCTCTCCATCCGCTGTAACACTGGGCTATTCCTCATCCCCCTCTCCCTGCGCTCCTCTAACACTGGGCTATTCCTCATCCCCCCTCCCCCTCCACTCTAACACTGGGCTATTCCTCATCCCCCTCTCCATCCGCTGTAACACTGGACTATTCCTCAACCCCCTCTCCCTCCGATCCTCTAACACTGGTCAATTCCTCATCCCACTCTCGCTCCGCTCCGCTAACACTGGGCTATTCCTCATCTCCCTTTCCCTCCGCTCTAACACTTGGCTATTCCTCATCCCCCTCTCCTCTAAAACTGGGACATTCCTCATACCCCTCTCCCTCCGCTCCTCTAACATTGGGTTATTCCTCATTCCCCTCTCCCTCCGCTCTAACACTGGGCTATTCCTCATACCCCTCTCCCTCCGCTCCTCTAACATTGGGTTATTCCTCATTCCCCTCTCCCTCCGCTCTAACACTGGGCTATTCCTCATCCCCCTCTCCCTCTGCTCCTCTAACATTGGGCTATTCCTCATCCCACTCTCCCTCTACTCTAACACTGGGCTATTCCTCATCCGCCTCTCCCTCCGCTCTAACACTGGGCTATTCCTCATCCCCCTCTCCCTCTGCTCCTCTAACACTGGGCTATTCCTCATCCCCCCTCTCCCTCCGCTCTAACACTGGACTATTCCTCATCCCCCTCTCCCTCCGCTCTAACACTTGACTATTCCTCATCCACCTCTCCCGCCGCTCTAACACTGGGCTATTCCTCATCCCCCTCTCCTCTAAAACTGGGACATTCCTCATCCCCCTCTCCCTCCGCTCCTCTAACAATGGGCTATTCCTCATCCCCCTCTCCCTCCGCTCTAACACTGGGCTATTCCTCATCCCCTCTCCCTCCGCTCCTCTAACATTGGGCTATTCCTCATCCCACTCTCCCTCTGCTCTAACACTGGGCTATTCCTCATCCCCCTCTCACTCCGCTCTAACACTGGGCTATTCCTCATCCCCCTCTCCCTCCGCTCTAACACTGGGCTATTCCTCATCCCCCTCTCCTTCCGCTCTAACACTTGACTATTCCTCATCCACCTCTCCCGCCGCTCTAACACTGGGCTATTTCTCATCCCCCTCTCCCTCCGCTCTAACACTGGGCTATTCCCCATCCCCCTCTCCCCCCGCTCTAACACTGGGCTATTCCTCATCCCCCGCTCCCTCCGCTCTAACACTGGGCTATTCCTCATCCCCTCTCCCTCTGCTCTAACACTGGGCTATTCCTCATCCCCCTCTCCCTCCGCTCTAATACTGGGCTATTCCTCATCCCCCTCTCCCTCTGCTCTAACACTGGGCTATTCCTCATCCCCCTCTCCCTCCGCTCTAACACTGGGCTATTCCTCATCCCCTTCTCCCTCCGCTCTAACACTGGGCTATTCCTCATCCCCCTCTCCCTCCGCTCCTGCAACACTGGGCTATTCCTCATCCCCCTATCCCACCGCTCTAGCACTGGACTATTCCTCATCACCCTCTCCTCTAACAATGGAATATTCCCCATCCCCCTCTCCCTCCGCACCTCTAACACTGGGCTATTCATCATCCCCCTCTCTCTCCGCTCTAACACTTGGCTATTCCTCATCCCCCTCTCCCACCGCTCTAACACTGGGCTATTCCTGATCCCCCTCTCCCTCCGCTCTAACACTGGGCTATTCCTCACCCCCTCTCCTCTAAAAGTGGGATATTACTCATACCCCTCTCCCTCCGCTCCTCTAACATTGGGCTATTCCTCATTCCCCTCTCCCTCCGCTCTAACACTGGGCTATTCCTCTTCGCCCTCTCCCTCCGCTCCTCTAACTCTGGGCTATACCTCATCCCCCTCTCCCTCCGCTCTAACAATGGGCCATTCCTAATTCCCCACTCCCTCCGCTCTAACACTGGGCTATTCATCATCCCCCTCTCCCTCTGCTCCTCTAAAACTGGGCTATTCCTCATCCCCCTTTCCCTCCGCTCTAAGACTGGGCTAATCCTCATCCCCTGCTCCCTCCGCTCTAACACTGGGCTATTCCTCATCCCCCTCTCCCTCCGCTCCTCTAACACTGGGCCATTCCTCATCCCCCTCTCCCTCCGCTCCTCTATCACTGAACAACTCCCCATCCCCCTCTCCCTCCGTTCTAACACTGGGCTATTCCTCATCCCCCTCTCCCTCCGCTCTAACACTGGCCTATTCCTCATCCCCCTCTCCCTCCGCTCTAACACTGGGCAATTCCTCATCCCCCTCTCGCTCCGCTCCTCCAACACTGGGCTATTCCACATCGCTCTCTCTCTCCGCTCTAACTCTGGGCTATTCCTCATTCCCCTCTCCCTCTGCTCTAACAATGGGCCATTCCTAATTCCCCGCTCCCTCCGCTCTAACACTGGGCTATTCCTCATCCCCCTCACCATCCGCTGTAACACTGGGCTATTCCTCATCCCCTCTCCCTCTGCTCTAACACTGGGCTATTCCTCATCCCCCTCTCCCTCCGCTCTAATACTGGGCTATTCCTCATCCCCTTCTCCCTCTGCTCTAACACTGGGCTATTCCTCATCCCCCTCTCCCTCCGCTCTAACACTGGGCTATTCCTCATCCCCTTCTCCCTCCGCTCCTGTAACACTGGGCTATTCCTCATCCCCCTCTCCCACCGCTCTAGCACTGGACTATTCCTCATCACCCTCTCCTCTAACAATGGAATATTCCCCATCCCCCTCTCCCTCCGCACCTCTAACACTGGGCTATTCATCATCCCCCTCTCTCTCCGCTCTAACACTGGGCTATTCCTCATCCCCCTCTCCCACCGCTCTAACACTGGGCTATTCCTCATCCCCCTCTCCCTCCGCTCTAACACTGGGCTATTCCTCACCCCCTCTCCTCTAAAAGTGGGATATTACTCATACCCCTCTCCCTCCGCT
This sequence comes from Somniosus microcephalus, assembly GCF_052327205.1. Lineage (NCBI taxonomy): Eukaryota > Metazoa > Chordata > Chondrichthyes > Squaliformes > Somniosidae > Somniosus > Somniosus microcephalus. The sequence goes on from NC_140994.1 coordinate 271,882,846, forward strand.
CCTCAAACATTGGGCTATTCCTCATTCCCCTCTCCCTCCGCTCTAACACTGGGCTATTCCTCTTCGCCCTCTCCCTCCGCTCCTCTAACTCTGGGCTATACCTCATCCCCCTCTCCCTCCGCTCTAACAATGGGCCATTCCTAATTCCCCGCTCCCTCCGCTCTAACACTGGGCTATTCCTCATCCCCCTCTCCCTCTGCTCCTCTAACACTGGGCTATTCCTCATCCCCCTTTCCCTCCGCTCTAAGACTGGGCTAATCCTCATCCCCTGCTCCCTCCGCTCTAACACTGGGCTATTCCTCATCCCCCTCTCCCTCTGCTCCTCTAACACTGGGCTATTCCTCATCCCCCCTCTCCCTCCGCTCTAACACTGGGCTATTCCTCATCCCCCTCTCCCTCCGCTCTAACACTTGACTATTCCTCATCCACCTCTCCCGCCGCTCTAACACTGGGCTATTCCTCATCCCCCTCTCCTCTAAAACTGGGACATTCCTCATACCCCTCTCCCTCCGCTCCTCTAACACTGGGCTATTCCTCATCCCCCTCTCCCTCCGCTCTAACACTGGGCTATTCCTCATCCCCTCTCCCTCCGCTCCTCTAACATTGGGCTATTCCTCATCCCACTCTCCCTCTGCTCTAACACTGGGCTATTCCTCATCCCCCTCTCACTCCGCTCTAACACTGGGCTATTCCTCATCCCCCTCTCCCTCCGCTCTAACACTGGGCTATTCCTCATCCCCCTCTCCCTCCGCTCTAACACTTGACTATTCCTCATCCACCTCTCCCGCCGCTCTAACACTGGGCTATTCCTCATCCCCCTCTCCCTCCGCTCTAACACTGGGCTATTCCCCATCCCCCTCTCCCCCCGCTCTAACACTGGGCTATTCCTCATCCCCCGCTCCCTCCGCTCTAACACTGGGCTATTCCTCATCCCCTCTCCCTCTGCTCTAACACTGGGCTATTCCTCATCCCCCTCTCCCTCCGCTCTAATACTGGGCTATTCCTCATCCCCCTCTCCCTCTGCTCTAACACTGGGCTATTCCTCATCCCCCTCTCCCTCCGCTCTAACACTGGGCTATTCCTCATCCCCTTCTCCCTCCGCTCTAACACTGGGCTATTCCTCATCCCCCTCTCCCTCCGCTCCTGCAACACTGGGCTATTCCTCATCCCCCTATCCCACCGCTCTAGCACTGGACTATTCCTCATCACCCTCTCCTCTAACAATGGAATATTCCCCATCCCCCTCTCCCTCCGCACCTCTAACACTGGGCTATTCATCATCCCCCTCTCTCTCCGCTCTAACACTGGGCTATTCCTCATCCCCCTCTCCCACCGCTCTAACACTGGGCTATTCCTGATCCCCCTCTCCCTCCGCTCTAACACTGGGCTATTCCTCACCCCCTCTCCTCTAAAAGTGGGATATTACTCATACCCCTCTCCCTCCGCTCTAACAATGGGCCATTCCTAATTCCCCACTCCCTCCGCTCTAACACTGGGCTATTCCTCATCCCCCTCTCCCTCTGCTCCTCTAAAACTGGGCTATTCCTCATCCCCCTTTCCCTCCGCTCTAAGACTGGGCTAACCCTCATCCCCTGCTCCCTCCGCTCTAACACTGGGCTATTCCTCATCCCCCTCTCCCTCCGCTCCTCTAACACTGGGCCATTCCTCATCCCCCTCTCCCTCCGCTCCTCTATCACTGAACAACTCCCCATCCCCCTCTCCCTCCGTTCTAACACTGGGCTATTCCTCATCCCCCTCTCCCTCCGCTCTAACACTGGCCTATTCCTCATCCCCCTCTCCCTCCGCTCTAACACTGGGCAATTCCTCATCCCCCTCTCGCTCCGCTCCTCCAACACTGGGCTATTCCACATCGCTCTCTCTCTCCGCTCTAACTCTGGGCTATTCCTCATTCCCCTCTCCCTCTGCTCTAACAATGGGCCATTCCTAATTCCCCGCTCCCTCCGCTCTAACACTGGGCTATTCCTCATCCCCCTCACCATCCGCTGTAACACAGGGCTATGCCTCATCCCCTCTCACTCTGCTCTAACACTGGGCTATTCCTCATCCCCCTCTCCCTCCGCTCTAATACTGGGCTATTCCTCATCCCCTTCTCCCTCTGCTCTAACACTGGGCTATTCCTCATCGCCCTCTCCCTCCGCTCTAACACTGGGCTATTCCTCATCCCCTTCTCCCTCCGCTCCTGTAACACTGGGCTATTCCTCATCCCCCTCTCCCACCGCTCTAGCACTGGACTATTCCTCATCACCCTCTCCTCTAACAATGGAATATTCCCCATCCCCCTCTCCCTCCGCACCTCTAACACTGGGCTATTCATCATCCCCCTCTCTCTCCGCTCTAACACTGGGCTATTCCTCACCCCCTCTCCTCTAAAAGTGGGATATTACTCATACCCCTCTCCCTCCGCTCCTCTAACATTGGGCTATTCCTCATTCCCCTCTCCCTCCGCTCTAACACTGGGCTATTCCTCTTCGCCCTCTCCCTCCGCTCCTCTAACTCTGGGCTATACCTCATCCCCCTCTCCCTCCGCTCTAACAATGGGCCATTCCTAATTCCCCGCTCCCTCCGCTCTAACACTGGGCTATTCCTCATCCCCCTCTCCCTCTGCTCCTCTAACACTGGGCTATTCCTCATCCCCCTTTCCCTCCGCTCTAAGACTGGGCTAATCCTCATCCCCTGCTCCCTCCGCTCTAACACTGGGCTATTCCTCATCCCCCTCTCCCTCTGCTCCTCTAACACTGGGCTATTCCTCATCCCCCCTCTCCCTCCGCTCTAACACTGGGCTATTCCTCATCCCCCTCTCCATCCGCTGTAACACTGGGCTATTCCTCATCCCCCTCTCCCTGCGCTCCTCTAACACTGGGCTATTCCTCATCCCCCCTCCCCCTCCGCTCTAACACTGGGCTATTCCTCATCCCCCTCTCCATCCGCTGTAACACTGGACTATTCCTCATCCCCCTCTCCCTCCGATCCTCTAACACTGGTCAATTCCTCATCCCACTCTCGCTCCGCTCCGCTAACACTGGGCTATTCCTCATCTCCCTTTCCCTCCGCTCTAACACTTGGCTATTCCTCATCCCCCTCTCCTCTAAAACTGGGACATTCCTCATACCCCTCTCCCTCCGCTCCTCTAACATTGGGTTATTCCTCATTCCCCTCTCCCTCCGCTCTAACACTGGGCTATTCCTCATACCCCTCTCCCTCCGCTCCTCTAACATTGGGCTATTCCTCATCCCACTCTCCCTCCGCTCTAACACTGGGCTATTCCTCATCCGCCTCTCCCTCCGCTCTAACACTGGGCTATTCCTCATCCCCCTCTCCCTCTGCTCCTCTAACACTGGGCTATTCCTCATCCCCCCTCTCCCTCCGCTCTAACACTGGGCTATTCCTCATCCCCCTCTCCCTCCGCTCTAACACTGGGCTATTCCTCATCCCCCTCTCCTCTAAAACTGGGACATTCCTCATACCCCTCTCCCTCCGCTCCTCTAACACTGGGCTATTCCTCATCCCCCTCTCCCTCCGCTCTAACACTGGGCTATTCCTCATCCCCTCTCCCTCCGCTCCTCTAACATTGGGCTATTCCTCATCCCACTCTCCCTCTGCTCTAACACTGGGCTATTCCTCATCCCCCTCTCACTCCGCTCTAACACTGGGCTATTCCTCATCCCCCTCTCCCTCCGCTCTAACACTGGGCTATTCCTCATCCCCCTCTCCCTCCGCTCTAACACTTGACTATTCCTCATCCACCTCTCCCGCCGCTCTAACACTGGGCTATTCCTCATCCCCCTCTCCCTCCGCTCTAACACTGGGCTATTCCCCATCCCCCTCTCCCCCCGCTCTAACACTGGGCTATTCCTCATCCCCCGCTCCCTCCGCTCTAACACTGGGCTATTCCTCATCCCCTCTCCCTCTGCTCTAACACTGGGCTATTCCTCATCCCCCTCTCCCTCCGCTCTAATACTGGGCTATTCCTCATCCCCCTCTCCCTCTGCTCTAACACTGGGCTATTCCTCATCCCCCTCTCCCTCCGCTCTAACACTGGGCTATTCCTCATCCCCTTCTCCCTCCGCTCTAACACTGGGCTATTCCTCATCCCCCTCTCCCTCCGCTCCTGCAACACTGGGCTGTTCCTCATCCCCCTATCCCACCGCTCTAGCACTGGACTATTCCTCATCACCCTCTCCTCTAACAATGGAATATTCCCCATCCCCCTCTCCCTCCGCACCTCTAACACTGGGCTATTCATCATCCCCCTCTCTCTCCGCTCTAACACTGGGCTATTCCTCATCTCCCTCTCCCACCGCTCTAACACTGGGCTATTCCTGATCCCCCTCTCCCTCCGCTCTAACACTGGGCTATTCCTCACCCCCTCTCCTCTAAAAGTGGGATATTACTCATACCCCTCTCCCTCCGCTCCTCTAACATTGGGCTATTCCTCATTCCCCTCTCCCTCCGCTCTAACACTGGGCTATTCCTCTTCGCCCTCTCCCTCCGCTCCTCTAACTCTGGGCTATACCTCATCCCCCTCTCCCTCCGCTCTAACAATGGGCCATTCCTAATTCCCCACTCCCTCCGCTCTAACACTGGGCTATTCCTCATCCCCCTCTCCCTCTGCTCCTCTAAATCTGGGCTATTCCTCATCCCCCTTTCCCTCCGCTCTAAGACTGGGCTAATCCTCATCCCCTGCTCCCTCCGCTCTAACACTGGGCTATTCCTCATCCCCCTCTCCCTCCGCTCCTCTAACACTGGGCCATTCCTCATCCCCCTCTCCCTCCGCTCCTCTATCACTGAACAACTCCCCATCCCCCTCTCCCTCCGTTCTAACACTGGGCTATTCCTCATCCCCCTCTCCCTCCGCTCTAACACTGGCCTATTCCTCATCCCCCTCTCCCTCCGCTCTAACACTGGGCAATTCCTCATCCCCCTCTCGCTCCGCTCCTCCAACACTGGGCTATTCCACATCGCTCTCTCTCTCCGCTCTAACTCTGGGCTATTCCTCATTCCCCTCTCCCTCTGCTCTAACAATGGGCCATTCCTAATTCCCCGCTCCCTCCGCTCTAACACTGGGCTATTCCTCATCCCCCTCACCATCCGCTGTAACACTGGGCTATTCCTCATCCCCTCTCCCTCTGCTCTAACACTGGGCTATTCCTCATCCCCCTCTCCCTCCGCTCTAATACTGGGCTATTCCTCATCCCCTTCTCCCTCTGCTCTAACACTGGGCTATTCCTCATCCCCCTCTCCCTCCGCTCTAACACTGGGCTATTCCTCATCCCCTTCTCCCTCCGCTCCTGTAACACTGGGCTATTCCTCATCCCCCTCTCCCACCGCTCTAGCACTGGACTATTCCTCATCACCCTCTCCTCTAACAATGGAATATTCCCCATCCCCCTCTCCCTCCGCACCTCTAACACTGGGCTATTCATCATCCCCCTCTCTCTCCGCTCTAACACTGGGCTATTCCCCATCCCCCTCTCCCCCCGCTCTAACACTGGGCTATTCCTCATCCCCCGCTCCCTCCGCTCTAACACTGGGCTATTCCTCATCCCCTCTCCCTCTGCTCTAACACTGGGCTATTCCTCATCCCCCTCTCCCTCCGCTCTAATACTGGGCTTTTCCTCATCCCCCTCTCCCTCTGCTCTAACACTGGGCTATTCCTCATCCCCCTCTCCCTCCGCTCTAACACTGGGCTATTCCTCATCCCCTTCTCCCTCCGCTCTAACACTGGGCTATTCCTCATCCCCCTCTCCCTCCGCTCCTGCAACACTGGGCTATTCCTCATCCCCCTATCCCACCGCTCTAGCACTGGACTATTCCTCATCACCCTCTCCTCTAACAATGGAATATTCCCCATCCCCCTCTCCCTCCGCACCTCTAACACTGGGCTATTCATCATCCCCCTCTCTCTCCGCTCCAACACTGGGCTATTCCTCATCCCCCTCTCCCACCGCTCTAACACTGGGCTATTCCTGATCCCCCTCTCCCTCCGCTCTAACACTGGGCTATTCCTCACCCCCTCTCCTCTAAAAGTGGGATATTACTCATCCCCCTCTCCCTCCGCTCTAACAATGGGCCATTCCTAATTCCCCGCTCCCTCCGCTCTAACACTGGGCTATTCCTCATCCCCCTCTCCCTCTGCTCCACTAAAACTGGGCTATTCCTCATCCCCCTTTCCCTCCGCTCTAAGACTGGGCTAATCCTCATCCCCTGCTCCCTCCGCTCTAACACTGGGCTATTCCTCATCCCCCTCTCCCTCCGCTCCTCTAACACTGGGCCATTCCTCATACCCCTCTCCCTCCGCTCCTCTATCACTGAACAACTCCCCATCCCCCTCTCCCTCCGTTCTAACACTGGGCTATTCCTCATCCCCCTCTCCCTCCGCTCTAACACTGGCCTATTCCTCATCCCCCTCTCCCTCCGCTCTAACACTGGGCAATTCCTCATCCCCCTCTCGCTCCGCTCCTCCAACACTGGGCTATTCCACATCGCTCTCTCTCTCCGCTCTAACTCTGGGCTATACCTCATTCCCCTCTCCCTCTGCTCTAACAATGGGCCATTCCTAATTCCCCGCTCCCTCCGCTCTAACACTGGGCTATTCCTCATCCCCCTCACCATCCGCTGTAACACTGGGCTATTCCTCATCCCCTCTCCCTCTGCGCTAACACTGGGCTATTCCTCATCCCCCTCTCCCTCCGCTCTAATACTGGGCTATTCCTCATCCCCTTCTCCCTCTGCTCTAACACTGGGCTATTCCTCATCCCCCTCTCCCTCCGCTCTAACACTGGGCTATTCCTCATCCCCTTCTCCCTCCGCTCCTGTAACACTGGGCTATTCCTCATCCCCCTCTCCCACCGCTCTAGCACTGGACTATTCCTCATCACCCTCTCCTCTAACAATGGAATATTCCCCATCCCCCTCTCCCTCCGCACCTCTAACACTGGGCTATTCATCATCCCCCTCTCTCTCCGCTCTAATACTGGGCTATTCCTCATCCCCCTCTCCCACCGCTCTAACACTGGGCTATTCCTCATCCCCCTCTCCCTCCGCTCTAACACTGGGCTATTCCTCACCCCCTCTCCTCTAAAAGTGGGATATTACTCATACCCCTCTCCCTCCGCTCCTCTAACATTGGGCTATTCCTCATTCCCCTCTCCCTCCGCTCTAACACTGGGCTATTCCTCTTCGCCCTCTCCCTCCGCTCCTCTAACTCTGGGCTATACCTCATCCCCCTCTCCCTCCGCTCTAACACTTGACTATTCCTCATCCACCTCTCCCGCCGCTCTAACACTGGGCTATTCCTCATCCCCCTCTCCTCTAAAACTGGGACATTCCTCATACCCCTCTCCCTCCGCTCCTCTAACACTGGGCTATTCCTCATCCCCCTCTCCCTCCGCTTTAACACTGGGCTATTCCTCATCCCCTCTCCCTCCGCTCCTCTAACATTGGGCTATTCCTCATCCCACTCTCCCTCTGCTCTAACACTGGGCTATTCCTCATCCCCCTCTCACTCCGCTCTAACACTGGGCTATTCCTCATCCCCCTCTCCCTCCGCTCCTGCAACACTGGGCTATTCCTCATCCCCCTATCCCACCGCTCTAGCACTGGACTATTCCTCATCACCCTCTCCTCTAACAATGGAATATTCCCCATCCCCCTCTCCCTCCGCACCTCTAACACTGGGCTATTCATCATCCCCCTCTCTCTCCGCTCCAACACTGGGCTATTCCTCATCCCCCTCTCCCACCGCTCTAACACTGGGCTATTCCTGATCCCCCTCTCCCTCCGCTCTAACACTGGGCTATTCCTCACCCCCTCTCCTCTAAAAGTGGGATATTACTCATACCCCTCTCCCTCCGCTCCTCTAACATTGGGCTATTCCTCATTCCCCTCTCCCTCCGCTCTAACACTGGGCTATTCCTCTTCGCCCTCTCCCTCCGCTCCTCTAACTCTGGGCTATACCTCATCCCCCTCTCCCTCCGCTCTAACAATGGGCCATTCCTAATTCCCCGCTCCCTCCGCTCTAACACTGGGCTATTCCTCATCCCCCTCTCCCTCTGCTCCACTAAAACTGGGCTATTCCTCATCCCCCTTTCCCTCCGCTCTAAGACTGGGCTAATCCTCATCCCCTGCTCCCTCCGCTCTAACACTGGGCTATTCCTCATCCCCCTCTCCCTCCGCTCCTCTAACACTGGGCCATTCCTCATCCCCCTCTCCCTCCGCTCCTCTATCACTGAACAACTCCCCATCCCCCTCTCCCTCCGTTCTAACACTGGGCTATTCCTCATCCCCCTCTCCCTCCGCTCTAACACTGGCCTATTCCTCATCCCCCTCTCCCTCCGCTCTAACACTGGGCAATTCCTCATCCCCCTCTCGCTCCGCTCCTCCAACACTGGGCTATTCCACATCGCTCTCTCTCTCCGCTCTAACTCTGGGCTATACCTCATTCCCCTCTCCCTCTGCTCTAACAATGGGCCATTCCTAATTCCCCGCTCCCTCCGCTCTAACACTGGGCTATTCCTCATCCCCCTCACCATCCGCTGTAACACTGGGCTATTCCTCATCCCCTCTCCCTCTGCGCTAACACTGGGCTATTCCTCATCCCCCTCTCCCTCCGCTCTAATACTGGGCTATTCCTCATCCCCTTCTCCCTCTGCTCTAACACTGGGCTATTCCTCATCCCCCTCTCCCTCCGCTCTAACACTGGGCTATTCCTCATCCCCTTCTCCCTCCGCTCCTGTAACACTGGGCTATTCCTCATCCCCCTCTCCCACCGCTCTAGCACTGGACTATTCCTCATCACCCTCTCCTCTAACAATGGAATATTCCCCATCCCCCTCTCCCTCCGCACCTCTAACACTGGGCTATTCATCATCCCCCTCTCTCTCCGCTCTAATACTGGGCTATTCCTCATCCCCCTCTCCCACCGCTCTAACACTGGGCTATTCCTCATCCCCCTCTCCCTCCGCTCTAACACTGGGCTATTCCTCACCCCCTCTCCTCTAAAAGTGGGATATTACTCATACCCCTCTCCCTCCGCTCCTCTAACATTGGGCTATTCCTCATTCCCCTCTCCCTCCGCTCTAACACTGGGCTATTCCTCTTCGCCCTCTCCCTCCGCTCCTCTAACTCTGGGCTATACCTCATCCCCCTCTCCCTCCGCTCTAACAATGGGCCATTCCTAATTCCCCGCTCCCTCCGCTCTAACACTGGGCTATTCCTCATCCCCCTCTCCCTCTGCTCCTCTAACACTGGGCTATTCCTCATCCCCCTTTCCCTCCGCTCTAAGACTGGGCTAATCCTCATCCCCTGCTCCCTCCGCTCTAACACTGGGCTATTCCTCATCCCCCTCTCCCTCCGCTCCTCTAACATTGGGCTATTCCTCATCGCCCTCTCCCTCCGCTCCTCTAACACTGGGCAATTCCTCATCCCCCTCTCGCTCCGCTCCTCTAACACTGGGCTATTCCTCATCTCCCTTTCCCTCCGCTCTAACACTGGGTTATTCCTCATCCCCCGCTCCCTCCGCTCTAACACTGGGCTATTCCTCATCCCCCTTTCCCTCCGCTCTAACACTGGGCTATTGCTCATCCCCCGCTCCCTCCGCTCTAACACTGGGCTCTTCCTCATCCCCCTCTCCCTCTGCTCCTCCGGGCTATTCCTCATCCCCATCTCCCTCCGCTCCTCAAACACTGGGCCATTCCTCATCCCCCTCTCCCTCCGCTCCTCTAACACTGGGCTGTTCCTCATCCCCCTCTCCCACCGCTCTAACACTGGGCTATTCCTCATCCCCCTCTCCCTCCGCTCTAACACTGGGCTATTCCTCATCCCCCTCTCCCTCCGCTCTAACACTGGGCTATTCCTCATCCCCCTCTCCCTCCGCTCTAACACTTGACTATTCCTCATCCACCTCTCCCGCCGCTCTAACACTGAGCTGTTCCTCATCCCCCTCTCCCTCCGCTCTAACACTGGGCTATTCCCCATCCCCCTCTCCCTCCGCTCTAACACTGGGCTATTCCTCATCCCCCGCTCCCTCCGCTCTAACACTGGGCTATTCCTCATCCCCTCTCACTCTGCTCTAACACTGGGCTATTCCTCATCCCCCTCTCCCTCCGCTCTAATACTGGGCTATTCCTCATCCCCCTCTCCCTCTGCTCTAACACTGGGCTATTCCTCATCCCCCTCTCCCTCCGCTCTAACACTGGGCTATTCCTCATCCCCTTCTCCCTCCGCTCTAACACTGGGCTATTCCTCATCCCCCTCTCCCTCCGCTCCTGTAACACTGTGCTATTCCTCATCCCCCTCTCCCACCGCTCTAGCACTGGACTATTACTCATCACCCTCTCCTCTAACAATGGAATATTCCCCATCCCCCTCTCCCTCCGCACCTCTAACACTGGGCTATTCATCATCCCCCTCTCTCTCCGCTCTAACACTGGGCTATTCCTCATCCCCCTCTCCCACCGCTCTAACACTGGGCTATTCCTCATCCCCCTCTCCCTCCGCTCTAACACTGGGCTATTCCTCACCCCCTCTCCTCTAAAAGTGGGATATTACTCATACCCCTCTCCCTCCGCTCCTCTAACATTGGGCTATTCCTCATTCCCCTCTCCCTCCGCTCTAACACTGGGCTATTCCTCTTCGCCCTCTCCCTCCGCTCCGCTAACTCTGGGCTATACCTCATCCCCCTCTCCCTCCGCTCTAACAATGGGCCATTCCTAATTCCCCGCTCCCTCCGCTCTAACACTGGGCTATTCCTCATCCCCCTCTCCCTCTGCTCCTCTAACACTGGGCTATTCCTCATCCCCCTTTCCCTCCGCTCCATGACTGGGCTAATCCTCATCCCCTGCTCCCTCCGCTCTAACACTGGGCTAATCCTCATCCCCCTCTCCCTCCGCTCCTCTAACATTGGGCTATTCCTCATCGCCCTCTCCCTCCGCTCCTCTAACACTGGGCAATTCCTCATCCCCCTCTCGCTCCGCTCCTCTAACACTGGGCTATTCCTCATCTCCCTTTCCCTCCACTCTAACACTGGGCTATTCCTCATCCCCCGCTCCCTCCGCTCTAACACTGGGCTATTCCTCATCCCCCTTTCCCTCCGCTCTAAAACTGGGCTATTGCTCATCCCCCGCTCCCTCCGCTCTAACACTGGGCTATTCCTCATCCCCCTCTCCCTCTGCTCCTCTGGGCTATTCCTCATCCCCATCTCCCTCCGCTCCTCAAACACTGGGCTATTCCTCATCCCCCTCTCCCTCCGCTCCTCTAACACTGGGCTATTCCTCATCCCCCTCTCCCACCGCTCTAACACTGGGCTATTCCTCATCTCCCTCTCCCTCCGCTCTAACACTGGGCTATTCCTCATCTCCCTCTCCTCTAACACTGGACTATTCCCCATCCCCCTCTCCCTCCGCACCTCTAACACAGGTCTATTCCTCATTCCGCTCTCTCTCCGCTCTAACACTGGGCTATTCCTCATCCCCCTCTCCCTCCGCTCTAACACTGGGCTATTCCATATCCCCCTCTCCCACCGCTCTAACACTGGGCTATTCCTCATCTCCCTCCTCCTCCGCTCTAACACTGGGCTATTCCTCATCCCCCTCTCCCTCCGCTCCTCTAACACTGGGCCATTCCTCATCCCCCTCTCCCTCCGCTCCTCTATCAGTGAACAACTCCCGATCCCCCTCTCCCTCCGTTCTAACACTGGGCTATTCCTCATCCCCCTCTCCCTCCGCTCTAACACTGGCCTATTCCTCATCCCCCTCTCCCTCCGCTCTAACACTGGGCAATTCCTCATCCCCCTCTCGCTCCGCTCCTCCAACACTGGGCTATTCCACATCGCTCTCGCTCTCCGCTCTAACTCTGGGCTATTCCTCATCCCCCTCTCCCTCCTCTCTAACAATGGGCCATTCCGAATTCCCCGCTCCCTCCGCTCTAACACTGGGCTATTCCTCATCCCCCTCTCCATCCGCTGTAACAGTGGGCTATTCCTCATCCCCCTCTCCCTGCGCTCCTCTAACACTGGGCTATTCCTCATTCCCCCTCTCCCTCCGCTCTAACACTGGGCTATTCCTCATCCCCCTCTCCATCCGCTGTAACACTGGACTATTCCTCATCCCCCTCTCCCTCCGATCCTCTAACACTGGTCAATTCCTCATCCCCCTCTCGCTCCGCTCCTCTAACACTGGGCTATTCCTCGTCTCCCTTTCCCTCCGCTCTAACACTTGGCTATTCCTCATCCCCCTCTCCTCTAAAACTGGGACATTCCTCATACCCCTCTCCCTCCGCTCCTCTAACATTGGGTTATTCCTCATTCCCCTCTCCCTCCGCTCTAACACTGGGCTATTCCTCATCCCCCTCTCCCTCCGCTCTAACACTGGGCTATTCCCCATCCCCCTCTCCCTCTGCTCCTCTAACATTGGGCTATTCCTCATCCCCCTCTCCCTCCGCTCTAACACTGGGCTATTCCTCATCCCCCTCTCCCTCCGCTCCGCTAACACTGGGCTATTCCTCATCCCCCCTCTCCCTCCGCTGTAACACTGGGCTATTCCTCATCCCCCTCTCCCTCCGCTCTAACACTTGACTATTCCTCATCCCCCTCTCCCTCCGCTCTAACACTGGGCTATTCCTCATCCCCCTCTCCCTCTGCTCCTCTAATATTGGGCTATTCCTCATCCCCTTCTCCCTCCGCTCTAACACTGGGCTATTCCTCATCCCCTCTCCCTCCGCTCCTCTAACATTGGGCTATTCCTCATCCCACTCTCCCTCCGCTCTAACACTGGGCTATTCCTCATCCCCCTCTCCCTCTGCTCCTCTAACACTGGACTATTCCTCATCCCCCCTCTCCCTCCGCTCTAACACTGGGCTGTTCCTCATCCCCCTCTCCCTCCGCTCTAACACTTGACTATTCCTCATCCCCCTCTCCCGCCGCTCTAATACTGGGCTATTCCTCATCCCCCTCTCCCTCCGCTCTAATACTGGGCTATTCCCCATCCCCCTCTCCCTCCGCTCTAACACTGGGCTATTCCTCATCCCCCGCTCCCTCCGCTCTAACACTGGGCTATTCCTCATCCCCCTCTCCCTCCGCTCTAACACTGGGCTATTCCTCATCCCCCTCTCCCTCCGCTCTAATACTGGGCTATTCCTCATCCCCCTCTCCCTCTGCTCTAACACTGGGCTATTCCTCATCCCCCTCTCCCACCGCTCTAGCACTGGACTATTCCTCATCACCCTCTCCTCTAACAATGGAATATTCCCCATCCCCCTCTCCCTCCGCACCTCTAACACTGGGCTATTCCTCATCCCCCTCTCCCACCGCTCTAACACTGGGCTATTCCTCATTCCCCTCTCCCTCCGCTCTAACACTGGGCTATTCCTCTTCGCCCTCTCCCTCCGCTCCTCTAACTCTGGGCTATACCTCATCCCCCTCTCCCTCCGCTCTAACAATGGGACATTCCTAATTCCCCGCTCCCTCCGCTCTAACACTGGGCTATTCCTCATCCCCCTCTCCATCCGTTGTAACACTGGGCTATTCCTCATCCCCCCTCCCTCCGCTCCTCTAACACTGGGCAATTCCTCATCCCCCTCTCGCTCCGCTCCTGTAACACTGGGCTATTCCTCATCCCCCTTTCCCTCCGCTCGAACACTGGGCTAATCCTCATCCCCTGCTCCCTCCGCTCTAACACTGGGCTATTCCTCATCCCCCTCCCCCTCTGCTCCTCTAACACTGGGCTATTCCTCATCCCCCCTTCCCTCCGCTCTAACACTGGGCTAATCCTCATCCCCTGCTCCCTCCGCTCTAACACTGGGCTATTCCTCATCCCCCTCTCCCTCCGCTCCTCTAACATTGGGCTATTCCTCAGCCCCCTCTCCCTCCGCTCCTCTAAAATTGGGCTATTACTCATCGCCCTCTCCCTCCGCTCCTCTAACACTGGGCAATTCCTCATCCCCCTCTCGCTCCGCTCCTCTAACACTGGGCTATTCCTCATCTCCCTTTCCCTCCGCTCTAACACTGGGCTATTCCTCATCCCCCGCTCCCACCGCTCTAACACTGGGCTATTCCTCATCCCCCTTTCCCTCCGCTCTAACACTGGGCTATTGCTCATCCCCCGCTCCCTCCGCTCTAACACTGGGCTCTTCCTCATCCCCCTCTCCCTCTGCTCCTCTGGGCTATTCCTCATCCCCATCTCCCTCCGCTCCTCAAACACTGGGCTATTCCTCATCCCCCTCTCCCTCCGCTCCTCTAACACTGGGCTATTCCTCATCCCCCTCTCCCACCGCTCTAACACTGGGCTATTCCTCATCCCCCTCTCCCTCCGCTCTAACACTGGGCTATTCCTCATCCCCCTCTCCCTCCGCTCTAACACTGGGCTATTCCTCATCCCCCTCTCCCTCCGCTCTAACACTGGGCTATTCCCCATCCCCCTCTCCCTCCGCTCTAACACTGGGCTATTCCTCATCCCCCGCTCCCTCCGCTCTAACACTGGGCTATTCCTCATCCCCTCTCCCTCTGCTCTAACACTGGGCTATTCCTCATCCCCCTCTCCCTCCGCTCTAATACTGGGCTATTCCTCATCCCCCTCTCCCTCTGCTCTAACACTGGGCTATTCCTCATCCCCCTCTCCCTCCGTTCTAACACTGGGCTATTCCTCATCCCCTTCTCCCTCCGCTCTAACACTGGGCTATTCCTCATCCCCCTCTCCCTCCGCTCCTGTAACACTGGGCTATTCCTCATCCCCCTCTCCCACCGCTCTAGCACTGGACTATTACTCATCACCCTCTCCTCTAACAATGGAATATTCCCCATCCCCCTCTCCCTCCGCACCTCTAACACTGGGCTATTCATCATCCCCCTCTCTCTCCGCTCTAACACTGGGCTATTCCTCATCCCCCTCTCCCACCGCTCTAACACTGGGCTATTCCTCACCCCCTCTCCTCTAAAAGTGGGATATTACTCATACCCCTCTCCCTCCGCTCCTCTAACATTGGGCTATTCCTCATTCCCCTCTCCCTCCGCTCTAACACTGGGCTATTCCTCTTCGCCCTCTCCCTCCGCTCCTCTAACTCTGGGCTATTCCTCATCCCCCTCTCCCTCCGCTCTAACAATGGGCCATTCCTAATTCCCCGCTCCCTCCGCTCTAACACTGGGCTATTCCTCATCCCCCTCTCCCTCTGCTCCTCTAACACTGGGCTATTCCTCATCCCCCTTTCACTCCGCTCTAACACTGGGCTAATCCTCATCCCCTGCTCCCTCCGCTCTAACACTGGACTATTCCTCATCCCCCTCTCCCTCCGCGCCTCTAACATTGGGCTATTCCTCATCGCCCTCTCCCTCCGCTCCTCTAACACTGGGCAATTCCTCATCCCCCTCTCGCTCCGCTCCTCTAACACTGGGCTATTCCTCATCTCCCTTTCCCTCCGCTCTAACACTGGGCTATTCCTCATCCCCCGCTCCCTCCGCTCTAACACTGGGCTATTCCTCATCCCCCTTTCCCTCCGCTCTAACACTGGGCTATTGCTCATCCCCCGCTCCCTCCGCTCTAACACTGGGCTCTTCCTCATCCCCCTCTACCTCTGCTCCTCTGGGCTATTCCTCATCCCCATCTCCCTCCGCTCCTCAAACACTGGGCTATTCCTCATCCCCCTCTCCCTCCGCTCCTCTAACACTGGGCTATTCCTCATCCCCCTCTCCCACCGCTCTAACACTGGGCTATTCCTCATCTCCCTCTCCCTCCGCTCTAACACTGGGCTATTCCTCATCTCCCTCTCCTCTAACACTGGACTATTCCCCATCCCCCTCTCCCTCCGCACATCTAACACAGGTCTATTCCTCATTCCCCTCTCTCTCCGCTCTAACACTGGGCTATTCCTCATCCCCCTCTCCCTCTGCTCTAACACTGGGCTATTCCATATCCCACTCTCCCACCGCTCTAACACTGGGCTATTCCTCATCTCCCTCCTCCTCCGCTCTAACACTGGGCTATTCCTCATCCCCCTCTCCCTCCGCTCCTCTAAAACTGGGCCATTCCTCATCCCCCTCTCCCTCCGCTCCTCTATCACTGAACAACTCCCGATCCCCCTCTCCCTCCGTTCTAACACTGGGCTATTCCTCATCCCCCTCTCCCTCCGCTCTAACACTGGCCTATTCCTCATCCCCCTCTCCCTCCTCTCTAACAATGGGCCATTCCGAATTCCCCGCTCCCTCCGCTCTAACACTGGGCTATTCCTCATCCCCCTCTCCATCCGCTGTAACACTGGACTATTCCTCATCCCCCTCTCCCTCCGATCCTCTAACACTGGTCAATTCCTCATCCCCCTCTCGCTCCGCTCCTCTAACACTGGGCTATTCCTCGTCTCCCTTTCCCTCCGCTCTAACACTTGGCTATTCCTCATCCCCCTCTCCTCTAAAACTGGGACATTCCTCATACCCCTCTCCCTCCGTTCCTCTAACATTGTGTTATTCCTCATTCCCCTCTCCCTCCGCTCTAACACTGGGCTATTCCTCATCCCCCTCTCCCTCCGCTCTAACACTGGGCTATTCCCCATCCCCCTCTCCCTCTGCTCCTCTAACATTGGGCTATTCCTCATCCCCCTCTCCCTCCGCTCTAACACTGGGCTATTCCTCATCCCCCTCTCCCTCTGCTCCGCTAACACTGGGCTATTCCTCATCCCCCCTCTCCCTCCGCTGTAACACTGGGCTATTCCTCATCCCCCTCTCCCTCCGCTCTAACACTTGACTATTCCTCATCCCCCTCTCCCTCCGCTCTAACACTGGGCTATTCCTCATCCCCCTCTCCCTCTGCTCCTCTAACATTGGGCTATTCCTCATCCCCTTCTCCCTCCGCTCTAACACTGGGCTATTCCTCATCCCCTCTCCCTCCGCTCCTCTAACATTGGGCTATTCCTCATCCCACTCTCCCTCCGCTCTAACACTGGGCTATTCCTCATCCCCCTCTCCCTCTGCTCCTCTAACATTGGACTATTCCTCATCCCCCCTCTCCCTCCGCTCTAACACTGGGCTGTTCCTCATCCCCCTCTCCCTCCGCTCTAACACTTGACTATTCCTCATCCCCCTCTCCCGCCGCTCTAATACTGGGCTATTCCTCATCCCCCTCTCCCTCCGCTCTAATACTGGGCTATTCCCCATCCCCCTCTCCCTCCGCTCTAACACTGGGCTATTCCTCATCCCCCGCTCCCTCCGCTGTAACACTGGGCTATTCCTCATCCCCCTCTCCCTCCGCTCTAACACAGGGCTATTCCTCATCCCCCTCTCCCTCCGCTCTAACACTGGGCTATTCCTCATCCCCCTCTCCCTCTGCTCTAACACTGGGCTATTCCTCATCCCCCTCTCCCACCGCTCTAGCACTGGACTATTCCTCATCACCCTCTCCTCTAACAATGGAATATTCCCCATCCCCCTCTCCCTCCGCTCTAACACTGGGCTATTCCTCATCCCCCTCTCCCTCCGCTCTATCACTGGGCTATTCCTCATCCCCCTCTCCCTCCGCTCTAATACTGGGCTATTCCTCATCCCCCTCTCCCTCTGCTCTAACACTGGGCTATTCCTCATCCCCCTCTCCCACCGCTCTTGCACTGGACTATTCCTCACCCCCTCTCCTCTAAAAGTGGTATATTACTCATACCCCTCTCCCTCCGCTCCTCTAACTTTGGGCTATTCCTCATTCCCCTCTCACTCCGCTCTAACACTGGGTTATTCCTCTTCGCCCTCTCCCTCCGCTCCTCTAACTCTGGGCTATACCTCATCCCCCTCTCCCTCCGCTCCTCTAACACTGGGCTATTCCTCATCCCCCTCTCTCTCCGCTCTAACACTGGGTTTTTCCTCATCCCCCTCTCCCACCGCTCTAACACTGGGCTATTCCTCATTCCCCTCTCCCTCCGCTCTAACACTGGGCTATTCCTCTTCGCCCTCTCCCTCCGCTGTAACACTGGGCTATTCCTCATCCCCCCTCCCTCCGCTCCTCTAACACTGGGCAATTCCTCATCCCCCTCTCCCTCCGCTCGAACACTGGGCTAATCCTCATCCCCTGCTCCCTCCGCTCTAACACTGGGCTATTCCTCATCCCCCTCCCCGTCTGCTCCTCTAACACTGGGCTATTCCTCATCCCCCCTTCCCTCCGCTCTAACACTGGGCTAATCCTCATCCCCTGCTCCCTCCGCTCTAACACTGGGCTATTCCTCATCCCCCTCTCCCTCTGCTCCTCTAACACTGGGCTATTCCTCATACCCCTCTCCCTCCGCTCCTCTAACATTGGGCTATTCCTCATCGCCCTCTCCCTCCGCTCCTCTAACACTGGGCTATTCCTCATCCCCCTCTCGCTCCGCTCCTCTAACACTGGGCTATTCCTCATCTCCCTTTCCCTCCGCTCTAACACTGGGCTATTCCTCATCCCCCGCTCCCTCCGCTCTAACACTGGGCTGTTCCTTATCCCCCTTTCCCTCCGCTCTAACACTGGGCTATTGCTCATCCCCCGCTCCCTCCGCGCTAACACTGGGCTCTTCCTCATCCCCCTCTCCCTCCGCACCTCTAACACCGGTCTATTCCTCATTCCCCCCTCTCTCCGCTCTAACACTGGGCTATTCCTCATCCCCCTCTCCCTCCGCTCTAACACTGGGCTATTCCATATCCCCCTCTCCCACCGCTCTAACACTGGGCTATTCCTCATCTCCCTCCTCCTCCGCTCTAACACTGGGCTATTCCTCATCCCCCTCTCCCTCCGCTCCTCTAACACTGGGCCATTCCTCATCCCCCTCTCCCTCCGCTCCTCTATCACTGAACAACTCCCCATCCCCCTCTCCCTCCGTTCTAACACTGGGCTATTCCTCATCCCCCTCTCCCTCCGCTCTAACACTGGCCTATTCCTCATCCCCCTCTCCCTCCGCTCTAACACTGGGCAATTCCTCATCCCCCTCTCGCTCCGCTCCTCCAACACTGGGCTGTTCCACATCGCTCTCTCTCTCCGCTCTAACTCTGGCCTATTCCTCATTCCCCTCTCCCTCCGCTCTAACAATGGGCCATTCCTAATTCCCCGCTCCCTCCGCTCTAACACTGGGCTATTCCTCATCCCCCTCACCATCCGCTGTAACACTGGGCTATTCCTCATCCCCCTCTCCCTCTGCTCTAACACTGGGCTATTCCTCATCCCCCTCTCCCTCCGCTCTAACACTGGGCTATTCCTCATCCCCCTCTCCCTCCGCTCCTCTAACACTGGGCTATTCCTCATCCCCCTCTCCCACCGCTCTAACACTGGACTATTCCTCATCACCCTCTCCTCTAACAATGGAATATTCCCCATCCCCCTCTCCCTCCGCACCTCTAACACTGGGCTATTCCTCATCCCCCTCTCGCTCCGCTCCTGTAACACTGGGCTATTCCACATCCCCTTCTCCCTCCTCTCTAACACTGCGCTATTCCTCATCCCCTGCTCCCTCCGCTCTAACACTGGGCTCTTCCTCATCCCCCTCTCCCTCTGCTCCTCTAACACTGGGCTATTCCTCATCCCCTTCTCCCTCCTCTCTAACACTGGGCTATTCCTCATCCCCTGCTCCCTCCGCTCTAACACTGGGCTCTTCCTCATCCGCCTCTCCCTCTGCTCCTCCTAAACTGGGCTATTCCTCATCCCCTTCTCCCTCCTCTCTAACACTGGCCTATTCCTCATCCCCCTCTCCCTCCGCTCTAACACTGGGCAATTCCTCATCCCCCTCTCGCTCCGCTCCTCCAAAACTGGGCTATTCCACATCGCTCTCTCTCTCCGCTCTAACTCTGGGCTATTCCTCATTCCCCTCTCCCTCCGCTCTAACAATGGGCCATTCCTAATACCCCGCTCCCTCCGCTCTAACACTGGGCTATTCCTCATCCCCCTCACCATCCGCTGTAACACTGGGCTATTCCTCATCCCCCTCTCCCTCCGTTCCTCTCACACTGGGCAATTCCTCATCCCCCTCTCGCTCCGCTCCTATAACACTGGGCTATTCCACATCCCCTTCTCCCTCCTCTCTAACACTGCGCTATTCCTCATCCCCTGCTCCCTCCGCTCTAACACTGGGCTCTTCCTCATTCCCCTCTCCCTCTGCTCCTCTAACACTGGGCTATTCCTCATCCCCTTCTCCCTCCTCTCTAACACTGGGCTATTCCTCATCCCCTGCTCCCTCCGCTCTAACACTGGGCTCTTCCTCATCCCCCTCTCCCTCTGCTCCTCCAACACTGGGCTATTCCTCATCCCCTTCTCCCTCCTCTCTAACACTGGGCTATTCCTCATCCCCCTCTCCCTCCGCTCCTCTAACACTGGGCAATTCCTCATCTCCCTCTCCCTCCGCTCCAACACTGGGCTATTCCTCATCTCCCTCTCCCTCCGCTCTAACACTTGGCGATTCCTCATCCCCCTCTCCTCTAAAACTGGGATAATCCTCATCCCCCTCTCCCTCCGCTCTAACACTGGGCTATTCCTCATCCCCCTCTCCCTCCGCACTAACACTGGGCTATTCCTCATCGCCCTCTCTCTCCGCTCGAACACTGGGCTATTCCTCATCCCCCTCTCCCTCCGCTCCTCTAACACTGGGCCATTCCTCATCCCCCTCTCCCACCGCTCCTCTAACACTGAACAACTCCCCATCCCCCTCTCCCTCCGATCTAACACTGGGCTATTCCTCATCCCCCTCTCCCTCCGCTCTAACACTGGGCTATTCCTCATCCCCCTCTCCCTCCGCTCTAACACTGGGCAATTCCTCATCCCCCTCTCGCTCCGCTCTAACACTGGGCTATTCCTCAGCCCCCTCTCCCTCCGCTCCTCCAACACTGGGCTATTCCTCATCCCCCTTTCCCACCGCTCTAACACTGGGCTATTCCTCATCTCCCTCTCCCTCCGCTCTAACACTGGGCTATTCCTCATCACCCTCTCCTCTAACACTGGACTATTCCCCGTCTCCCTCTCCCTCCGCTCTAACACTGGGCTATTCCTCATCCCCCTCTCCCTCCGCTCCTCTAACACTGGGCTATTCCCCATCCCCCTCTCCCTCCGCCCTAACACTGGGCTATTCCTCATCCCCCTCTCCCTCTGCTCTAACACTGGGCTATTCCTCATCCCCCTCTCCTTTAAAACTGGGATATTCCTCATACCCCTCTCCCTCCGCTCCTCTAACACTGGGCTGTTCCTCATCCCCCTCTCCCTCCGCACTAACACTGGGCTATTCCTCATCCACCTCTCCCTCCGCTCCTCTAACACTGGGCTATTCCCCATCCCCCTCTCCCTCCGCTCTAACACTGGGCTGTTCCTCATCCCCCTCTCCTTCTGCTCTAACACTGGGCTATTCCTCATCCCCCTCTCCGTCTGCTCTAACACTGGGCTATTCCTCATACCCCTCTCCCTCCGCTCCTCTAACACTGGGCTGTTCCTCATCCCCCTCTCCCTCCGCACTAACACTGGGCTATTCCTCATCCACCTCTCCCTCCGCTCCACTAACACTGGGCTGTTCCTCATCCCCCTCTCCCTCCGCACTAACACTGGGCTATTCCTCATCCACCTCTCCCTCCGCACTAACACTGGGCTATTCCTCATCCACCTCTCCCTCCGCTCCTCTAACACTGGGCTATTCCTCATCCACCTCTCCCTCCGCTCCTCTAACACTGGGCTATTCCCCATCCCCCTCTCCCTCCGCTCTAACACTGGGCTGTTCCTCATCCCCCTCTCCTTCTGCTCTAACACTGGGCTATTCCTCATCCCCCTCTCCCTCTGCTCTAACACTGGGCTATTCCTCATACCCCTCTCCCTCCGCTCCTCTAACACTGGGCTGTTCCTCATCCCCCTCTCCCTCCGCACTAACACTGGGCTATTCCTCATCCACCACTCCCTCCGCTCCTCTAACACTGGGCTATTCCTCATCCACCTCTCCCTCCGCTCCTCTAACACTGGGCTGTTCCTCATCCCCCTCTCCCTCCGCACTAACACTGGGCTGTTCCTCATCGCCCTCTTCCTCCGCTCAAACACTGGGTTATTCCTCATCCCCTCACCATCCGCTCTAACACTGGGCTATTCCTCATTGCCCTCTCCCTCTGCTCTAACACTGGGCTATTCCTCACCCCCCTCTGCCTCCGCTCCTCTAACACTGGGCTATTCCTCATCCCCCTCTCCCTCTGCTCCTCTTACACTGGGCTATTCCTCATCCCCCTCTCCCACCGCTCTAACACTGGGATATTCCTCATCACCCTCTCCTCTAACAATGGACTATTTCCCATCCCCCTCTCCCTCCGCACCTCTAACACTGGGCTATTCCTCATCCCCCTCTCCCTCTGCTCTTAACACTGGGCTATTCCCCATCCCCCTCTCCCTCCGTCTAACACTGGGTTATTCCTCATCCCCCTCTCCCACCGCTCTAACACTGGGCTATTCCTCATCCCCCTCTCCCTCCGCTCTAACACTGGGCTATTCCTCACCCCCCCCTCTCCTGTATAAGTGGGATATTCCTCATACCCCTCTCCCTCCGCTCCGCTAACATTGGGCTATTCCTCATTCCCCTCTCCCTCCGCTCTAACACTGGGCAATTCCTCATCCCCCTCTCCCAGCGCTCCTCTAACACTGGGCTATTCCTCATCCCCCTCTCCCTCCGCTCGAACACTGGGCGATTCCTCATCGCCCTCTCCCTCCGCTCTAACACTGGGCTATACCTCATCCACCTCTCCCAGCGCTCCTCTAACACTGGGATATTCCTCATCCACCTCTCCCACCGCTCTAACACTGGGCTATTCCTCATCGCCCTCTCCCTCCGCTCTAACACTGGGATATTCCTCATCACCCTCTCCCTCCGCTCCTCTAAATCTGGGCTATACCTCATCCCCCTCTCCCTCCGCTCTAACAATGGGCCATTCCTAATTCCCCGCTCCCTCCGCTCTAACACTGGGCTATTCCTCATCCCCCTCTCCATCCGCTGTAACACTGGGCAATTCCTCATCCCCCTCTCCCACCGCTCCTCTAAAACTGGGCAATCCTCATCCCCCTCTCGCTCCGCTCCTGTAACGCGGGGTTTTTCCTCATCCCCCTTTCCCTCCGCTCTAACACTGGGCTATTCCTCATCCCCCGCTCCCTCCGCTATAACACTGGGCTATTCCTCATCCCCCTCTCCCTCTGCTCCTCTATCACTGGGCTATTCCTCATACCCCTCTCGCTCCGCTCCTCTAACACTTGGCTATTCCACATCGCTCTCTCCCTCCGCTCCTCTAACACTGGGCTATTCCTCATCCCCCTTTCCCTCCGCTCTAACACTGGGCTATTCCTCATCCCCCGCTCCCTCCGATCTAACACTGGGCTATTCCTCATCCCCCTCTCCCACCGCTCTAACACTGTGCTATTCCTCCTCTCCCTCTCCCTCCGCTCTAACACTGGACTATTCCCCATCCCCCTCTCCCTCCGCACTTCTAACACTGGGCTATTCCTCATTCCCCTCTCTCTCCGCTCCAGCACTGGGCTATTCCTCATCCCCCTCTCCCTCCGCTCTAACACTGGGCTATTCCTCATCCACCTCTCCCACCGCTCTAACACTGGGCTATTCCTCATCTCCCTCTCCCTCCGCTCTAACACTGGGCTATTCCTCATCCCCCTCTCCCTCCGCTCCACCACTGGGCTATTCCTCATCACCCTCTCCTCTAACACTGGACTATTCCTCATCCCCCTCTCCCTCCGCCCCTCTTACACTGGGCTATTCCTCATTCCCCTCTCCCTCCGCTCTAACTCTGGACTATTCCTCATCCCCGTCTCCCTCCGCTCCTCTAACACTGGGCTATTCCTCATCCCGCTCTCCCTCCGCTCTAACACTGGGCTATTCCTCATCCCCCTCTCCTCTCAAACTGGGATATTCCTCATACCCCTCTCCCTCCGCTCTAACACTGGTCTATTCCTCATCCCCCTCTCCCTCCGCTCTTCTAACACTGGGCTTTTCCTCATCCCCCTCTCCCTCCGCTCCTCTAACACTGGGCTATTCCTCATCCCCCTCTCCCTCCGCTCCTCTAACACTGGGCTGTTCCTCATCGCCCTCTCCCTCCGCTCTAACACTGGGCTATTCCTCATCCCCTCTCCCTCCGCTCTAACACTGGGCTATTCCTCATCGCCCTCTCCTTCCGCTCTAACACTGGGCTATTCCTCACACCCCTCTCCCTCTGCTCCTCTAACACTGGGCTATTCCTCATCCCCCTCTCCCTCCGCTCCTCTAACACTGGGCTATTCCTCATCCCCCTCTCCCTCCGCTCTAACACTGGGCTATTCCTCATCCCCCTCTCCCTCCGCTCTAACACTGTACTATTCCTCATTCCCCTCTCCCTCCGCTCTAACACTGGGCTATTCCTCATCCCCCTCTCCCTCCGCTCTAACACTGGGCTATTCCTCATCCCCCTCTCCCTCCGCTCTAACATTGGGCTATTCCTCATCCCCCTCTCCCTCCGCTCCTCTAACACTGGGCTATTCCTCATCCCCTCTCCCTCCGCTCCTCTAACACTGGTCTATTCCTCATCACTCTCTCCCTCCGCTCTAACGCTAGGCTATTCCTCATCCCCCTCTCCCTCCGCTCCTCTAACAGTGGGCTATTCCTCATCCCCCTCTCCCTCCTCTCTAACACTGGGCTATTCCTCATCCCCCTCTACCTCCGATCTAACACTGGGCTATTGCTCATCGCCCTCTCCCTCCGCTCCTCTAACACTGGGCTATTCCTCATCCCCCTCTCCCTCCGCTCTTACACTGGGCTATTCCTCATCGCCCTTTCCTTCCGCTCTAACACTGGTCTATTCCTCATCCCTCTCTCCCTCCGCTCCTGTAACACTGGGCTGTTCCTCATCCACGTCTCCCTCCGCTCTAACACTGGTTATTCCTCATCCCCCTCTTACTCCGCTCTAACACTGGGCTATTCCTCATCGCCCTCTCCCTCTGCTCTAACACTGGGCTATTCCTCATCCTCCTCTCCCTCCGCTCTAACACTGGGCTATTCCTCATCCCTTTCTCCCTCCACTCTAACACTGGGCTTTTCCTCATCCCCCTCTCCCTCCGCTCCTCTAACACTGGGCTATTCCTCATCCCCCCTCTCCCTCCGCTCTAACACTGGACTATTCCTCATCCCCCTCTCCCTCCGCTCTAACACTGGGCTATTCCTCATCCCCCTCTCCCTCCGCTCTAACACTGTGCTATTCCTCATCCCCCTGTCCCTCCGCTCCTCTAACACTGGGCTATTCCTCATCCCCCCTCTCCCTCCGCTCTAACACTGGACTATTCCTCATCCCCCTCTCCCTCCGCTCTAACACTGGGCTATTCCTCATCCCCCTCTCCCTCCGCTCTAACACTGGGCTATTCCTCATCCCCCTCTCCCTCCGTTCTAACACTGGGCTATTCCTCATCCTCCTCTCCCTCCGCTCTAATACTGGGCTATTCCTCATCCCTTTCTCCCTCCACTCTAACACTGGGCTATTCCTCATCCCCCTCTCCCTCCGTTCTAACACTGGGCTATTCCTCATCCCCCTCTCCCTCCGCTCTAACACTGTGCTATTCCTCATCGCCCTCTCCCTCCGCTCCCAGAGGGGAGTTAGGAATTAACCAGTTTGTTGTACCGTGGGATGTATGGCCATCTCCTGCTCCTAATTGTTATATTCTCATGTTGTGAGACTGGAGTCGCCGTCAGACTGGTCCAGGGAAGGATGGCAGGTTTCCTTCCCTAAAGGACATTAAGAACATAAGGACAATCTTTCACCATTTAGGAAATATTCTGCCTTTCTGTTTTTGCCACCAAAGTGAATAACTTCAAATTTATCCACATTATATTCCATCTGCCATGTTCTCGCCCACTCACTGAGCCTGTCGAGATCCCCTTGAAGCCTCTTCACATCCTCTTCGCAACTGACACTGCCACCTAGCTTTATATCATCAGCAAATTTGGAAATGTTACATTTAGTCCCCTCATCCAAATCATTGATATAGATTGTGAATAGCTGGGGCCCAAGCACCGATCCTTGCGGTACCCCACTAGTCACAGCCTGCCATCCTGAAAAAGACCCATTTATCCCTACTCTTTGTTTTCTGTCTGTTAACCAAATCTCAATCCATGCTAGTATATTAACCCCAATTTCATGTGCCCTAATTTTGTTCACCAACCTCTTGTGTGGGACCTTATCGAAGTCCTTCTGAATATTCAAAAACAACCC
Source organism: Somniosus microcephalus (assembly GCF_052327205.1). Classification (NCBI taxonomy): domain Eukaryota; kingdom Metazoa; phylum Chordata; class Chondrichthyes; order Squaliformes; family Somniosidae; genus Somniosus; species Somniosus microcephalus. The sequence continues at coordinate 271,909,043 of NC_140994.1, forward strand.
ATCTACCAGTTCCCCTTTGTCTACTCCACTAGTTACATCCTCAAAGAACTCCAATAAGTTTGTCAAACAGGATTTCCCTTTCATAAATCCATGTTGACTCTGCCCAATCTTACTATTAGTTTCTAAGTGCCCAGTTATTGTATCCTTTATAATAGATTCCAGCATTTTCCCAACTACTGATGTGAGGCTAACAGGTCTGTAGTTCCCCTTTTTCTCTCTCCCTCCTTTCTTAAATAGCGGGATAGATTTGCTATCCTCCGATCTGCAGGAGCCGATCCAGAATCTATAGAATTTTGGAAGATGACAACCAATGCGTCCACTATCCCAATGGCCACCTCTTTCAAAACCCTAGAATGTAAGATATCCGGTCCTCGGGATTTTCGACTTTTAGTCCCATTAATTTTGCTAGTACTGATTTTTTACTAATAATCATTTCTTTAAGTTCCTCATTCTCGCCACACCCTTGGTTTTCTCGTGTTTCTGGGAGGTTTTTTGTGTCTTACTCCGTGAAGACAGAGACAAAGTATTTATTTAATTTCTCTGCCATTTCCTCATTCCCCATTATAAATTCTCCCGTCTCTGACTGAAAAGGACCTACATTTACCTTCGCCATTCTTTTCCTTTTCACATACCTATAGAAGCTTTTACAATATGTTTTTATATTTTTTGCTAGGTTGTGCTCATATCCCATTTTCCCTTTCTTTATCAATTTCTTGGTCCCCCTTTGCTGATTTCTAAAATGATCCCAGGTTAACCGCTTTTTCTGGCAACTTTATAAGCTTCCTCCTTTGACTTAATACTAGCTTTAATTTGTTTTGTTAGCCATGGTTGGATCACTTTTCCTTTTTGGTTTTTATGCCCTAGAGGAATATATGTTTGTTGCAAATTATGCATTATTTCCTTGAATGTTAGCCATTGTATGTCCTCCTTCATACCTTTTAGTGTAGTCTCCCAATCTACCATGGCCAACTTGTTCCTCATACCCTTGTAGTTTCCTTTGTTTAGATTGAAGACCTTAGTTTCAGATTGGACTACATTACCCTCAAACTTAATGTTAAATTCTATCATATTATGGTCACTTGACCCTAAAGGCCCTTTACCACAAGATTATTGATTTGCCCTTTCTCATTACACAGTGCCAGATCCAGAATAGCCTGTTCCCTGGTTGGTTCCTCCACACTCATCCAGGAAACCATCTCGCATGCATTGCATTAGTGAACCAGTTGGGTTTTTACGACAATCCGAAGCTTCATGGTCACTTTTACTGACTCCAGTTTTTTTATTTCCAGATTCATTTAATTAACTGAATACAGATTCAAACTGCCGTGGTTGTATTTGGACTCACCTTTTCTGGATTGTTAGTCCAGATTGTTAACAGAACCACAACACCCGAACACCCGGACCCCCGTAACCGACACCCTCGAACCCCAACTCACCCATAGACCCCAAATCCCCAGCACCCCCGAAGCCCGACACCCCCCGACCTTGACACCCCAGAACTCCAAAACCCCCGAACCCCGACACCCCCAAACCCCGACATCCACCAACACCTCGAACCCCGACACCCCGAACCCCGGCACCCTCTGACACCCCTGAACCCCGACATCCACCGACACCCCTCGAACCCCAACACCTCAGAAGCCCGACACCCCCGAACCCCGATATCCACCGACACCCCTCGAACCCCGATACCCTGAACGCCGACACCCCAGAACCCCGACACCCCCGAACCCCGATATCCACCGACTCCCCTCAAACCCCGATACCCTGAACGCCGACACCCCAGAACCCCGACACCCAGAACTCCGACACCCCCCGATACCCCAGAACCCTGACACCCCCCGAACACCGGCACCCCCGAACCCCAACACCCCCGAATCCCGGCACCCCCCGAGACCTCCGAACCCCGACACCCCAGAACCCCGACACCCAGAACTCCGACACCCCCCGATACCCCAGAACCCTGACACCCCCCGAACACCGGCACCCCCGAACCCCAACACGCCCGAATCCCGGCACCCCCCGAGACCTCCGAACCCCGACACCACACGAACCCCGACACCCTTGACACACCCGAACCCCGACACCCCCGCCCCCGGACCCCGACACCCCCAATCCAAGACACCCCCACGACACCCCAGAACCCCGACACCCCCGAACCCCAACACCCCAAAACCTCCGAACGCCGACAACCCAGAACACAGACACCCCTGAACGCCCCGATCCCCGACACCCCCGAACACCGACACCCCCGAATCCCGACAGCCCAGAAGCCCGACACCCCCGAACCCCGATACCCCCCACCACACCCATACTCCAACACCCGCAAACCCCGACATCCCCGAACCTCGACACCCCGAAGCCCGACACACCCGAACCCCGACACCCCGCGAACCCCGACATCCCCGAACCCCGACATCCCCGAACCCCGATACCCCCCACCACACCCATACTCCAACACCCCCGAACCCCGACACCCCGCGAACCCCGACATCCCCGAACCCCGATACCCCCCACCACACCCATACTCCAACACCCCCGAACCCCGACACCCCCAAACCCCGACACCCCCGAACCCCGACAACCCCCGAACCCCGACACCCCGCAAACCCCGACACACCCGAACCCCGCGAACCCCGACATCCCCCGAACACCGACACTCCCCGACACCTGACACTCCCCAACCCCGACACCTGAACCCCGACACCCCTGAACCCCGACACCCCCGAACCCTGACACCTGACACCCCCGAACACCGGCACCCCTTAACCCCGACCCCCCAAACACCAACACCCCCGAACGCCGACACCCCCGAATCCTGACACACCCGAACCCCGACACCCCCGAACCCCGACCATCGACACCCCCGAACCCTGACCATCGACACCCCCGATCCCCGACAGCCCCGAACCCCGACCATCGACACACCCGACCCCCACACCCCTGAACCCCGACACCCCCGAACCCCGGCACCCCCCCAGAACACCGACTCCCCCCAACCCCGACTCCCCCCAAACCGAACGCCGACACCCCCGAACGCCGACACCCCCAAACGCCGACACCCCCGGAACCCCGGCACCCCTGAACACTGAACCCCCGAACCACGACCCCCCCGAACCACGACCCCCCCGAACCCCGACACCCCCGAACCACGACACCCCCTGAACCCCGACACCCCGTGAACCCCGACACCCCCAAACACTTACACCCCCGAACATCGACACCCCCGAACCCTGACCATCGACACCCCTGAACCCCGGCACCCCCCGAACAGCGACACCCCCAAACCCCGAATCCCCCAACCCGAACCCCGACACCCCCAAACACCGACACCCTGCGAACCCCGACATCCCGAACCCCGACACCCCCGAACCCCGGCACCCCTGAAACCCGACACCACGAACCCCGACACCCCCGAACACCGACACTCCCCGACACCTGACACTCTCCAACCCCGACACCCGGCACCCCCGAACCCCGATACCCCCGAACACCGGCACCCCCAAGCCCTGACACCTGAACCCTGACACCCCCGAACACCGGCATCCCCGAACCCTGACACCCCTGAACCCCGACACCCCAACCCCCCCGAATCCCGACCATCGACACCCCCGAACCCTGACCATCAACACCCCCAATCCCCGACCAGACAGCCCCGAACCCCGACCATCGACACACCCGATCCCCGACACCCCTGAACCCCGACACCCCCCGAACACTGACTCCCCCCAACCCCGACTCCCCCCAACCCGAACGCCGAGACCCCTGAACGCCGACACCCCAAACGCCGACACCCCCGAACGCCGACAACCCCGAACGCCGACACCCCCGAACGCCGAAACCCCTGAACACCGACCTCCCCAAATCACGACACCCCCGAACCACAACACCCCCGAACCACGACACCCCCTGGACCCCGGCACCCCACGAACCCCGACATCCCCGAATCCCAACACCCCGAAACCCAACACCCCCAAACCCCGACACCCCCAAACACTTACACCCCCAAACCCCGACCATTGACACCCCCGAACCCTGACCATCGACACCCCCGATCCCCGACACCCCCGAACCCCGACCATCGACACCCCCGATCCCCGACACCCCCGAACCCCGACCATCGACACCCCCGATCCCCGACATCCCGACACCCCTGAACCCCGGCACGCCCGAACACCGACACCCCCGAACCCCGACTCCCCCCAACCCGAACCCCGACACCCCCGAACACCGACACCCCGCGAACCCCGACACCCCTGAACACCGACACCCCCGAACACCGGCACCCCCAAACCCTGACACCTGAACCCTGATACCCCCAAACACCGGCACCCCCGAACCCCGAACCCCGACACCCCCGAACCCCGACACCCCCGAACCTCGACACCCCGAACCCCGACACACCCGAACCCCGACACCCCGCGAACCCCGACATCCCCGAACCCCGACACCCCTGAAACCCGACACCCCTGAAACCCCAACACCCCCCGAACACCGACACTCCCCGACACCTGACACTCCCCAACCCCGACACCTGAACCCCGACACCCCTGAACCCCGACACCCCCGAACCCTGACACCTGACACCCCCGAACACCGGCACCCCTTAACCCCGACCCCCCAAACCCCGACACCCCTGAACCCCGACCCCCCAAACACCAACACCCCCGAACCCCGACACCCCCGAATCCTGACACACCCGAACCCCGACACCCCCGAACCCCGACCATCGACACCCCCGAACCCTGACCATCGACACCCCCGATCCCCGACACCCCCGAACCCCGACCATCGACACCCCCGAACCCCGACCATCGACACCCCCGATCCCCGACATCCCGACACCCCTGAACCCCGGCACGCCCGAACACCGACACCCCCGAACCCCGACTCCCCCCAACCCGAACCCCGACACCCCCGAACACCGGCACCCCCAAACCCTGACACCTGAACCCTGATACCCCCAAACACCGGCACCCCCGAACCCCGAACCCCGACACCCCTGAACCCCGACACCCCCGAACCCCGACACCCCCGAACCCCGATACCCCCGAACACCGACACCCCCGAACACCGACACCCCCGAACATCCGAACCCCGACACCCCCGAACCCCCCGGCACCCCGAACCCCCCGACACCCGGCACACCCCAAACCCCAGCACCCCCGAACACCGAAACCCCTGAACACCGACACCCCCGAACACCGGCACCCCCGAACACCGACACCCCCGAACACCGACACCCCCGAACCCCGACACCCCCCGAACCCCAACACCCCGAACCCCGACACCCCCTGAACACCGACACCCCCGAAACCTCGACACCCCCCAAACCCTGACACCCCCGTTCCCCGACACCCCCGTAGCAACCCCAACTCTTTCAATGTGAAAACAGTGAGAACACCAGCAATTAAAGGGTTAATCATTTTATTCCTGAACTTTTCATTATTCTCAGCGGTTCGTTGCTCGCGTTCATTAGATCTTTAAGTAGGTTTCTTAATTTCTGCAGGAAAGGCCAGAGGATGGGCCTGATGCACAATCTGGCCGTCCTTCATCGCCATCACCACCGTTCCATTCTTGGTCTGATCCACGACAAGCTGCAAGAATCCCTCGGCAACCTGGGATGGCCTGGAAAATCAGACGGAATTCCTGAACATTCACCCAATCAGTTTAAAATGCACCAGAACCAGATCACAAACCACCTCAGTGGGTCAAAGCAGTTCAGCACCATCGGTGTTTCAGGGGCTGTTAGCGACTCTGCTCTCACATTATTGACATCATCAATCTGCAGATTCCTCAAATCAAATGAGAGATTCATAGAAGCAGACAGCACAGAAAGAGACCATTCGGCCCATCGTGTCCGTGCCGGCCGACAAAGACCTATCCAGCCTAATCCCACTTTCCAGCTCTTGGTCCGTAGCCCTGCAGGTTACGGCACTTCAAGTGCGTATCCATGTATTCTTTAAACGTGATGAGGGTTTCTGCCTCCACCACCCTTTCAGGCAGTGAGTTCCAGACCCCCGCCACCCTCTGGGTGAAAAACGTTCTTCTCAACTCTCCTCTAAACCTCCGACCAATTACTATAAATCGATGCCCCCTGGTTACTGACCTCTCTGTTAAGGGAAATAGGTCCTTCCTATCCACTCTATCTAGGCCCCTCATAATTTTATACACCTCAATTAAGCCTCCCCTCAGCCTCCTCTGTTCCAAAGAAAACAACCCCAGCCGATCCAATCTTTCCTCTTGGCTAAAATTCCCCAGCCCAGGCAACATCCCCGTAAATCTCCTCTGCATCCCCTCTAGCGCAATCACATCTTTCCTGTAATACTGATCCCACTTCCCAGCTCCTGGTCCGTAGCCCTGCAGGTTACAGCATCCCAGGTGCACATCCAAGTACATTTTAAATGTGGTTAGGGTTCCTGCCTCTACCACCCTTTCAGGCAGTGAGTTCCAGACCCCCACAACTGGGTGAAGAAATTTCCCCTCAAATCCGCTCTAAACCTTCCACCAATTACTTTAAATCTGTGCTCCCTGGTTTTTGACCCTTCTGCTAAGAGAAATAGGTCCTATCTATCCACTTTATCTAGTCCCCTCATAATTTTATACACCTCAATAAAGTCTCTCCTCAGCCTCCTCTGTGCCAAGTAAAACAGACCCAGCCTATCCAGTCTTTCCTCATAGCTAAGATTCTCAACTCTCGGCAACATCCTTGCAAATCTCCTCTGTACCCTCTCTAGCGCAATCACATCCTTCCTGTAATGTGGTGACCAGAACTGCACGCAGTACTCTAGCTGAGGTCTAACTAGTGTTTTATACAGTTGAAGCATAACCCCCCTGCTCTTGTATTCTATGCCATGGCTAATAAAGGCAAGCATTCCGTATGTCTTCTTAACCACCTTATCTACCTGGCCTGCTACCTTCAGGGATCTGTGGACATGCACTCCAAGGTCCCTTTGTTCCTCTACACTACTCAGTGTCCTACCATTTAATGTGCATTCCCTTTCCTTGTTAGCCCTCCCCAAATGCATTATCTCACACTTCTCCGGATTGAATTCCAGTTGCCACTGTTCTGCCCACCTGACCAGTCCATTGACATCTTCCTGCAGTCTACAGCTTTCTTAGAATCATAGAGGGAAAAATTCGGTCGTGTCTCCTTAGGGGCACGACCTTCGCTGGTTCGCTACTTCTAGCACCCCGAAAAATTTAGCGTCCCATGCCGTAAATTGAGTGGTACCGCCCCAAGCAGGAGGCGGGGTGTTACTGGAAACGCTCCCCCTCCTTCCTGGGGCGCTACCATTCAATATCGCGGAGCTACGTGCAACAGCGCCACGTGTGTCGACAGGTAGCGCCGGGTTATTACAGGCCACTCTCCCCTGAACGGGACAGGTGAAGGCAGGTGGCCCCCCAAAAAAATGGCCGCCTGGCACCTGCCCTTTCATTTGCGCTGCTGCGGCTGCAAACACAACCCCTGACCCTGTCGGACATATCGGCTGGCGTTAGGTCAGGGGGCGCGACCGAAGTTTGCGGCCGGGACATGAGCGGGGCACTGCGCATGGCATAGACGTCATCGCCGGAGGCGCAGTGCCGCGGGGCGCAACCGGCAACTGCCACCGCTAACCTCCCGCTGAATTTCGCAGGAGGCGTTAGCGGCGCTGCGCCCAGGGGGACGCTAACGGGATGTTAACTGGTAGTGCTCCAGGAAGGAGGGGGAGAGCTTCCAGTAGTGCCCCAGGAAGGAGGGGGAGAGCTTCCAGTAGTGCCCCAGGAAGGAGGGGGAGCGTTTCTAGTAGCCCCAGGAAGGAGGGGGAGCGCTTCTAGTAGCGCCCCAGGAAGGAGGGGGGAGCGCTTCTAGTAGCGCCCCAGGAAGGAGGGGGAGAGCTTCCAGTAGTGCCCCAGGAAGGAAGGGGAGCATTTCTAGTAGCCCCAGGAAGGAGGGGGGAGAGCTTCTAGTAGTGCTCCAGGAAGGAAGGGGAGCGTTTCTAGTAGCGCCCCAGGAAGGAGGGGGAGAGCTTCTAGTTGCCCCAGGAAGGAGGGGGAGCGTTTCCAGTAGTGCCCCAGGAAGGAGGGGGAGCGTTTCTAGTAGCGCCCCAGGAAGGAGGGGGAGAGCTTCTAGTAGCCCCAGGAAGGAGGGGGAGCGCTTCTAGTAGCGCCCCAGGAAGGAGGGGGAGCGCTTCTAGTAGCGCCCCAGGAAGGAGGGGGAGAGCTTCCAGTAGTGCCCCAGGAAGGAAGGGGAGCATTTCTAGTAGCCCCAGGAAGGAGGGGGGAGAGCTTCTAGTAGTGCTCCAGGAAGGAAGGGGAGCGTTTCTAGTAGCGCCCCAGGAAGGAGGGGGAGCGCTTCCAGTAGTGCCCCAGGAAGGAAGGGGAGCGTTTCTAGTAGCGCCCCAGGAAGGAGGGGGAGAGCTTCTAGTTGCCCCAGGAAGGAGGGGGAGCGTTTCCAGTAGTGCCCCAGGAAGGAGGGGGAGCGTTTCTAGTAGCGCCCCAGGAAGGAGGGGGAGAGCTTCTAGTTGCCCCAGGAAGGAGGGGGAGCGTTTCCAGTAGTGCCCCAGGAAGGAGGGGGAGCGTTTCCAGTAGCGCCCCAGGAAGGAGGGGGAGCGTTTCCAGTAGTGCCCCAGGAAGGAGGAGGAGGACTTCCAGTAGCGCCCCAGGAAGGAGGGGGAGCGTTTCCAGTAGCGCCCCAGGAAGGAGGGGGAGCGTTTCCAGTAGCGCCCCAGGAAGGAGGGGGAGCGCTTCCAGTAGTGCCCCAGGAAGGAGGGGGAGAGCTTCTAGTAGCCCCAGGAAGGAGGGGGAGCGCTTCCAGTAGTGCCCCAGGAAGGAGGGGGAGAGCTTCGAGTAACCCCAGGAAGGAGGGGGAGCGCTTCTAGTAGTCCCAGGAAGGAGGGGGAGCGCTTCTAGTAGTCCCAGGAAGGAGGGGGAGCGTTTCCAGTAGTGCCCCAGGAAGGAGGGGGAGCGTTTCCAGTAGTGCCCCAGGAAGGAGGGGGAGCGCTTCCAGTAGTGCCCGAGGAAGGAGGGGGAGCGCTTCCAGTAGTGCCCGAGGAAGGAGGGGGAGCACTTCCAGTAGTGCCCGAGGAAGGAGGGGGAGCGCTTCCAGTAGCCCCAGGAAGGAGGGGGAGCGCTTCCAGTAGCCCCAGGAAGGAGGGGGAACGCTTCCAGTAGCCCCAGGAAGGAGGGGGAGCGTTTCCAGTAGCCCCAGGAAGGAGGGGGAGAGCTTCTAGTAGCACCCCAGGAAGGAGGGGGAGAGCTTCTAGTAGCCCCAGGAAGGAGGGGGAGCGTTTCTAGTAGCCCCAGGAAGGAGGGGGAGAGCTTCTAGTAGCACCCCAGGAAGGAGGGGGAGAGCTTCTAGTAGCCCCAGGAAGGAGGGGGAGCGTTTCTAGTAGCCCCAGGAAGGAGGGGGAGAGCTTCTAGTAGCCCCAGGAAGGAGGGGGAGCGTTTCTAGTAGTGCCCCAGGAAGAAGGGGGAGAGCTTCTAGTAGCCCCAGGAAGGAGGGGGAGCGTTTCTAGTAGTGGCCCAGGAAGGAGGGGGAGCGCTTCCAGTAGCGCTCCAGGAAGGAGGGGGAGAGGTTCCAGTAGCGCCCCAGGAGGCCTCCTGCTTGGGGCGCTACCACTCAATTTACGGCGCGGGGTGCTAAAAACAGCGCCCTAGCGAAGTTAGTGCCCCTAAAGGAGGCGCGACCGAATTTTTCCCCATAGAATCATAGAATGGCTACAGCACGGAAGAAGGCCATTCGGCCCGTCGAGCCTTTGTCGGCTTGCTGCAAGAGCACTTCAGCTAGTCCCGCTCCCCCGCCCTTTCCCCATAGCCCTGATAATTTTTTCTTTCAGGTACCTTTTGAAAGCTGTGATTGAATCTGCCTCCACCACCCTTTCAGGCAGTGCATTCCAGCTCCTAACCACTCACTGAGTAAAAAAGTATTTTCTTATGTCGCCTTTGGTTCATCTGCCTTATTCACTAGACTCCTTGCATTGAAGTATTTATCACTAAGCAATGCCAAACCCCTTTGTTGTCTATTTTCTAGCCTTTGCTTCCTCTGCCTGCTTACGTTGGTTTTGTCTCTCTATGGGACCTCTGACTATGAACCTGGTCTGCCGACTATTGTCTCCAATCTATTCACTGCTACCAGGAAATACGTGTCCCATTAATTATCACATTTAAATTGGCCTATGTAACTGAGCTTTTCCCTGTGTCCATTCGCATGCGCACTTTGGCTGCCGATCCGGACCCGAGCCATTCACTTCTATTTCCACTTTTTCCCCCTCTTTTCCTTTTCTCTCTATCCCTCCCTGACCGCTTTCTCCTGTCGTCAGGCCTCCTTTCATCTCTCCTCTCTCGGATACTCTGCCCTCCCAAATCCCTTCCCCAATCCTTCATTACTCTTCGACCTTCCTACTCTCCTGCCACCGTCCCAGGCTTGCCTCCCTCTTCGATAAGCCCACAGCTCCCCTCTGTGCCTCTCTTGGCATCGTACGAAGGGCCCATCGAGGCACTCATTGCTGCCGCCTTATGAGCAGCAGCCCCAACTGTCCCATCCTACTCTCTCGCCGACCTTCCCGCCCAGCGCGCCCACTGGAGTCAAATCTTGCCAATCTCCTCCCTGTCCAACTCACCCCCCCCCAGAGCTGACCCTGTGGATGCTGGCAGTGGGTAAGCCATCACCGACCCTCTCCGCATCTCCCTGCAGAATGTCCATTCACTTGCGAACAAGACCCTTGCCATTATTGTGGATGACTGCATCGACATCATGGCCCTGACGGAAACTTGGTTGAGGGGTGATGACACCTTACCCTTAAATGAAGCCTCCCCACCTGGCTATACCTTCCACCACTTGCCCCGCTCAGACCGCCGTGGCGGCGGTGTGGCGCTCATCACCAAATCACACCTTGGTCTGTCCCCCTCCTCCTCCGGCACTTTCTCCTCCTTTGAGCATCTCACCTTATTCCACCCCTCACCTCTTATTTAAAATTCTAGTTCTCTACCGCCCACCCAAGTACGATAAAAATATTACCGAGATATCTTCACTGTTCTCCTCCCTCAGCCTCTGCACCGAATGACTTCCCATCAGTGATTTCAACCTCCATCTCAATCCATCATGCTCTCTCTCCTCAGAGTTCACTAGCCTCCTATACTCCCTTAATCTCCCCCTCCATGTAAACTCCCCAACCCATATTCACAGCCACCCCCTTGACCTTACCATCTCTCGTGGCCTCGCTGGTCCCATTGTGTCAATCGCAGATAAGGCCATCTCTGACCACTTCCTCGTATCGCTCTCCACCCACATCCCCCTTCCACCCCCAACCCTACTTCCTTCTGTGTCCCTGGAAAAAACATTCTCCCAACTCTCTTGCAACTGCACTTATGAAATCCCAACTGTCCAGCCTTTGGCCCTCCATTCACCATGACATTTCTGCAGCTACTGTTCTGCTCAACCACACCCTCACCACCACTTTTGATACCCTAGTCCCTACTAAAACAATTGCCCTCTCTCACCCTGGCTGTTCCCCCTGGTATCACCCTTATCTTCGCTCCCTTAAGTCCAAGGGATGCAGACTTGAACGAATATGGCGGACAACTGCTTTAGCCATTCGCAGCCAGATCTGGCTGGACCACATAAAGCATTATCGGGTCCTGCTCTCGTCTGCCAAAGTTTCTTACTATTCCAGGATCATGCTGGAATGCAAAGATAAATCCCAGCTCCTATTCTCTACTGCTAACCGTCTTCTTAAACCCCTCTCCCCTGTCTCCTCCACCCTCACCTCAGACAACAAGTGTGAGGAGCACATGGACTTCTTTGTCTCTAAGATTGAGACCATTTGTTCAGCTGCCTCTGCCACTTCCCTTCCTTCCCCTAGCCCACTGGGCCAAACTTCCTCTAAGGTTCACCCCTGCCCTAGCCCTGAACTCACATCTTTCTCCAGTTTCTCTCCAATCTCCCCTCATGACCTGTCCACACTCATCTTGTCCATGAGACCCACTTCTGCTCCCTTAACCCTATTCCCACCAAACTGCTGACCACCCAACTTCCTTTTCTATCTCCCATGTTAGCTGATACTGTTAACGATACTGTTACTCCTCAGGTACTGTCCCCCTCTCCCTCAAATCTGCCCTCATTACCCCCTACTCAAAAAAACAACCCTTGACCCCTCCGTCCTTGAAAACTACCGCCCCCATCTCCAACCTCCCTTTCCTCTCCAAAGTCCTTGAACGTGTTGTCGCCTCCCAAATCCATGCCTGTCTTTCCCGGAACTCCATGTTTGAATCCCTCCAATCAGGTTTCCGCCCTTGCCACAGTACCGAAACAGCTCTCATCAAAGTCACAAATCACATCCTTTGTGACTGTGACAAAGGTAAACTATCCCTCCTCGTCCTTCTAGACTTGTCTGCAGCCTTTGACACGGTTAACCACTCCATCCTTCTTCAGCGCCTCTCCACTGTCGTCCAGCTGGGTGGGACTGCACTCGCCAGGTTCCATTCTTATCTATCTAATTGTAGCCAGAGAATCACCTGCAATGGTTTCTCTTCCCGCTCCCTCATTGTTACCTCTGGTGTCCCCCAAGGATCGATCCTTGGCCCCTCCTATTTCTCATCGACATGTTGCCCCTTGGCGACATTATCCGAAAACACAGTGTCAGTTTCTACATGTACGCTGACGACACCCAGCTCTACCTCACCACCACTTCTCTCGACCCCTCCACGGTCTCTAAATTGTCAGACTGCTTGTCCAACATCCAATTCTGGATGATCAGAAATTTTCTCCAATTAAATATTGGGAAGACCGAAGCCATTGTTTTCGGTCCCCGCCACAAACTCCGTTCCCGAGCCACTGACTCCATCCCTCTCCCTAACATCTGTCTGAGGCTGAACCACACTGTTCGCAACCTTGGTGTCATATTTGACCCTGAAATGAGCTTCCGACCACATATCCGCAGCATAACTAAGACCGTCTACTTCCACCTCCGTAACATTGCCCGTCTGCGCCCTTGCATCAGCTCATTTGCTGCTGAAACCAGCATCCATGCCTTTGTTACCTCTAGACTTGACTATTCCAATACACTCCTGGCTGGCCTCTCACATTCCACCCTACGTAAACTTGAGGTCATCCAAAACTCGGCTGCCCGTGTCCTAACTCGCACCAAGTCCCGTTCACCCATCACCCCCTGTGCTCACTGCCCCGTGTCCGAACTCGCACCCAGTCCCGTTCACCCATCACTCCCTGTGCTCACTGCCCTGTGTCCTAACTCGCACCCAGTCCCGTTCACCCATCACTTGCTGTGCTCACTGCCCCGTGTCCTAACTCACACCCAGTCCCGTTCACCCATCACCCCTTGTGCTCACTGCCCCGTGTCCTAACTCGCACCCAGTCCCATTCACCCATCACTCGCTGTGCTCACTGCCCCGTGTCCTAGCTCACACCCAGTCCCGTTCACCCATCACCCCTTGTGCTCACTGCCCCGTGTCCTAACTCACACCCAGTCCCGTTCACCCATCACCCCCTATGCTCACTGCCCCGTGTCCTAACTCACACCCAGTCCCGTTCACCCATCACCCCAGTGCTCACTGCCCCGTGTCCTAACTCACACCCAGTCCTGTTCACCCATCACCCCTTGTGCTCACTGCCCCGTGTCCTAACTCACACCCAGTCCCGTTCACCCATCACCCCGTGCCCACTGCCCCGTGTCCTAACTCACACCCAGTCCCGTTCACCCATCACCCCCTGTGCTCACTGCCCCGTGTCCTAACTCACACCCAGTCCTGTTCACCCATCACCCCGTGCTCACTGCCCCACATCCTAACTCACACCCAGTCCCGTTCACCCATCACCCCCTGTGCTCACTGCCCCGTGTCCTAACTCGCACCCAGTCCCGTTCACCCATCACCCCCTGTGCTCACTGCCCCGTGTCCTAACTCACACCCAGTCCCGTTCACCCATCAACCCCTGTGCTCACTGCCCCGTGTCCTAACTCACACCCAGTCCCGTTCACCCATCACCCCTGTGCACACTGCCCCGTGTCCTAACTCACACCCAGTCCCGTTCACCCATCATCACCCCTGTGCACACTGCCCCATGTCCTAACTCACACCCAGTCCCGCTCACCCATCACCCCCTGTGCTCACTGCCCCGTGTCCTAACTCACACCCAGTCCCGTTCACCCATCACCCCCTGTGCTCACTGCCCCGTGTCCTAACTCACACCCAGTCCCGCTCACCCATCACCCCCTGTGCTCACTGCCCCATGTCCTAACTCACACCCAGTCCCGTTCACCCATCACCCCCTGTGCTCACTGCCCCATGTCCTAACTCACACCCAGTCCCGTTCACCCATCACCCCCTGTGCTCGCTGACCTACACTGGCTCCCGGTCCAGCAACACCTCGATTTTAAAATTCTCATCCTTGTTTTCAAATCCCTCCATGGCCTCGCCCCTCTCTATCTCTGTAACCTCCTTCAGCCCCACAACCACCCCAGATATCTGTGCTCCTCTAATTCTGCCCTCTTGAGCATCCTTGATCATAATCGCTCAACCATTGGTGGCCGTGCCTTCTGTTGCCTAGGACCCAAGCTCTGGAATTCCCTCCCATAGCCTCTCCACCTTGCTAACTCTTTCCTCCTTTAAGACACTTCTTAAAACCTACTTCTTTGACCAAGCTTTTGGTCACCTGCCCTACTGTCAGAGGGGCAATACATAAGAACATAAGAACATAAGAAATAGGAGCAGGAGTAGGCCAATTGGCCCCTCGAGCCTGCTCCACCATTCAATAAGATCATGGCTGATCTGATCCTAACCGCCAATCCACTATGACAGGACTATCTCCTGAATCTAACAGAATTAGACACACGAAACAGGAGCAGGATCAGGCTACACGGCCCCTGGGCCCGCTCCGCTACCCACAGGGCCATGACCGATCCGCACCTAAACTCATGTCCAAATTCCGGCCCGCTCCCCGTAACCCTTAATTCCCTTTTCTTCTAGGAAACTGTCTATTTCTGTTTTAAATTTATGTAATGATGTAGCTTTGACAGCTTTTTGGGGCAGCATATTCCATGGACCTACCACCCTCTGAGTGAAGTAGTTCCTCCTCATCTCAGTTTTGAAAGAGCAGCCCCTTATTCTAAGACTATGCCCCCTAGTTCTAGTTTCACCCATCATCTGGAACATCCTCCCCGCATCCACCCGATCCAACCCCTTCACAATCTTATATGTTTCAATAAGATCGCCTCTCATTCTTCTGAACTCCAATGAGTAGAGTCCCAATCTACTCAACCTCTCCTCATATGTCCATCCCCTCATCCCCGGGATTAACCGAGTGAACCTTCTTTGTACTGACTCGAGATCAAGTATGTCTTTTCTTAAGTATGGACACCAAAACTGTATGCAGTATTCCAGGTGCGGTCTCACCAATACCTTGTACAACTGAAGCAATACCTCCCTATTTTTATATTCTATCCCCCTAGCAATGAAAGCCAACATTCCATTGGCCTTCTTAATCACTTGCTGCACCTGCATACTAACCTTTTGAGTTTCGTGCACCAGGACCCCTAGATCCCTTTGTACTTCAGTACTTTCCAGTTTCTTGCCATTAAGATAATAACTTGCTCTACGATTTTTCCTGTCAAAGTGCATAACCTCACACTTTCCAGTATTGTATTCCATCTGCCAAGTCTCTGCCCACTTACTTAGCCTGTCTATGTCCCCTTGCAGGTTTTTTATGTCCTCCTCTCTCACTACTTTCCCTCCCATCTTAGTATCATCTGCAAACTTTGATATGTTACACTCGATCCCCTCCTCCAAATCGTTAATATAGATTGTAAAGAGTTGGGGACCCAGCACTGACCCCTGCGGAACACCACTGGTTACTGATTGCCAGTCTGAGAATGAACCATTTATCCCAACTCTCTGCCTTCTGTTAGATAGCCAATCCTCTATCCATGCCAGAATATTACCCCCAATCCCGTGATTTTTTATCTTAAGCAATAATCTTTTGTGTGGCACCTTGTCAAATGCCTTTTGGAAGTCTAAATACACTACGTCCACTGGTTCACCTTTATCCACCCTGTATGTTACTTCCTCAAAGAACTCCAGCAAATTTGTCAAACATGACTTCCCCTTCATAAAACCATGCTGTCTTATTAAACTATGATTATCCAAATGTCCTGTTACTGTCTCCTTAATAATGGACTCCAAAATTTTACCTACCACAGATGTTAGGCTAACCGGTCTATAGTTTCCAGCCTTCTGTCTACTGCCCTTTTTAAATAAGGGTGTTACATTAGCAGTTTTCCAGTCTGCTGGGACCTTTGCTGAGTCCAGGGAGTTTTGGAAGATTATTACCAATGCATCCACAATCCCTACCGCCACTTCCCTCAAGACCCTTGGATGTAAGCCATCAGGTCCAGGCGATTTATCCGCCTTGAGTCCCATTATTTTACCGAGTACCACTTCCTTAGTGATTTTGATCGTGTTTATCTCCTCCCACCCTATAGCCCCCTGCTTGTCCAGTGTTGGGATATTCTTGGTGTCCTCTACTGTGAAGACTGATACAAAATATTCGTTCAGTGTTTTTGCCATCTCCATATTTCCCACCATTAATTTCCCGGTCTCATCCTCTAAGGGACCAACATTTACTTTAGCCACCCTTTTTCCTTTTATATAACTATAAAAACTCTTACTATCTGTTTTTATATTTTTTGCTCATTTATTTTCATAATCTATCTTCCCTTTCCTAATCAATCTTTTTGTTATTTTTTGCTGTCTTTTAAAGTTTTCCCAATCCTCTATCCTCCCACTAGATTTGGTTACCTTATATGCCCTTGTTTTTAGTCGAATACTATCCTTAATTTCTTTACTTAGCCACGGATGGCTGTCTTTTCTTTTACACCCTTTTCTTCTCAGTGGAATATACTTTTTTTGGAAGTTGTAAAATAACTCCTTAAATGTACACCACTGATCATGTATCGTCTTACCCTTTAATCTATTTTCCCAATCCACTTTGCTCAATTCTGCTCTCATACCTTCATAGTCTCCTTTATTCAAGCTTAGCACACTTGTTTGAGATACAACCTCCTCACCCTCTAATTGAACATGGAATTCAACCATGTTATGGTCACTCATTCCAAGGGGATCCTTTACTAGGACATTTTTAATTAATCCTGTCTCGTTACACAGGACCAGATCTAAGGTTGCTTGCCCCCTGGTCGGTTCAGTTACATACTGCTCAAGAAACCCATCCCTAATACACTCAATGAACTCATCCTCAAGGCAGCCCTGCCCAATTTGATTTGTCCAGTTAATATGATAGTTAAAATCCCCCATAATTATAGATGTTCCTTTATTACAATCCTCAACTATTTCCTGATTGATACTCTGTCCAACCGAGTTGCAACTGTTCGGAGGCCTATAGACTACGCCCACTAGTGTTTTTTTCCCCTTATTATTCCTTATCTCCACCCAAACTGTTTCATTATCCTGATCTTTTGACCCAATATCATTTCTCTGTATTACAGTGATTCCTTCCTTTATTAACATAGCCACCCCACCTCCCCTTCCTTCCTGCCTGTCCTTCCTGATCGTTAAATAACCTGGTATGTTTAATTCCCAGGCATTGTCACCCTGTAGCCATGTTTCTGTAATGGCCACAAGATCATACCCATATGTAGCTATTTGTGCCATTAACTCATCTATTTTGTTACGAATGCTACGTGCATTCAGATAGAGAACTTTCAAATGTGTCAGAGGGGCAGTATTGAGGGAGCGCTGCACTGTCGGAGGGTCAGTACTGAGGGAGCGCTGCACTGTCGGAGGGTCAGTACTGAGGGAGCGCTGCACTCTCAGTGGGGCAGTACTGAGGGAGTGCTTCACTGTCAGAGGGGCAGAACTGAGGGAGCGTCGCACTGTCGGAGGGGCGGTACTGAGGGGGTGTTGCACTGTCGGAGGGGCAGTACTGAGGGAGTGCTGCACTATTGGAGGGGCAGTATTGAGGGAGCACTGCACTGTTGGAGGGGCAGCATTGCAGGAACGCTACACTGTCAGACGGGAAGTACTGAGGGCGTGCCGCACGGTTGGAGGGGCAGTATTGCGGGAACGCTGCACTGTCGGAGGGGAAGTACTGAGGGAGCGCTGCACTGTCAGAGGAGCAGTCCAGAGGGAGCGCGGCACTGTCAGAGGGGAAGTACTGAGGGCGTGCTGCACGGTTGGAGGGGCAGTATTGCGGGAACGCTGCACTGTTGGAGCGGTAGTACAGTGGGAGCGCTGCACTGTCGGAGTGGCAGTACTGAAGGAGAGCCCCTCTGTCATAGAAACATAGACAATAGGAGCAGGAATAGACCATTCGGCCCCTCGAGCCTGCTCCACCATTTAATGAGATCATGGCTGATCATCCAAATTCAGTACCCTGTTCCTGCCTTCTCTCCATATCTCTTGATCCCTTTAGCCTTAAGAAATATATCCAACTCCTTCTTGAATATATTTAATGAATTGGCCTCTACTGCCTTTTTTGGTAGAGTATTCCACAGGTTCACCACTCTCTGGGTGAAGAATTTCCTCCTCATCTCTGTCCTAAATGGCTTACCCCTTATCCTTAGACTGTGACTCCTGGTTCTGGACTCCCCGACCATCGGGAACATCCTTCCAGCATCTAGTCTGTCTAGTCCTGTTAGAATTTTATAAGTTTCGATGAGATCCCCTCTCATTCTTCTAAACTCCAGCGAGTACAAGCCCAATCGACCCAATCTCTCCTCATACGTCAGAGGGGCAATACTGAGGGAGTGCATCACAGTTGGAGGGGCAGTACTGAGGGAGTGCTGCACTGTCGGGGGGCAGTATTTAGGGAGCGCTGCACTGTCGGAGGGGCAGTACTGAGGGAGCGCTGCACTCTCAGCAGTGCAGTACTGAGGGAGCGCTGCACTATCGGTGCGGTAGTACTGAGGGAGCACTGCACTGTCGAAGGGGCAGTACTGAGGGACAGCTGCTCTGTCAGAGGGGCAGTACTGAGGGAGTGCTTCACTGTCGGAGGGGCAGTACTGAGGGAGCTGCACTGTCGGAGGGGCAATAATGAGGGAGCGCTGCACTGTTAGAGGGGCAGTATTGAGGGAGCGCTCCACTCTCGGAGCGCTAGTACTGAGTGAGCGCTGCACTGTCAGAGGGGGATTACTGAGGGAGAGCTGCACTGTCAGATGGGCAGTACTTAGGGAGTGCTGCACTGCCGGAGGAGCAGGACTGAGGGAGCGCTGCACTATTGGAGGGGCAATACTGAGGGAGCGCTGTACTGTCAGAGGGGCAATACTGAGGGAACGCTGCACTGTCGGAGGGGCAGTACTGAGGAAGCAATGCACTGTCGGAGGGGCAGTACGGAGGGAACGCTGCACTGTCGGAGGGGCAATACTGAGGGAGAGCTGCTCTGTCAGAGGGGCAGTACTGAGGGAGTGCTGCACTGCCGGAGGGGCAGGGCTGAGGGAGAGCTGCTCTGTCAGAGGGGCAGTACTGAGGGAGTGCTGCACTGCCGGAGGAGCAGGACTGAGGGAGTGCTGCACTATTGGAGGGGCAATACTGAGGGAGCGCTGTACTGTCAGAGGGGCAATACTGAGGGAACGCTGCACTGTCGGAGGGGCAGTACTGAGGAAGCAATGCACTTTCGGAGGGGCAGTACTGATGGTGCTGCACTATCGGAGGGGCAGTACTAAGGAAGCACTGCACTGTCAGAGGGGCAGGACTGAGGGAGAGCTGCTCTGTCGGAGGGGCAGTACTGAGGGAGTGCTGCTCTGTCGGAGGGGAATTACTGAGGGAGAGCTGCACTGTCAGAGGGGCAGTACTTAGGGAGTGCTGCACTGCCGGAGGGGCAGGACTGAGGGAGCACTGCACTATCAGAGGGACAGTACCGAGGGAGCGCTGCACTGTCGAAGGGGCAATACTGAGGGAGCACTGCACTTTTACAGGATCAGTACTGAGGGAGTGCTGCATAGGCGGAGGGTCAGTACTGAGGGAGTGCTGCACTGTCGGAGTGGCAGTATTGCGGGAGTGCTGCAATGTTGGAGGGGAAGTACTGAGGTAGATTTGCATTGTCACAAGGGCAATACTGAGGGAGCGCTGCACTTTCGGAGGGTCAGAACTGAGGGAGCATCACTTTCAGAGGGGCAGTACTGAGGGAGCTGCACTGTCGGAGGGGCAATAATGAGGGAGCGCTGCACTGTCAGAGGGACAGTACTGAGGGAGCACCGCACTGCCGGAGGGGCAGTACTGAGGGAATGCTGCACTGCCAGATGGACAGTACTAACTGAGCGCTGCACTGTTGGAGGGGCAGTGCTGATGGTGCTGCACTATCGGAGGGGCAGTACTAAGGAAGCACTGCACTGTCGGAGGGGCAGTACTGAGTGAACGCTGCACTGTCGGAGGGGCAATACTGAGGGAGAGCTGCTCTGTCAGAGGGGCAGCACTGAGGCAGTGCTGCTGTGTCGGAGGGGCAATACTGAGGGGGAGCTGCTCTGTCAGAGGGGCAGTACTGAGGGAGAGCTGCTCTGTCAGAGGGGCAGTACTGAGGGAGTGCTGCTCTGTCGGAGAGGAATTACTGAGGGAGTGCTGCACTGTCGGAGGGGCAGGACTGAGGGAGAGCTGCTCTGTCAGAGGGGCAGTACTGAGGGAGTGCTGCACTGCCGGAGGGGCAGGACTGAGGGAGAGCTGCTCTGTCAGAGGGGCTGTACTGAGGGAGTGCTGCACTGCCGGAGGAGCAGGACTGAGGGAGCGCTGCACTATTGGAGGGGCAATACTGAGGGAGCGCTGTACTGTCAGAGGGGCAATACTGAGGGAACGCTGCACTGTTGGAGGGGCAGTACTGAGGAAGCAATGCACTTTCAGAGGGGCAGTACTGAGGGACTGCTGCACTGTCGGAGGGGCAATAATGAGGGAGCGCTGCACTGTTAAGAGAGGCAGTACTGAGGGAGCGCTGCACTGTCAGAGGGACAGTACTGAGGGAGCACCGCACTGCCGGAGGGGCAGTACTGAGGGAATGCTGCACTGCCAGATGGACAGTACTAACTGAGCACTGCACTGTCGGAGGGGCAGTGCTGATGGTGCTGCACTTTCGGAGGGGCAGTACTAAGGAAGCACTGCACTGTCGGAGGGGCAGTACTGAGGGAACGCTGCACTGTCGGAGGGGCAATACTGAGGGAGAGCTGCTCTTTCAGAGGGGCAGCACTGAGGCAGTGCTGCTGTGTCGGAGGGGCAATACTGAGGGAGAGCTGCTCTGTCAGAGGGGCAGTACTGAGGGAGAGCTGCTCTGTCAGAGGGGCAGTACTGAGGGAGTGCTGCACTGTCGGAGAGGAATTACTGAGGGAGTGCTGCACTGTCGGAGGGGCAGGACTGCGGGAGAGCTGCTCTGTCAGAGGGGCAGTACTGAGGGAGTGCTGCACTGCCGGAGGAACAGGACTGAGGGAGCGCTGTACTGTCAGAGGGGCAATACTGAGGGAACGCTGCACTGTCGGAGGGGCAGTACTGAGGGAGTGCTGCACTGCCGGAGGAACAGGACTGAGGGAGCGCTGTACTGTCAGAGGGGCAATACTGAGGGAACGCTGCACTGTCGGAGGGGCAGTACTGAGGGAGTGCTGCTCTGTCAGAGGGGAATTACTGAGGGAGAGCTGCACTGTCAGAGGGGCAGTACTTAGGGAGTGCTGCACTGCCGGAGGGGCAGGACTGAGGGAGCACTGCACTATCAGAGTGACAATACCGAGGGAGCGCTGCACTGTCGAAGGGGCAATACTGAGGGAGCACTGCACTTTTGCAGGATCAGTACTGAGGGAGTGCGGCATAGGCGGAGGGTCAGTACTGAGGGAGTGCTGTACTGTCGGAGTGGCAGTATTGCGGGAGTGCTGCAATGTTGGAGGGGAAGTACTGAGGTAGATTTGCATTGTCACAAGGGCAATACTGAGGGAGCGCTGCACTTTCGGAGGGTCAGAACTGAGGGAGCATCACTTTCAGAGGGGCAGTACTGAGGGAGCTGCACTGTCGGAGGGGCAATAATGAGGGAGCGCTGCACTGTCAGAGGGACAGTACTGAGGGAGCACCGCACTGCCGGAGGGGCAGTACTGAGGGAATGCTGCACTGCCAGATGGACAGTACTAACTGAGCGCTGCACTGTTGGAGGGGCAGTGCTGATGGTGCTGCACTATCGGAGGGGCAGTACTAAGGAAGCACTGCACTGTCGGAGGGGCAGTACTGAGTGAACGCTGCACTGTCGGAGGGGCAATACTGAGGGAGAGCTGCTCTGTCAGAGGGGCAGCACTGAGGCAGTGCTGCTGTGTCGGAGGGGCAATACTGAGGGGGAGCTGCTCTGTCAGAGGGGCAGTACTGAGGGAGAGCTGCTCTGTCAGAGGGGCAGTACTGAGGGAGTGCTGCTCTGTCGGAGAGGAATTACTGAGGGAGTGCTGCACTGTCGGAGGGGCAGGACTGAGGGAGAGCTGCTCTGTCAGAGGGGCAGTACTGAGGGAGTGCTGCACTGCCGGAGGGGCAGGACTGAGGGAGAGCTGCTCTGTCAGAGGGGCTGTACTGAGGGAGTGCTGCACTGCCGGAGGAGCAGGACTGAGGGAGCGCTGCACTATTGGAGGGGCAATACTGAGGGAGCGCTGTACTGTCAGAGGGGCAATACTGAGGGAACGCTGCACTGTTGGAGGGGCAGTACTGAGGAAGCAATGCACTTTCAGAGGGGCAGTACTGAGGGACTGCTGCACTGTCGGAGGGGCAATAATGAGGGAGCGCTGCACTGTTAAGAGAGGCAGTACTGAGGGAGCGCTGCACTGTCAGAGGGACAGTACTGAGGGAGCACCGCACTGCCGGAGGGGCAGTACTGAGGGAATGCTGCACTGCCAGATGGACAGTACTAACTGAGCACTGCACTGTCGGAGGGGCAGTGCTGATGGTGCTGCACTTTCGGAGGGGCAGTACTAAGGAAGCACTGCACTGTCGGAGGGGCAGTACTGAGGGAACGCTGCACTGTCGGAGGGGCAATACTGAGGGAGAGCTGCTCTTTCAGAGGGGCAGCACTGAGGCAGTGCTGCTGTGTCGGAGGGGCAATACTGAGGGAGAGCTGCTCTGTCAGAGGGGCAGTACTGAGGGAGAGCTGCTCTGTCAGAGGGGCAGTACTGAGGGAGTGCTGCACTGTCGGAGAGGAATTACTGAGGGAGTGCTGCACTGTCGGAGGGGCAGGACTGCGGGAGAGCTGCTCTGTCAGAGGGGCAGTACTGAGGGAGTGCTGCACTGCCGGAGGAACAGGACTGAGGGAGCGCTGTACTGTCAGAGGGGCAATACTGAGGGAACGCTGCACTGTCGGAGGGGCAGTACTGAGGGAGTGCTGCTCTGTCAGAGGGGAATTACTGAGGGAGAGCTGCACTGTCAGAGGGGCAGTACTTAGGGAGTGCTGCACTGCCGGAGGGGCAGGACTGAGGGAGCACTGCACTATCAGAGTGACAATACCGAGGGAGCGCTGCACTGTCGAAGGGGCAATACTGAGGGAGCACTGCACTTTTGCAGGATCAGTACTGAGGGAGTGCGGCATAGGCGGAGGGTCAGTACTGAGGGAGTGCTGTACTGTCGGAGTGGCAGTATTGCGGGAGTGCTGCAATGTTGGAGGGGAAGTACTGAGGTAGATTTGCATTGTCACAAGGGCAATACTGAGGGAGCGCTGCACTTTCGGAGGGTCAGAACTGAGGGAGCATCACTTTCAGAGGGGCAGTACTGAGGGAGCTGCACTGTCGGAGGGGCAATAATGAGGGAGCGCTGCACTGTTAAGAGAGGCAGTACTGAGGGAGCGCTGCACTGTCAGAGGGACAGTACTGAGGGAACACCGCACTGCCGGAGGGGCAGTACTGAGGGATTGCCGTACAGTCAGAGGGGCAGTACTGAGGGATCGCTGCACTGTAGGAGGGGCAGTACTGAGGGATCACTGCACTGTTGGAGGGACAGTACTGAGGGAACGCTGCACTGTCAGAGGGGCAGTACTGAGGGAGCGTTGCACTTTCAGAGGGACAATACTGAGGGAGCGCTGCACTGTCAGAGGGATAGTACTGAGGGAGCGCTGCACCGTCGGAGGGGCAGTACTGAAGGAGCGTCGCACTGTCAGAGAAGCAGTAATGTGGGAGCGCTGTACTATCGGAGGGGCAGTACTGAGGGAGCGCTCCACTGTCAGAGCATTAGTACTGAGGGAACGCTGCTCTGTCGGACGGGAATTACTGATGGAGAGCTGCAGGGGAATTTATAATGGGGAACAAAGAAATGGCAGACCAATTAAATACATATTTTGGTTCTGCCTTCACAAAGGAGGACACAAATAACCTCCCAGAGATGTCGGGGAACATAGCGTCTGATGAAAGGGAGGAACCGAAAGAAATCAGTATTTGTAGGGAAATGGTGTTAGGGAAATTGATGGGATTGAAGGCCGATAAATCCCCAGGGCCTGATAATCTACATCCTAGGGTACTTAAGGAAGTGGCCCTAGAAATAGTAATGCATTGCTGATCATCTTCCAACATTTGATGGAATCTGGAACAGCACCCATGGGTTGGAGGGTAGCTAATGTTACCCCACTATTCAAAAAAGGTGGTAGAGAGAAAACGGGGAATTACAGACCAGTAAGCCTGACATCGGTAGTGGGGAAAATGCTAGAGTCCATTATAAAAGATGTAATAGCAGAGCACTTAGAAAACAGTGACAGGATCGGACAAAGTCAACATGGATTTACAAAAGATAAATCATGCTTGACTAATCTACTGGAATTTTTTGAGGATGTAACTGGTAAAATAGAATAGGGAGAACCAGTGGATGTGGTGTATTTGGACTTTCAGAAGGCTTTTGATAAGGTCCCGCATAAGAGATTAGCGTGTAAAGTTAAGGCACATGGGATTGGGCGCAAGGTATTGACTTGGATAGAGAACTGGTTGGCAGACAGAAAGCAAAGAGTTGGAATAAACGGGTCTTTTTCCGAGTGGCAGGCAGTGACTAGTGGGGTACCGCAGAGATCGGTCCTTGGACCCCAGCTATTCACAATATGTATAAATGATCTAGACAAGGGAACTAGGTGTAATATCTCCAAATTTGCAGACGACACAAAGCTGGGTGGGCGTGTGTGCTGTGAGGAGGATGCCGAGAAACTCCAGGATGATTTGGATAGGTTGGGTGATTGGGCAAAAGCATGGCAGATGCAATATAACGTGGATAAATGCGAGGTTATCCACTTTGGTGGCAAAAACAGGAAGGCAGATTATTACCTGAATGGCAATAGATTGGGAGAAGGGGAAGTGCAACGAGACCTGGGCGTCCTTGTGCACCAGTCGCTGAAGGTAAGCATGCAGGTGCAACAGGCAGTTAAGAAGGCAAATGGTATGTTGGCCTTCGTAGCGAGAGGGTTTGAGTACAGGAACAAGGATGTCTTGCTGCAGTTGTACAGGGCCTTGGTGAGACCACATCTTGAGTATTGTGTGCAGTTTTGGTCGCTTTATCTGAGGAAGGATGTTCTTGCCATGGAGGGAGTGTAGCGAAGATTCACCAGACTGATACCTGGGGTGGCAGGAATGACGTATGAGGAGAGATTGGGTCGATTGGGCTTATGCTCGCTGGAGTTTAGAAGAATGAGAGGGGATCTCATTGAAACTTATAAAATTCTGACACGACTGGACAGACTAGATGCAGGAAGGATGTTCCCGATGGTCGGGGAGTCCAGAACCAGGGGTCACAGTCTAAGGATAGGGGGTAAGCCATTTAGGACAGAAATGAGGAGGAATTTCTTCACCAAGAGAGTGGTGAACCTGTGGAATTCTCTACCACAGAAGGCAGTTGAGGCCAATTCATTAAATATATTCAAGAAGGAGTTGGATATATTTCTTAAGGCTAAAGGGATCAAGGGATATGGGGAGAAGGCAGGGACAGGGTACTGAATTTGGATGATCAGCCATGATCTCATTGAATGGCGGAGCAGGCTCGAGGGGCCGAATGGCCGACTCCTGCTCCTATCTTCTATGTTTCTATGTTTCTCCCCGGTGCCCTGGGCCAATATTTATCCCTCAATCAACATCACTAAAACAGATTATCTGTTCATTATCACATTGCAGTTTATGGGATCTTGCTGTGTGCAAATTGGCTGCCGTGTTTCCCTACATTACAACAGTGACTATACTTCACAAAGTACTCCATTGGTGTAAAGCACTTTGGGACGTACTGAGGTGGTGAAAGTGCTGTAGAAATGCAATCTTTCTTTCTGACTGTTTTGATACTCACTCCATAAGTCCAATCATCGCCATATTTTTCTGCAGTTTCTCATTCAGAAATGAAAACTTCTTGTTCAACTGCATATTGCGCAAAACCAGTGTGTCAACAAATGATGGACACACCACGTTTACTCGAACTCCTTGTTTCTCAAAGCTGGTCAACTGAAAGCAGAAATTCTATGTCATAAAGGCTGTTAAAATGCATACGGGATAAATAGAGGCTGAGAGAACAAGGCCAGGAAGTTATGCTAAACCTTTATAAATCTCTGGTTCGGCCCCAGCTGGAGTATTGTGTTCAATTCTGGGCACCGCACTTTAGGAAGGATGTGAAGGCCTTGGAGAGGGTGCGGAGGAGATTTACCAGAATGGTTCCAGGGATGAGGGACTTCAGTTATGTGGAGAGACTGGAGAAGCTGGGATTGTTCTCCTTTGAGCAGAGAAGGTTAAGAGGAGATTTGACAGAGGTGTTCAAAATTATTAAGAATTTTGATAGAGTAAATAAGGAGAAACTGTTTCCAGTGGCAGGAGGGTCGGTGACCAAAGGACACAGATTGAAGGTGATTGGAGAAAGAACCAGGGGGGAGATGGGGAGAATTTTTTTTACGCAGTGAGTTGTTGTGATCTGAAACACGCTGCCTGAAAGGGCGGTGGAAGCAGATTCAATAGTAACTTTCAAAAGGGAATTGGAGAAATACTTGAAGGGGCGAAATTAGCAGGGCTGTGGGGGAAGAGCAGGGGTTAGTGGAACTAATTGGAGAGCTCTTTCAAAGAGCCGGCACAGGCACGATGGGCCGAATGGCCTCCTTCTGTGTTGTATCAGTCTATGATAGAATTTTGTGAGGTAAAGATATCAAGGGATGCGGATCAAAGGCAGGTAAAAAATTGAGGCACAGATCACCCATGATCTAACTGAATGGCGGAACAGGCTCAAGGGGCTGAATGGCCTCCTCCTGTACCTATGTAATAGGATTTAACGACATTCTGACAGGAAGGTCCCAGATCCCAGGTCCCAGATCACAGATCCTGGATCTGAAATCCCAGATCCCAGGTCCTAGATCTGAAATCCCAGATCCCAGGTCCTAGATCCCGGGTGCCAGGCCCCAGGTCCCAGTCTGTACAGAGTTTGGTTATGGGGCCCGGCTGCACTGTCGGAGGGGCTGTGGGAAACTCGGCCTGGGTTCCTGCTCCTGATCAGTATCCGGGAGGCTGCTGGGAGGTGCTTGTGTGTTGGGTCAGGTCCACCTGAGCTGCACTCACTGTCCGACTCATACACCAACACACACACAACGGCCATTCAACACATCCACTCTGATTCCACTGCACAAGCTCGAATTGCCTTGTTAACGTGATTACGGAGCGGTTACTGGGCTCTGTCTCAGCAGCTGATGCTCGTTAGTAGCAGCAGTGCTCTGTGAGCTGAGCGAAGACAGAGGGCTAAAAGTTCGATTAGGCCTGAAAACAGGCATGGGGGATCGCGAAGCGTGATTAGCCTGTGCCCGTTGAAAGTAGTGCAGGCAGAACGCAGCATTGGTGCTGCCTGCTAGTTACCATTGATGCGTGCAGCCCAGCGCTGAAGGCGCTGCTGAGGGCTCAGGAGGGGGCCCAAGTACTAGCTCCATTTCAAGCCAGCCTCCAGTTTTAAATGCAGACCGCGTGCAGTTACGGCTCAACAGGGCAGAGAAAGGGCTCCTAGGTTCTCAGGTGCCGTGCTGGGGGCCTTAGTGCAGGGGTAGGATGGAGGAGACAAGTCCTCTACCCGCAGGAGGCCCTCCAGACCCACCGTCAGAAGACCGTGGGAGCAGAGAGCTGAAGTAGTCATTGCCAGCAGTCTTGCCCAAGGAACTAGATCCAGTGCCGAAAGAAGTTTAATGACCTCACCCGAGTAGTCAAGGTCAGTGAATGCATCTTCAAAAGCCGAATCCCACCAACTGCACCACCAGCCTCACACACTGCTCAATGCACCACACCCCCATCACTCACCGACCCACAATCTCAAGGCACACCTCACAATCATAGCTTCACCTCAGCCTCACACATTTACTACTGCTGCAAGCCTCACACCCTCATCACCCAAACACATTGCACCAAACTCACTGCGACACTTCCCTTTCTCTTGCAAGACAAGGTGGCGCATAACAGGAGACAGCAGCAGCTAATGGACAGGGGACAGGCAGGGGACAGGCACGGCTGCATATCCTGACCCAGCTGGAGGAGTCAGTGCTTGACATTATTGGATTGGCCGTCACTGAGGTTATGGCGATCAGCGAGGCTGAAGCCATTCTCCTTCTCACATCCCACTTCCCCCTCATCCCACAATCTCTTCTCACGTACAAGCTGCTGATGGTGTATGCATGCACATCTTGCTTTCCCCCCTCCCCTCACCACAACCCTACCCTTGTGCCTTTCTCCTTTCAGATACCCAAGAATTCCAAGCTTCCCAGCTAGTGCAGGAAGAGCAAGAAGAGAGTGATGGAGAAGAGACACCGTCACTCGATCTCACACTCGCAGGCACCAGCTCAGAAACTGGCATTGCGCCGACTTTAGAGGGTGGTATAGAGGCGGGATCTGTAGGTGGTGAGTCACTGAGCAGGAGTGGGCTGCAGCCAGGGCAGGGGGAAAGGGTAATGCACACTAGGGGCCAGCTCCCCGGAGGGCGAGGGCGCACATTAATTCTGCCGCAGAGGACTCAGATGAGGACTTTGATGGGGCAGCCTTCAGGATAAGGGTGATGGGCATGCACACAGAGATGCTTGATGCATTGGCGGGCCTGCCAGAGAGCCTGTTGTCACTGTCAAGGAGCATTGAGGAGTCCAGCTCCAACCTTGCACTGGGCTTTGCGCAGAGCTTGGAGCCCATAACTCCATGAGTGCACTTGTGGATCAACCATGATGCAGGGTCTGATGGGCAATGTCTCAGCTTCCACTGCAGCACAAGCGGAAGCGACCCAACATCCGAGTGCTGCAGTGGAAGCTCAGCTTGCTGCCATCGTGGCTGGGTTTACCAGTGTGGAAAGGGGCTTGCAGGGTGTCACAGCAGTTCAACAATCTGTCCTCCAACAGATTACCAGGATTGCTGAGGCACTGCCCCTGGGGAGTGGCAGTGGCTCCGTGGAGCATGAACATGCTGTCCCCTCTCGGGGTGACAGCGTTCGTCCTCCCACCACTGCCACTCCACCAGTGCCCTTACTGTTGCCGGTTAGCCAGCCGGCCCAGACTGCTGCCGTCCACGATGAGATGGTGCAGTCCACAGCCGGGCCTTCTGGGTCCAGAGCTGCTCAAGCTCGTACTGCAAGACCATCTGAAGTCTCCCCCACCGAAATTCAGCAGCCATTCGCCAGCCATGCTGCAGCCACTGGTGTAGCACTCTGTAGGAGAACTAGGACAGGTCAAGGCACAGGAAGGACGGGCACTAAGGGAATTCACAAGAGTTATTTGATGTTAAAGATACAAAAGCAAAATACTGCAGATGCTGGAAATCTGAAATAAAAACAAAAAGTGCTGGAAATACTCAGCAGGTCAAGCAGCATCTGTGGAGAGAGAAACAGAGTTGCTGTTTCAGGTCAGGTTTTTTTATTTGTTGTTATGTCGTTTTGCATTGAATGATTTATAAATGTGGAATGTTTGTTTTGCGGCCAAGAGGATGCCGTGATGTTCCATGAAAAATGGATGGTACAGTGGGTAAGTGTTGCGCAATGGTGATCTGGGGTTTAATTCAGGGGAACAAGAGTCTGATGATGTGCTCATGGACAGCCGTCCGGAATGTGGATTTGCAGGCTGCCTCCTCCTCCTCCTCCTCCTCCTCCTCCCAAGGTGGTCATGGAACCCGTGGTGTCAAGAGCTGCATCCTCAGGATGGCCAAGCTGTGGAGGATGCAGCAGACCACCACGAACTGAGACACCCACTCCGGCGAGTACTGGAGGGCTCCTCCTGAGCGGTCAAGGCAGTGGAACCTATGCTGAGACCCCCGATGGTCTGCTCGATGACGTTCCTCGTGGCAGGATGGCTCTCATTATGATGTCAAGGGCAGTCACTGTCACCTCACCTCTGGAATTCAGCTCTTTTGACAATGTTAGGACCAAGGTTATAATGAGGTCGGGAGCCGAGTGGTCCTGGCGGAACCCAAACTCGGCATCAGTGAGCAGGTTATTGATGAGTAAGTGCCGCTTGATAGCACTGTCGACGGCACCTTGCATCACTCTGCTGATGATTGAGAGTAGACTGATGGGGCGGTAATTGGCCGGATTGGATTTGTCCTGCTTTTTGTGGGCAGGACGTACCTGAGCAGCTATGTTCCCTCTAAGCTGTGCGGGCGCACGGCCACACAGCGAGCTTGACTGTGCCGCGCAGTCAAAGAAACCGAGCGCGGACTCGGCTCAGGCTCACAGCGGGGGCTTTAATAACAGAGCAAAATCGCCCTGGCCAAGAAAAGGATCCGATCAGGGAGAGGGGGCCAGTGCTGGGTGGCTTCCCCGTGCCTAACTGGCTCTTGGTCGGTGGGTCTGTGAGCCGGCGGCACGAGGCCAACTGCCCATTGTGTGACAGGCTCTTGGCACCAAATCACACCTTGGTTTGTCCCCCATCTCCCCTGGCACCTTCTCCCCCTTTGACCATCTCACCTTATTCCACCCCTCTCACCTCTCATTTAAAATTCTCGTTCTCTACCAGCCACCCAAGTAGCATAAAAATTTATCAATGAGATATCTTCACTGCTTTCCTCTCTTACCGAACGATTTCTCATCCTCGGTGATTTCATCCTCCATCTCAATTCATCATGCTCTCTCTCCTCTGAGTTCACTGCCCTCCCAGCCTCCCTTAATCTCTGCCTCCATGTGAACTCCCCAACCCATATTCATGGCCACTCCCTCGACTTTGCCATCTCTCGTGGCCTCGCTACCAATGTTCCCTCTAACTTTCGCGCGCAGGGCTGCACAGTGAAATAAACCGTCCGCACGCTCGGCTCAGCCTCACAAAGACTGATGACCCTCCGAGTGAAAACATTTCTCCCCATCTTGATCCCCGGGCTGGGCAACAGGAGTGGAGGGAGGGAGGGAGGTGTTCACAGGGTAACCGGGACCGCCGGTGACTGGCGAGAGGCGAGCGAGCAGTGGGTGCGCCTTGCAGCGCTGCAGGACGGGACGGGACGGTTGGGTTCTCTGTAACACTCCCGTGTTTAAGACTTGCCTCCCTCCCACCTCTTACTTCTGCACCGATTGATATTAACGCATCGTTTTTAAAATAATTTATAACGACATTTTGCACCGCACAAACTTTTATTGCAAAGTTTAATGTGCACAGAATCTGCATTAAAAGGCTATTGGAATAAATCCTGGGCCAACCACAAAACCACGGTGAATATCCTGTGTTTAACGGCAGCGGCTGAACATTAAACTCTGCTTAAACTCAAAGGTTAGTTAAATTACACAACCCCCTCTCTCCAAAATTCAGGAATATTGCTGCTGCCCTTGGTCCCTTGTACCCCTAGCACTTTGTTGTGCTGCTCGAGAGTGTTGCATTTCACAGAAAAGGAAAAGAGCTAAAGCCAGCACAATGAAGGGTTCGCCCGTCACGAATGACTATTGCCTTTCTCCACCAGCCTGTCAACCGTGATGAAAATTTTAAAATGCTGTATCTAAATGCTTTTATTTAGTAAACCGCTGGAAAGATGAGAAGAGAAAAAGATTCTAAAAATTGAGAGCGAGTTTAGTGGCGGATGGACAGTCAATGTCAACATGCTCCGGTTAATCGGCCTTTTGATTCTCTGGAGTCCGATTGGCACTGGATGTGAATACCTAGTTCAGAGTGGATGCAACAATCAAGTTGGACTGTTGTAACCAGGGCTAGAATTGATGATGTGTTTCGAAGGGGCTTCAATGCAATCAATGTGGAAATGTGAATTGCCTCACTGTCCCCCAACTTCCTCCACCCCAACTAAAGAGTTATACAAAATAACCCTCCACCCCAACTAAAGAGTTATACAAAATAACCCTCCACCCCAACTAAAGAGTTATACAAAATAACCCTCCACCCCAACTAAAGAGTTATACAAAATAACCCTCCACCCCAACTAAAGAGTTATACAAAATAACCCTCCACCCCAACTAAAGAGTTATGCAAAATAACCCTCCACCCCAACTAAAGAGTTATACAAAATAACCCTCCACCCCAACTAAAGAGTTATACAAAATAACCCAATCAAAATTTAGAAAAGCAAAATAAAATCAGTTGGAAACAAGTTAAAATTCGTCAAAAGACAAAATAATCCCTTCGAAAATGAAAAAAAAGCAAAAACAAAATAAAATGGCCAAAAACAAGATAAAAACATCAAAAAAGCAAAATAAATCAAAAACAAAGCAAGTGCTAAATCAAAATGTATATGGTTTAAAAATGTTGTTGAAATATTATTTTTATGCTGTCCATTCCATTTAAGTTTGTCTGATACAAGTCTGGTGTTACAACTTCACTTTTCACTCATTGTGAAAGTTTGAGTGGGATTTAGAGACAATAATAATAAAAACATAAGAAAATAAAAAGGAATAACTTTCCTTAATACAATTCTTAACAAGTTCCCAACTCCCCCTGACCAGCATCCATTGTCTGGAACTCCCGCCATACCCGAACCTGCCCTCAACCTGGCTTTGAGCTTGATAAAAGGCATCAGATAGAATCATACAGCACGGGAGGAGGCCATTCGGCCCATCGTGCCTGTGCCGGCTCTTTGAAAGAGCTCTCCAATTAGTCCCACTCCACTGCTCTTCCCCCACAGCCCTGCAAATTTTTCCTTTTCAAGTATTTATCCAATTTGCTTTTAGTTACTATTGAATCTGCTTCCACCGCCCTTTCAAGCAGCACATTCCAGATCACAACAGCTTGCTACATAAAAAAAAATTCTCCTCATCTTGGTTACCGACCCTCCTGCCAGTGGAAACAGTTTCTCCTTATTTATTCTATCAAAACCCCTCAAAACTTTCAACACCTCTATTAAATCTTCTTTTAACCTTCTCTGCTCTAAGGAGAACAATCCCAGCTTCTCTACTGTCTTCCTATTTCCTCAACCGAGGATTTCATTCCACCATCGTTAACATTGCCCTCAGCCGTGTCTGTTCTATTTCCTGCACTTCTGCTCGCACCCCTTCCCCTCCCTCCCAGAACCATGATAGGGTTCCCCTTGTCCTCATCTTTCACCCCGCCAGCCTCCATATGCAAAAAGGATCATCCTCTGCCATTTCCGCCACCTGCAGCGTGATCTCACCACCAAACACATCTTCCCCTCCCCTCCCCTTTCAGCATTCTGAAGGTACCACTACCTCCGCGACACCCTGGTCCACTCCTCTATCACCCCCAACACCACTTCCCCTTCCCACGGCACCTTCCCGTGCAAGCGCAGGAGATGTGGTATATATCAATGATGATCTAGACTTGAATATAGGGGGTATGATTAAGAAGTTTGCAGTTGATATTGAAATCGGCTGTGTGGTTGATACTGAAGAAGGAAGCTGTAGACTTCAGGAAGATATCAATAAATTGGACAGGTGGGCAGAACAGTGGCAAATGGAATTCAATCCGGAGAAGTGTGAGGTAATGCATTTTGGGAGGGCTAACAAGGAAAGGGAATACACATTAAATGGTAGGACACTGAGTAGCATAGAGGAACAAAGGGACATTGGAGTGCATGTCCACAGATCCCTGAAGGTAGCAGGCCAGGTAGGTAAAGTGGTTAAGAAGGCATACGGAATGCTTGCCTTTATTAGCCGTGGCATAGAATACAAGAGCAGGGGGGTTATGCTTCAACTGTATAAAACACTAGTTAGGCCTCAGCTAGAGTACTGCGTGCAGTTCTGGTCACCACATTACAGGAAAGATGTGATTGCACTAGAGAGGGTACAGAGGAGATTTACAAGGATGTTGCTGAGAGTAGAGAATCTTAGCTATGAGGAAAGACTGGATAGGCTGGGTCTGTTTTCCTTGGAACAGAGGAGGCTGAGGGGAGACCTTATTGAGGTGTATAAAATTATGAGGGGCCTAGATAGAATGGATAGAAAGGACCTATTTCCCTTAGCAGAGGGGTCAAAAACCAGGGGGCACAGATTTAAAGTAATTGGTGGAAGGTTTAGAGGGGATTTGAGGGGAACGTTCTTCACCCAGAGGGTTGTGGGGGTCTGGAGCTCACTGCCTGAAAGGTTGGTAGAGGCAGGAGCCTTAACCACATTTAAAAAGTACTTGGATGTGCACTTGGGATGCTGTAACCTGCAGGGCTACGGACCAAGAGCTGGGAAGTGGGATTAGGCTGGAGAGCTCTTTGTTGGCCGGCACGGACACGATGGGCCGAAATGGCCTCCTTCTGTGCTGTAACTTTCTATGATTCTATGACCTGCCCTTTTACCTCCTCCCTTCCCACTGTCCAGGGCTCCAAACACTCCTTCCAGGTGAAACAGCAATTTACTTGTACTTCTTGCAATTTAGTATACTGTATTCGTTGCTCACGATGTGGTCTCCTCTACATTGGGGAGGCCAAACGCAGATTGAGTGACTGCTTTGCGGAACACCTCCATTCAGTCCGTAAGCATGACCCCGAGCTTCCGGTCGCCTGTCACTTTAATTCTCCGCTCCACTCCCACTCTGATCTCACTGTCCTCGGCCTCTTACACTGTTCCAACGAAGCTCAACGTAAGCTCGAGGAACAGCACCTCATCTTTCGATGAGGCACTTTACAGCCTTCTGGACTCAACATCAAGTTCAACAATTTCAGATCATAACCTCTGCCCCTATTTTGTCACATGGCAGCTGTTGATGATTCTGCCATTCCAATTTACACTTCATCTAGATTCATGTTTTGTTTCTTCACTTGTCCCATTACCACCTCCTTTTGCCTTGCACCATTATCCCTTTTGTCATTTAATCTCTCCTGCCTTCCACCCTATCACAGATTTTGCCTTTTGTTCTTTCTTCCCCTCCCCCTTTTCCCTGCCCCTACCCTTGCTTAAAACCTATTACATCTCCAACTTTTTCCAGTTCTGATGAAAAGTCATTGACCTGAAATGTTAACTCTTGCAGGGAACATAAAAACTGACTTTAAAAGCTTCTATAGATATGTGAAGAGAAAAAGATTGGTGAAGTCAAGCATAGGTCCCTTGCAGTCAGCATCAGGGGAATTTATAATGGGGAACAAAGAAATGGCAGACGAATTAAATACACACTTTGGTTCTGTTTTCACAAAGGAGGACACAAATAACCTCCCAGAGATGCCGGGGAACATAGGGTCTGATGAGAGGGAGGAACTGAAAGAAATCAGTATTTGTAGGGAAATGATGTTAGGGAAATTGATGGGATTGAAGGCCGATAGATTGGGAGAAGGGGGAGTGCAACGAGACCTGGGTGTCCTTGTGCACCAGTCGCTGAAGGTAAGCATGCAGGTGCAACAGGCGGTTAAGAAGGCAAATGGTATGTTGGCCTTCATAGCGAGAGGATTTGAGTACAGGAGCAAGGATGTCTTGCTGCAGTTGTACAGGGCCTTGGTGAGATCACACCTTGAGTACTGTGTGCAGTTTTGGTCGCCTTATCTGAGGAAGGAATTTCTTGCCATGGAGGGAGTGCAGCGAAGATTTACCAGACTGATAACTGGGATGGCAGGAATGACATATGAGGAGAGATTGGGTCGATTGGGCTTATATTCGCTGGAGTTTAGAAGAATGAGAGGGGATCTCATTGAAACTTATAAAATTCTAACAGGACAAGACAGACTAGATGCAGGAAGGATGTTCCTGATGGCGGGGGAGTCCAGAACCAGGGGTCACATAAGGGGTAAGCCATTTAGGACAGAGATGAGGAGGAATTTCTTCACCCAGAGAGTGGTGAACCTGTGGAATTCTCTACCACACAAGGCAATTGAGGCCAATTCATTAAATATATTCAAGAAGGAGTTAGCTATATTTCTTAAGGCTAAAGGGATCAAGGGATATGGGGAGAAGGCAGGGACAGGGTACTGAGTTTGGATGATCAGCCATGATCTCATTGAATGGCGGAGCAGGATCTAGGGGCCGAATGGCCTACTCCTGCTCCTATCTTCTATGTTTCCATGTTTCTATGTTTCTAAGAAGGCTGAGGGGTGACCTAATAGAGGTCTTTAAAATCATGAAAGGTTTTGATAGAGTGGATACAGAGAGAATGTTTCCACTTGTGGGGAACAGCATAATTAGAGGCCATCAATATAAGATAGTCACCAAGAAATCCAATAGGGAATTCAGAAGAAACCTCTTCACCCAGAGAGTGGTGAGAATGTGGAAATCACTACCACAGGGAGTGGTTGAAGCGAATAGTATCGATGCATTTAAGGGGAGGCTAGACAAGCACATGAGGGAGAAGGGAATAGAGGGTTATGCTGATAGATTTAAGACAGGAGGAGGCTCGAGTGGAGCATAATCACCGGCATGGACTGGTTGGGCTGAATGGCCTGTTTCTGTGCCGTATATCTTATGTAATCCTATATTTAACAGGGCTATATTGAATTTCTCCCCCTAGCAATTTCCTGACAACAGATGTGAGGCTAGCTGGTCTATAATTCCCTGGTTACCCTCTCTCCCGGTTAAGCAGCGCCTCGATTTCAAAATCCTCATCCTTGTTTTCAAATCCCTCCTTGGCCTCGCCCCTCTCTATCTCTGTAACCTCCTTCAGCCTCACAACCCCCACCCCGCCCACCCCCCCGAGATACCTACACTCCTCTAATTCTGCCCTCTTGAGGATCCCTGATTATAATCGCGAGGGAAATTAGAGAAGCGTGCAATAAGAGCACAGCTGTCATCATAGGTGACTTTAACTTACATATAGATTGGACTAGCCTAATCAGTAAAAATAATGAGGAGGAGGAATTCCTTGAGTGTTTAAGGGATGGTTATCTGGATCAATATGTCGAGGAACCAACTCGGGAACAGGCTATATTGGACTGGGTACTGTGCAATGAGAAGGGACTAATCAGTAATCTTGTTGTACGGGGACCCTTGGGTCAGAGCGATCATAACATGATCGATTTCTCACTCGAAATGGAGAGCGAAGAAATTGACTCAGAGACTAAGGTCCTGAATTTAAACAAGGGGAATTATGATGCCATGAGACGGGAACTGAGTAGGTCTGATTGGACAACGTTCCTGAGAGGACTGGAGGTAGATAAACAATGGCAAACATTTAAAGATAGAATGACAAAATTGCAAAAATTGTTTATACCAATCTGGCATAAAAGGAAATCTAAAAAGGTGACTCAACCGTGGATAACAGGGGAAATTAGAGACAGCATAAAATCCAAAGATAGGGCGTATAAAATAGCCAAAAAAAGCGCCAGAGCGGAAGATTGGGAACAGTTTAAGATAGAGCAAAGGAGGGCAAAGGGCATGATCAAGAGGGGCAAAATAGCTTACGAAAATAAGCTGGCGGAAAATATAAAAACTAACTCCAAAAGCTTTTATAAATATATCAAAAGGAAAAGACTGGTGAAAACCAAAGTTGGTCCATTGCAGTCAGATACGGGGGAATATATAATGGGAAATAAGGAAATGGCAGATCAACTAAATGCATACTTTGGGTCAGTCTTTACGAAGGAAGACACAAAAAACCTCCCTGGGATATCGGGAAAAATAGGGACATTGGCAAAGGAGGAACTGACGCAAATCAATATCTCTAAGGATATGGTGTTAAGGAAGCTAAAGGGATTGAAGGTGGACAAATCCCCAGGGCCTGATAACATGCATCCTAGGGTACTGAAGGAGGTGGCCCTAGAGATAGCGGATGCACTAAGGATGATTTTTCAGAATTCATTAGACTCGGGAACAGTGCCGATGGATTGGAGGGTAGCTAACGTTACCCCACTATTCAAAAAGGGGGGTAGGGAAAAAGCAGGTAATTACAGACCTGTAAGCCTTACATCAGTTGTGGGCAAAATGCTGGAGTCCATCATTAAGGATGAAATAGCGGAGCACTTAGCAAATGGGGACAGGATAGGACAGAGTCAACATGGATTTACAAAGGGTAAATCGTGCTTGACTAATCTATTGGAATTTTTTGAGGGAGTAACTGGTAGAATAGATGGGGGAGAGCCAGTAGATGTGGTGTACCTGGACTTCCAAAAGGCCTTCGATAAGGTCCCACATAAAAGATTAGCATGGAAAATTGAGGCTCATGGGATAAAGGGGAAAGTTTTGGCGTGGATAGGGAACTGGCTGTCAGATAGAAAACAGAGAGTTGGAATAAACGGCTCATTTTCTGAATGGCAGGCAGTAACAAGTGGGGTACCACAGGGATCTGTCCTGGGCCCCCAGCTGTTCACAATTTACATTAATGACCTGGATCAGGGAGTCGGATGCAGCATTTCCAAATTTGCAGACGACACTAAACTAGGAGGTGGGGTGGGCTCAGAGGAAGAGACCAGGAAGCTCCAGAGCGATTTGGACAGACTGGGCGATTGGGCGGATAAATGGCAGATGCACTATAATGTGGACAAGTGCGAAGTTATCCACCTTGGGTGCAGGAACGGGAGGGCAAATTATTATTTAAATGGCAATAGATTGGGAGAGGGGGAAGTACAGAGAGACCTGGGTGTTCTTGTACACCAGTCACTGAAGGCGAGCATGCAGGTGCAACAGGCGGTCAAGAAGGCAAACGGTATGCTGGCCTTCATAGCAAAAGGGTTAGAATACAGGAACAGGGATACCTTGCTGCAGCTGTACAGGGCACTGGTGAGACCACACCTCGAGTACTGTGTACAGTTTTGGTCGCCTCATCTGAGGAAGGATGTTCTTGCCATGGAGGGGGTGCAGCGGCGATTCACCAGGCTGATACCAGGAATGGCGGGAATGACCTATGAGGAGAGACTATGTAGTTTAGGGATGTACACACTGGAGTTTAGAAGATTGAGAGGGGACCTCATAGAAGTGTATAAAATTCTGACAGGTCTAGACAGACTGGATGCAGAAGGAATGTTTCCCTTGGCGGGTGAGAACAGAACTAGAGGACATAATTTAAGGATAAGGGCTAAACCATTTAGGACAGAGATGAGGGGGAATTTCTTCACTCAGAGAGTGGTGAACCTGTGGAACTCATTGCCACAGAGGGCAGTGTACGCCAACTCATTAAATATATTTAAGAGGGAATTAGATATATTTCTACGGGCAAAAGGGGTTAAGGGTTACGGAGAGAAGGCGGGGACGGGATACTGAATTAAAGGATCAGCCATGATCTCATTAAATGGCGGAGCAGGCACGAAGGGCCGAATGGCCTACTCCTGCTCCTATCTTCTATGTATCTATGTAACCTTTGGTGGCCGTGCCTTCAGCTGCCTGGGCCCTAAGCTCTGGAATTCCCTCCCTAAACCTCTCTGCCTCGCTACCTCTCTCTCCTCCTTTAAGACTCTCCTTAAAACCTATTACTTTGACCAAGCATTTGGTCACCTGCTCTAATTTGTCCTTATGTGGCTCGGTGTCAAATTTTTTGTCTTATAATACTCCTGTGCAGCACCTTGGGACGTTTTACTACACTAAAGGTGCTATGTAAATACAAGTTGCTGTTGTTCAGCAGGACAGCCAGGGTGTTGTTGGGGCCCACAGCCTTTGCTGTATCCAGTGCGCTCAGCTGTTTCTTGATATCACGTGGACTGAGTCGAATTGGCTGAAGACCGGCTCCTGTGATGGTGGGGAGCTCAGGAGGAGGCCAAAGGCATCATCAACTCGGCACTTCTGGCTGAAGATAGTTGCAAATGCTTCAGCCTTGTCTTTTACGGTGACCTACTGGGCTCCACCATCATTGAGGATGGGGATATTCATGGAGCCTCTTCCTCCCGTCAGTTGTTTAATGGCCCACCACCATTCACGATTGGATGTGGCAGGACTGCAGAGCTTTGATCTGATCCGTTGATTGTGGGATAACTTAGTTCTGTCTATAGCATGCTGCTTCCACTGTTTAGCATGCATGTAGTCCTGTGTTGCAGCTTCCCCAGGTTGGCACCTCATTTTTAGGTATGCCTGGTGCTGCTCCTGACATGCTGTTCTACACTCCTCATTGAACCGGGGTTGATCCCCTGGCTTGATGGTAATGGTCGAGTGAGGGATATGCCGGGCTATGAGGTTACAGATTGTGGTGGAATACAATTCTGCAGCTGCTGATGGCCCAAAGCGCATCACGGACACCCAGTTTTGAGCTGCTAGATCTGTTCTGAATCTTATCCCATTTAGCACGGTGGTAGTGCCACACAACACGATGGAGGGTGTCCTCAGTGTGAAGACATGACTTCATCTCCACAATGACTGTGCGGTGGTCACTGCTACCAATACTGTCATGGACAGACGCATCTGCAACAGGTAGATTGGTGGGGACGAGTTCAAGTAGGTTTTTCCCTCGTGTTGGTGAAGGCATCATGACTGCTGCCAGGATAGCGGGCATTCACCACCATGATGAGCTGGGCGTGGTCGCACACCAACTGCACATTAAGTGAGTGTTACCCTTTGCAGTTATGGAACATCTCACCATTGAGATGCGGCGCCCGCAAAGCT
This sequence comes from Somniosus microcephalus, assembly GCF_052327205.1. Lineage (NCBI taxonomy): Eukaryota > Metazoa > Chordata > Chondrichthyes > Squaliformes > Somniosidae > Somniosus > Somniosus microcephalus. The sequence continues at coordinate 271,949,801 of NC_140994.1, forward strand.
ACATGTGTGCAGTTGATGGCAGCTTCCACCATGGGGAAGTCCGATATCCTGGCAAAGCCACGTGCGCGCTCCTCCTGCTTCTCCCTGTTTAGAGAGAAGCCAATGATTTCCCCTCTCCTAGCGTACAGAGCCTCTGTGACCTTTCGACTGCAACGATGGATGGCGAACGGCGAGGTGTTTGCTATGTTGCCTGTTTAAGCCTGGAAGAATCCAGTGGCAAAAATATTCAGGGCCACGGTCGCCTTGAGGGCCACTGGCAGTGCCACCATTGGCCTGCTCGGACGCTGCAGGGCTGGTTCCAGGAGGTGGCAGAGTTCTGTGACCACCTCCTTGGTGAAGCGGAGCTGCCGACCACACTGCTCCTGGTTTAGGTGCAGGTAGGAGAAGGGCTCCCTGAAGACCCTAGGTGGGTAAGGCCTTCTGCTGAGAGCCCCCCTCCCCCTCCTCACTCTGCGAGCAGCTTGTTTGCTTTGCTGCCTCTGCTCGAGCTCTCTGTTGTGCTGCAGCACGAGGGGGACTGTGAGTAAGTGGTGCAGTCAGAGGCCTTTCAATCACAGCCAAGGCCTTCCCAATGTCCAGCAGCACTCCCCGCAAACTTCAACAATGTTTGAAATCTCTTCCAGCAACCCAGTACTCCTACAAGCTCTGCAAGAGCCAGTATAAAACCAATAATCAACTTACCTGCAAGTTGTTGATGATCCCTTTAAATAGAGCTGGTGCGGGTTCCCGACTCCCTCATGCAGCCGAGCACACGTTCAGCTGTGCGTGTTTAGGAGAAGCCGTTAAATGGAGTGGTGACGTTGAAAATGGCAGGTCGTGCCTCAAGTCAGCGGTACGTGCTGACCGACATCATGATCTGCCTACTCTGCACACTGCCGGCGCACGCACGTACCGCCCGCGCTATTGCCCTCACCAAGATGGTGGACAGCGCGGACCACGCCAGAAGTAGGCGGAAGCGAGGTGGACACTTTTAAAAACGACCATAACTACTGGCGCTAAGGTGCCGAATTTTGTGGCCAGCGTCTACACTGGACTTTCACTCAGTCTCTCTTACCTCCTTCCCCCCCGAGTTTAGTAAAATGTTCCATGGCCCACAAACCCTTCCCAACATGATGATTCCCATCCTTCCCTGGCCAGCTCCACCATCTCAGTAAGGATTGTCACACACAGACTGAACAATACTTACAGAAATAGCTTTACTGAATCCCACCATTCCATACTTGGAGGCTGTGTAAACAGGTCCAGCGTCAAAGGGGGACAAACCTGTTTAAAATGGGACAGCAGAGAGAGAAAGATCAGATAGAAACATGTGACTACAACACAGACAATGAATCAGCACAAATCCAATGGATCCCACAACTGTTGTCTGTCACTGTGGAAACACTAATAACATTCTGGGCTAATCAGTGGGAAGTGACGTCGTGCTCTGGAAACCGACACTGGGCTCCGACACCGAGAACCGACACCGGGCTCCGACACCGAGAACCGACACTGGGCTCCGACACCGAGAACCGACACCGGGCTCCGACACCGAGAACCGACACCGGGCACCGACACCGGGCTCCGACACCGAGAACCGACACCGGGCACCGACACCGGGCTCCGACACCGGGCTCCGACACCGAGAACCGACACTGGGCTCCGACACCGAGAACCGACACCGGGCTCCGACACCGGGCACCGACACCGAGAACCGACACTGGGCTCCGACACCGAGAACCGACACCGGGCTCTGACACCGGGCACCGACACCGGGCTCCGACACCGGGCTCCGACACTGGGCTCTGACACCGAGAACCGACACCGGGCTCTGACACCGAGAACCGACACCGGGAATCGACACTGGGCTCCGACACTGGGCACCGACACTGGGCTCCGACACCGGGCTCCGACACTGGGCACCGACACTGGGCTCCGACACTGGGCACCGACACTGGGCTCCGACACCGGGCTCCGACACCGAGAACCGACACTGGGCTCCGACACTGGGCTCCGACACCGAGAACCGACACCGGGAATCGACACTGGGCTCCGACACCGGGCTCCGACACCGAGAACCGACACCGGGCTCCGACACCGGGCACCGACACCGGGCTCCGACACCGAGAACCGACACCGGGCACCGACACCGGGCTCCGACACCGGGCACCGACACCGGGCTCCGACACCGAGAACCGACACCGGGCACCGACACTGGGCTCCGACACCGGGCTCCGACACCGAGAACCGACACCGGGCACCGACACTGGGCTCCGACACCGAGAACCGACACCGGGCACCGACACCGGGCTCCGACACCGAGAACCGACACCGGGCACCGACACCGGGCTCCGACACCGGGCACCGACACCGGGCACCGACACCGGGCTCCGACACCGGGCTCCGACACCGAGAACCGACACTGGGCTCCGACACCGAGAACCGACACCGGGCACCGACACCGGGCTCCGACACCGGGCTCTGACACCGAGAACCGACACCGGGCTCCGACACCGGGCTCCGACACCGAGAACCGACACCGGGCTCCGACACCGGGCTCTGACACCGAGAACCGGCACCGACACCGAGAACCGACACCGGGAATTGACACCGGGAACCGACTCCCCGTATTCCCCATTCTCATTGGGCACAGGGGATTTAAAATGGATCTATGTTGTCTGTGGAACTCGGTTAGGTTTGCAATCCAAACGGATGAGTCACATTACACAGCTCATCAGCGGCCAGGGCAGACCCATGCAGAGGAGGATGTCACACAGAAATGCCTCTCCACTGTTACTATTGGAGAAATCTATTGGAGAAATATAACAAACTTATTTCCTTTGAAAATGTAATTTGTTCCAAGTAGAAGTTTTCCAACACAGTTTCCTCATGGGACACAATATACAACAAAGCACATTCACTAATAAACAATTGTTCCTCTACTGATTTTACCTGCCAAGGAAGCTATCTGAACAATCACTCCTCCTGCACCTCCAGTCTCTTTGTTCATGTGCGCTAGTCCCAGATAGGTTCCTCTGATCGTACTGACCTGCAATACAAACAGGAATCACCAGAGTACAGGCACATTCAGATGACAGTACAGACATACACAGGCAACAAATAGTGACACCACTCCCCCTGGCCAGAATGGAGATGCTACGTAAGCAATGGCAACCATTTTAAGAAACAATTCATATTTCACAATGAATATACATTCCCTTAAGGAATAAAAACCCTACGGGAAAAATTGGTCGAACCGTGGCTAACAGCAGAATTAAAGATAGTATTAGATTAAAGGAAGATTTTTATAATGTTGCCAAAAAGAGTAGTAAGCCTGAGGATTGTGAGGGTGGTTGGAGCGGAGACGATCAATGATTCCAAAAGAAAATTGGATCGGCACCGGAGGGAAATAAACTTGCAGGGCTCCGGGGATAGAGCGGGGGAATGGGACTGACTGGATTGCTCTACAGAACCGGCATGGACTCGATGGGCCGAATGGCATCAATCAGTGCTCTAATGACTCTATTTTAGAATTCAGCAAAGGATGATCAAGAAATTGATGGAGAAGATAGAATGTGAGAGTGAAGTAGCAAGAAATATTAAAACACATTGTAAAAGCTTCTATAAGTCTGTCAAAAGGAAGAGATTAGCAAAAGTAAACGTAGGTCCCTTACAGGCTGAGACAGGAGAAATTATAATGCGGAATAAGGAAATGGCAGAAATTAAACAAATACTTTGGCTGGATTTTACCTGCTGAGATGAGTTGGGGGCGGGACTGCTGCCTTCCAGGTTCTAGTCACGCCCCCAGCGACGTCTGACGAATAGACACTATTTTCCCTTGATTGGCCTTCTTAAGACTGCCCTGCGGGCTTGCCGGCCAATTAAGGGAAAACTGGTGTCATAGAGTCATACAGCACAGAAAGAGGCCCTTCGGCCCATTGTGTCCGTGCTGGCCATCAAGCCCTGTCTATTCTAATCCCATTTTCCAGCACTTGCTCCATAACCTTGTATGCTATGGCGTTTCAAGTGCTCATCTAAATGCTTCTTGAGTGTTGTGACGGTTGTTGTGAGGGTTCCTGCCTCTACCGCCCTTTCAGGCAGTGAGTTCCAGATTCCAACCACCCTCTGGGTGAAAAAGTTTTTCCTCAAATCCCCTCTAAACCTCCTGGCCCTTACCTTGAAACTATACCCCTGGTTATTGACCCCTCTACTAAGGGGAAAAGTTCCTTTCTATCAACCCTATCTATGCCCCTCATAATTTTGTACACCTCAAATCAGGTCCCCTCTCAGCCTTCTCTGCTCTAAGGAACACAACCCCAGCCTGTCCAGTCTCTCTTCATAGCTGAAGTGCTCCAGCCCAGGTAACATCCTGGTGAATCTCCTCTGCACCCTCTCCAATACAATCACATCCTTCCTATAGTGTGGCGACCAGAACTGCACACAGTATTCCAGCTGTGGCCTAACCAGCATTTTGTACAGCTCCATCATAACCTCCCTGCTCTTATAGTCTATGCCTCGGCTAATGAAGGCAAGTATCCCATATGCCTTCTTAACCACCTTATCTACCTGTCCTGCTGCCAAAATGCATCACCTCACACTTTTCAGGGTTAAATTCCATTTGCCACTGTTCTGCCCATCTGACCAACCCATCTATATCGTCCTGTAGCCTGAGGCTTCCCTCCTCGCTATTTACCACTCCACCAATTTTCGTGTCATCTGCAAACTTACTGGTCATACCTCCTACATTCATATCTAAATCATTAATGTACTACAAACAGCAAAGGACCCAGCACCGATCCCTGCGGTACACCACTGGACACAGGCTTCCAGTCACAAAAACAACCTTCGACCATCACCCTCTGCCTCCTGCCACTAAGCCAATTTTGGATCCAATGTGCCAAATTGCCCTGGATCCCATGGGCTCCTACCTTCTTGACCAGTCTCCCATGCGGGACTTTAGCAAAAGTCTTACTGAAGTCCACGTAGACTACATCAATTGCACTACCCTCATCCACGCATCTAGTCACCCCCTCGAAAAATTCAATCAAATTGGTTAGACATGATCTCCCCCTGACAAAGCCACGCTGACTATCCTTGATTAATCCTTGCCTCTCCAAGTGGAGACTAATTCTGGCCCTCAGAATTTTTTCCAATAATTTCCCTACCACTGATGTTAGGCTCACTGGCCTGTAATTCCCTGGTTTATCCCTACTACCCTTCTTGAATAATGGCACCACGTTAGCTGTCCTCCAGTCCTCTGGCACCTATCCTGTGGCCAGAGAGGTTCTGAAAATTTGTGTCAGAGCCCCTGCAATCTCCTCCCTTGCCTCACTCAGCAGCCTGGGATACATCTCGTCTGGGCCTGGGCATTTATCCACTTTTAAGCCCGCTAAAACCACTAGTACCTCCTCCCTCTCAATGCTAATTTGTTCAAGTATATCACAATCCCCCTGCCTGATTTCTATGCCTACATCGTCCTTCTCCATAGTGAACACAGATGCAAAATATTCATTTAAAATCTCACCTACATCTTCCGGCTCTACACACAGATTGCCACTTTGGTCCCTAATGGGCCCTACTCTTTCCCTGGTTATCCTTTTGCCCTTAATCTATATCTATATCTATATATATAAAGCGGCTCTTCTGTCTGTCCCGATGTCTGTCTGTCCATTCTCTATACGTTTGAAAGTTACAGAGCGTACCGACGCGCGCATCGCCTCAAAAGAAAGCTTGCGATTCCGGACCAGTCATAGGCGTATTTACGTTTCAGCCGGACAAAAATCCCGCCCGCGGTATCCCAAAAACGTTCAGCGTTCCGCTCATTAGCATCTCATTAGCGACCGTGTGACGTCGAGGTCCACCAATCGGACGGCGGGTTCCTTCCTACAGTTGAGTGTCGAGTGACTCGACGATTGACCAATCCTACGCTTCGGTGACCTGACCGGTCGACCAATCGGTGCGTGTGTGGGCGGGCCTTATCCTTCTGAACCGAGGTGAGTGGCCGCCATCTTGATTTTTCACAATTTTTTCCCCCACCCTTTCTGTCTGTTAAGGAACTAAGGTAAATATTTTATTGATGTGTTAGGGAATTAAATAACAATTTAATAGGGGGGGGGGAGAGCCTCGGGAAATTGCGGGGGGGGGGAGAGCCTCAGGAAATCGTGGGGGGGGGAGAGCCTCTGGAAATCGCGGGGGGGCGAGCCTCGGGAAATCACGGGGGGGTGGGGGGGAGAGCCTCGGGAAATCGCGGGGGGGGTGGGGGGGAGAGCCTCGGGAAATCGCGGGGGGGGGCGAGCCTCGGGAAATCGCGGGGGGCTCGCGCCACCCGCACTGACCGCGCATGCGCCGCCCGCACTGACCGCGCATGCGCCACCCGCGAGAGCCCGCTCCCGGTGCCAGCCGCCGCTCAGCATTCCCGCTATCGGAACGGCACCGGACCTCAGGCGCTAGGCAGGGGGAGGGGCCGGAGAGAGGGACAGAGGGGAGCGGGGGAGGGAGACAGGGGAGGGAGACAGGGGAGGGGAGGGAGGGAGAGGAGGGGAGGGGAGGTAGAGGAGGGGAGGGGAGGGAGGGATAGGACAGGGAGAGGACATGACAGGGAGAGGGGGGACACACAGGGGCAGGGAGACCAAGCGCCCCAAAATTGCCCTCGCAACGCGGGGCTCCCCAGCTAGTCTATCTATATATATAAAGCGGCTCTTCTGTCTGTCCTGATGTCTGTCCGTTCTCTATACGTTTGAAAGTTACAGAGTGTACCGACGCGCGCGTTGCCTCAAAAGAAAGCTTGCGATTCCGGACCGGTCATAGGCATATTTACGTTTCGGCCAGACAAAAATCCCGCACCCGGTATCCCAAAAACGCTCAGCGTTCCGCTCATTAGCATCTCATTAGCGACCGTGTGACGTCGAGGTCCACCAATCGGACGGCGGGTTCCTTCCTACAGTTGAGTGTCGAGTGACTCGACGATTGACCAATCCTACGCTTCGGTGACCTGACCGGTCGACCAATCGGTGTGTGTGTGGGCGGGCCTTATCCTTCTGAACCGAGGTGAGTGGCCGCCATCTTGATTTTTCAGAATTTTTTCCCCCACACTTTCTGTGTGTTAGGGAACTAAGGTAAATATATTAATGATGTGTTAGGGAATTAAATAACAATTTAATAGGGGGCGGGGAGAGCCTCGGGAAATCGCGGGGGGGGGAGAGCCTCGGGAAATCGCGGGGGGGGCAGAGCCTCGGGAAATCGCGGGGGGGGGAGAGCCTCTGGAAATCGCGGGGGGGAGAGCCTTGGGAAATCGCGGGGGGGGGGAGCCTCGGGAAATCGCCGGGGGGGGAGAGCCTCGGGAAATCGCGGGGGGGAGAGCCTTGGGAAATCGCGGGGGCGGAGCCTCGGGAAATCGCGGGGGGGGGGAGAGCCTCTGGAAATCGCGGGGGGGAGAGCCTTGGGAAATCGCGAGGGGGGGAGCCTCGGGAAATCGCCGGGGGGGGGGAGAGCCTCGGGAAATCGCGGGGGGGGCGAGCCTCGGGAAATCGCGGGGGGCTCGCGCCGCCCGCACTGACCGCGCATGCGCCGCCCGCACTGACCGCGCATGCGCCGCCCGCGAGAGCCCACTCCCGGTGCCGGCCGCCACTCAGCATTCCCGCTATCGGAACGGCACCGGACCTCAGGCGCTAGGCAGGGGGAGGGGCTGGAGAGAGGGACAGAGGGGAGCGGGGGAGTGGGGGAGGGGGACAGGGGAGGGAGACAGGGGAGGGGAGGGAGGGAGAGGTGGGGAGGGGAGGTAGAGGAGGGGAGGGGAGGGAGGGATAGGACAGGGAGAGGACATGACAGGGAGAGGGGGGACACACGGGCAGGGAGACCAAGCGCCCCAAAATTGCCCTCGCAACGCGGGGCTCCCCAGCTAGTATACTTATAAAACACCTTGGGATTTTCCTTTATTTTGCCCGCCAGTGTTTTTTCATGCCCCCTCTTTGCTCTCCTAATTTCTTTTTTAAGTACCCCCCTGCACTTTCTCTACTCCTCTAGGGCTTCCACTGTTTTTAGTCCTTTGTATCTGCCAAAAGCCTCCCTTTTTTTCCTAATCCATTCTTGTATATCCCTTGACATCCAGGGTTCCCCGGGCTTGTTGGTCCCACCCTTGACCTTTACGGGAACATGTTGGCGTTGTATTCTCTCTATTTCCTTTCTGAGAGACTCCCACTGCTCTGATGTGGATTTTCCTACAAGTAGCTGATCACAGTCCACTTTGGCCAGATCCTGCTTTATCATATTAAAATCGGCCTTCCCCCAATTTAGAACATTTATTTCCGATCCATCTTTATCCTTTTCCATGACTATCTTAAATCTCACCGAATTATGGTCACTGTCACCAAAATGCTCTCCTACTGACACTTCTACCACTTGCCCGGCTACATTCCCTCGAATTAGGTCTCGTATCGCCCCCTCTCTTGTAGGACTTTCTACATGCTGGCTCAAAAAACTCTCCTGGATGCACTTTAAGAATTCCGCACCCTCTAAGCCTTTCACACTCTGACTATCCCAGTTAATATTGGGGAAGTTGAAATCCCCTACTATTATTTCTACACTTCTCTGAGATTTGCCTACATATCTGTTCCTCTATCTCCCCCTGACTGTTTGGGGGCCTATAGTACACTGACTGTTTGGGGGCCTATCGTACACTGACTCTTTGGGGGCCTATAGTTCACTCCCAGCAAAGGTATTACATTTTAGTAAGAAAAATAGGGAGGTCACATATTACTTGGAAAATAAGAATCTAAATGGAGTAGAGGAATAAAGGGATCTGGGAGTACAAATACATAAATCACTAAAAGTTGCGACACAGGTTATCAAGGCCATAAAACAAAAGCAAACCAAGCACTAGAGGTATAGAATTGAAAAGTAGGGAAGTTATGTTAAACCTGTATCAAACCTTGGTTAGGCCACACTTGGAGTACTGCGTACAGTTCTGGTCACCATATTATAAACAGGATATAGAGGCACTGGAGAGGGTGCAGAGAAGATTTACAAGGATGATACCAGAAATGCGAGGGTATACATATCGGGAAAGGATGAACAGGCTGGGTCTCTTTTCTCTTGAAAAAAGGCTGAGGGGTGACCTAATAGAGGTCTTTAAAATTATGAAAGATTTTGATAGAGTGGATACAGAGAGAGAATGTTTCCACTTGTGGGGAACAGCATAACTAGAGGCCATCAATATAAGGTAGTCATCAAGAAATCCAATAGGGAATTCAGAAGAAACTTCTTTACCCAGAGAGTGGTGAGAATGTGGAACTCGCTGCCACAGGGAGTGGTTGAAGCCAATAGTATAGATACATTTAAGGGGAGGCTGGACAAGCATATGAGGGAGAAGGGAATAGGGGGTTATGCTGATAGAGTTAGATGAGGAAAGACGGGAGGAGGCTCGAGTGGAGCATAAACACCGGCATGGACTGGTTGGGCCAAATGGCATTTTTCTGTGCCGTATATCCTATGTAATCCTATGTAATGTAATCTCTCCCTCCAGGAATACAGACCAGGTTTGTATTGATGCATTTCTCCCAGTTGTCTTCATCAAAGATCCCCGCGTTGTTACAAACCACATCCAACCTCTGAAATTTTCCAAGTGTTTTGCTGAAAGCATCTGGAAAAGATAGTAAATGGAGTTAATTTGCAAAGTTTGCAGTGTCCTGGACCAGGCGTTCCCACACCGAGTGAGCTAGGATGGACAATCCTTGCATCCCGCCCCTTTTCCAGGATTGACAGCTAACAGGAGCCCCAAAGCCTGCCAGTGGGTTTGCACCAGGAACCTCCCTCACCCCAAATGTGCCCATAAATCAGGAGGGTTGGAGAGACACTACAACAAGAATGCCGAGAGCCTGAGACTCTACATTAGGAACACCGAGACCCTGAGACCCTACACCAGGAGCAGAGACCCTGAGACCCTACACCAGGAGCAGAAACCCTGAGACCCTACACCAGGAGCAGAGACCCTGAGACCCTACACCAGGAGCAGAGACCCCGAAACCCTACACCAGGAGCAGAGACCACGAGACCCTACACCAGGAGCAGAGACCCCGAGACCCTACACCAGGAACAGAGACCCCGAGACCCAACACCAGGAGCAAAGACCCTGAGACCCTACACCAGGAGCAGAGACCCTACACCAGGAGCAGAGACCCTGAGACCCTACACCAGGAGCAGAGACTCTGAGACCCTACACCAGGAGCACCAATCCCCAAGTCCTCTGTTCCCTCAGTGATATATTTGCAAGTCAGGCTGGTGTGTGACTTGGAGGTGATGGTGTTCCCATGTGCCTGCTGCCCTTGTCCTTCTAGGTGGTAGAGTCCACGGGTTTGGTAGATAGTGCATCATGCAGCCATGTTGCGCCGGTGGTGGAGGGAGTGAATGTTTAAGGTGGTGGATGGGGTGCCAATTAAACGAGCTAGTTGGTCCTGAATGGTGTCGAGCTTCTTCAGTGGTCTTGGAATTCACTCATCCAGGCAAGTGGCGAATATTACATCACACTCCTAACTTGTGCCTTGTAGATGGTGGAAGGTCTTTGGGGAGTCAGGAGATGAGATACTCACTGCAGAATACCCAGCCTCTGATCTGCTCTTGTAGCCACAGTATTTATGTTGCTGGTCCAGTTAAGTTTCTAGCCAATGGTGATGCCCAGAATGCTGATGGTGGGGATTTCATTGATGGTAATGCAAACTTCCTTACCGAGAGAGTGGTGAGAATGTGGAACTCGCTACCACAGGGAGTAGTTGAGGCAAATAGTACAGATACATTAAAAGGAGGCTAGATAAGCATATGAAGGGGAAGGGAATAGAGGGTTATGCTGATAGAGTTAGATGAGGAAAGACGGGAGGAAGCTCGAGTGGAGCATAAGCGCCGGCATGGACTGGTTGGGCCGAATGGACTGTTTCTGTGCCGTATATTCTATGTAATCCGATGAATGTCAAGAGGCAGCGGTTAGACTCTCTCTTTTTGGAGATAATCATTGTCTGGCACTCGTGTGGCGCGAATGTTACTTGCCACTTATCAACCCAAGCTTGAATGTCATCCAGGTCTTGTTGCATGGGGACATGGACTGCTTCATTATCTGAGGAGTTGCGAAAGGAACTGAACACTGTGCAATTAGCAGCGAACACCCAAGAACGAGAATCCCGAAGGGTGTGTTGTCTAACCGGTGCCAGGGTAAGGGATATCTCACGGCAGCTGGAGAGGAAGTTGGAAAGGGAGGGGGTAAATCCAGTTGTCGTGGTCCATGTTGGAACAAACGACATAGGTAGGAACAGGGAGGAGGTCCTGCTGAAAGAGTATCAGGAGTTCGGATCTAAATTAAAAAGCAGGACCTCGAGGGTAATAATCTCTGGATTATTGCCCGAGCCACGTGTAAATTGGCACAGAAACAGATAGATTAGGAGAATTAATACATTGCTAAAGGGCTGGTGTGGGAAAGAGGGGATCCTTTTCTTGGGACACTGGCACCAGTACTGGAACAGGAAGGAGCTGCACCGATGGGATGGGTTCCACCTGAACCGGGACCCGTGTCCTAGCGGAAAGGATAAATAGGGAAGTGGCAAAGGCTTTAAACTAGTAAGATGGGGGGGAAGGACCTACAAGAAACGTAAACAGCCTAACTATAAACAAAGCAGGAAAAGAGAGCTTAGGAAAGAATAAAGTAAGGGAGGACGCTGACGGCAAGGGAGCAGAGAGAGTTATAGAACAGGGCCTAGAAATTCAGTTGCGTTCGCCAGCCGCTAACGCCATAAGAGGGGTAGATTTGCAGCGCTAGGCACTTAGCGCCTGGGCGCAGAACGACCTGCGCCTACGACCAACTTCAGTTGACATTTAGCGCCGGCGCAAAGTGTTTGCGCCCGCTCAGCTGCGCGCGCAGCTTATGACGCCATTTCGTCGTGCAACGCTGTTTGTGCGCCCCAAACCGGAAATTCAGTGGCGCCCGGCCAATGTGGGCGTGGCGCTGTTAAGAACTGTGAAGTGGAACGCAACAGAGGCCCTGTGGGCCTCGGGGAGCGCTAATTAAAGGGCACTTACACTGACCTATAAAGCCCAGCCATTTTGCTGCAATGACTTCAGTGCTTTGGATTTCTGGACAGAGACCAAGGAACAGAGCTTACTGATTTGGGACAACATAGGAGAGGTATTTTTGGCTTCTGGCCAGAGCTTGGAAATTTGAATCATTGTGATTTAACTGTTTGCAAGTTTATTATGGGGGCTGTATGGGGTTCCAACCCTCAGTTCCAGCATTATGTGCGAAGGGCTCGCAGATGCTGTGTGAGAGGGCCAGCCATGCCTAGACGCAGAGGGGCCATCAGGCGTCGGCAACGTAGGCCTTACCCACTCAGGGAATACCGGCAGCAGGTGTCCTATCTCACCATGACTGCCGCGCATTGTGTTAAGAGGCTGCGCTTCAGAAGGGAGGTGGTTGCAGAGATCTGCCAGCTGCTTCACAGAGATCTGCGTCCACAGCTGATGTGCAGGACGTCTCTCTCGGTGGAAGTGAAGGTCACGGTGGCTCTGAACTTTTATGCAAGCGGCTCCTTCCAAGCCGCTGCTGGGGACATAGCGAACATCTCCCAGTTCGCCGCGCATCGCTGCATGCGGCAGGTCACCGATGCCCTTTTCGCGAGGAGACACCAATTCATCTCCTTCCCCATGACCCTAGAGAGGCAGGAGCAGCGTGCAGTCGGATTTGGCAGGATCGCGGACTTCCCCATGGTGCAGGGCGCCATTGACTGCATGCATGTGGCTATGCGGGCACCTATCGACAATGCCGAGAATTACCGCAACCGGAAGGGCTACCATTCCCTCAATGTACAGCTGGTGTGTGACCACAGGCAGCGCATCCTAGCTGTCAATGCCCGCTTTCCAGGAAGCAGCCACGATGCATTTATCCTGCGCCAGACTACTGTGGCTGACATGTTCGAGGCACAGCCTCCACCAAGGGGATGGCTTATTGGGGACAAGGGCTACCCTTTGTGTACATGGCTCATGACCCCTCTCCGCGCGCCCAGGACCCCTGCGGAGGAGGCATACAACGAAAGCCATCAAGCCACAAGGAACATCATAGAGCAAACGATTGGCGTCCTCAAGCAACGGTTCCGCTGCCTGGATCGCTCCGGCGGATCTCTACAGTATTCGCCGGATAGAGTCTCCCAGTTCGTCGTCATTTGCTGCATGCTGCACAACCTGGCTATCCGCAGGACTCAGGCACTGCCACCTCGCGTTGGACCACCACCTCAGGAGGATGAGCAGGAGGACCATGAGGAGGAGGAGGAGGAGGAGGAGGAGTACCAGCCCAGGAGGGAGCCACAAGGTCCAAGGGCCGTCCACCGGCGGCTTATTGAACGACATTTCTAGGCCCCCTGTCAGGGAATGGCTTGTGGCAATGAACGCACCTGAATGCAGCTGCTCCGCAAGCCCTCAGCCGCTTAACGCAACAACCACTGGAAACATGACACCTGAACAAGCTGAATAAATAAAAAGCTTTATTTAACAAACTCAGGGCCCTTCCCACATGAAACAGAAAAACAGACAAGACCCCCAAAAAACAGTCACAAAAATATCTCACTCCCACAACCTGGGGAGGAATAACAAAACTTGCCCATCCAATTGGCCTTCATCCTCGGCCTTACCAAAATAAGCCCCCCCCACAACACAAACACCCCCATATAAAAAAAACCGTTGCCAACACACTCTACTGGGTGTGCCGAGAGGGCGAGTCCTTGTGCAGCCTTGTGCGGCCCCTGCCCGACCTGTTGCTCCACCTCAACCTGGGCCCTGTGGGTGTTGCAAGGCTGGGGGAAGGCTCCTGAGGGGCAGAATGCGTGACGGCAGATGCCCTTGGGGGTCGGCCTAGACGAGGACCGGCCCTGGAGGGGCCGGCTGCTGACTGCTGCAGCTGTGGCTGGGCAGCATCAGTCTCTGCAGCAGCTCGTCGCACCTTGGCTGGGGGAGTTGCAGTGGCGGCTGCAGCAATGGGGGCAAGCTGGCTGATGCCAGGCGCTCGCTGGTCACCAGAGACACTGGCACTCGGCCGGGCTGGCAGTGCAGCAAGCGCAGCAATCTGGTGGAGGCCAGACCGCTGTGCTGCAGCAGGGCGGCGGGTGCCCTGGCGATGCTTCCACGACACAGCGAGTGTGGCAGAAGTGAGTGCCCGAACTGCCCTGGTCTGTGCCCGCATCAGATCAGTGAGTGTCTGCACGGCACCACTCATGAACTCGCGACTCGCGTCCTGCGCTGCCGCGAGTTGCTGGACACCCCTGTCCTGTGCTGCCGCGAGTTGCTGGACACCCCTGTCCTGTGCTGCCGCGAATTGCTGGACACCCCTGTCCTGTGCTGCCGCGAGTTGTTTGACACCCCTGGCCTGTGCTGCCGCGAGTTGTTCGACACCCCTGGCCTGTGAGTCCCCGAAAGCGGCCACACTATGAGCCAGGGACTCAATGGCCTGAGGCAACTGTCCCACAACCCCCATGAACTCCTTGTGGCGGCGCTCAGAATCCGCGGACATTTCATCTAGGAGGCGCACCTCCTGGGCGAGGACCGTCTCCGGACTGGAGGCCGGACTCTCCCTCTGGGGAGAAGGCCGCCGTTCTGCCCAACCCTTCCCACGTGCCTGGACGCCACTGGGCCCAGGAACTGGCCTCCCCTGCAACACTTGCCCCCTCTGGGGAGAAGGCCGCCGTTCTGCCTGACCCTTCCCACGTGCCTGGACGCCACTGGGCCCAGGAACTGGCCTCCCCTGCAACACTTGCCCCCTCTGGGGAGAAGGCCGCCGTTCTGCCCGACCCTTCCCACGTGCCTGGACGCCACTGGGCCCAGGAACTACACCCCCCTGCAGCACTTCCCCCTGGCTCTCCTCCAGGCAAGATGTCTCCCCTCCATTGCCATCCCCTGGCGCAGATGAGGCTTCGCCCGATGTGCCGCCTTCCTGTTGGTCCTCATCGTCCTCCTCTTCCGAGGGACTGGCACTCTCAGCTTCAAGGACCTCCTCCTCACCAGCTGAAAGCAGGAAGGCACAAGAGTAGCTTTAGAGTGAGGACAGGGCGTCAGCGAGGGAGGCATGAGTGGTGGCATTCAGCGCATTGGTCGGACAGTGGCAAAGGATGTAGATCTGATGCACTAGGGGAACGAGAGAGGTCCAAACGGTCATGTCCTTACCATTGGGTCGCAGCACAGGGTCGGCATCTCCAATGGCAACAGGGCCAGTCACCCGGCCACGCATGAGTCGAGCCACGCTCTCCTCCAGCTCACTGAGCTCCTGGAACTGGGCACGGCCTCCCCCAGTGACATTCTGGCTCTTCAAATTCCGGGCCATCTTGGCCTGCAAGAGAAAGGACGGCCTCTAAGTACATTGTGGTGGCCTGTTGTTGTGTGCACTGCCTCCCATGGTGGAATAGCTTGGCC
This sequence comes from Somniosus microcephalus, assembly GCF_052327205.1. Taxonomy (NCBI): domain Eukaryota; kingdom Metazoa; phylum Chordata; class Chondrichthyes; order Squaliformes; family Somniosidae; genus Somniosus; species Somniosus microcephalus. The sequence goes on from NC_140994.1 coordinate 271,965,209, forward strand.
AGTGTGGTGGCCTGTTGTTGTGTGCACTGCCTCCCATGGTCGAATAGCTTGGCCAGTGTGTTAAGTGCAGAAAGTGCTATTGAGGATCATGCCAGTGCCATAGCTGCGGGAGGAGGGCTGGCCATTAGGCCTTTGAGGTCCCTTTGCCCATAATGTGAGGTGCACATGCAAGGATGAGGAGGACACTGGAAAGGGTACTCACCTTGACCATCCGAGTGAGGTCGTTGTACTTCGTGCGGCATTGGTCACCAGTCTTGGGGACATCGCTGTTGACTGACACCCTGTGGGCGATTTTCCTCCAGGCTCTCCTGTACTGCCTCCTGGGAGCCTTCTTGCCACTGTCCGGGCACAAGATCTCTTTGTACCTTTCCAACCCCCTAACCAGCACCCTCAAAGCATGCTGGGAGAAGCGCTGCGCTCGTTCACGGGCCTTCTCCATGGCTTCAGGCGCTATTTGGGTCCACCAGCAGTGTTCAGGCCTAGCTGCAGGGCTCCACTATCCAGGGCGTGGCTGCAGACCAAGTCGACCCTTCCCCCTTTAAGAGCTGGCCGGCGTCAGGGTGTCTGCTGTCAATCAAAACATGACCGCACCTGCGCTGCGCCCGGCCTCGGCGTTATCAGTCCGCACCGCCGGCTTAGCGCCTAAAGATAGGAGTGCAACGCCAGTTTCAGCGCTCGCCCAAACTCTTGGCCAAATCTACTGAATTTCGGCGAACTGACCTGCACTTTCCGGCGGGCGCTAACTTTAGCGACCGCCTGACTTTACCGCCCCAAAAGTGGCTATGCTGAATTTCTAGGCCCAGGAGTCTAAAAAGATGGTTAACATAAAGTGAGAGGAAATCCTATTAAAAATGAGTTAAACTGTCTGTACAACAATGCACATAGAAATAAAATAAAATTTAAAAACATAAAATGTAATAAAACAGGGGAGCTGGAGGCAATCATGCATTGGGAGCAACCAGATATTGCAGGGGTTACTGAGACATGGCTACAGAAGAATCAGGACTGGGAATTAAACATTGCAGGGTATAACACATTTAGAAAAGATAGAGAAGGAAAAAGGGGAGGTGGAGTAGCTGTACTTATTAGGGATAACATAATGGCAGTAGAAAAAAGGGATGTAGATATCAGCAAGACAAAAATAGAATCCATATGGATAGAGATAAAAGATAAAGGATCAATCACACTAATATGTACAGTCTTCAGACCACCTAATAGTGGAAGGGAGGTGGAGGACTAAATATGCAGACAAATTAGAGAAATGAGTAAAAAACAGAATAATAATCATGGGGGATTTCAACTACCCTGATATTAATTGGACAGAAGAGGTAGGTAAAGGGGACAAGGGAATGGAGTTCCTACAATGTGCACAGGACTCCTTTCTAACCCAATATGTATAAAGCCCAACAAGGGAGGATTCGCTATTGGATCGAGTAATGGGGAATGAGCTAGAGCAGATAAGAGAAGTAAAAGTAGGGAAACATATAGGCATTAATGACCATAATATAATACGCTTTAGCTCCTCAGATAATGAAGCAGTCCATGCCTGCATGCAACAAGACCTGGATGATGTTGAGGCTTGGGCTGATAAGTGGCAGGTAACATTCGTGCCACAGAAGTGCCAGGCAATGACTATCTCCAACAAGCGAGAGTCTAACCACCTCCCCTTGACATTCAATGGCATTATTATCGCTGAATCCCCCACCATCAACATCCTGGGGGGTCACCATTAACCAGAAACTTAACTGGACCAACCACAAATACTGTGGCAACAAGAGCAGGTCAGATGCTAGGTATTCTGCAGCGAGTGTCTCACCTCCTGACTCCCCAAAGTCTTTCCACCATCTACAAGGCACAAGTAAGGAGTGTGATGGAATACTCTCCACTTGCCTGGATGAATGCAGCTCCAACAACACTCAAGAAGCTCGACACCATCCAGGAGAAAGCAGCCTGCTTGATTGGCACCCCATCCACCACCTTAAACATTCAATTCAATTTCAATTCAATTCAAATCGCTTTATTGGCATGACAAGGTACATCTTATGTTGCCAAAGCATCGAAAAACATTCATGGTTGAACACATAAATACAGATCTATCCATGCAGTGTATAAACAGATATATCCCTGAGTGTATAAATATACATTCATATAATTTGTATATACTCTTTTCTTATATTTAGTGGTTGTCCCTCTGTTATGGCAAGCTGTAACATAGTGTGCCGCTAAGTTTACACAATTTCTCTCTTCCCCTAGTAGGTATGGGAGTTTTTGGTCATCAATCAAATTTCTGAATTCCGGGCATATTTTTTTGAATTTTGGGTAGAAATTCTCCCTTATGCCCTGATATTTTCTATAAGCTGTACCGGCGTACCGTGGCTGCAGTGTGTACCATCTACAAGATGCACTGCAGCAACTCACCAAGGCTTCTTTGGCAGCACCTCCCAAACCCGCGACCTCTTCCACCTAGAAGGACAAGGGCAGCAGGCGCATGAGAACACCACCACCTCCAAGTTCCCCTCCAAGTCACACACCATCCTGACTTAGAAATATATCGGCCGATCCTTCATCATCGCTGGGTCAAAATCCTGGAACTCCCTCCCTAACAGCACTGTGGGAGCACCTTCACCACACGGACTGCAGCGGTTCAAGAAGGTGGCTCATCACCACCTTCTCAAGGGCAACTAGGGATGGGCAATAAATGCTGGCCTTGCCAGCAATGCCCAGATCCCATAAGCGAATTTAAAAAAAATGATAATAGAGAAGGAAATAAGTATGATAAAAACCAGGTTAATAGATTGGAGAAAAGCTAATTTTGAGGGGCTGAGAATAGAACTTGGGAAAATAAAATGGGCAACAATATTGGCAAACAACGATGTAGAACAACAATGGGAAACATTTAAAATGGTGTTCAACAAAGTACAGGAAAAATATATTCCACTAAAAGGAAAGACCAAACTAAACACTAATGAGACTCCAGGGATGAATAAAGGGAACAATTGAGGGTAAGGAAAGAACATAAGAAACAGTAGCAGGAGTCGGCCACTTGGCACCTCGAGCCTGCTCCACCATTCAATGAGATCATGGCTGATCCAATCTTGGCCTCAACACCACTTTCCCGCTCTCTCCCCACACCCCTCGACTCCCTTGTAGTTCAAATGTCTGTCAATCTCCGCCTTGAATATATTCAGTGACTCCGTCTCCACAGCTCTCCGGGGTAGAGAATTCCAAAGATTCACGACCCTCTGAGAGAAGAAATTCCTCCTCATCTCCGTCTTAAATGGGCGACCCCTTATTCTGAAACTATGCCCCCTAGTTCTAGATAACCCCACGAGGGGAAACATCCTCTCAGCATCCACCCTGTAAATTCCCCTCAGAATCTTATATGTTTCAATAAGATCACCTCTCATTCTTCTAAACTCCAATGAGTATCGGCCCAACCTGCTCAACCTTTCGTCAACCCCTTCATCCCAGGAATCAACCTCGTGAACCTTCTCTGAACTGCCTCCAATGCAAGTATATCCTTCCTTAAATATGGAGGCCACAACTGTACAAATGGGGATGTTCACTGATGACTGCACAGTGTTCAGCGCCATTCGCAACTCCACAGATAATGAAGCAGTCCATGCCGACATGCAACAAGACCTGGACAATGTTCAAGCTTGGGCTGATAAGTGGCAGGTAACATTCACGGCACAGAAGTGCCAGGCAATGACCATCTCCAACAAGCGAGAGTCTAACCACCTCCCCTTGACATTCAACAGCATTACCATCACCGAATCCCCCACCAACAACATCCTGGGGGTCACCATTAACCAGAAACTTAACTGGACCAGCCACGTAAATACTGTGGCAACAAGAGCAGGTCAGGGGCTGGGTATTCTGCGGCAAGTGTCTCACCTCAGGCTCACAGTGGGGTCTTTAATAACAGAGCAAAATCGCCCCGGCCAAGAAAAGGATCCGATCAGGGAGAGGGGACCAGTGCTGGGTGGCTTCCCTGTGCCTAACCGGCTCTTGGTTGGTGGGTCTGTGAGCCGGCGGCACGAGGCCAACTGCCCATTGTGTGACAGGCTCTCGGCACCAAATCACACCTTGGTTTGTCCCCCATCTCCCCTGGCACCTTCTCCCCCTTTGACCATCTCACCTTATTCCACCCCTCTCACCTCTCATTTAAAATTCCCGTTCTCTACCAGCCACCCAAGTAGCATAAAAATTTATCAATGAGATATCTTCACTGCTTTGCTCTCGCAGCTTCTGCACCAAAAGATTTCTCATCCTCAGTGATTTCAAACTCTTTCTCAATTCATCATGCTCACTTGTTAGAAACCCGGGGTGCCTAAAAATGTATATGGCTACGCGAATAATACTGTGTTTAAATGATTGTATGTTTCTGCTCGAGACAAGTAAGGGGTTAATATATAAGTTATGTTTTACTGGGGAATGTTTAAGTTTCGCTTTCCTGAAAGCTCATATTAGAATTTGAGACAAAATGTCTTCAGTTAGTTAGATTAGATGAGGCATAAACATTCCACACAGGGGCCCTCAGGATGGCCTTGCCTGTTATATCTGTTGTTTGTAAGTTAGGGTTTTGACTTTGTTAATGTATCTTTAATTTGGTCAATGAAGGCCCAACCTATGTTTCTTCCATTATTACTAATAATCATAGTATAACCATATGGAATGTATGCAAGATAGTTTTCTAGATCAGTATGTTGAGGAACCAACTAGGGAACAGGGTATTTTAGATCTAGTATTGTGCATTGAGAAAGGGTTAATGAATAACCTTGTAGTAAAGAGGCCTTTAGGGAAGAGTGACCATAATATGATAGAATTCTATATTGAGTTTGAAAGTGATTTTGTTCAATCTGAAACTAGGGTCTTAAATCTAAACAAAGCAAACTACGTAGGTATGAGGGGCGAGATGGCCAAGGTAGATTGGGAAACTACATTAAAAGGCATGATGGTAGATAAGCAATGGCTATCATTTAAAGAATTAACAAAATTTACAACAAATATACATTCCTTTAAGGCACAAAAACCCCACAGGAAATGTGGTCCAACCGTGGTTAACAAGGGAAGTTAAAGGTAGTATTAGATCAAAGGAAGAGGCTTATAATGTTGCTAAAAAGAGCAGTAAGCCTGAGGATTGGGAGGATTTTAGAATTCAGCAAAGGAGGACCAAGAAATTGATAAAGAAAGGGAAAATAGAATATGAGAGTAAACTAGCGAGAGACTTAAAAACAGACTGTAAAAGCTTCTATAGGTATGTAAAAAGGAACAACATTAGCGAAAGTAAATGTGGGTCCCTTACAGGCTGAGACAGGAGAAATTATAATGGGGAATAAGGAAATGGCAGAGAAATTAGACAAAAAGTTTGTGTCTGTCTTCACGGAAAAAGACGCAAAAAACTTTCCAGGAATAATGGAGAACCAAGGCTCTAGCGAGAATGAGGAACTGAAAGAAATTAGTATTAGCAAAAAAATAGTACTGGAGAAATTAATGGGACTGAAAGCCAATAAATCTTCCGAACCTGGTGGTCCGCATCCTAGGGTTTTGAAAGAGGTGGCTATAAAGATAGTGGATGCATTGGTTGTCATTTTCCAAAATTCCATAGATTCTAGAACGGTTCCCATGGATTGGAAGGTGGCAAATGTAACCCCACTATAGAAGAAAGGAGGGAAAGAGAAAACAGGGAACTACAGACCAGTTAGCCTGATGTCAATAGAGGGAAAATGTTAGAATCTATTATCAAGATCGTGGTAACAGGACATTTAGAAAATAATAGGTTTGGGCAGAGTCAGGACGGATTTATTAAAGGGAAATTGTGTTTGACGAATCTGTTAAGAGTTATTTGAGGTTGTAACTAGCAGAATAGATAAGGGGGAACCAGTGGATGTGGTGTATTTAGATTTTCAGAAGGCATTCGATAAGGTACCACAGAAGAGGTTATTAAACAAAATTAGGGCTCATGGGATTGGGGGTAATATACTCGCATGGATTGAGGATTGGTTAACGGACAGAAAACAGAGAGTAGGAATAAACGGGACATTTTCGGGTTCGCAGGCTGTAACTAGTGGAGTACTGCAAGGATCAGTGCTTGGGCCTCAGCTATTCACAATCTACATCAATGATTTGGATGAGGGGAACAAATGTAATATATACAAATATGTTGATGATACAAAGCTGGATGGGAATGTAAGTTGTGAGGTGGATGCAAGGAGGCTTCTAGAGGAGAAAGACAGGCTAAGTGAGTGGGCAAGAACATGGCAAATGGAATATAATGTGGAGAAACGTGAAGTTATCCACTTTGGTAGGAAAAATAGAAAAGCAGAGTATTTTTTAAAATGGTGAGAGATTGGGAAATGTTGGTGCTCAGAGGGACCTGGGTGTCCTTGTACATGAATCACTGAAAGTTACCATGCAGGTACAGCAAGCAATTAGGAAAGCAAATGGTATGTTGGCCTTTATTACAAGAGGAATTGAGTATAAGAGTAAAGACATCTTACTGCAATTATATAGGGCCCTGGTGAGACCACACCTAGAGTATTATGTACAGTTTTGGTCTCCTTACCTAAGGAAGGATATACTTGCCATAGAGGGAGTACAATGAAGGCTCACCAGACTGATTCCTGGGATGAGGGGATTGGCCTATGAGGAGAGACTGAGTAGACTAGACCTATTCTCTGGAGTTTAGAAGAATGAAAGGTGATCTCATTGAAACATACACAATTCTTTGGAGTCTTGAATGAGATAATCAGACTCGCTTTAATCGGGCAAAGCGATTCTCGACTACAGGGGCGGCTCTGTAGTCCTTCACTCTTTTGTACCTCGGGGACTGAAGGTAACTGCGACCCTGATAATTGATGGATATCCTGTAATAGGCAAGTTTAAGAACGGTAATACTGTAGCGAAGTTAAGATTTATAAGTAGGATTCTCAGTTAAGAATAAGATTGTATTTTTTCTCTTTTTAAAACTGTTAATGTTGCGATTGACTGATTCACCAACTGTAAATTGCATGTCGGTTTTTTTAATAAATCTCTATATATTTTTAGAATTGTCTCATATAAGTTTTCTGTATCAATAACTCGTGAACCCAATCTTTGTATACTCTTTGGTGAAGTGTTACAATTTCTGAAGGAAATCTCCGGAACCTCATAATATCCAGGACTTTACTGTCTGGCTAAACTTATTAAAAGCGCTATCTGGAGGACGGTAACATTCTCGGGTTGTTCCTTTCTTTTAGGGAGAGATAGCCCAGACCTTTAGACCCAATTAAGCGTCTTTAGGATTCGGCTACCTCAACCTTGTGGTAAACCACTGTTGTTGTTGTTGTTGTTACACACTGTTGTACCTATGCATGCCTCAACATGTCTCGGCTGGCTCCACCCACACAGGCCCAGGTATAAAGGTGATTGACCTGCAGCCCCCTGCCTTCTTGGAACCCAGTCAACCACGAGAGGCATGCTCTGTTCTTTGCTAATAAAAGCCTTTAGTTACTCTCTTAACTCTCGGTCTTTTATGAGTAATTGATAGCGCATCAATTTTATTAGCAAAAACAAAATGTCGACATTTGCTGAACAGCAGGCTGCTGCACCAAACGCTGAGCAACAGGAGCTGCTGCACCAAACGCTGAGCAACAGGAGCTGCTGCGAGCCCTCAGACCAACATGCCTGGACCTAGACCCCCAAGAAGCGGGTTCGGCTACCAAATTCGCGCATTGGCTGCGTTGCTTCGAGGCCTACCTGCAAGCCCCAACTGTGACCCTGGACGAAAACAAGTTGGAAATCCTGGCCTCAAAGGTGAGCCACCAAGTTTATACAATAATCCAGGACGCGACGACCTACGCGGCGGCTATCGGTCTGCTAAAAGGGCAATACGCACGCCCGGTAAATACGGTCTATGCCCGGCACCTCTTAAGATCCCGCAGACAGCAGCCTGGGGAATCGGTGGAGGCCTTCCTACGGGCACTACGGATACTCGGCCGAGACTGCGATTGCAAAGAAGCATCAGCCGCAGCACACACGGAGGGACTGATCCGAGATGCTTTTGTTGCGGGTCTAAGGTCCGACTACTCCCGGCAGAGACTGTTGGAAAAGGGAGAAATGGACCTGAGAAAGGCAGTGTCCCTCGCGCTCTCGCTCGACGCGGCCCACAGGAATATGGACGCCTTCTCCCCTAACCGCTCCGCAACGTGGACGCCACAACCTTGGGTCATGGGACCGCCACCTTCAACTGCTGCTGCGATGTCCAAGGCACAGAAATGTTATTTTTGTGGCCAGGCAAAACACCCCAGAGCACGCTGCCCGGCGAGAAACGCTACCTGCTCCGGCTGCGGGAAGAAAGGACACTATGTCAGCACCTGCAAAGGTAAAACCGCTAACGCCAGCAGCGCCGCGTGCGAACCGTGGGGGCAGCCATCTTGTCCGCCATCTTGGACTCCCCCAGCCGCGTGGGGATCGGGGCCATGGGCGCCGCCATTTTGTCCGCCATCTCGGACGTCTCCAACTTAGCGCATCAAACCTTTAGTTGGAGGTGAACATCTGAGAAACACGCCTGATCTGGGATAACCCGAAAGGGGCTCGGACAAGTAAAAATCCTTTCAGCTTGGGCCTCATGATTGAAAGGGTACAAGGCCAGGCCTAGTACCAATCGTGCCAGGGAGGATGGGGACAAAGAGAGATAGGACGAATTCCAATGGAGGAAACTTCAAAATGTAAAAACTAGACAGATAAATTGGCAAAAGATCATGAGACAGCCTTTGAGGGAGGGCTTTCATCCAATAATTGGGACAAAGAACTCAACGCTCCACTGGGTCCTGAGGTTTTGGGGAACCTCTATGGGTTAAATGGTCCTGTCAATAATTTGGCCTCAGGCGCACTCCTAAAAAGAGAATAAAGGTAACGCCCTGAGTGCTTGTCCACAGATGGTGGAGGGGAGAGCCAAGCAGGAGTTGGGCTGGTTGACCGTTCTTTCGAGAGTCATCCCATGTTCACCAGCTCAGAGGTTCTAGACGAGAGGAAGCAAGCCAGAAAACTGTTCACACACACCAGCCGTCTGCCCGATCGGGAACAGTACCAGCTGCTTGTCACGGTTGTATGGTTTTGCTGTATTACTAGTGTGTTATATTCCGTCCTAAACTCTGATTAAACACAATGGCCCAGAACTTCGGGTCTCCACGGGCGAGTACGCACGGGGTACTCACCCATAGGCCCAATGGAAGTGCCGGTTTCCTGCATGCACTGCGCACGCGCAGGAAACCGGCACTTCTGTCCCTCTGAACGAAGGGGTTCAGAGGTTGAACGCGTGCGCGGGAGAGATTGTGCATGCGCATCGAACTTCGTTATTTTTTTTAAAACAGGTTTTCCCGGGAGGGTAAGGCCTGCTTTTTACAAGGTAAGTGGTGAATTAATTAAAATTAAAACATTTTTTCCCCACAGGTTTATTATTTTTAAATACTTTAAAGAAAGGGAAGTTTATTTTTAGCCCCGTTAGAAAATAAAACTATTTTTTCAAAAATTTAAATTATTGTTTAAAGTAGTTATTTTATGTAATTTATAGTTTATTTAAAAAATGTGATTCTTTTTAAAATTTATTTGAAGATTTAGTGATGTTATGGGGCCCGTAGGATTTCTAAGTTTTGACAGGTCTTCCTGTCAGACTTATGAATGGAGCATTCCCTGCTCCGATTGGCTCCCCATGGCCCACGTGATCCCAGGGGACGCATCGAACTAACTGCGCCCCTGGGATATGCAAGCACTGCGCACCGGCAGCTGGAGCAGGCCCCGGATCGGAATTCCACGGGGGCCCACAGCTCAACGGCCGGCGCGCAAGGTAAGTGCAGGTCGGGGGCTTGCACCCGCGGGAAGCCCCCGACCCAAATTTCTGGGCCAATATACCCACCATATTGGTTTGCACTCGATCCTGTTTACCAGAGATACGCGAATCGCTACATGCTCTCCTCTGAGTTCACTGCCCTCCCAGCCTCCCTTGATCTCTGCCTCCATGTGAACTCCCCAACCCATATTCACAGCCATTCCCTCGACTTTGCCATCTCTCGTGGCCTCGCTATCAATGTTCCCTCTAACCTTCGCGTGCAGGGCCGCGCAGTAAAATAAACCGTCCGCACTCTCGGCTCAGCCTCACACAGATTGATGTCTGTGGGAGAACACTTGTATGAGTGATCATCATATCATAAGATTTAGATAAACAATGGAGAGGAGCAAGGAACGATCTAGAGTGGAACTTCTAAACTGGAATAGGACTAACTTCAATGGGATGCAAAAGGATCTAGCCAGGGTAAAATGGAACCAAAGACTGACAGGAAAAACTGTAACGGAACAATGGATGATCTTTAAGGAGGAGATGTTCCAAGTACAGGCTAGGTACATTCCAACATGAGGGAAGGGTAAGGGAACCAAAGCAAGGGCTCCTTAGATGACGAGGGAGATAGGGAAAATGATGAAACAAAAAAAAGAGGGTGTATGATGCATGTCAGGTGAATTCTTCAAGGGAGAACCAGACCAAATACAATAAGTTGAGAGGGGATGTGAAGATGAAAATAAGATTGGCAAAGAGAATATGAGAGTAGAATGGCGGTTAACATAAAAGGGAACCCAAAAATCTTCTACCGGCATGTAAACAGTAAGCGGATAATAAGAGGTGGGATGTGGCCCATTAGGGACAAAGAAGGTGATATATGCTTAGAGGGGCAGGGCAAGGCTAGAATACTCAATGAGTACTTTGTATCAGTGTTTACTAAGGAGGTGGATGCTGACAAAATATCGATAGAAGTGGAAAAGGTAGAAACAATGGAAGGGGTGAAAATTGATAGACAGGATGTACTAGAAAGGCTGGGTAAGCTTAGAGTGGACAGGTCGCCTGGTCCAGATGGCTTGCATCCCACATTGCCAAGGGAATTGGGGGAGGAGATAACGGAAGTGATTGCCATAATTTTCCAATCTTCCCTAGATGCGGGGGAGTTGTCTGAGGATTGGAAAGTGGCAAATGTGACACCATTGTTCAAGAAAGGGTGTAAGGACAATCCTAGTAACTACAGACCTGTCAGTTTAACATCAGTGGTGGGTAAAGTTTTAGAAACAATAATCAAGGAAAGAATTAATGGGGCACTTGCACCTGGCTTTCGGCTTGATAAAAGGTATCAGATAGAATCATACAGCACAGAAGGAGGTCATTCAGCCTATTATGCCTGAGCTCTCCAATTAGTCCCACTCCCCCCTGCTCTTCCCCCACAGCCCTGCAAATTTTTCCTTTTCAAGTATTTATCCAATTCCCTTTTGAAAGTTACTATTGAATCTGTTTCCACCGCCCTTTCAGGCAGCGCGTTCCAGATCACAACAACTTGCTGCGTAAAAAAATGTTCTCCTCATCTCTGGTTACCGACCCTCCTGCCACTGGAAACAGTTTCTCCTTATTTACTCTATCAAAACCCCTCAAAACTTTGAACACCTCTTGTAAATCGCCTCTTAACCTTCTCTACTCTTAGGAGAACAATCCCAGCTTCTTTAATCTCTCCAGATAACTGAAGTCCCTCATCCCTGGTAAAATTCTAGTAAATTCATTTGCGCAATGAACAAAAATAATGAAAAGATCTGAATTTTCTGTTGTTGCTGCTGTTATTGGGTAGGACATTGTTGCTGTTGCTGTTGTTGTTGTCAACTGCCCATGGACAAAAACGTCGCACTCAAATGAGTTTGTCGCCCACCCAGTACAAATAAAAATTAGAGACAGCATTGCCGGAGACCCTACAGCAGAAGCATGGAGACCAGATGTGGAGCATGGACTGGTGCCCGCGCACAGACTGGGGCTGGAATCCTGCGCTCCTGATGGTCAGACCCACACCAGGCTGTACATTTACTCACGGAGCCACTGGGAGTGCGATACAACACTCTTTGTTCTCTATATTGTAATGCAGGAATTCATTCCCTAAATCCGACAGTTCCAACTCCCTTCAACCAGTCTCCCAGTCACTCCATTAACAGATAATCATTGTGCCGATCGGTTAGAGGGGAGAATGAGGATTGTGTTGTAGAAGCCAGGCAGAGGGTGAGCAGGGCCAGGAGATGTTGTTAAGATAAAAGTTGGGGTCTGTACCTTTCAACTGACTCTCAGACGTCACATCGCAGGGAAGGAACAAAACGTTCTCGGCTCCATAGATCTGTTCAAAGGCAGCTTTAGTGGCTTCACCCATTGGTACGTTGATATCTAACAGGCTCACCTAAAGGAGGTCAAAACAAGGTTTCATCCTAAAGGACTTGTAAATTTACATTACATGACACAGTATTTACAGCACAGAAACCAGCCATTCGGCCCAACAGGTCCATGCTCCACCTGAGCCTCTTTCCACCCTACTCTATCTAACCCAATCTGCATATCCTTCTATTCTTTTCCCCCCCTTATGTGTTTGTCCAGCTTCCCCTTAAAATGCATCTATGCAATTCGCCTCAACCACTCCCTGTGGTAGCAAGTTCCACATCCTAACCAGTCTCTGGGTAAAGAAGTGACTCCTGAATTGCTTATTGGATTAATTAGTGACTATCTTATATTTATCACAGTGTAAAGGGCAAAGAGGGGGAGGAATTCCTGAAATATGTACAAGAGAGTTTTCTTGATCAGTGTGTTTCCAGCCCAACAAGGGAAGAAGCAAAGCTGGATCTGGTTCTGAGGAATGAATGAGGGCAAGCGGAACATGTTTCAGTGAGGGAGCATTTGGGGAACAGTGATCATAATATCATCAGGTTTAGAATATTTATGGAAAAAGCCAAGGATAAATAAAATATTAAATTATTCAACTAGAGGAGGGCTAATTTCAGTGAGTTGAAAAGGGATCTGGCTCAGGTGGATTGGAATCAAAGATTGCCGGGTAAAACAGTAAATCAGCAATCCTTCAAAGAGGAGATGGTTCGGGTACAGAGTAGACACATTCCCATGAGGGGGAAAGGAAGGGCATCCAAAGCTAGAGCTCCTTCGATGACTAAAGATATAGGGATTAAATTGAGACAGAAAAAGGAGGTTTATCACAAATGTAAGGTTCATAATACAGTAGAGAACCAAGCTGAATATAGAAAGTACAGAGGAGGTCTAAAAAAGGGACTAAGAGGGGCAAAGAGAGAGTATGAGAACAGATTAGCGGCTAACATAAAAGGGAACCCAAACATCTTTTATAAACATATAAATAGTAAAAGGGTAGTCAAAGGAAGGGTGGAGCCAATTAGGGACTAAAAAAAGATCTTCTTGTGGAGGCAGAGGGTGTGTCTGAGGCACTAAATGAGGACTTTGCATCTGTCTTCACTAGAGGAGGATGCTGCCAATGTAACAGTAAAGGAGGAGGCAGTAACAATATTGGACAGGATAATAATAGATAACGAGGATGTTCTTGAAAATCCCCCGGTCGGGATGGGGAGCATCCTAGGTTATTGAGGGAAGTAAGGGTGGACATTGCAGAGGCTCTGGCCACTCTTCCAATCCTCCTCAGATATGGGAGTGGTGCCAGAGGACTAGGATTTCAAATGTTACAGCCCTGTTCAAAAAAGGGGAGAGGGATAAACCCGGTAACTACAGGCCAGTTACCCTAACGTCGGTGGTGGGAAAACTTTGAGACAATAATCCATGACGAATGGCCCTTAGAAAATTATGTGTTAATAACTGACAGTCAGCACACATCATGTTTGACTAACTTGATTGAGTTAATTGATGAAGTAACTGAACAGGTTCATGAGGACAGTGTGGTTGATGTTTCAAAAGACATTTTGCAAAATACCACATAATAAACTTGCAAGCAAACTTAAAGTCCATGGGATTAAAGGGACAGTAACAGTGTGGATACAGAATAGGCTAAGGGACAGAAAGCAGAGAGTATGGTGAACGGTTGTTTTTCAGACTGGAGGGAAGTGTGCAGTGGTGTTCCCCAGGGGTCGGTATTAGGACCACTGCTCTTTCTGATATATATTAATGATCTGCACTTGGGTACACAGGGCATCATTTCAAAGTTTGCAGGTGACACAAAACTCAGAAATGTAGTAAACAATGGCAGCTTGGATAAGGAATTGGCTTAAGGACAGAAAACAGCGAGTTGTGGTAAATGGCTGTTTTTCAGACTGGAGGATGGTAGACAGTGGTGTTCCCCAAGGGTCAGTGCTGGGGCCACTGCTTTTTTTGATATATATAATGACCTGGATATTAGAATACAGAGTAGAATTTCTAAATTTGCCGATGACACCAAACTTAGGGGTGTGGCAAACAGTGATGATATCAATCGACTGCAACAAGACATAGAAAGGCCAGCAGAATGGGCAGACAAGTGGCAGATGGAATTTAATACAGAGACGTGTGAGGTGATGCATTTTGGCAGAAGGAACAGGGAGAGGCAATATACACTTAATGGCACAGTTTTAAAGAGTGTGCAGGGACAGAGGAACCTGGGAATTAATGTGCATAGGTCCCTGAAGGTGGCAGGACATACTGAGAGAGTGGTTAACAAAGCATATGGGATCTTGGGCTTCATAAATAGAGGTATTGAGTACAAAAGTAGAGAAGTTATGCTGAACCTTTATAAAGCGTTGGTTAGACCACAACTGGAGTATTGGGTCCAGTTCTGGTCACCACACTTTAGGAAGGATGTGAAGGCACTTGAGAGGGTGCGGAGGAGATTTACCAGAATGGTTCTGGGGATGGGGAATCTTAGCTACAGGAACAGGTTGGAGAAGCTGGATTTGTGTTCATTAGAGCAAAGGCGATTGCGGGGTGATTTGATAGAGGTGTACAAGATTATGACGGGATTCCCGAATTAACTTCCTTCAGCTGCTCTGAATTGTAGGTCCTTTACAGTCAGAGACAAGAGAATTTATAATGGGGAATGAGGAAATGGCTGAGAAATTAAATAAATACTTTGTCTCTGTCTTCACGGAGGAAGACGCAAAAAACCACCCAGAAATACGAGAAAACCAAGGGTGTGTCTAGAATGAGGAACTTAAAGAAATTATTAATCATAAAAAAAACAGTACTAGCAAAATTAATGAGACTAAAATTCGATAAATCCCAAGGACCGGATGACCTACATGTTAGGGTTTTGAAAGAGGTGGCCATTGGGATAGTGGATGCATTGGTTGTCATCTTCCAAAATCCTTAGGATCCTGGAAAGGATCCTGCAGATTGGAGGATAGCAAATGTAACCCCGCTATGTAAGAAAGGAGGGAGAGAGAAAACGGGGAACTACAGACCTGTTAGTTGGGAAAATGCTGGAATCTATTATAAAGGATGCAATAACTGGGCACTTAGAAACTAATAGTAAGATTGGGCAGAGTCAACATGGATTTAGGAAAGGGAAATCCTGTTTAACAAACCTATTGGAGTTCTTTGAGGATGTAACTAGTGGAGTAGACGAAGGGGAACTGGTAGATGTGGTGTATTTGGATTTTCAGAAGGCCTTCGATAAGGTCCCACACAAGAGGTTGGTGAACAAAATTAGGGCACATGGAATTGGGGGTAATATACTAGCATGGATTGAGAATTGGTTAACAGACAGAAAACAAAGAGTAGGGATAAACGGGTCTTTTTCAGGATGGCAGGCTGTGACTAGTGGGGTACCGCGAGGATCGGTGCTTGGGCCCCAGCTATTCACAATCTATATCAATGATTTGGATGAGGGGACTAAATATAACATTTCCAAATTTGCTGATGATACAAAGCTAGGTGGCAGTGTCAGTTGTGAAGAGGATGTGAAGAGGTTTCAAGGGGAACTCGACAGGCTCAGTGGGTGGGCGAGAACATGGCAGATGGAATATAATGTGGATAAATGTGAAGTTATCCACTTTGGTAGAAAAAGCAGAAAAGCAGAGTATTTCCTAAATGGTGAAAGATTGGAGAATGCAGATGCTCAAAGGGACCTGGGTGTCCTTGTACATGAGTCACTGAAAGTGAATGTGCAGGTGTAGCAAGCCATTAGGAAGGCAAATGGTATGCTGGCCTTCATTACTGGAAGATTTGAGTGCAGGAGTAAAGAAGTCTTACTCCAATTATATAGGGCCTTGGTGAGACCACACCTGGAGTACTGTGTACAATTTTGGTCTCCTTACCTAAGGAAGGATATACTTGCCATAGAGGGAGTGCAACGAAGGTTCACGAGATTGATTGCTGGGATGGCGGGACTGTCGTATGAGAAGAGATTGAGTAAACTAGGCCTGTATTCTCTTGAATTCAGAAGAACGAGAGGGGATCTCATTGAAGAATACAAAATTATTACAGGGCTTGATAGGGTGGATGCTGGGAGAATGCATCCCTTGGCTGGGGAGTCTAGAACTAGGGGCCACAGCCTCAGGATAAAGGGTAGGCCATTCAGGACTGAGATGAGAAGAAATTTCTTCACACAGGGTGGTGAATATTTGGAATTCTCTACCCCAGAGGGCTGTGGAGGCTCAGTCATTGGATATATTCAAAACAGAAGTCGATAGGTTTCTGACTAGTAAGGGCATCAAGGGATATGGCGATAGGGCCGGTGAATGGAGTTGAGGCAGAAGATCAGCCATGATCTCATTGAATGGCGGAGCAGGCTCGAAGGGCCGAATGGCCTACTCCTGCTCCTATTTCTTATGTTCTTATGGATAGGCTAGATGGGGAAAGGATGGTGCAAGAACATGGGGACACAGATTTAAGGTTTTGGGCAAGAGATACAGGGGGGATGTGAGGAAACACTTTTTTTATGCAGCGAGTGGTGAAAACCTGGATTTCACTGCCAACGGAAGTGGTGGAAGCGGAGACACTGAATGTTTTTAAGGGGAGACTGAATAGGCAATTGAGGGAAATAAACTTGCAGGGCTATGGGGATAGAGCGGGGGAATGGGACTGACTGAATTGCTCCACAGAGAGCCGGCACGGACTCGATGGGCTGAATGGCCTCTTTCTGTGCTGTTATGACTCTATGACCCTCTGACTGAAGATATTTATCCTCATCTTGATCCCCGCGCTGGGCAAAAGGAGTGGATGGAGAGAGGACCAAGGGCGGACAGGCTCGACGGGCCAAGTGGGCGACTCCCGCTCCCATTTCTTATGTTTATGTTCTTATGTTCCGCACAAGAGATTATTCGCATCAATGAGAGTGCATGGAATTGGAGGTACCCTTGTGACACGGGTCAGTAATTAGTTGGGAGACAGTGGGCAAATTCGGCTCCTTTGCGCCGGCCGTTAGCGCCTCGGGGGGGGGCGCTATCGGGGCACAAAGGGCTTATCGCCCGGGGAGGGAGGGCAAGAAAAGCGCCTCCCAAGTAATTCAGTGAAGCGTTGCTGAGGCGCTACCCGATAGCGCCACATCCCCACCGGTAGCACCCCAGGTCGCTGTGCTGCCAACGATGACGTCATTGCCATGCGCTGCGATCCCTTAGCGCCTTGCTGCGGCCCCTTACCGCCCCGCAGCAGAAATTCAGTTGCTGCCAACGAGGCTGCCGCAGACAAAGTGAGCGCCAGCCTTGCGGGTCATGAGCCGGGCCGACCTCCGCTCGTGGGGCAGTAGTTAAAGGGGAAGTGCGGCCATGACCCGCGCCAACATTATCTTCTTTTGTCCGACCTCCAGGTCATCCCTCCGTGGTGTGCCATGATGTGGTCCTGGTTGCCATCGCGCAACCCGGCACCATGTCGCAACAAAAATATATTCCAGTGAGAAAGAAAGATTTTAGCATCATCCGTGGCTAACTAAGGAAGTAAAGGATAGTATCAAATTGAAAACGAAGGCATACAATGTTGCCAAGATTGGTGGGAGACCAGAGGATTGGAAAATTTTTAAAAACCTGCAAAGGATGACTAAAATAAGAGAGAAGATGAATTATGAGAGAAAACTGGCAAGAAACATTAAAACAGATAGTAAGAGCTTCTACAGGTATATAAAAAGGAAGAGAGTAGCTAAAGTAAATGTTGGTCCCTTAGAGGATGAGACAGGGGAATTAATAATGGGGGACGCGGAAATGGCAGAGACTCTGAACAAAAATTTTGTATCTGTCTTCACGGTAGAAGACACTAAAAACATCCCAATAATGGATAATCAAGGGGCCACAGGGAGGGGGGAACTAAAGACAATCACTATCACTAAGGAAATAGTACTTGGTAAAATAATGGGACTAAAAGATGACAAGTCCCCTGGACCAGATGGCTTGCATCCCAGGGTCTTAAAAGAAGTGGCTGCAAAGATAGTGGATGCATTGGTTGCAATATACCAAAATTCCCTGGACTCTGGAGAGGTCCCAGCGGATTGGAAAACCGCAAATGTAACACCCCTATTTAAGAAAGGAGGAAGACAGAAAGCAGGAGACTATAGACCAGTTAGCCTAACATCTGTCGTTGGGAAAATGCTGGAGTCATTCATTAAGGAAGCAGTAGTAGGGCATTTGGAAAATCATAATACAGTCAAACAGAGTCAGCATGGTTTTAGGAAAGGGAAATCATGTTTAACAAATTTGCTGAAGTTCTTTGAGGATGTAACGAGCAGGGTAGACAAAGGTGAACCAGTGGATGTGGTGTATTTGGATTTCCAGAAGGCATTTGATAAGATGCCACATAAAAGGTTACTGCATAAGATAAGAGCTCACGGAATTGGGGGTAATATATTAGCATGGATAGAGAATTGGCTAACTAACAGAAAGCAGAGAGTCGGGATAAATGGGTCATTTTCCGGTTGGCAAACGGTAACTAGTGGGGTGCCACAGGGATCGGTGCTGGGGCCTCAACTATTTACAATCTACATTAATGAGTTGGATGAAGGGATCGAGTGTAATGTAGCCAAGTTTGCGGAGTGCTGTGCCATGTTCCTAACAGAGTCGTGGCTAACCTCCATGATACCTGAGGAGGCGGTGCAGCCCCAGGGATTCCTTCTGTTTTGGGCCGACAGAACAGCTGATTCAACGGGGAAGAACAGAGGTGGGGGTGTCTGCTGCCTGATCAACAACAACTGGTGTACAGATGTCCAGGTACTTTCACAACACTGTTCACCTAATTTAGAACTACTAACAATTAAGTGTCGCCCTTTTTATTTACCGAGGGAAATCTCTGCTATTCTCATGGCAGCAGTCTACATTCAGCCACAAGCTGATGCAAACGCTGCACTGAGTGAACTTTACAGTGAGGTCAGTAAACTTCAGAACCGGTATCCTGAGGCAGTTCCTATCATTGCGGGAGACTTCAACCATTGTAGTTTAAAGAAAGTATTGCCGAAATACTTTCAACACATCTCCTGTCCAACAAGAAATGGAAAAACTCTGGATCACTGCTAGACAACAATAAAGCACGCCTACCGTGTCATTGCTCGGCCGGGCTTCGGCAAATCAGACCACATTTCCGTACTCCTACTTCCTGTTTACAAACAGAAGTTAAAGAGCACACCCACAACAGTAAAAACGGTGCGAAGCTGGACAGCGGACACAGAATTACAACTGCAGGGCGGGTTGGAAATAACGGACTGGAGTGTTTTCAAGAACCCAGACCTGGATGTGTACGCAGGCCACGTTACTGGATACATTAACAGACTGGTGGATGAATGCATTCCTACCAAGACTGTCCGTTTATTTCCTAACTGCAAACCATGGATGAACTCAGACATCCGCAACAAACTAAGAGAACGGCGTACCGCTTTCAAATCAGGGGACACCGAACTCTACAAGAAGTCCAAGTATGACCTCAGAAAGGCTATCAAAGCAGCAAAAAGAGACTATAAGAACAAACTAGAGTCTCAGTGTGGCAGGGGCTCTGACGCCAGACGCATGTGGCAGGGACTAAGGGCCATCACCAGCTACAAGGGGAGCTCAGCGGGAGTCCTGTAAGATTCGCAATTTTCAGCAAAAATCACGCAAGAAAACTGGATAAAATTAAGACTGTTTATTGACCAAAGTAAGCTTGCACAGAAAAACCTTTGATAAAAGGGCATACAAAATGGCCGCCAGGCCCCGTGATCAGTTTATGAACCATTTTATTTCTGTTACTGCAAGTCAGACAGGCTTGTGGATTGAAGACAGTGAGCCCACGAAAGCCAGTCTCTGGGAACCGAAACTCAGAGCAACAGCATACATATTCAATGGATTATAAGTACAGGATGGGGCCCATCAAGATATGGGCGGACAATGTAAAAACACTTATACCCATTTATCGTACAAAGGAAAAACCGTTTAGCAGCCATCAAGGAAAATGTTTAAGTTATCACCGGCTCCGTTACAAGACAAAGCGCCCCTGCAGAGATTTCTGCCCGCCAAAATTAATACAAAGACAGGACTATGATTTGGCGGGAGATAAGACTGTCCCAAAAGAGTATAACTATGGATTGAAAGTCCATCTAAGTTACTTCGGACTCCGGGTTACTTGAACAACTTCTTCTTCACTGCCACGGCTTCTTGTTGGGCGACTTCAGGCTTCCATTTCTTCAAGAACTTTCTTCTACGAGGAACGAATGAAGGGCGGACGGTGCCTGGATCGGCGCCTCTTCCACTTCGGCAGATCGATGAAAACGTTTTCGTTTTTTTTTAAAGACGGACGGTTTCGGTAAAAGGACAACGTGGTCGGTGTTCAGCCAAACAAGGCTCGGCCACGACGAGAAGACGACGAGGGTGGCCCGGGTACTGGGGTCGGGAGATCATCGACGACCCAGGCCGACGGAGAAGAAACCCTCTGGAGAACCGGCGATCGATGCCACAAGATTCTCCCAAGTGCATAGCCTGCATCTGGGTCTGCTCCATGAACCCAAATTGACTTGGTGGATCTCAACCTTAACGAGCGCTCATCGAGGCTGGGTCTACCCCACCGCCTCGAGGGAGGAGAGAATATCGACTGCGCCAGAAGTTTCCAAATCCACGTGACGACGGAAAGCGGTGCCAAAAAGGCTGCGAACCCCCTTTCTCGCGATTTCGAGAGTGGTGAGCATGATCCCAAGTTCCCCAGGTCGAAACTTAGTTTAGGTATAGGGGAGGGAGTTAAGGGAAATCGTAATGTGTTTCCCCTTTTTCGATGTGCCGTGTGTTCCCCATTTCCATAGAGTCAAGTTCATAAATTTGTGCATGATTGTAGTAACTTTAATCTGTGCCTATGACATGCATTTTGTAATGCTTCAAACTGTTTAAAAATAAAAGCATCCATTTCGTGCTATTCAACCTGGTCTATTGAGTTCTTTCTCTGCACTACTGTTCTCTGCACCTAAGTCCAAGGTCTAGAACCGTAGGGGGGAGTGGGTCGAACCACTCAAGGGTAATTATTGCACGAAGCCTGGCAGGAGACCAGAGAGAGCAAGAGAAACCCCCTACAGCCACCAACACCGATCCCTCCCTACCAGACGAACTGAATACTTTTTATGCTCGCTTTGAGAGGGAGAACACTGAGCCGGCCATTAAAACCCCCAGCCACCCAGAAGATTACACATTACAGCTGACTGAGTCCGAGGTCCAGAGAACCTTCAGGAGGGTGAAAGCACGGAAGGCAGCCGGCCCAGACAGGGTTTCACCCCGTGTCTTCAAGACCTGCGCAGACCAGCTGGCTCCTGTGTTCACGGACATTTTTAACATCTCATTGCAGCAGTCTGTTGTACCAGTGTGCTTCAAGAAGACAACCATTGTGCCGTTACCTATGAAGACCAAGGTAACAGGCCTCAATGACTATCGTCCCATGGCTCTAACATCCATAGCCATGAAGTGCCTGGAAAAGCTGGTCGTGACACACATAAGCAGCATCATATCCGATTCCTTGGACCCGTTCCAGTTTGCATATAGGGCGAACAGGTCTGTCGACGATGCCATCTCCCTAACACTACACACTGCTCTGGAACACCTAGACAGGGGGGACACTTACGTCAGACTGTTGTTCATTGACTACAGTTCTGCATTTAATACTATTATTCCCTCCAAGCTGGTCCTGAAACTGAGGGACCTAGGCCTGGGCTCCCCATCTGCAATTGGATTCTGGATTTCCTGACTGGTAGGCCTCAAGTGGTGAAAATAGGGAACAACACCTCATCCACTCTGGTTCTCAACACCGGAGCGCCACAAGGCTGCTGCCTCAGTCCTTGGCTGTACTCTCTGTTTACACATGACTGTACAGCCATACACAGCAACAACCGGATTATCAAGTTTGCCGACGACACCACAGTAATTGGCCTGATAAGCAACGATGACGAGACGGAGTACAGAGATGAGATAGTCCAGCTGATGAGATGGTGCAATGACAACAACCTTGCCCTGAACGTTGGCAAAACTAAGGAGCTCATCGTGGACTTCAGAAGCCACCGAGGGAACCATCGCCCCATCAGCATAGACGGGACACCAGTGGAAGTCGTCAGTTGCTTCCGATTCCTGGGACTGCAGATCTCTGATGACCTGGCCTGGAACCACAATACTGAGGCTATGCTGAAGAAGGCACACCAGCGCCTTTACCCTCTACGGTGCCTGAGGAAATGCGGTATAAGCACACAGTGGCTTGTGAACTTTTACCGCGGCACCATAGAGAGTGTCCTGACGGGTGGTGTCAATGTGTGGTATGATAACACCACTGCACAGAACAAGAAAGCCACCCAGAGAGTTGTGAATATGGCAGAAAAGATCATCGGGTGCGCACTTCCGTCCATCGAGGAGATCTTCCAGACCAGGTGCCGGAACAAGGCCCACTCCATCATCCAGGACCCCAATCACCCTGGGCACAAACTGTTCTCCCTCCTGCGGTCCGGACGTCGGTACCGCAGCATCCGAACCAGGACCAGCAGGTTTAAGAACAGTTTCTATCCACAGGCAGTGCGCCTACTGAACTGCTAATCGCACTGCCCCATATATTATAGTTATATGTTTATGTAAATATATATATTATATTCATATTACCATATATTTATCATATTACATTACTATTATTTCCAGTGGTAATTGAGGCTTTTTTGTACTATTCATCATATCCTGCAACTTGGACTGTTATTGCTATACTTTTTGCTTATTTGCTTATTGTTTTTATTTATACTTGTTTTTATTTTTTTGCTTTTATATTATATGCTTGTATTGTGGGAGTGAGCGGGGAGTAAGCATTCCATTGTACTAGTTACATATGGCAATAAAATGATCTTGAATCTTGAATAATACAAAGATGGGTGGGAAAGCAAGTTGTGCAGAGGACTCAAAGAATCTGCAAAGGGCTATAGACAGGCTAAGTGAGTGGGCAAACATTTGGCAGATGGAGTATAATGTGGGAAAGTGCAAGGTTATACACTTTGGCAGGAAAAATAGAAAAGCAAATTAATATTTAAATGGAGATTACAAAATGTTACAGTTCAGAAGGACCTGGGGGTCCTTGTGCATGAACACAAAAAGTTAGCATGCAGGTACAGCAAGTAATCAAAAAGGCAAATGGAATTTTGGCCTTTATTTCAAGGGCGTTGGGAGTATAAAAACAGGGAAGTCCTGCTACAACTGTACAGAGTATTGGTGAGACCACACCTTGAGTACTGCGTACAGTTTTTTTCTCCTTATTTAAGGAAGGATATACTTGCATTGGAGGCAGTTCAGAGACGATTCACTAGGTTAATTCCAGAGATGAGGGGGTTGACTTAGGAGGAAAGGTTGAGCAGGCTGGGCCTATACTCATTGGAATTTAGAAGAATGAGAGGTGATCTTATTGAAACATATGATACTGAGGGGGCTCGACAGGGTAGATGCAGAGAGGATGTTTCCCCTCTTGGGGAAATCTAGAACTCGGGGGCACAGTCTCTGAATAAAGGGGCGCCCTTTTAGAACCGAGATGAGGAATTTCTTCTTTCAGAGGGTCATAAATCTGTGGAATTCTCTGCCCCAGAGAGTTGTGGAGGCTGGGTCATTAAATACATTTAAGATGGAGATAGACACATTTTTGCAAGATAAGGGAGTGAAGGGTTATGGGGAGCGGGCGTGGAAGTGGCTTTGAGCCCAAGATCAGCCATGATCTTATTGAATGGCGGAGCAGGCTCGAGGGGCCAAGTGGTCTATTCCTGCTCCTATTTCTTATGTTCTTATGCCGCGGCACCACACCGTCCTGCAGAGTGCGCAGCGGCCCTCACCTTTACCTGAAGGGGTGGGTCTTTGAAACTCGGCAGTGCTCCGTGGAGCCTCTGCCGAGCGCTGCCGATCGCGCCCCGACAATGCCTTGATTACCGCCCCACCAGGAAGTGGGGTGCCCGAGATTGTGTCCTTAACTCCGTTACCACCCCCAAATGGGCCATAGCCGAAATTTGCGCCCAGAGAGTGGGGATAAAGGGAATGTACTCTGATTGGCGGGATGTGACAAGTGGTGGTCCCCAGCGATCTTTAATATGGTTTCAACCTTTCACCACATTTATCAAAGACTTGGATGAAGAAACAGTTTAGAAGGTTGCGGGGTGATCTAACCCAGGTCATCAATATTAGAAAGAGATTCGATACAGAGAAACTATTTCCTCTGGTGCGGAATCCAGATCAAGGGGCACAATCTTAAAGTTACAGCTCAGCCATTAAGGTGTGAAATTAGGAAGCATTTTTTCACACACAGGGTAGTGGAATTCTGGAACTCCCTCCCCCAAAAGGCTATAGATGCTAGGGGTCAATTGGAGCTTTCAAGACGGAGAGCGATAGATTTTACAAAAGCAGAAAGCGATAGATTTTTGTTGGGTAAGGGTCTGGAGGGAGCTAAGGCAGGTAAATGGAGGTGAGGTACAGATCAGCCATGATCCAATTAATGCCAGAACGGTTTCAATGGGCTGAACGGCCTCCTCCTGTTCACATGCTCCTAAGTACACTTCTACAGAAACATAAAACACAGCCTCTCCAAAGCAGGTCAGGTCAGGTCATGTTGCTGTCCATGTGCCCAGTTTAGTCGCCTGGGATTCAGTCTCAGGATCTCACTCCGGCTCCTCCGCCCAGGTAGAAAGTTACAAATACTCCCAGCCTGCATCTCGCACAAGCCCCGCCTGTTCATTGGTTAGGATTAAAGGTTAATGCTCTTAAACAGCCCGTGATCAGATTCAGGCTGCACAGAAATCATGAACTTTTGTACTGTGAAGACATAATTGCAGCACTAGAACTGAGAAAAATCAAATGAATTCCATCCCAACCAGCTCATAAGAACATAAGAACATAAGAAATAGGAGCAGGAGTAGGCCAATTGGCCCCTCGAGCCTGCTCCGCCATTCAATAAGATCATGGCTGATCTGATCCTAACCGCCAATCCACTATGACAGGACTATCTCCTGAATCCAACAGAATTAGACACACGAAGCAGGAGCAGGATCAGGCTACACGGCCCCTGGGCCCGCTCCGCTACCCACAGGGCCATGACCGATCCGAACCTAGACTCATGTCCAAATTCCTGCCCGCTACCCGTAACCCTTAATTCCCTTTTCTTCTAGGAAACTGTCTATTTCTGTTTTAAATTTATGTAATGATGTAGCTTCGGCAGCTTTTTGGGGCAGCATATTCCATGGACCTACCACCCTCTGAGTGAAGTAGTTCCTCCTCATCTCAGTTTTGAAAGAGCAGCCCCTTATTCTAAGACTATGCCCCCTAGTTCTAGTTTCACCCATCATCTGGAACATCCTCTCTGCATCCACCCGATCCAACCCCTTCACAATCTTATATGTTTCAATAAGATCGCCTCTCATTCTTCTGAACTCCAATGAGTAGAGTCTCAATCTACTCAACCTCTCCTCATATGTCCATCCCCTCATCCCCAGGATTAACCGAGTGAACCTTCTTTGTACTGACTCGAGAGCAAGTATATCCTTTCTTAAGTATGGACACCAAAACTGTACGCAGTATTCCAGGTGCGGTCTCACCAATGCCTTGTACAACTGAAGCAATACCTCCCTATTTTTATATTCTATCCCCCTAGCAATGAAAGCCAACATTCCATTGGCCTTCTTAATCACTTGCTGCACCTGCATACTGATATACCTATCAATTCCTCCAATAAAAGGCGAAGAGTTACGAAGGTGACTAAAGGTTTTTATTGACTAAATAACAGAGCCCACTCTCGTGGGTGATCCGATCCAAGCAGGAGGAATACCAGCCAGTCGCTCACCTTTATACCTGGCCTGGTGGGTGGAGCCAAGGCGGAGTCGGCAGTGGTCATCCCAGGTATAGCAGTGTGGCAAGAGGCGACCTCGTACCGTGATACAATAGTGGTCAGTGATACAGTTATAACGAACAGTGGTGAACAGTGCTAACTACTAACAGTGATACGATAGTGAACGTGGTTTACCACACATACTAACCTTTTGAGTTTCGTGCACCAGGACCCCCAGATCCCTTTGTACTTCAGTACTTTCCAGTTTCTTGCCATTAAGATAATAACTTGCTCTACGATTTTTCCTGCCAAAGTGAATAACCTCACACTTTCCAGTATTGTATTCCATCTGCCAAATCTCTGCCCACTTGCTTAGCCTGTCTATGTCCCCTTGCAGGTTTTTTATGTCCTCCTCACTCGCTACTTTCCCTCCCATCTTAGTATCATCTGCAAACTTTGATATGTTACACTCGGTTCCCTCCTCCAAATCGTTAATATAGATTGTAAAGAGTTGGGGACCCAGCACTGACCCCTGCGGAACACCACTGGTTACTGATTGCCAGCCTGAGAATGAACCATTTATCCCAACTCTCTGCCTTCTGTTAGATAGCCAATCCTCTATCCATGCCAGAATATTACCCCCAATCCCATGATTTTTTACCTTACGCAATAATCTTTTGTGTGGCACCTTGTCAAATGCCTTTTGGAAGTCTAAATACACTACGTCCACTGGTTCACCTTTATCCACCCTATATGTTACTTCCTCAAAGCTCATTCTAGTCCAGACCCTGATCAGTTCACAGGTTGACCTCAGCTAGCTCCAAAGGTGAAATCAGAGTAAGAGGAATGTGTACCTGGAACACATTGGGGGCAATTTTAACTCGTTGCCCCAGGCGGGAGCCCCGGGATTGGGCGGTTCACTGGATTTACACCCGCTCGTTATTATTCCCCAATGACTGCAATGGAGACTAACATCAGGTCGGGTGTCACAACAGCGTGGCTCCTGATTTCACCAGATTCCCAACGGGCGGATTAGGTTAAGATTCTCCCCAGCGACTATGAAATCTCTGAGACTCAGCCCGTTTCCGAATCGGCCGGAATTCCCCACAGCCTGGGATGTGCAGCATTCACACACCCAGCTTCCTCCTGGATCCTGGACTTACAGAAAGCAAAAACACGTTACCTTAACCCCATTCTTCAGCAATATCTCACTGATTGCTTTCCCAATCCCCTGAGCAGCTCCAGTCACCAACGCAACTTTTCCCTTCAGGTCCATTCTGGAGAAATAACAGCGGCAGACTTTGCTCTGCGACTGTGTGTAAAAGTTCAGCGAATAGCTGCCACCAGTCAGAGGCAGGAGAAGCTGAGAGATATATATAGAGAGAGAGAGACCGCCCACTCTCCTACTCTGATCAATCAGCATTCATTCCTTCCTCTCATGCACCACCCTCAGCTCCCCAACCTCTCACAACTCCTTCGGCGTCCCTTCATGAGCATTCTTGCACCCACTTTCCCATCAGTACATTGACAAAGCTCAGCTCTCCCTCTCTGCCTCCTCGACAATCCAACTGTCTGGATGCATCAACATTCCCTTCAGCTTAGTGTTGGCAAATCCAAAGCTGTCCGTTTTGGGTCCTGTCAGACCTTTATGCCTTTGACCTTAACGTCTCCACCAGCCTCCCTGGCCACCACTTCAGTCTCAGTCAGGAGAAGCTGGAACATTGTGCAATACTTGACCCGGAGACCAGCTTGTCCCTGTAGGAGTTCTCCTCTCTCTCGTTCACATTACAAGAAGGTCAAGGGAGACACTCTAGTTATTTTCTAACTTTAAAGAATTTAAGTTGAGAGTTTTTACCAGAAAGAAACTAGTAGCTTCTCATATAACCTTTTCCATTGAGCACAACTCAAGCCCAAAGGATTAAACAAGTCCTGTCCTAAACCATCTTGTTCCGACATCACATGTGTTTCTCCTGGAAACCCTTGCACATTGGGCTGCTTTATATGTTTGTCCTTCAACATCTGCTGGAGAACATCACGCTATATTTCACTTCTAACATTAAAGAATTCCTTATCAGTGCCTCAGGTCTGCTTTCCTAATCCTGCAACGGCCAGCACTGTTTCTCATCAGTGACTCAGGTTTTGTAAATTAAAACAGTCAGTCTGGCTGAAATATCCTCCCTACTGACTCAGCAAAACCACATCCTGCTGTAAGAAATAACTGTTAGATTCAAAGATGGGTTTTAATTCTTAGAACAGAGACAGACAACATGCAACCGGGAACAGAGAGCAGAAAGGTCAGCAAGGTCGATATCAAGCATCAAAAGACAAATAGAATGATAAGGGAATCGTAAAATGCAAAACATCACAGGGTGGTGGGATAATAGACAAAAATAGAGCCAAAAAGTCATAAAATGTCCTTAAAGAAACATAACAAAACATTCCTCAGAAAGATAAGAGGGAGGCTTCATCAGCCAGGCAGAAAGGGACGGCGAGGGGGCCTTCCCGCTTCACAATTGGACAATAGGATGGGGATCAAATGACTGACACCAGGTGATTTCCAGCCCACCAAAATAACTATAAATATAGACGACCGAGAGAGGAAATCAGGCAGTCAGGGGCGAAGGATTCCCCGAGGTGGCCTAACACCTTGGTCAAGTTTAGCCTCTGAGGTGGCTGATGGCCTAACACCTTGGTCAAGTTTAGCCTCTGAGGTGGCTGATGGCCTAACACCTCCAACAGCTTGAGAGATGACCCAACGGAAGTGACCACTGCAGCAAACTGCAGGAATCCACCCAATCCGAGACCACCTAACTGCCTCCTCATCTGTCCGGTCATGGCATTCCGATTCGGGAGTCGGAGATCACTCCTACTGTCACGGGTTGTATGTCTATTATACTCGGCTTAAACCATATGTAATATCTGATTATGCTTTAAAACTGTAGCTCTTTAATAAAAGCCTTACAACTTCTAAAGCCCTGTTGGGTAATCTGTGTGAGCCTTTGATCCTGAATCTTAGATTGGTGTCAGAAGTGGGATCATGGAGTTAGGAGTTATAAGGTTCCGGTTGGGATGACCAGAGGGACCGGTCAAACACGTGTGATCGTTGCTTAGACTGTGCATAGTGTTTTTTTTCCCTGAAAGAAGGGAGCGGTCCGGTCGAATGCACGTGATCGTTGGTTAGACTGTGTATAGTGTTTTTTCTCTCTGAAAGAAGGGCGCGGTCCGGTCGAATGCACGTGATCGTTGGTTAGACTGTGTATAGTGTTTTTTCTCTCTGAAGGAAGGGAGCGGTCCGGTCGAATGCACGTGATCGTTGGTTAGACTGTGTATAGTGTTTTTTCTCCCTGAAGGAAGGGAGTGGTCCGGTCGAATGCACGTGATCGTTGGTTCGACTGTGTATAGTGTTTTTTTTCTCTGAAAGAAGGAAGTGGTAAAGAGCTTGTTGAAAGTTAAAACCAGAAATACAATGGCGTTGGCATAGCACCGGGAACAGTTGATAGATAGCCTGAAGGAGGTAAAGCATAAAGTGCAGGAGAGAGGGAGAGATAAAGAAGGAAAAAGATCTAATTTGCAGGCTAACCAATCTGAAAACTCAGCAAAGGAAGGGAAAAAACAGGGATTTGGAAAGCCAGGAAAAGCTGCTGAGACACCGATTTAAAAAGGGGAAAAAAAGATAAACTTCATGTTTTACTGACATGGAAGTTATTAACATCTGTGCCGAGACAAATAAAATACAAGATTGCTGAGTGAAAGGAACCTTAAAAAATTGCTAGAATTTCAGTTTGTATGAAAATGTGTGTTAAAGTGTGAATGTTTTCCTGACTATGAATGTTTAAGAAGTTACAGTATTTCTTTTGTCTGAAAAGTCTGTCTTTAACAGAAAGATTCTGTTATGTGTGTTTTAGCTCCACCCACTTCTCTGTGTTAAAAGCGTTTAAATCTTTTGGGCTAGATTTTCAGTATAGACAGTTTTGGGGCGCTAAGCTTAGCGCCCGCCCGAAGTTAGCGCCCGCCCCAAAGTAGCGCCCCGTTGCCGGAAATTCAGTGGCTTCGCCCTAAGAGGTTGGTGGAGCGCTAAAAGAGGCGTTCCACTAGTATCTTTAGGCGCTAAGCCGGCGGTGGAGAGCGCAACACCCCAGCTCGGGCGCAGCGCACGGCAGACACTCTGGTGCCAGTGAGCTCTTAAAGGGGAAGGGTGCATGTGTTTTTTTCAAAGGCAACGTCTGGGAGGATGATGATGATGATGACGAAGGAGGAGGAGGAGGAGGAGGAGGAGGAGGAGGAGGAGGAGGAGGAGGAGGAGGAATGATGATGATGTGGTGGTGGCCGGAAACATAAATACACCGTTCACAACAACACACTGGATACTTGCACACAACACATGCAGAGTGCCTTTTATAGGAGTGCCCTTTAGTTTGCGCTCCCCAGGGTGTGTTGCGTTCCATTTTACAAACGCTCTGGACGCCAGCCGCACAATGGGGCGGTCCGACTGAAGTTTGGATTCGGGGCGGCCAAAGGGCGTTGCACGAGGATGTGACGTCATTTTCTGCGCGCGCATCCGGGCGGCCGCTAAACTTTGCGCCGGCGCTAACGGGCAACTTAATTTGGGGCGGGGCGCAAACTGCGCTGCGCCCAGGCGCTACACGCATAGCGCCCGAAAATCACTTCTCTTAAGGCGCTAACTGCTGGCGCAAGCAACTGAAAATCTAGCCCTTAGTCTTTTCTTGGATTTTGGAAGTTTTAAGAATGTGCGAATAAGATTGTGCTCTAAGAATTAAAAAAAAATCTTTGAACTACAATTTGAATTAAGCTGGTGTGTAAAAACTGAGAAGAACAACAAAAAGTTTGTTTAACAAAAGATTAAGGCCTAGAAATTCACTGGCCTTAGCGCCGCTTTTGAGGCGCTAGAGGGCCTAGCGGCGAAGTTATGGCCAGTTTTGAAATTGACAGGGGCCCTAAATCGGCGTTAGGCCGGTAGCGCTGCACCGGCACCGATGACGTCATCGGTGTGCGCAGCGTCCCGGTTGCCATGGTAACCCGCCCGAACTCGGAAATTGAGTTGCGGCCGCCTCGCCCGTGGCAGCCGCAAGCAACGTTCTGGCAGAGGTGCCTTACAGAACGTTGCGCCGGCGCATTAAAGGCCCCGCGGCGGCCGGCCGCTTTCCCGCCGCCCGCCTGGCCGCAGCTCCCTCCCCGGACTTCCCCCCCCCCCCCGGAACAGAAGCAAGCCCGGCACTTGTCCGAGGTGCCGGGCTCATTTTAAAAAAGATTATCGCGGGCCGCGGCCGGGTGCAGGCAGCTCCTCCTTAAGGGAAGGAGGAGGCCTGCACTTCCCGAACCTGCTGCACCGCAGCGGGCGCCGCAGCGCCGGAATAGCGCCGAAATTCAGCGCATAGCGCCAGTTTTCAGGCGCTAACAGCTTTCAGCAGCGCCGGCAGCCGTTTGGGCGCAGAAGTAGTGAATTTTTGGCCCGCCCAGCGCGACTTAGCTCCGGCACTAACTTCCGGCGCTAAAGCCGTCGCTGCGCCAAAACCCAATTTCTAGGCCTAAGTTTCAGTCTAAGATTTAACCTTGGAGTCGCGGTTGCTATGGTGAAATCTTCTAAAGCAGTTTGATTAGATTTGTTTAAATATGAAAAACTAATTTTTCTCCAGTTATATTCAATGTTTTTACAGTATTTTGGAAAGACATTTGAAGAAAGGACAATAAGAAATATGACATACTTTACTGTTTTCTGCAAGAATGTGCTATTTTGTTTTGTTTTATCTGTTCTGTTCGTGTTCAGTTAAAGTGTGAAAACACAACTGTCTTTTTCGATTGGGAAAGTTTTTTTAAATTTACGTGAAGTAACGTAATTGCGTGCGCCTGATAACGTTTTGCTCCACCTTCTTAAAATCCTGCAAAGGAGTTAACCCTTCCCACTGACAGCTGTTTAAGTTCACCAAGCAACAACTTTAGTATGAAATTTAAAGATATTGGACATTATTAAATTTAAGTTTCTTAATTTTAAATTAATATTTCTCCACAGTGACAGAAGGAAAATTACGGCCCAGTAATTCTGGGCACAACGCGTGAGTAAGGATGGGGTACTCACGCGTGTGCCCGGAGGAATTGCCGGTTTTCAGCATGCACAGCGCATGCGCTGAAAACCGGCATTTCCTGTCCTCTGACCCAAGGGGTTAAGAGGCAGAACGCGTGCGACTGCACAGGCAGCGCGTGCGCAGTGAAATTCCTTTTTTTTTCAGAGTTGCCCGAGTGTAAAGGCCTCCGGTCTTTACGCATGGAAAAACCAAACGTAAGTACTTAGGGCTAGATTTTCAGTATAGGCAGTTTTGGGGCGCTAGCTTTAGCGCCCGCCCGAAGTTAGCGCCCGCCCCAAAGTAACGCCCCGTTGCCGGGAATTCAGTGGCTTCGCCCTAAGAGGTTGGTGGAGCGCTAAAAGAGGCGTTCCACTACTCTCTTTAGGCGCTAAGCCGGCGGTCCAGAGGGATAGCGCCCAGGCGGGGCGCAGCACGGGTGCGGTCATTTTTGCACTGACAGCAGACCCCGTGGTGCCGACCAGCTCTTAAAGGGGGAAGGGACGAATTGGTCTGCTGCCACGCCCTGCACACTGCAGCCTTGCAAAGAGGCCTCAACACTACTGCTCAGCCCCAGGGAGTCATGGCAACGCCAGAGAAGGCCCGTCAGCGTGCCCTGCGCTTCTCAGAGGGTGATCTGGACATAATGGTCACAGCTCTGGAGGTGAGGCGCAAGATCTTGTTTCCAGAGAGTGGGAGGAATCCAACCCACCACGACTACACCAAAGCCTGGAAGCAGATCGCCCAGAGGGTGACGTTCACCGGCGAGGCCCCCAGGACCCACAAACAATGCCGTAAGAAATACAACGATCTGACCAGGATTGTGAGGGTGAGTAGCCTTTCCAGTCTCCTCCTCATTCTTGCATGTACACCTGACATGATGGGCAAAGGGACCTGAAAGTCCTTTTGGCCAGCCCTCAGCCAGCAGCATTGGGACAGTCATGAGCATCAAATGGCCATTCGGCACTCTACACTTTGGCCAAGCTATTCCACCATGGGAGGCAGTGGACAGTACATCAGGGCTTCACTCTGTCCAAGCTATTCCACCATGGGAGGCAGTGCACAGTACATCAGGGCTTCACTCTGTCCAAGCTATTCCACCATGGGAGGCAGTGCACACTACATCAGGGCTTCACTGCGCACTTACAGCCCGTCCTTTCTCTTGCAGGCTAAAGTAGCGTTTAATCGCCAGGCCCGTGCCAGGGGTGGCCGCGCCAAGCTGCAGAAGCTCACTCGGCTGGAGGAGCGCGTGTGTGTGCTCATGGGAGCCCGTGTGATTGTCCCCACAGCGTGCGGTGTATCCGACCCTCCACTGCCCGGCAATGGTAAGGACCTCGCCTTTTGGCCCTCTCGCGTCGCACTGGCCCATCCGAGCTACCTCCTTTGCCACTGTCCCACCAATGCGCTGAATCCCACCAGTCCTAACTCCCTCGCTGACGCCGTCTCCTCACTCTGAAGCTACTCTTGTGCATTCCTGCTTTCAGCTGGTGACGACCAGGACCCTGAGGCTGCCAGTGACAGCACCTCCGACCAGGAGGAGGAGGAGGAGCAAACCGGACCTTCGGGGGAACAGTCACGTCCCGCAGGAGAGGAGGAAATGCTTGACACCTCCTCACTGGACGAGTGCCTGGAGGAACTGTCGCAGGGCAATGCAGCTTCTGGGACCAGTGGCGTCCAGCCACCCAGCAGCCGTGCGCGTGGCCCGCGGCCTTCCCCCCAAAGGGGGGAAGGATCAGAGGGGAGTGCTGCTGCTCGGCACACTCGCCGTCACCAACGCGGCAAGGGTCCCCTAGTTCGGCCCCCTCCTCCCCAGCGGGAGAGTCGCGACTCCAGTCCGGACACCTTCACTTCGGAGGAGGTGCGGAAGCTCGATCAGATGGCCGACGACTCGGACCGGCGCCACACGGAGCTCATGAGCGTGGTGGGGCGCATGCCTGAGGCCATCGAGTCGCTGGCGACCAGTGTGCGCGAGTTCGGGGCAGCAACTGCCGCGACTGGCCGCATGCTAACTGATGCCGTCAAGACCCTGGCGGATGTGATGCGCGCGCACACCAGGACCACAGGGCCACTCACTGCTGCCACACGCGCTGTCTCAGGCAGGCATCGCCAGGGCAGGCGCCGCGCTGGACCATCCCAGCAAGCCGGCCGTCGGCTGATTGCTGCGGATCCTGCAGTGCGGGCCCGGCCGAGTGCCACCGCGCCACAGCACCAGCCAGCGCATCCCAGACGCCAGCTGGCCCACATTGCGCCATCCGTCGCCGCCATTCCCCCTCTGGGGCGTCAAGGGCAAGCGGCTGCAGCTGATGGTGGCCAGGCTCAGGTGCGCCACTCAGGAGACGGCCCCTCGAGGCCCAAACGCCGTGTAGGCCGCCCCCCAGCGGCATCTGGCGGAAGGGCATCTGAGCCTCAGGCGCCTTCCCCCAGCCTCGCAGCAGCCACTGGGCAGAGCTTGCGAAGGAGCAGCAGGCAGGGCAGGGGAGGCAAAATGCTGGCCAAGGTCTCGCCCTCGCGGGCCACTCAGTAGAGGGTGTGGCCAGCTTTCCTTTAATATGGCGGTGGCCATCTTTATTTTGCCCATGGTTGTGCTTTTGGAGGGCTTTTTTTTTTGCGTTAGGCCGACGTTGAGGCCCGGTTTCAATAAAGGTGGAGTGGCTCCTCCCCAGTTTGTGGGAGTGAGTCGTTTGTTGGGCTTTTTGTGGGGCCCGTTTATTGTTTTTGGGGATTCATGTGGGAAGGGCTTTTCATTTTTGTGTAATAAAAAATTATCTTTATTCATGCAGTCTCCATGGTTGTTCTTCTTAGTGTTTGTTGGCTTCGCCGGCTGAGGGCTTGCGGAGCGGCTGCATTCATCTTCCCTCATGGCCCCTGGCCATTCCCTGACAGGGGGCTTAGAAGTACCGTGTAATAAGGTGGCGTCGTGCGGCCCTTGGCCCTGGTCGCTCCCTCCTGGGAACGTACTCCTGCTCCTCCTCCTCCTCCTCCTCCTCCTCCTCATGCTCCTCCTGCTCCTCCTCCTGAGGTGCTGGTCCAACGTCAGGTGGCAGTGCCTGAGTCCTGCGGATAGCCAGGTTGTGTAGCATGCAGCAAACCACCACAAATTGGGAGACCCGGTCCGGCGAATACTGGAGAGCTCCTCCGGAGCGATCAAGGCAGCGGAACCGCTGCTTGAGGACCCCAATAGTTAGCTCGATGATGTTGCGGGTGGTTTGATGGCTCTCGTTGTCGGCCTCTTCAGCAGCGGTCCTGGGCGCGCGGAGCGGGGTCATGAGCCAGGTGCACAAAGGATAGCCTTTGTCCCCGAGTAGCCATCCTCTTGGGGGAGGCTGTGCCTGGAACATGTCATGCACAGTACTCTGCCGCAGGATAAAGGCATCGTGGCTGCTGCCTGGGAAGCTGGCATTGACTGCCATGATGCGCTGCTTGTGGTCACAGACCAGCTGCACATTCAGAGAATGGTAGCCCTTCCTGTTGCGATACTGCTCGCCATGCTCCAGAGGGGCCCGCAAAGCCACATGCGTACAGTCAATGGCGCCCTGCACCAAGGGGAATTCCCCGAGTCTGGAAAATCCCAATGCGCGCTGATGCTGGCTCTCCAGGGCCATGGGGAAGGAGATGAATTGGCTTCTCCTTCTGAACAGTGCTTCGGTCACCTGGCGGATGCAGCGATGCGCGCCGTACTGGGAGATGTTTGCTATGTCCCCAGCAGCGTCTTGGAAGGAGCCGGTGGCATAGAAGTTCAATGCCACTGTCACCTTCACTTCCACCGACAGAGACGTCCTGCACCTGAGCTTTGGCCGCAGATCTCGGCGAAGCAGGTGGCAGATCTCTGCAATCACCCCCTTTCGGAATCGGAGCCTTTTAACACATCGCGCGGCACTCATGTTTAGGTAGGAGCGCTGCTGGCGGTATAGCCTGACTGGGTAAGGCCTACGTGGCCGACGCCTGTAGCCCCCTCTGCCTCTAGCCAGGGCTGCCCCTCTCACAATGCGTCTGCGAGCCCTACGGACATGGAGCTGCAGCTCCGCGTTGGCACCCCATGCAACCCCCATCAAATCCTGGCAAACACTCTAATTTCCAAATGGCCACTTGCAGCGCTGTTGCCTGAGTCCAAAAATACCTGGCTCTTGCTGCTTGAAACCAGTTAGCTATCCTCCTTGTTGTGTCTCCAGAAATGCGTTGCACAAGAGTGTTTTCTGAAAAAAGGATGGCCTTTATACTGGAGAGGACGTTCCCTTTAATTAGCGCCCCCCGGGGCCCGCGCTGGTTGTGTTGCGTTCCTTTTTCCAAACGCTCCGGCCGCCCGCCGCACAATGGGGCGGTCCGACTGAAGTTTGCAATCGGGGCGGCCAAAGGGCGTTGCACGAGGATGTGACGTCATTTTCTGCGCGCGCATCCGGGCGGGCGCTAAACTTTGCGCCGGCGCTAACGGGCAACTTAATTTGGGGCGGGGCGCAAACTGCGCTGCGCCCGGGCGCTACACGCATAGCGCCCGGAAATCACTTCTCTTAAGGCGCTAACTGCTGGCGCAAGCAACTGAAAATCTAGCCCTTAGTTTTACAGGTAAGTGGGCTTTTAGTACAATGTAGAAATTTTTTTTCCACAGGTTTATTATTTTAAGAATTTACAGTAAGGTAAGTTTAGTTTTAGACCATATTTTAAAAAATTTATTTTTTTCAAAAATTGATTAATTGTTTAAAACATTTTTTAAAACTTATTTATAGTTAACTAGCTGAAGTGCCCGGCGGTGCCGAGGGATTTTTGAGGGCATGTTGTTGTTGGAAGAGAGAGAGAGAGAGAACGACTGGGGGGAAGAGAGTGTGCGACTGGGGGGAAGAGAGAGAGCGACTGGGGGGGAAGAGGAGAGAGCGACTGGGGGGAAGAGAGAGCGCGACTGTGGAGAAGGGGGGAAGGTGGGGGGGAAGGGGGAAGGTGGGGGGGAAGGGGGAGCTGGGGGGGAAGGGTGGGGAAGGGGGGGAGGGTGGGGGGAGGGGAGGGGGAAGGTAGGGAAGGGGAGGGGGGAGGGGGAGGGGGTGGAGGGGGGGTGGAGTGGAGGGGGAAGGGGAGGGGAGGGAGGGGAGGAGGGGAGGGAGGGGGGAGGGGAGGGGAGGGGGGAGGGGAGGGAGGGGGGAGGGGGAAGGGGGAGGGGGAGGAGGAGGGGAGGGGGGAGGGGAGGGGGGAGGGGGGGAGGGGAGGGGGAGGGGAGGGAGGGGGAGGGGAGGGGGGGAGGGGGGGAGGGTAGCAGGGGAGGAATGGGAGGGGGAGGGGGAGGGGGAGGAAGGGGGGAGGAAGGGGAGGGGGAGGAGGGGGGAGGAAGGGGAGGTGGGAGGAGGGGGGAGGAAGGGGAGGGGGAGAGGAAGGGGAGGGGGGGGGAGGAGAAGAGGGGGAGGGGGGGAGGAGGGGGGAGGAGGGGAGGAGATTCCTACCAAACTATAGAACATCAGATCATATCTTCACCCTACAGACCCTAATAGACAAACATGTTCATCAAAACAAAAGCAAAATTTTTGCCTGCTTTACAGATTTCCGGAAGGCTTTCGATTCCATCTGGCATGACGGTCTATTCTTGAAACTTATTGAAAGTGGTGTAGGGGGGAAAAACATATGATGTAATTAAATCAATGTATGCAAACAATAAATGTGCAGTTAAAATTGGAGACAAACAAACAAAATACTTTTCACAGGGGCGTGGTGTGACGCAGGGCTCGCCCATCTCACTGACACTCTTTAATATTTACATAATGAATTGGCAAAACTACTTGAACAATCTACAGCACCCGGCCTCACCCTATATGAATCCAAGTTTAAATTCCTCCTCTATGCAGATGACCTGGTTCTACTGTCACCAACTAAGGAGTGTCTACAGCAGAACCTGGATCTGCTACAGTCGTTCTGTCAGACCTGGGCCCTGACAATAAACCCCCAAAAAACCAAAGTCCTTGTGTTCCAGCAAAGATCCAGACATCAGGGACCCAAAATAAATTTCACACTAGAAACAACTAAAATTGAACAAACCACTAACTACACATATGTAATGAAATCTGTTTGTCTTGATCCTGTATTCGTTTTGCATTCATGTATATTACCCTCCCCCACTGTGTATAGTTTCACTTCCTCTTTCCTGACTAACCTGGGAGGTTCCAGGTCTTGGCTCTTGGCTCCGCCCCTGACTTCTCTTACATAAAGATCCCAGGATCTGTATGACTCATTCCTGTGAACCAGTCGGCGTGTTGAGGTGTTAGCTCTGACCTTAGTGATTAAAAGCCAACTTGTTTAAGTCTATAACTTCTAGTTTTGTGGTTATTGAAGGCCCATCAACATACTTGGGCTTAAAAATCAGTTCTACGGGAAATTTTCATCCGGCTGTGAATGAACTGAAAGAGAAAGCAAGAAGGGCTTTCTATGCCATTAAAAAATCAATCCAAATAGAAATCCCAATTAGCATTTGGCTCAAAATTTTTAAATCAGTAATTGAACCAATTGCACTCTATGGCAGTGAGGTGTGGGGACCGCTAACACAACAAGAAGTTGCAAAATGGGACAAACACCCAATTGAGATCCTACATGCAGAATTCTGTAAAAGTATCCTCCGGACTCAAAGGAAAACTGTAAACAATGCATGCAGGGCAGAACTAGGCCAATATCCATTAATAATTACTATCCAAAAAAGAGCCACCAAACTTTGGAAACACCTAAAAATGAGCAACCCCCACCGCTATCATTACGAAGCCCTGAAATGCCAAGAGAGGACCATAAAGAAGAATACCCTCAGTCAACTAGTCCTGGGACTCAGTGAAGTTACTACTAACACTACTAACAATAACCAGCCCCAGGACAGTGACATCGTAACACAGAGAATTCGACCCAACACAATCGTCACTAAGCAAAAGGAAAAATATCTGTCATATTGGGCAGAAACAACAAAAACCCAAAACAAGCTCAATTGCTACTTGGCCCTAAACAGACAATACAACATGGCTGATTACCTGACCATGGTAAAGGATAGCAAACTGAGAAAAACCGTGACAATGTACAGATTTAGTGAACATAGCCTGGCCATCGAAAAAGGCAGACACAGGCAGACCCGGCTACCAAGAGAGGACAGGATATGCTCTCACTGCAGTCAGGGAGTGGTGGAGACAGAGATGCACTTCTTCACAGCTTGTAGAAAATATCAGGGCATAAGGGAGAATTTCTACCCAAAATTCACAAAAATATGCCCTGAATTCAGAAATTTGAATGATGACCAAAAACTCCTATACCTACTAGGGGAACAGAGAAATTGTGTAACCTTAGCAGCACACTATGTTACAGCTTGCCATAAACAGAGGGACAACTATTAAATCTAAGAAAAGAGTATATACAAATTATATGAATGTATATTTATACACTCAGGGATATATCTGTTTATACACTGCATGGATAGACCTGTGTTCAACCATAAATGTTTTTCGATGCTTTGGCAACATAAGATGTACCTTGTCATGCCAATAAAGCGATTTGAATTGAATAGAATTGAATTGATGGGGGGAAGGGAAGGGGAGGGGGGAGAGGGGGTGGAGCGGGGGGAGAGGGGGGGAGAGGGGGGAGGGGGAGGGGGAGGGGGAGAGGGGGGAGGCGGGGGGAGGGGGAGAGGGAGAGGGGGGAGGCGGGGAGGGGGAGAGGGAGGGGGGGAGGGGAGAGTGGGGGAGGGGAGGGGAGAGGGGGGGAGGGGAGGGGAGGAGGGGAGGGGAGGTGGAGAGGAGGGGGAGAGGAGGGGAGAGGGGGGAGGGGGAGAGGGGAGAGGGGGGGTGGGGGGGAGATGGGGGGAGAGGAGGGGAGGGGTCGGGGAGGTGGGAGAAGGAGGGGGGGAAAGGGAGGGGGGAGCCAGCAGACCCTCGCCCCTCTGCCGGCGATGGCTCCGCTGAGCTCCGTGCTGCCCCACGTACTGACATGCCGAGCACAGCGCCCCGGTCAGCCCGAGCCCCGCCCTCCCGAGGCCGGGCCTGAGGCGGCTTGAGATGGCCAATTGCGGCTGGCCAGGCCCGGTTGCCTTGGTAACCCTTCCCCCCGCTCCACCTCCCGATCTCCGGGCCTGGGCCTGAGCGGCTTGAGACAGCCGATTGCGGCTGGCGAGCCCGGTTGCCGGGGTAACCCTCTCCGCTCCCCCTCCCCTCCCGAGCCCCGCCCCCCTGCTAACCTGCGCGCTTCCCTCTGGCCGCGCTCTGTGTGGAGGTTAGACAGGACAAGGGAGGATGGGCGGCGCGGACACGATGGGCCGAAGGGCCTCTTTCTGTGCTGTAAAACTCTATGGGCTAGATTTTCAGTTGCTTGCGCCAGCAGTTAGCGCCTTAAGAGAAGTGATTTTCGGGCGCTATGCGTGTAGCGCCTGGGCGCAGCGCAGTTTGCGCCCCGCCCCAAATTAAGTTGCCCGTTAGCGCCGGCGCAAAGTTTAGCGGCCGCCCGGATGCGCGCGCAGTAAATGACGTCACATCCTCGTGCAACGCCCTTTGGCCGCCCCGAATCCAAACTTCAGTCGGACCGCCCCATTGTGCGGCTGGCGTCCAGAGCGTTTGTAAAATGGATCGCAACACACCCTGGGGAGCGCAAATTAAAGGGCACTCCTATAAAAGGCACTCTGCATGTGTTGTGTGCAAGTATCCAGTGTGTTGTTATGAACGGTGTATTTATGTTTCCGGCCACCACCACATCATCATCATTCCTCCTCCTCCTCCTCCTCCTCCTCCTCCTCCTCCTCCTCCTCCTCCTTCGTCATCATCATCATCATCCTCCCAGACGTTGCCTTTGAAAAAAACACATGCACCCTTCCCCTTTAAGAGCTCACTGGCACCAGAGTGTCTGCCGTGCGCTGCGCCCGAGCTGGGGTGTTGCGCTCTCCACCGCCGGCTTAGCGCCTAAAGATACTAGTGGAACGCCTCTTTTAGCGCTCCACCAACCTCTTAGGGCGAAGCCACTGAATTTCCGGCAACGGGGCGCTACTTTGGGGCGGGCGCTAACTTCGGGCGGGCGCTAAGCTTAGCGCCCCAAAACTGTCTATACTGAAAATCTAGCCCAATGTGTTTTAAAAGCAACTTTTTTTTTAAAGATGCAGAAAGCGGGAAAAAGAAATGAAAAGTTTGGAATCAAGATGGCGGCGACTCACCTCGGTTCAGAACGATAAGGCCCGCCCACACACGCACCGATTGGTCGACCGTCAGGTCACCGAAGCGTAGGATTGGTCAATCGTCCCATCACTCGACTCTAGGAGGGCCCGCCCGCACGCGCCAGGAACCTGCCCCCACCACGCAGCGATTGGTCGACCGTCGGGTCGCTCGACCGTACGATTGGTCGACCTCGACGTCACTCAATGCTAATGAGCAGATAATGAGCGGCATTTTGAACGTTATTTGGATACCGCGGGCACAATTTTTGTCTCACCGAAACGTAAATATGCTTACAACCGTTCTGGAATCGTAAGCTTTCTTTTGATGTAACATACGTGTAGGTACGCTCTATAATTTTTGATTGTATAGTCGGACAGAGAGACAGAAAGACAGACAGAGAGACATACCGTTTTATTTTATATATATAGATATAATCAGTGGGATGTTTTTTAAAATTTTATTTAAAGTTAAAGTAGTGTTTTGGCAGCCCATACTTTTCATGAGTTTGACAGCTCTTACTGTCAAACTCATGAATGAGTATCCCCTCCCCTGATTGGCTGCAGAGTGCTCACCTGATCCCAGCCGGCACATCGCACTAACTACGCCGCTGGATCAGGTAAGCACATCGCGCCGACATTGGAACCGGGCCTGTGACAGGAAATGCAAGCAGGCCCGGGCTTCAGATGTCGGCGCGCAGGGTGAGTGCACATCGGGGGCTTGCACGCGCGGCAAGCTCCCGATCCTAATTTCAGGGCCTATGATTTGATAAATTAACCCCTTGGGCTCTAAGCAGAATCACAATGGATTCCCTTCTTTCTTTTGTTATATGGAAGTTACCTTGTAAACTAATTGCAGCACTTCTGTCTCTAATGTTAAAACACTGTGTAGCCTGGGAATCACTTGTTTCTGAAATTGGAAATGAAGGATAAATTGATAGAAATGAAATTGAACATTGGCAAAACCTGCCGGTACAATAATACTGCTGTTTGGATTTTGGGATAATTTTGTAATAACAAAATGGACTCAGGCACTATATATTGGGTTACTTTTGGGAAAATAAAATATTCTCTAAAATAATGATAAATAAAAAAGTGTTAATAACTTGGATCAAGTGAGAATGTTTGAGCTATGTTTTCTATCTTAAATATTGTACTGGACAGTAAAGTTTCTCCAGGACTCATGAATGAGATATGAATGGTAATTACAGGAAAGTGATTGAGGGTGTAAGATTGAAACAGGAGAATTACATTACTGAATGGGAATTTTCAAAATTTTCTAGTGAAAGTCAGGAAAGTGTAGTTAAGAATAGTAAATTGATAGCTTTCTCTTGGAGACATTTGTGTCCCTGCCTTTAATGAACTTTTAAGAAAACGGAATTTGATAGTCTGGCCACTACCCAAGACATCGGGACCATGCAGAGGAAGATGAGCAAAGATCTCCAGACAACTGCAATCTTTCAATAAGATACCTGAAAGCCCGAAAAAGGCTTGTATCGGATGGTGTGTGTGGCACGATATGGAGATACTGATATGAGTGTGTAAATGTGATTCGTTACGTGTGAAGCAATTACCATCCGGGAATGTATGGTGAATCTGCACTGAAGAAC
Organism: Somniosus microcephalus; assembly: GCF_052327205.1. Taxonomy (NCBI): domain Eukaryota; kingdom Metazoa; phylum Chordata; class Chondrichthyes; order Squaliformes; family Somniosidae; genus Somniosus; species Somniosus microcephalus. The sequence goes on from NC_140994.1 coordinate 272,008,055, forward strand.
GGCTCTCAGACATGCTCAGTTACTTGACAACAGCAAAACATGAAGGTTAATGTGGTTCAGGAGAGCGAGACAACATTTAAAGCATTGACACATACTCCATCGAGAAACTATCTAATTAATGAAACAATCAGAATAGAGTTAAACACACTGGAACTGTTAGAGGGATTGAAATTGAAGTTGAAGTGGAGAGTTACATGGAATCTGGATTGGGACAATCAAGGGCTAAGGAGAAATCATGTTTAGTAAGAATTATCCACAAGATGGATAAGAGTAAAAGAGAGATCTAGAGAATCTTTTAAGTACATGATTTGTTGATTAGATGTTAAACTGCAATGTCACTTGAAATGATTGTAAGACTGAATTTAACTGTGACTGTAATAATTGTGTTTTGTAGGTAACAGAACGTGGGAAAAACCAGTACGAATCCAATATGAGGTGATTTTGGTGGTGCCTCCTGTGTCACTACTACTGCAATTACCATGCTTTATGGGTCTATGCTGAGAGGGTCGTGGATATGCTACGATGCTGAGAGGGTCGTGGATTACTCGTTTGAGGAGTTGGTCACGCCGCAGGGTAGGGCTGCACAGGCAGAAGGGAAATGGGTGACCATCAGGCAGAGCAGTAGAGGCAGGCAGGTAGTGCAGCGGACCCCTGTGGCCATCCCCCTTTCAAACAGGTATAACAATTTGGATACTGTTGAGGGGGATGACTTACCAGAGGAAGGCAGCAGCAGCCAACTTCCTGGCACCAGGGGTGCTTCTGCTGCTCAGGAAGGGAGGAAAAAGAGTGGGAGAGCAATAGTGGTAGGGGATTCTATCGTAAGGGGAACAGATAAGCGTTTCTGTGGCCGTAGACGTGACTCCAGGATGGTTTGCTGCCTCCCTGGTGTCAGGGTCAAGGTTGTCACTGAACGGCTGCAGGGCATTCTGAAGGGGGAGGGTGAACAGGCAGAGGTCATGGTTCACATTGGGACCAACGACATAGGTAGGAAGAGGGATGAGGTCCTGCAGCAAGAATTTAGGGAGCTAGGTAGCAGATTAAAGAGTAGGACCTCAAAGGTTGTAATCTCTAGATTACTCCCGGTGCCACGTGCTAGTGAGTATAGGAATAGGAGGATAGAGCAGATGAATGCGTGGCTAAAAAGTTGGTACAGGAGGGAGGGCTTTAGTTTCCTGGAGCACTGGGCCTGCTTCTGGGGAAGGTGGGACTTGTACAAGTCGGACGGGTTGCACCTGAACCAGAGCGGGACAAATATCCTTGCGGGGAGGTTTGCTAGCACTGTTCGGGGGGGTTTAAACTAAAATGGCAGGGGGTTGGGAACCTGAGCAAGGAGACAGAGGAAAGGAAAACAGGGATAAAAGCAAAAGATAGGAAGCAGAAAAACAAAGGTGGCAGTCAGAGAAATCAACGGTTTAAATCAAACGTGGCCACAGTAAATAATAATTCTAATAGGTCTAAGAGCATTAAAAAAACAAGCCTGAAGGCTTTGTGTCTCAATGCGAGGAGTATTTGTAATAAGGTGGATGAATTGGCTGCGCAAATAGAGGTATACAAATATGATTTGGTTGGGATTATGGAAATATGGCTCAAGGACGGCCAAGACTGGGAACTCAACATCCAGGGGTATTCGATATTCAGGAAAGATAGGCAAAAAGGAAAGGGAGGTGGGGTAGCATTACTGGTTAAAGAAGGGATTAATACAATTGTAATGAAGGATATTAGCTCTGATGATGTGGAATCTGTATGGGTAGAATTGAGAAATACTAAGGGGAAAAAAACATTAGTGGGAGCGGCGGCAGGTAGCGGGAGCAGCGGACCTGTGGGAGACTCGGCGGCGGCGGTGGCAATAAAAGCGGCAGCGAGGCCAGGAGAGGCCTCAGAGCAGCGGCGGCAGGTAGCGGGAGCAGCGGACCTGTGGGAGACTCGGCGGCGGCAATAAAAGCGGCAGCGAGGCCAGGAGAGGCCTACCAAACTCCAGTCTGCGAGCTCGGAAGTTGCAGAGAGGCAAAAAGTAATCGGGGTGTGACGTCACCAGGGAGCAGGTAAGTGATTGGTTGGTGAGTATTTCTCTCTTTTCATTACAAGCTTGAATTCTGTGGTGTTAAATTTCTAGGGGCTCTGTGTTGTAGTGAGGACAGTTGGTAAGTAAAGCGCCCTAGAGTATACTTGTAACTGGGGTATTGAATAAATTTTTAGATTAATTAAAGGAGTAAGTCATGGCAGGAGAGCTCAGACCCGCGTTCTGCTCCTCCTGCTCTATGTGGGAAGTCAGGGACGCTGCCAGTGTCCCTGGCGACCATGTGTGCGGGAAATGCATCCAGCTGCAGCTACTTGTAGACCGCATTGTGGCGCTCGAGCTGCGGGTGGATGAGTTTTGGAGCATGCGCGATGCTGAGAGGCTCGTGGATAGCACGTTTAGCGAGTTGTTCACGCCTCAGGGTAGGGCTGCACAGGGGGTGACCATCAGGCGGAGCAACAGAGGCAGGCAGGAAGTGCAGGGGCCCCCTGCAGACATCCCCCTTTCAAACAAGTATACCAAGTTGGATACTGTTGAGGGGGATGACTCACCAGGGGAAGGCAGCAGCAGCCAGCTTCCTGGCACCAGGGACGCTTCTGCTGCTCAGAAAGGGAGGAAAAAGAGTGGGAGAGAAATAGTGGTAGGGGATTCTATCGTAAGGGGAACAGATAGACGTTTCTGTGGCCGCAAACGTGACTCCAGGATGGTTTGTTGCCTCCCTGGGGCCAGGGTCATGGATGTCACTGAGCGGCTACAGGGCATTCTTAAGGGGGAGGGTGAGCAGGCAGAGGTCGTGGTCCACATTGGGACCAACGACATAGGTAGGAAGGGGGATGAGGTCCTGCATCAAGAATTTAGGGAGTTAGGTAACAGATTAAAGAGCAGGACCTCAAAGGTTGTAATCTCTGGATTACTCCCAGTGCCACGTGCTAGTGAGTGTAGGAATAGGAGGATAGAGCAGATGAATGCGTGGCTAATGAGTTGGTGTAGGGGGGAGGGTTTTACTTTCCTGGATCACTGGGCCTGCTTCTGGGGAAGGTGGGACTTGTACAAGTCGGACGGGTTGCACCTGAACCAGAGCGGGACAAATATCCTTGCGGGGAGGTTTGCAAGCACTGTTGGGGGGGGTTTAAACTAACTTGGCAGGGGGATGGGATACAGAGGGGAGCTGAAAGAGGGGGTGGTGTGCTGCCAATTATAGAGAAAAAAACAAGTCAGCTTGGTAGACAGGGCAAATATACAAGGGCAAGGCTGGATGGCATTTATTTTAATGCAAGGAGTCTTGCAAATAAGGTGGATGAACTGAAGGTGTTGATAAACACATGGGAGTATGATATTGTTGCTATCACGGAGACATGGTTGAGGGAGGGGCAAGACTGGCAGCTCAATATTCCGGGGTACAGAATCTTCAGGCGAGACAGGGGGGGGGGTATAAGAGAAGGGGGTGTAGCAATATTAATTAAGGAGTCAATTACTGCAGTATGGAGGGATGACATATTAGCAGGTTCCTCTAATGAGGCCATATGGGTGGAGCTTAAAAACAAGAAGGGGGCAAGCACTTTGCTGGGAGTGTACTATAGGCCTCCAAACAGTCAGGGGGAGATAGAGGAACAGATATGTAGGCAAATCTCAGAGAAATGTGCAAATAATAGGGTAATAATAATGGGGGATTTCAACTTCCCCAATATTAACTGGGATAGTCAGAGTGTGAAAGGCACAGAGGGTGTAGAATTCGTAAAGTGCATCCAGGAGAGCTTTTTGAGCCAGCATGTAGAAGGTCCTACAAGAGAGGGGGCGGTACTGGACCTAATTCTAGGGAATGTGGCCGGCCAAGTGGAAGAAGTGCTAGTAGGTGAGCACTTTGGTGACAGTGACCATAATATGGTGAGATTTAAGGTGGTCATGGAAAAGGACAGGGATGGGCCGGAAATAAAGGTTCTAAATTGGGGGAAGGCCGATTTTAATAGGATAAGGCAGGATCTGGCCAAAATGGACTGGGATCTGTAGGGGGTTTCTCTTGCTCTCTCTGGTCTCCTGCCAGGCTTCGTGCAATAATTACCCTTGAGTGGTTCGACCCACTCCCCCCTACGGTTCTAGACCTTGGACTTAGGTGCAGAGAACAGTAGTGCAGAGAAAGAACTCAATAGACCAGGTTGAATAGCACGAAATGGATGCTTTTATTTTTAAACAGTTTGAAGCATTACAAAATACATGTCATAGGCACAGATTAAAGTTACTACAATCATGCACAAATTTATGAACTTGACTCTATGGAAATGGGGAACACACGGCACATCGAAAAAGGGGAAACACATTACGATTTCCCTTAACTCCCTCCCCTATACCTAAACTAAGTTTCGACCTGGGGAACTTGGGATCATGCTCACCACTCTCGAAATCGCGAGAAAGGGGGTTCGCAGCCTTTTTGGCACCGCTTTCCGTCGTCACGTGGATTTGGAAACTTCTGGCGCAGTCGATATTCTCTCCTCCCTCGAGGCGGTGGGGTAGACCCAGCCTCGATGAGCGCTCGTTAAGGTTGAGATCCACCAAGTCAATTTGGGTTCATGGAGCAGACCCAGATGCAGGCTATGCACTTGGGAGAATCTTGTGGCATCGATCGCCGGTTCTCCAGAGGGTTTCTTCTCCGTCGGCCTGGGTCGTCGATGATCTCCCGACCCCAGTACCCGGGCCACCCTCGTCGTCTTCTCGTCGTGGCCGAGCCTTGTTTGGCTGAACACCGACCACGTTGTCCTTTTACCGAAACCGTCCGTCTTTAAAAAAACGAAAACGTTTTCATCGATCTGCCGAAGTGGAAGAGGCGCCGATCCGGGCACCGTCCGCCCTTCGTTCGTTCCTCGTAGAAGAAAGTTCTTGAAGAAATGGAAGCCTGAAGTCACCCAACAAGAAGCCGTGGCAGTGAAGAAGAAGTTGTTCAAGTAACCCGGAGTCCGAAGTAACTTAGATGGACTTTCAATCCATAGTTATACTCTTTTGGGACAGTCTTATCTCCCGCCAAATCATAGTCCTGTCTTTGTATTAATTTTGGCGGGCAGAAATCTCTGCAGGGGCGCTTTGTCTTGTAACGGAGCCGGTGATAACTTAAACTGGCCTTCCTGGCCGATAATGTCTTTCAATGTCTTTTGCATTGTCACCGTGGCTCGGTTCGCATATTGATCGGTCCGGACATTTTCCTTGATGGCTGCTAAACGGTTTTTCCTTTGTACGATAAATGGGTATAAGTGTTTTTACATTGTCCGCCCATATCTTGATGGGCCCCATCCTGTACTTATAATCCATTGAATATGTATGCTGTTGCTCTGAGTTTCGGTTCCCAGAGACTGGCTTTCGTGGGCTCACTGTCTTCAATCCACAAGCCTGTCTGGCTTGCAGTAACAGAAATAAAATGGTTCATAAACTGATCACGGGGCCTGGCGGCCATTTTGTATGCCCTTTTATCAAAGGTTTTTCTGTGCAAGCTTACTTTGGTCAATAAACAGTCTTAATTTTATCCAGTTTTCTTGCGTGATTTTTGCTGAAAATTGCGAATCTTACAGATCAGCTACAGGTAGGAAAATCCGCATCGGAGCAATGGGAGGCTTTCAGAAGGGAGATTGAGATCATACAATGGCAACATGTTCCCGTAAAGGTCAAGGGTGGTTCCAAAAACCACAGGGAACCGTGGATGTCAGGGGATATACGAGAATGGATTAGAAAAAAAAGGAGGGCTTTTGGCAGATACAAAAGGCTAAAGACGGAGGAAGCCCTAGAGGAGTACAAAAAGTGCAGGGGGATACTTAAAAAAGAAATTAGGAGATCAAGGAGGGGCCATGAAATAACACTGGCGAGCAAAATAAAGGAAAATCCTAAAATGTTTTATAAGTATATTAAGGGTAAGAGGATAACTAGGGAAAAAATAGGGCCCATTAGGGACAAAAGTGGCAATCTGTGTGTGGAGCCGGAAGATGTAGGAGGGGTTCTAAATGAATTTTTTGCATCTGTTTTCACTATGGAGAGGGACGATGTAGACATAGAAATAGGGCGGGGGGACTGTGATATGCTCGAACACATTAACATCGAGAGGGAGGAGGTATTGGCGGTTTTAGCAGGCCTAAAAATGGATAAATCCCCAGGCCCGGACGAAATGTATCCCAGGCTGCTGTGTGCGGCAAAGGAAGAGATTGCGGGGGCTCTAACACACATATTCAGAACCTCTCTGGCCACAGGGGATGTGCCAGAGGACTGGAGCACCGCTAATGTAGTTCCATTATTCAAGAAGGGGAGTAGGGAAAAACCGGGGAACTACAGGCCAGTGAGCCTAACATCAGTGGTGGGAAAATTATTGGAAAAAATTCTGAGGGACAAAATCAGTCTCCACTTGGAGAGGCAAGGATTAATCAGGGATAGTCAACATGGCTTTGTCAAGGGAAGATCATGTCTGACTAATTTGATTGAATTTTTTGAGGGGGTGACTAGGTGTGTGGATGAGGGTAACACAGTGGATGTGGTATACATGGATTTCAGTAAGGCCTTCGATAAAGTCCCGCACAGGAGACTGGTCAAGAAGGTAAGAGCCCATGGAATCCAGGGTGCCTTGGCACGTTGGATACAAAACTGGCTTAGTGGCAGAAGGCAGAGGGTGATGGTCGAAGGTTGTTTTTGTGACTGGAAGCCTGTGGCCAGTGGGATACCACAGGGATCGGTGCTGGGTCCCTTGCTGTTTGTGGTCTATATTAATGACTTGGATATGAATGTAAAAGGTATGATCAGTAAGTTCGCGGATGATACAAAAATTGGTAGGGTGGTAAATAGCGAGGAGGGTAGTCTCAGTCTGCAGGACGATATCGATGGGTTGGTCAGATGGGCGGAACAGTGGCAAATGGAATTTAACCCGGAAAAGTGCGAGGTGATGCACTTTGGGGGGACTAACAAGGCAAGAGAATACACAATGAATGGTAAGACCCTAGGCAAGACGGAGGGTCAGAGGGATCTGGGTGTGCAAGTACACAGATCCCTGAAGGCGGCGGAACAGGTGGATAAGGTGGTAAAAAAGGCATATGGGATACTTGCCTTCATTAGCCGAGGCATAGAATATAAGAGCAAGGAGGTTATGATGGAGCTGTATAAAACACTGGTTAGGCCACAGCTGGAATACTGTGTGCAGTTCTGGTCGCCACACTACAGGAAGGATGTGATAGCTTTGGAGAGGGTGCAGAGGAGATTCACCAGGATGCTACCAGGGATGGAACGCTTCAGCTATGAAGAGAGACTGGGCAGATTGGGTTTGTTTTCCTTGGAGCAGAGGAGGCTGAGGGGGGGCATGATTGAGGTGTACAAAATTATGAGGGGCATAGATAGGATGGATACTAAGGAGCTTTTTCCCTTAGTAGAAGGGTCAATAACTAGGGGGCACAGATTCAAGGTAAAGGGCGGGAGGTTTAGAGGGGATTTGAGAAAGAACTTTTTCACCCAGAGGGTGGTTGGAGTCTGGAACTCACTGCCCGGAAGGGTTGTGGAGGCTGGAACCCTCACAACATTCAAGACGCATTTGGATGAGCACTTGAAATGCCATAGCATACAAGGCTACGGACCAAATGCTGGAATATGGGATTAGATTAGACAGGGCGTGATGGCCGGCGCGGACACGATGGGCCGAAGGGCCTCTATCCGGGCTGTATAACTCTATGACTCTATGACTCTATGACTCTATGAGTGGTATATAGACCTCCAAACAGTAAGGCGGAGGTTGGGGACGGCATTAAAAGGGAAATTAAAGAAGCGTGCAATAATGGCACAGCAGTCATCATGGGTGACTTTAATCTACATATAGATTGGGCCAACCAAATTAGTAACAATACTGTGGAGGAGGAATTCCTGGAGTGTTTACGGGATGGTTTCCTGGACCAATATGTCGAGGAACCAACTAGAGATCAGGCCATCTTAGACTGGGTATTATGTAACGAGAAAGGATTCATTAGCAATCTTGTTGTACGAGGCCCCTTGGGTCGGAGCGATCATAATATGATCGAATTCTTCATTAAGATGGAGAATGAAATAGTTGACTCAGAGACAAGGGTCCTCAATTTAAATAAAGGATACTACGATGGTCTGAGGAGCGAGTTGGGTAGGATTGATTGGGGAATGGCACTCAAAGGGTGGACGGTGGATAGGCAATGGCAAACATTCAAAGACCGAATGGATAGGCTACAGAATTTGTTCATCCCAGTTTGGCATAAAAATAAAACAAAAAAGGTGACTCAACCGTGCCTAAGATGGGAAATCAGGGATAGCATAAGATCCAAGGAGAGGACATATAAATTGGCTAGAAAAAGCAATAATCCTGAGGATTGGGAGCAGTTTAGGAGTCAACAAAGGAGGACAAAGGGATTAATTAAGAAAGGGAAAATAGAATATGAGAGTAAGCTAACAGGGAACATAAAAACTGACTGTAAAAGCTTTTATAGATATGTGAAGAGAAAAAGATTGGTGAAGTCAAGCGTAGGTCCCTTACAGTCAGAATCAGGGGAATTTATAATGGGAAACAAGGAAATGGCAGGCCAACTAAATACATACTTTGGTTCTGTCTTCACAAAGGAGGACACAAATAACCTCCCAGAGATGCCGGGGAACATAGGGTCTGATGAAAGGGAGGAACTGAAAGAAATCAGTATGTGTAGGGAAATGGTGTTAGGAAAATTGATGGGACTGAAGGCCGATAAATCCCCAGGGCCTCATGGTTTACATCCCAGGGTATTATGGAAGTGACCCTAGAGATAGTAGATGCATTGCTGGTCATCTTCCAGGACTCGATGGACTCTGGAAAGGTACCCATGGATTGGAGGGTAGCTAATGTTACCCCACTATTCAAAAAAGGTGGTAGAGAAAAAGCGGGGAATTATAGACCGGTAAGCCTGACATCGGTAGTGGGGAAAATGCTAGAGCCTATTATAAAAGATGTAATAGCAGAGCACTTGGAAAGCAGTGACAGGATCGGACAAAGTCAACATGGATTTACAAAAGGTAAATAATGCTTGACTAATCTACTGGAATTTTTTGAGGATGTAACTGGTAAAATAGATAAGGGAGAACCAGTGGATGTGGTGTATTTGGACCTTCAGAAGGCTTTCGATAAGGTCCCACATAAGAGATTAGCGTGCAAAATTAAGGCACATGGGATTGGGGGCAAGGTATTGACTTGAATAGAGAACTGGTTGGCGGACAGAAACTAAAGAGTTGGAATAAACGGGTCATTTTCCGAGTGGCAGGCAGTGACTAGTGGGGTACCGCAAGGATTGGTCCTAGGACCCCAGCTGTTCACAATATATATTAATGACCTGGACGAGGGAATTGGATGTAATATCTCCAAATTTGCAGATGACACAAAGCTGGGTGGGAGGGTAAGCTGTGAGGAGGATGTCGTGAAACTCCAGTACGATTTGGACAGGTTGGGTGATTGGGCAGAAACATGGCAAATGCACTATAATGTGGATAAATGTGAGGTTATCCACTTTGGTGGCAAAAGCAGGAAGGCAGATTATTATTTGAATGGCAATAGATTGAGAGAAGGGGAAGTGCAAAGAGACCTGGGTGTTATTGTGCACCAGTCGCTGAAGGTAAGCATGCAGGTGCAGCAGGCGGTTAAGAAGGCAAATGGTATGTTGGCCTTCGTAGCAAGAGGGTTCGAGTACAGGAACAAGGATGTCTTGCTACAGTTGTACAGGGCCTTGGTGAGACCGCACCTTGAGTATTGTGTGCAGTTTTGGTCACCTTACCTGAGGAAGGACATTCTTGCCATGGAGGGAGTGCAGCGAAGATTCACCAGACTGATACCTGGGATGGCAGGAATGACGTATGAGGAGAGATTGTGTCAATTGGGCTTATACTCACTGGAGTTTAGAAGATTGAGAGGGGATCTCATCAAAATCTATAAAATTCTGTCAGGCCTGGACAGACTAGATGCAGGAAGGATGTTTCTGATGGCCGGGGAGTCCAGAACCAGGGGTCATAGTCTAAGGATAAGGGGTAAGCCATTTAGGACTGAAATGAGGAGGAATTTCTTCACCCAGAGAGTGGTGAACCTGTGGAATTCTCTGCCACAGAGGGCGGTGGAGGCCAGTTCATTAAATATATTCAAGAAAGAGTTGGATATATTTCTTGAGGCTAAAGGGATCAAGGGATATGGGGAGAAGGCAGGGACAGGGTACAGAAATTGGATGATCAGCCATGATCTCATTGAATGGCGGAGCAGGCTCGAAGGGCAGAATGGCCTACTCCTGCTCCTATCTTCTATGTTTCTATGTTTCTAACAGGACCTGTCCCATCAACCAACACATTTGTAAGTATGAGCTACACAATTATGTGGCACAATTCAGATACTCGGATACGACATTCCCCTGTTGTTTGAGGGTTTCAGTGAGCTCATGATGTGACTGAATTCCTCCCTAAAGCATTTTTATGCTTTGGAGCAAGACAACTCGGGAATGGATATTGAAATTGACAGCATAGGGAACAACTCACACTGGTGGGATATTGGGCTTAATACATCAGCACACCCTTAGGTTCATATTATTTCACATGATCTGGTAGTTATCCAACTTGTAATGATAGTGTATTTGATATATGTAACATGTGTAGTAAGACTTTGATACATAAGCCAATTGGGTACTCATGCCCATGACTAACCAGCACTAACAAATTAATTGAGCACACCGAAAGAGAAGATCCGAAGCAATGTAGAGGAGACCCCAGGCGGGGGTAACATCAGGAAAGATAGAAGAAACAGAGGATATCCCAGGCGGGGCAGAATTGGAACACCGGAACAGTGAATTGAATTTGAGTAAGGGGTCAGAGGTTGCTCCTTCTCCTCAAAGGAATGGACTGTAAGGATGGGAGTAATCTTCATTTTCAAGACTCCCTACTAACTAATGCCCAAGTTGAGAGAGCAATAAGAGCTAGCTAGATTAGTCAAGAGCCGATTGTGAGAAGTCAATAAGGATATTTCCTTCTCAAAGAAGGGAATTGTAAGAAATAGCTGTTAGATTCAAAGATGGGTTTTAATTCTTAGAACAGAGGCAGACAACATGCAACCGGGAACAGAGAGCAGAAAGGTCAGCAAGGTCGATATCAAGCATCAAAAGACAAATAGAGGTGATAATGGAATCGTAAAATGCAAAACAACACAGGGTGGTGGGATAATAGACAAAAATGGAGCCAAAAAGTCATAAAATGTCCTTAAAGAAACATAACAAAACATTCCTCAGAAAGATAAGAGAGAGGCTTCATCAGCCAGGCAGAAAGGGATGGCGAGGGGGCCTTCCCGCTTCACAATTGGACACTAGGATGGGGATCAAATGATTGACAGCAGGTGATTTCCAGCCCACCGAAATAACTATAAATATAGACGACCGAGAGAGGAAATCAGGCAGTCAGGGGCGAAGGATTCCCCAAGGTGGCCTAACACCTTGGTCAAGTTTAGCCTCTGAGGTGGCTGATGGCCTAACACCTTGGTCAAGTTTAGCCTCTGAGGTGGCTGATGGCCTAACACCTTGGTCAAGTTTAGCCTCTGAGGTGGCTGATGGCCTAACACCTTGGTCAAGTTTAGCCTCTGAGGTGGCTGATGGCCTAACACCTTGGTCAAGTTTAGCCTCTGAGGTGGCTGATGGCCTAACACCTCCAGCAACTTGAGAGATGACCCAACCGAAGTGACTGCTGCAGCAAACTGCAGGAATCCACCCAATCCGAGACCACCGTACTGCCTCCTCATCTGTCCGGTCATGGCATTCCGATTCGGGAGTCGGAGATCACTCCTACTGTCACAGGTTGTATGTCTATTATACTCGGCTTAAACCAAATGTAATAACTGATTATGCTTTAAAACTGTAGCTCTTTAATAAAAGCCTTACAACTTCTAAAGCCCTGTTGGGTAATCTGTGTGAGCCTGTGATCCTCGTGAACAAAATCCCATGATCCTTTTCAGGACATGTCAATGGCCAAATTTCCCAGAATTCTTGCTTTACTCAAATTGACCTTTCTGTTCTTTTACCAAGTAATTCAGGATTTCAAGCTCATTCTTTAACCAAATTAGTTCCAATACTGTGGAGGAGGAATTCCTGGAGTGTATATGGGATGGTTTCCTGGACCAATATGTAGAGGAACCAACTAGAGATCAGGCCATCTTAGACTGGGTATTATGTAATGAGAAAGGAATAATTAGCAATCTTGTTGTGCGAGGCCCCTTGGGGTGGAGCGATCATAATATGATAGAATCCTTCATTAAGACGGAGAGTGAAGTATTTGACTCAGAGACGAGGGTCCTGAATTTAAATAAAAGAAACTACGAAGGTATGAGGCGCGAGTTGGGTAGGATTGATTGGGGAATGTTACTATAAGGGTTGACGGTGGATAGGCAATGGCAAACATTTATAGATCGCATGGATGAACTACAGAATTTGTTCATCCCCGTTTGGCATAAAAATAAAACAAAAAAGGTGACTCAACCGTGGCTAACAAGGGAAATTAGGGATAGCATAAGATCCAAGGAGAGGACATATAAATTGACCAGAAAAAGCAGCAAACCTGAGGACTGGGAGCAGTTTAGGATTCAGCAAAGGAGGACAAAGGGATTAATTAAGAGGGGGGAAATAGAGTATGAGAGTAAGCTTGCAGGAAACATAAAAACTGGCTGTAAAAGCTTCTATAGATATGTGAAGAGAAAAAGATTGGTGAAGTCAAGCGTAGGTCCCTTGCAGTCAGAATCAGGGGAATTTATAATGGGGAACGAGAAATGGCTGACCAATTAAATGCATACTTTGGTTCTGTCTTCACAAAGGAGGACACAAATAACCTCCCAGAGATGTCAGGGAACATAGGGTCTAATGAGAGGGAGGAACTGAATGAAATCAGTATTTGTAGGGAAATGGTGTTAGGGAAATTGATGGGATTGAAGGCCGATAAATCCCCAGGGCCTGATAATCTACATCCTAGGGTACTTAAGGAAGTAACCATAGAAATAGTAGATGCATTGCTGGTCATCTTCCAAAATTCGATAGACTCTGGAACAGTGCCCATGGATTGGCGGGTAGCTAATGTTACCCCACTATTCAAAAAAGGTGGTAGAGAGAAAACGGGGAATTATAGGCCGGTAAGCCTGACATCGGTAGTGGGGAAAATGCTAGAGTCCATTATAAAAGATGTAATAGCAGAGCACTTGGAAAATGGTGACAGGATCGGACAAAGTCAACATGGATTTACAAAAGGTAAATCGTGCTTGACTAATCAACTGGAATTTTTTGAGGATGTAACTGGTAGAATAGATAAGGGAGAACCAGTGGATGTGGTGTATTTGGACTTTCAGAATGCTTTCGATAAGGTCCTGCATAAGAGATTAGCATGTAAAGTTAAGGCACATGGGATTGGGGGCAAGGTACTAACTTGGATAGAGAACTGGTTGGCAGACAGGAAGCAGAGAGTTGGAATAAACGGGTCTTTTTCCGAGTGGCAGGCAGTGACTAGTGGGGTATCGCAGGGATCAGTCCTAGGACCCCAGCTATTCGCAATATATATTCATGATCTAGATGAGGGAACTAGATGCAATATCTCCAAGTTTGCAGACGACACAAAGCTGGGTGGGTGTGTGTGCTGTGAGGAGGATGCCGAGAAACTCCAGTATGATTTGGACAGGTTGGGTGATTGGGCAGATGCATGGTAGATGCAGTATAATGTGGATAAATGCGAGGTTATCCAATTTGGTGACAAAAACAGGAAGGCAGATTATTATCTGAACGGCAATAGATTGGGAGAAGGGGACGTGCAATGAGACCTGGGTGTCCTTGTGCACCAGTCGCTGAAGGTAAGTATGCAGGTGCAGCAGGTGGTTAAGAAGGCAAATGGTATGTTGGCCTTCGTAGCGAGAGGGTTCGAGTACAGGAACAAGGATGTCTTGCTGCAGTTGCACAGATGTAAAAAGTCACACAACACCAGGTTATAGGCCAACAGCTTTATTTGAAATCACAAGCTTTCGGAGCGCTGCTCTCCGAAAGCTTGTGATTTCAAATAAAGCTGTTGGACTATAACCTGGTGTTGTGTGACTTTTTACATTTGTCCACCCCAGTCCAACTCCGGCATCTCCACACCATGGCAGTTGTACAGGGCCTTGGTGAGACCACACCTTGCGTATTGTGTGCAGTTTTGGTCACCCTATTTGAGGAAGGATGTTCTTGCCATGGAGGGAGTGCAGTGAAGATTCACCAGACTGATACCTGGGATGGCAGGAATGACGTATGAGGAGAGATTGGGTCGATTGGGTTTATAATCGCTGGAGTTTAGAAGAATGAGAGGGGATCTGATTGAAACTTATAAAATTCTAACAGGACTGGACGGACTAGATGCAGGAAGGATGTTCCCGATGGTCGGGGAGTCCAGAACCAGGGGTCACAGTCTAAGGATAAGGGGTAAGCCATTTAGGACAGAGATGAGGAGAAATTTCTTCACCCAGAGAGTGGTGAACCTGTGGAATTCTCTACCACAGAAGGCAGTTGAGGCCAATTCATTAAATATATTCAAGAAGGAGTTAGATATATTTCTTAAGGCTAAAGGGATCGAGGGATATGGGGAGAAAGCAGGGACAGGATACTGAGTTTGGATGATCAGCCATGATCTCATTGAATGGCGGAGCAGGCTTGAGGGGCCAAATGGCCTACTCCTGCTCCTATCTTCTATGTTTCTATGCTTACTCTTACTTAAAAAAAAATACAGGAAACTTTCTGGTATCCGGCACTGACGGGACCGAGCTGGTGCCGTTAGATCAAAACTGCCGTAGAAACCAGCGCTAATGTTAAAACATACGGAGCTCAGAGCTCCGTGTGAAGCAACAAACCCTGTTGCTTAGCAACAGCTTCAAAACAGTCGGCGCAGCTTGCAAGCATCTAGTTGAAGCTGTTGCTTAGCTTCAGAGATGCTTGTAGAGCCAGGGCTGGAGAAAAGAAGCAACGAAAAGAAAAAAAATTATCTGAACCGACTCCTGAATTTTGCCGGTAGATAGAGCTTTCCGGACATTTAACCTCCGGATAAACGAAAGTTTCCTTTATTACATATTGAAGAGTCCAAAATCCTCTATCACTGGGCTATTCCTCACCCCCTCTCCCACCGCTCTAACACTGGGCTATTCCTCATCCTCCTCTCCCTCCGCTCTAACACTGGGCTATTCCTCACCCCCTCTCCCTCCGCACTAATACTGGGCTATTCCTCATCCTCCTCTCCCTCCGCTCCACTAACACTGGGCTATTCCTCATCCCCCTCTCGCTCCGCTCTAACACTGGTCTATTCCTCATCCCCCTCTCCCTCTGCTCCTCTAACACTGGTCTATTCCTCATCCCCCTCTCCCTCCGCTCTAACACTGGGCTATTCCTCATCCCCCTCTCCCTCCGCTCTAACACTGGGCTATTCCTCACCCCCTCTCCCTCCGCACTAATACTGGGCTATTCCTCATCCCCCTCTCCCTCCGCACTAATACTGGGCTATTCCTCATCCACCTCTCCCTCCGCTCTAACACTGGTCTATTCCTCATCCCCCTCTCCCTCTGCTCCTCTAACACTGGTCTATTCCTCATCCCCCTCTCTCTCCGCTCCTCTAACACTGGTCTATTCCTCATCCCCCTCTCCCTCCGCTCTAACACTGGGCTATTCCTCATCCCCCTCTCCCTCCGCTCTAACACTGGGCTATTCCTCATCCCCCTCTCGCTCCGCTCTAACACTGGTCTATTCCTCATCCCCCTCTCCCTCTGCTCCTCTAACACTGGTCTATTCCTCATCCCCCTCTCTCTCCGCTCCTCTAACACTGGTCTATTCCTCATCCCCCTCTCCCTCCGCTCTAACACTGGGCTATTCCTCATCCCCCTCTCGCTCCGCTCTAACACTGGTCTATTCCTCATCCCCCTCTCCCTCTGCTCCTCTAACACTGGTCTATTCCTCATCCCCCTCTCTCTCCGCTCCTCTAACACTGGTCTATTCCTCATCCCCCTCTCCCTCCGCTCTAACACTGGGCTATTCCTCATCAGCGGAAACATTTACTCTCTATCAATTCCTTTCAAAATACTAAAACCTCAGCTCAAGTCACCCCCTAACCTTCTATATTCCAGGAAATACAAGCCTAGTTTATGTAATCTCTTCTAATAATCTAACCCCTGAGGAATCTGCGCTGCACTCCTTCCAAGGTCAATATATCCTTTCTAAGGTGGGGTGCCCAGAACCGTACACAGTGCTCCATGTTGTGTATGTACCTTTAAGGGAATAACTGGTCTTAGACTGCAGTACCGGCAGTGACCACCCCTGTATAAAAGGCCCTAGCAGGCTTCTGTATTTTCAGTCTGACGCTGCCTCCTGTTCCGTAAAGTACGTGTTAAACTGTTCTCCCGAAGTCCGTGTATTATTGAGGCGCAGACTTTACAGTGGCGACGAGTAAGTTCGAACTCACTTGTAGTGTGGCATTATCTCACGGGGATCTCGCCTGAGAGGAGGGTCCTGGAAGGTCGTAGTCTGAGCAACGGGCGTCGACCGAGGGCAACCGCCCAAAGAATTCATCGGTGTTCGGAGAATTGCGGGAGAGACGATGGTTCCAGCGAGTCGTGCTGGTAGCAGGTAGCGCGCTGACCCTTCCGGACTGCGGCGGGCTCAAGTTCGATCGAGCGGCTCTGCAAAATGGGCCGCGCAGCGTCGCCAGGAAAAGAAAACAAGAGAGAGAGGGTGGAGCGCACAGGGCGCGGTCGGTGCTCAAGAACAGGACAGCGGAGAGAAACTAAACGGGGGGGAAGGAAAGCGAGACGCGCCGAAGCTGCGGGTCACCGCCATTACCCCGTAGAATGCTAGGAGCAGTGTGGCAGTAAGGGGAAGAAGCAAAAGCGCGGGAGGCACCATTTTATCCCGTTGGGGAAGAAGCAAAAGTGCGGGAGGCGCCATTTTATTCCATTGGGGAAGAAGCAAAAGCGCGGGAGGCGCCATTTTAAATCGCCCAAGATGCCGAAAAGTGGCAGTATCACTGCTTTCGACAACGACGTAGAAGACTGGACCACGTATGTAGAAAGAATCGAAGTGTACTGCAAGGCAAATGAGGTGGCTGATGGAAAGAGGGCGTCGGTATTATTAAATCTGATGGGTGCGAATACGTACGGCCTATTGCGGAATTTAATTACCCCAGCTAAACCAATGGAGAAAAGTTTTGAGGAGATTGTTCATATCTTACAGGAACACCTAAGCCCTACACCACTGCTGATAGCAGAAAGATTCAATTTCCATAAAAGAAACCAGCACAAAGATGAGAGCAATGCTGACTATCTTACAGAACTACGCAAGTTATCGAAGCACTGCCAGTTCGGAGCAGGACTGGCAGACACCTTATGGGATAAGTTTGTCTGTGGGCTCCAGAGTGAAGGAACCCAGAAACGACTACTTTCAAAAAAGGACCTGACGCTAGAACAGGCTTTCAGCGGGGCAGTATCCTACGAAGCAGCAGCACGGGGAGCTGCGGAAATACAACAGAAACCACAAGAATACAGCGCTAACGAAATGGCGTATGGAGCCGAAAAGTGCTATCGCTGCGGCAGAACAACCCATGAGCAGAAGGACTGCTGGTTTAAAGATAAAATATGCAGGCAATGCGGGAAAATGGGACATATAGCAAGAGTCTGCAGGTCGGGAAAGAAGACCAACACGACAAGAACTACTAAGGAACAGTACAGGAAAGTAAAGAAACTGACAGATAGCAGTTCAGAAGATCAGAAGAGTGATAAGGACTCCGGGAGCAGGAGACTAAGTTGTTTAAAGTTACACAACGTGATCGCAAAGGAAGATCACCGAACCATTTGGGTCACCCTCATGATAGCAGGGTCCCCAGTAAAGATGGAATTGGACACAGGATCAGCCCTAACTGTCATGAAACGACGAGACTATGAGCGGCTATTCTCACACATACCCTTAAAGGACACGTCCATTGTATTGAAGACATACACGGGGCAAAAGTTCTACCCCAGAGGAAAAATAAGGGTGCCAGTTGAATATAACGGAAAGGAAACACAGAAACTATACATGTATATACTACGAGATGGAGGACCACCATTATTGGGATGTGAATGGATCCGAAAACTACAATTGGATTGGCATTCCATTCTGGCACTAACTGTGACTGACAAAAAAAAAGATGACGTCGCACCTGGACGTCTGTCACAAATTCTAACTGATGCGAAAGAGGTGTTCCAACAAGGACTTGGGACGCTAAAAGGAGTAAAGGCAACCATAAAGATTGAGGATAACGCAACCCCAACATTTTTCAAGGCCAGACCGGTGCCATACGCGATCCGCCCAGCGGTGGAAGCTGAACTGGAGAGTCTGGAGCGTTCGGGGGTGCTGTCTAAGGTGGACTGGAGCGAGTGGGCCACACCCATCGTTCCTGTAATGAAGAAAGCATTGAGCAGCATGCCTGGGGAGCCAAGGAAGGTTCGCATCTGCGGGGACTTCAAGGTGACTGTGAACCCAGTCCTGCACACAGTACAGTATCCGCTTCCGTGGATAGAAGCTATTTTCGCCTCACTATCTGGAGGGAAACGTTTTACAAAGATTGACCTGGCTCAAGCGTATCTATAAATGGAGGTGGAAGAAGCATCTAGGAAATACCTCACGATAAACACTCACAAAGGCCTTTACCAGTACAATCGACTGGTATTCGGGGTAGCATCAGCCCCGGCTATTTGGCAGAGGGCAATGGAACAAGTCCTGCAAGGGATCCTGGGGACCCAGTGTTATTTGGACGACATCCTGGTTACGGGCGAAAATGACAATGAACACCTTGCCAACCTGGAACAGGTGCTCACGAGATTGCAGGAATATGGGCTACGAGCCAACCGTCCCAAATGCGAGTTCTTCAGGAGACAAATCTCGTATTGTGGCCACATGATTGATGAGGAAGGGTTGCATAAGTCGCCGGACAAGATGGAGGCTGTAGTCAAGGCTCCAGCACCGGAAAATGTGTCGCAAGTGAGGCCGTTCCTCGGGTTGGTAAACTACTACCATAAGTTCTTGCCGAATTTATCCACAATTCTGCACCCACAGAACACCCTGCTTCAAACTGGTGTAACATGGAAATGGAGTGATGAGTGTAAGCGTGCCTTTCAGGAATGTAAATGCCTAATCACTTCAAAAGAAGTATTGGCCCACTACAACCCAACACTGCCGATTCGGTTGGCATGTGATGCGTCACCTTACGGCATTGGAGCGGTGCTGTCACACAAATTCCGTGACGGTTCAGAGAGGCCAATAGCCGTTACATCGCGCTCGCTAACCGCAGCCGAGCGTAACTACGCCCAGATTGACAGGGAGGTCCTCAGCCTGGTGTGGGGGGTGAAGAAGTTCAATCACTATCTGCACGGGCAGAAATTCACCCTACTGACTGATCATCAACCCCTGGTCTCAATTTTTAACCCAAAGAAGGGCGTTCCGGTGATGACGGCGCAACGGCTGCAAAGATGGTCACTTTTTCTAGGGGCACATCAGTATGACATAGAGTACAAAGGTACGAAGCAACATGGAAACGCTGATGGGCTGTCGCGCCTACCGTTGCCTACGGTGGAAGAAGCACCTGCAGTGGACCCTGTGGAGATATTCCATGCGACCATAGTCGAATGTTTGCCTGTTACAAACGCAAGTATTGAGAAGGAAACACGAAATGACCCGACACTCTCTCGGGTCTATGATTTGACGGTGAAGGGATGGCCAGCACATGGCGACTCACTGTTGCCAGCATTCTCGCCAAGGGGAGAACAGCTGTCAGTGTGCCGGGGAACCTTGATGTGTGGATCCCGAGTGGTAATTCCACCCAAGTTGAGAGATAGAGTGCTCAATGAGCTTCACGAGGGTCATCTGGGAGGGGTAAAAATGAAGAGCCTAGCCAGGGCGTTTGTGTGGTGGCCGGGAATCGATAAAGAAATCGAGGATATGACCAAGAGATGCACAGGATGCCAGAAGGTCCAAAACGCTGCACCACAGGCCCCGCTACATCCATGGGAGTGGCCCTCATCTCCATGGCAACGGGTATACATTGATTTCGCTGGTTCATTTATGGACTCAATGTTTCTAATCGCTGTGGACGCCCATTCGAAATGGCCAGAGGTCCTTAAAATGTCCTCCACCACCACGGAGAAAACTATTGCAGTCCTAAGGACCATCTTCGCCAGGAATGGGTTGCCAGAACAGATTTGTTCCGACAATGGCCCACAGTTTGTGTCTGAGGATTTCCGGAGGTTCCTGAAGAATAATGGGGTGAAACATTACACATCTGCCCCATATCATCCAGCCACAAATGGATTGGCTGAGAGGTTTGTTCAGACCTTTAAAAAGGCCATAAAGGCAATGTATAATGACGACATACCACTGCAACACAAGGTGGATAACTTCTTGTTTGCTTACCGGAATGCGACACATGCAGTAACCAACCAAACTCCAGCCGTACTGTTTTTCAACCGGAGACTAAGATATCGCTTGGATTTGCTCAAACCAAACATAAGACGAGATGTTGAGGATAAGCAGTTCCAGCACATAAATGAGAAGCCAACCAGGAGCTTCAAGATAGGGCAACCAGTCTTGGCCCACGACTACCGAACAGAAAAATGGCAGCCAGGAACGATATGCACACAGCAGGGACCACTAATGTACACAGTGGACGTTGGAGAGAGCATCATAAGATGCCATGCTGACCAGATTCTAGAGTCACAGGAACAAGCCAAACCTATACCACAAGCATGTGCACCTGGTAATGAGCCCGAAGTACAGATTGCGTCTACCTCAGAAGCAGGGGTATTGGAAGCTGACGAAGCAACCAATGACAATGAGCCAGAATTGACTCCACTGCCAGAACAGGCTATCCAGTCAGGATCAGGAAGCCTCCTCAAAGACTGAACTTATAAATGTCTATTTCAGTTGATGTATATATTACTGAGAAAATTGTAATTTTGATTAGTTATTATTTAGTTGTTAAATGAATGTTATGTACTGTTTATCTAAAAGGGGAGGAATTGTTGTGTATGTACCTTTAAGGGAATAACTGGTCTTAGACTGCAGTACCGGCAGTGACCACCCCTGTATAAAAGGCCCTAGCAGGCTTCTGTATTTTCAGTCTGACGCTGCCTCCTGTTCAGTAAAGTACCTGTTAAGCTGTTCTCCCGAAGTCCGTGTATTATTGAGGCGCGGACTTTACACTCCAGATGTGGTCTAACCAGGGCTTTGTATAGCTGTAGCACAACTTCCTTCTCTTTATATTCTAGCCCTTTAGTTATAAACACTAACATTCCATTAGTCTTTTTGATTATATTTTGTACCTGAACACTAATTATACCGATCTGTGTACACGGACAGCTAAATCTATTTGGACCTTTTTTTTTATTCGTTTATGGGATGTGGGCATCGCTGGCAAGGCCAACATTTATTACCCATCCCTAATTGCCCCTTGAGAAGGAGGTGGTGAGCCGCCTTCTTGAACCGCTGCAGTCCGTGTGGTGAAGGTGCTCCCACAGTGCTGTTAGGGAGGGAGTTCCAGGATTTTGACCCAGCGACGATGAAGGAACGGCCGATATATTTCCAAGGCAGGATGGCTTGTGACTGGGAGGGGAACTTGGAGGTGGTGGTGTTCCCATGCGCCTGCTGCCTTTCTCCTTCTAGGTGGTAGAGGTCGCAGGTTTGGAAGGTGCTGCCGAAGAAGCCTTGGCAAGTTGCTGCAGTGCATCTTGTAGACGGTACACACTGCAGCCACGGTGCGCCGGTGGTGGAGGGAATGAATGTTTAAGGTGGTGGATGGGGTCCCAATCAAGTGGGCTGCTTTGCCCTGGATGGTGTTGAGCTTCTTGAGTGTTGTTGGAGCTGCACTCATCCAGGCAAGTGGAGAGTATTCCATCACACTCCTGACTTGTGCCTTGTAGATGGTGGAAAGGCTTTGGGGAGTCAGGAGGTGAGACACTCGCCGCAGAATACCCAGCCTCTGACCTGTTCTTGTAGCCACAGTATTTATGTGGCTGGCCCAGTTAAGTTTTATGTCAATGGTGACCCCCAGGATGTTGATGGTGGGAGATTCAGCGATGGTAATGCTGTTGAATGTCAAGGTGCAGTGGTTAGACTCACACTTGTTGGAGATGGTCATTGCCTGGTGCAAATGTTACTTGCCACTTATCAGCCCAAGTCTCCACTGTTCCCAGCTTTTCACCGTTTAACTAACACTCGGATCTATCCTTTTCTGGCACAAAATGGATGACCACACATTTTTTTTCTTTATTCATTGGATGTGGACATCGCTGGCGAGGCCAGCATTTTATTGCCCATCCCTAATTGCCCTTGAGAAGGTGGTGGTGTGCCACCTGCTTGAACCGCTGCAGTCCGTGTGGTATTTTCCTAGCGGTTTGATACATCTGAATGGCTTGCTGGGCCATTACTGTGGGTCTGGAGTCACATATAGGTCAGACCAGGTAAGGACGGCAGATTTCCTTCCCTGAAGGACATTAGTGAACCAGATGGGTTTTTATGACAACCCAGTAGTTACATGGTCACCATTACTGATACTAGCCTTTTATTCCAGATTTATTTAATTAACTGAATTTAAATTCCACAGGGATTTGAACTCATGTCTCTTGGATCATTAGTCCAGGCCTCTGGATCACTGGGCCAGTAACATAACCACTATAGAAGATAGGAGCAGGAGTAGGCCATTCGGCCCCTCAAGCCTGTTCCGCCATTCAATGAGATCATGGCTGATCATCCAAATTCAGAATCCTGTCCCTGCTTTCTCCCCATATCCCCTATGCTACCGTTCCCATGTTAAAATACATTTGCCACAGTATCGCCCCCTCACTTAATCTATCAATGCCTCTTTGTAATTTCATGCTCCTGTCTACACTACTTACTATACCACCAATCTGTGTCATTGGCAAACTTGGATTGTATGGCTCTCTATTGTGTTATCTAAGTCATAAGAATTAGGAGCAGGACATATGACACTTTGAGCCTGCTCCACCTATAACATAATTTCTGACAGCAGTGGGATTTGAACCCATATCACCAAAGAGACTGGAACCTAAATCCAGCACCTTAGACTGCTTTGCCACACTACCGCAATCATTAATAAATATAGTAACTAGTTGAAGACCCAGCACACATCCTTGTGGAACACCACGAGTCATTTCCTTCCAATTCGAATACATACCCATTATCCCTAATCTCTGTCTTCTACTGCCTAACCAGTCTCCTATCCGGGTCAGTAATTTGCATTCAATTCGATGGGCATTAATTTGAGAATTCCTTCAGGAAGTCCATATAGAAACATAGAAAAATAGGAGCAGGAGTCGGCCATTCGGCCCTTCGAACCTGCTCCGCCATTCAATATGATCATGGCTGATCCTCTATCTCAATACCATATTCCCACTCTCTCCCCATACCCCTTGATGCCTTTTGTGTCTAGAAATCTATCTATCTCCTTTTTAAATATATTCAGTGACTTGGCCTCCACAGCCTTCTTTGGTAGAGAATTCCACAGGTTCACCACCCTCTGAGTGAAGAAATTTCTCCTCATCTCAGTCCTAAATGTCCTACCCCATATCCTGAGACTGTGACCCCTCGTTCTAGACCCCCCAGCCAGGGGAAGCATCTTCCCTGCATCCAGTCTGTCTAGCCCTGTCAGAATTTTATACGTTTCAATGAGATCCCCTCTCATTCTTCTAAACTCTAGTGAAGAAAGGCCTAGTTGACCCAATCTCTCCTCATATGACAGTCCTGCCATCCCAGGAATCAGTCTGGTGAACCTTCGCTGCACTCCCTCTATGGCAAGTATATCCTTTCTTAAGTAAGGAGACCAAAACTGCACACAGTACTCCAGGTGTGGTGTCACCAAGGCCCTGTACAACTGTAGTAAGACATCCTTGCTCCTGTACTCAAATCCTCTTGCAATGAAGGCCAACATATCATTTGCCTTCCTAACTGCTTGCTGCACCTGCATGTTTGCTTTCAGTGACTGGTGTACAAGGACACCCAGGTCCCTCTGTACATCAACATTTCCCAATCTATCACCATTTAAATAATACTGTACCTTTCTGTTTTTCCTACTGAAGTGGATAACTTCACATTTATCCACGTTATACTGCATCTGTCATGTATTTGCCCACTCACTCAACTTGTCTAAATCACCTTGAAGCCTCTTTGCATCCTCCTCACAACTCACAATCCCACCTAGTTTCGTGTCGTCAGCAAGCTTGGAAATATTACATTTGGTTCCTTCATCCAAATCATCATTGATATATATTGTGAATAGCTGGGAGCAGAGGGTGATGGTCGAAGGTTGTTTTTGTGACTGGAAGCCTGTGTCCAGTGGGGTACTGCAGGGATCGGTGCTGGGTCCCTTGCTGTTTGTGGTCTACATTAATGATTTGGATGCGAATGCAAAAGGTATGATCAGTAAGTTCGCAGATGACACGAAAATTGGTGGGGTGGTAAATAGCGAGGAGGGTAGCCTCAGTCTGCAGGACGATATAGATGGGTTGGTCAGATGGACGGAACAGTGGCAAATGGAATTTAACCCTGAAAAGTGTGAGGTGATGCATTTTGGAGGGACTAACAAGGCAAGGGAATACACAATGAATGGTAAGACCCTAGGAAAGACAAAGGATCAGAGGGACCTTGGTGTGTATGTACATAGATCCCTGAAGGCAGCAGAACAGGTGGATAAGGTGGTTAAAAAGGCATATGGGATACTTGCCTTCATTAGCCGAGGCATAGAATATAAGAGCAGGGAGATTATGATGGAGCTGTACAAAACGCTGGTTAGGCCATAGCTGGAATATTGTGTGCAGTTCTGGTCACCACACTATAGGAAGGATGCGATTGCTTTGGAGAGGGTGCAGAGGAGATTCACCAGGATGTTAGCTGGGCTGGAGCGCTTCAGCTATGAAGAAAGACTGGACAGGCTGGGGTTGTTTTCCTTGGAGCAGAGAAGGCTGAGGGGGGACCTGATTGAGGTGTACAAAATTATGAGGGGCATAGATAGGGTAGATAGAAAGGAACTTTTTCCCTTAGTAGAGGGGTCAATAACAAGGGGGCATAGATTCAAGGTAAGGGGCAGGAGGTTTAGAGGGGATTTGAGGAAGAACTTTTTCACCCAGAGGGTGGTTGGAATCTGGAACTCACTGCCTGAAAGGGTGGTAGAGGCAGGAACCCTCACAGCATTCAAGAAGCATTTGGATGAGCACTTGAAATGCCATAGCATACAAGGCTACGGACCAAATGCTGGAAAATGGGATTAGATTAGACAGGGCTTGATGGCCGGTGCGGACGCGATGGGCCGAAGGGCCTCTTTCTGTGCTGTATAACTCTATGACTCTATGACTCTATGACCCAAGCACTGATCCCTGCGGTACCCCACTAGTCACTGCTTGTCACCCTGAAAAAGACCCATTTATTCCTACTCTCTGTTTCCTGTCTGTTAACCAATTTTCAATCCATGCCAGTATATTACCTCCAATCCCATGTGCTTTAATTTTGCACACTAACCTCTTATGTGGGACTTTATCAAAGGCCTTCTGAAAATCCAAATACACCACATCCACTGGTTCTCCCTTATCTATTCTACCAGTTACATCCTCAAAAAACTCCAGTAGGTTTGTCAAACATGATTTCCCTTTCATAAATCCAAGTTGACTTTGTCTAATCTCGTTGATATTTTCTAAGTATCCTGTTATCACATTCTTTATAATGTGATAACCTGCTGGCTAACTTTCTGTGCTTCCTGTACAAGGACACACAAATCTCTCTGAACACCAACATTTGAAAGTTCCTCACCATTTAAAAAATGTTCTGTTTTTCTATTCTTCCTACAAAAGTGAATAAATTCACATTTCCCCACATTATACTCCATCTGCCAGCTTATTGCCCACTCACTTTACCTATCTATATCCCTTTGCAGGCTCTTTGTGTTCTCCTCACAGCTTACTGTCCCACCTAGCTTTGTATTGTCAGAAAACTTGGATAACTTGCACTCGGTCCCTTCATCTAATTGATTAATATCTTCTTCTTAGGCAGTCCTTCGGAACCGAAGATGACTTGCTTCCACATTAAAAATGAGTTCTCAGGTGACTGATGAGTCCAATGTGGGACCTACAGTCTCTGTCACAGGTGGGGCAGACGATGGCTGAAGGGGCGGGTGAGTGGGGTGCTTGGGTTGACGTGCGCACCTTCCGCTGTTTGCGCTTGGCTTCCGCTTGCTACCAGCTGACGTAGTAAAACTCACGACACACTTGATTTGAGCATAAAGCAAGGCTCTAGTGCCGCCGTCGTGGAAGTGAAGAGCCGGGAGGGAGATGCCGTCCTTGCTGATGAAGATGAGATATTCCAGCCCAGGCCCGGCTTGTTTTTCCGGATGGACTTGAGCTCGGACAGGCTGAGAGAGAACGACCACTTGCTGTGTGCTCCGGAGCACTGGGCGGCAGCGCGCAGATCCTCCAGTGGGCGTATCCTGGTTCCTACTGTGCTGATAACGGCCCAGTCAGGTTCGTAACCTGGGTCAAACATGTCCTCCTCAGTGTGACTGGCTCCATTCACAGTGGAATCCTTCTTGGAGTACAGGAACTGAGGGTGTTCTCCGCTCTCACTGATTGGAGTCCAATCCATCACAGTATCAGGACCCTTCTGGAGGATCCGGATCATTCCGGGGATGAGCGTGTCCTGGTCATGATTCCGTTTTGTGCTCATGTGCAGAAACACACCCTCTTTCTCAAAGACAACCTTATGACTCTCTGCAGGTGAAGCCATTCTTTATTTCTGCTTGTCCCAAAACAAAACTCCTTGCATCATTTCCGGCTGCTGCCGATTCCCTATTGGTTGCTGGGTGGCTCTCCCACTATTGGGGGGGGGGGGCGCGATTGGTCAGAATGCCAATGGCATCATCACAACTTTCACCTTCCAGCTCTTTTTTAAATTGCAACAATTCAAATTTTCTCACTGCCCTGTCTGGGGGAGTCGGACTTGTGCATCAAGTTCCAACTTTAGAGTCCTGCTTTAGCTGGCTGGGTGATGTCAGTGTCTTATCCGCAACTCCCTCCCGGCTCTTCACTTCCACGACGGCGGCACCAGGGCCTTGCTTTATGCTCAAACCAAGTGTGTAGTGAGTTTTATTACGTCAATTTAATCAACTTGTTTCAGAACATGGAGGTCTAGTTGTACTTCACTAGTTCCTTGTCTTACAAAATGTCCCTGGTAGGCTGGGCCCACGCCCGAGTATTTATACTCCTTGGACGGCGCCACCAGCTGGCCGTCCAGTGTTATTTCATGAGTAGTTTTGTAATGTATGTGCCTTTAAGGGGAGAACTACTTTTTACAGCTCCTGTATACTGTAGTACCGGCAGTTACCACACCTGTATATAAACCCTGAGTAGTGATCTGTACAGTTAGTTCTAGAATAACCCTCATCCAGTAAACAGCTGTTGAATCGTTCCCTGCAGTCGTTGTCTGATTATTGAAGGACACAACATTAAGATACACGGATCTAACAGTGGCGACGAGCAAGTTCGAACCTACCTGCAACTCTGCATCACCTCCCAGGGATTCGCTCCTGGAGAACAGTGGAAGAAGGTCGAGTCCAGAAGCACGGGCGTCGACCACGGGCAACCGCCCAGTCATCCAGCGGAGATTTGAGCATCGCAGGGGAGGCTGCCGAGAGCCAGGCTTGGCTTTCCAGTCACGGTGGTCCAGCGAAATGGGCTGGCAACAGGTACTGCGCAGACCCTTCCCGGACAGCGACGGGCTAGAGCCCGACCGAGCGGCACAGAAAAAGGCCGAGCAGCGTCGACGGGGGAGAGAGACGAGAGAGAGCAGAGCGCAGCCGGTGTTCAAGGGCCGAGCAGCGTCAACGGGGGAGAGAGACGAGAGAGAGCAGAGCGCAGCCGGTGTTCAAGTGCTGCGCAGCATCAATGGGGGAGAGAGGCGCGCAGGAAAACGCCAGGCGCTGCCATTTGCCGTGAGGACTGCCGAGAGCGGCGTTGGCAGCAGCGTGGGAGACGCCATTTTAAGCCGCAGCGGGGAAGAAAGGAAAGCGCGGGAGAAGCCATTTTAAGCCGCAGCGGGGAAGAAAGGAAAGCGCGGGAGATGCCATTTTAAGCCAGTCCAACCACACCCAAAAATGCCGAAGAGTGGCAGTATCACAGCGTTCGACAATGAAGTCGAAGATTGGACGACATATGTCAAACGCATAGAAGTATACTGCAAGGCGAATGAAGTGCCAGATGACAAGAAAGCGCTGGTATTGTTGAATTAAATGGGTGCAAAAACGTATGGCTTACTACGAAACCTAGTAACCCCAGAGAAGCCAGTAGAAAAGGATTTTGAAAACATAGTGTCAATCCTACAGGACCACTTAAACCCCACACCGCTGCTGATAGCAGAAAGATTTAAGTTTCACAAAAGGAACCAGCAATAAAGATGAAAGTAATACTGAGTATTTAACGGAACTGCGCAAGCTATTGAAACACTGCCAGTTTGGAACAGGACTAGCAGATACATTAAGGGACAAGTTTGTGTGTGGGCTTCAAAGTGAAGGAACCTAGAAACGGCTTCTATCAGAAAAGGATCTTACGCTGGACAAGGCTTTCAGCATTGCAGTATCACACGAAGCAGCAGCACGGGGCGCTGCAGAGATACAACGGAGACCGCAAGAATATGGCACAAATGAAATGTCATACGGAACAGTGAAGTGCTATCGCTGTGGCAGAACAACACACGACCATAATGATTGCTGGTTCAAGGACAAAGTGTGCAGACAGTGTGGAGAAGTAGGACACATAGCAAGAGTCTGCAGGTCGGGAAAGAAAACCAGCAGCAAGAAATCTCCACAGAAGTACAAGAAGGTACATAAGGTGACGGAGAGTGGTTCAGACGAACAGAAAAGTGATACAGACTCCGGAAGCAAGGAGCTGGGTTGTCTGAAACTACATAATGTGATCAAAATGGATGATCACCAAACTATCTGGGTCACGCTCAAGATAGCAGGAGTCCAAGTGAAAATGGAATTGGACACAGGATCAGCCCTAACAGCCATAAACCGAAGGGACTACAAGCGGCTATTCTCACATATACCCTTGAGAGATACAAAGATTGTCTTGAAGACGTACACGGGGCAAAAAGTCGACCCCAAAGGAAAAATAAGGGTGAACGTTATATATAACGGCAAGGAAACACCAAAAATGGACCTATATGTATTGCCAGATGGAGGACCACCACTACTAGGGCGTGAATGGATCCGGAAGATACAGCTAGATTGGCATTCCATACAGGCACTGACTGTGGCTGACAAAAAGGATGATGACATCACACCTGGGCGACTGTCAAAGATCCTATCTGACGCGAAAGAAGTGTTCCAGCAAGGACTCGGAACACTAAAAGCCAAGACAGCGATGATTAAAATTGAAGAAAATGCAAGCTCAAAATTTTTTAAGGCCAGACCGGTACCTTATGTGATCCGCCCAGCCATCGAAGCAGAGCTGGAGAGTCTGGAACGTTCAGGTGTACTGTCCCAGGTAGACTGGAGCGAGTGGGCTACACCCATCGTCCCTGTGATGAAAAAGTCGTTGAGCAGCACGCCTGGGGAACAAAGGAAGGTTCGCATCTGTGGGGACTTTAAGGTAACAGTGAACCCGGTCCTTCACACCGTACACTTCCGCGGATTGAAGATATTTTTGCCTCGCTATCTGGAGGGAAACGCTTCACTAAGATTGATCTGGCCCAGGCGTATCTGCAAATGGAGGTGGAAGAAGCATCAAAAAAATACCTCACAATCAACACCCATAAAGGTCTCTACCAATACAACCAGCTGGTATTCGGGGTAGCATCAGCTCCAGCTATTTGGCAGAGGGCAATGGAACAAGTTCTGCAAGGGATCCCAGGGACCCAGTGTTATTTGGACGACATCCTGGTCACGGGCGAAAATGACAGTGATCACCTTGCCAACCTGGAGCAGGTGTTCACTAGATTGCAGGAATATGGGCTCCGAGCTAACCGCCCCAAATGCGAGTTCTTTAGAAAACAGATCTCGTATTGTGGCCACGTTATCGATAAAGAGGGGTTACATAAGTCCCCAGAGAAGATTGAGGCAGTAGTCAAGGCTCCAGCACCGGAAAATTTGTCACAACTGAGGTTGTTCCTCGGGCTGGTAAACTACTGCCATAAGTTCTTCCCAAATTTGTCTACAATACTACACCCACTGAACACCCTACTGCAAACTCGGGTGCCATGGAAGTGGAGTGACGAATGTAGACGAGCTTTCCAGAAGAGCAAAACACTAATCACATCGAAAGAGGTATTCACAGAGAATCACAGAAACCCCACAGTGCAGATAGAGGCCATTTCGGCCCATCGAGCCTGCACCGACACATATCCCACCCGTTCCCCGTAACCCCTACACCAACACATATCCCACCCTATCCCCGCGTATTTAATCCCCCTAACACTAAGGGTCAATTTATCATAGCCAATCAACCTAACCCGCACATCTTTTGGACTGTGGGAGGAAACCGGAGCACCCGGAGGAAACCCACGCAAACACGGGGAGAATGTGCAAACTCCACACAGACAGTCACCCGAGGCCGGATTCGAACCCGGGTCCCTGGCGCTGTGAGGCAACAGTGCTAACCACTATGCCACCGTGCTGCCCATTACAACCCGGCATTACTAATTCGGTTGGCATGTGATGCTGCACCCTACGGCATTGGAGCGGGGCTGTCACACAAATTCTCGGACGGCTCAGAGACGCCAATAGCCTTTGCGTCACGATCACTTACCTCAGCTGAGCGTAACTACGCCCAGATTGACAGGGAGACCCTCAGCCTAGTGTGGGGAGTGAAAAAGTTCAATCACTATCTGCACGGGCAGAAGTTCACCTTGCTGACTGACCACCAACCACTTGTCTCCATCTTTAAATAAAGAAGGGCGTTCCGGTGATGACTGCGCAACGGCTACAAAGATGGTCCCTTTTTCTAGGGGCGCACCAATATGAAATCGAGTATAAGGGCACGAAACAGCATGGAAATGCTGATGGGCTAACACGCCTGCCACTGCCTACTGCGGAGGAAGCACCAGCAGTGGATCCTGTCGAAATATTTCATTCGAATATAATTGAATGCTTGCCAGTAACTAACGCTGGTATAGAGAAGGAGACCTGACACTGTCTTGGGTATACGATTTGACGGTGAAGGGATGGCCAGCACATGGCGACTCACTGTTGCCAGCATTCTCATCCAGAAGAGAACAGCTGTCAGTATGCCAGGGGACCTTGATGTGTGGATCCCGAGTGGTAATTCCACCCAAGTTAAGGGAGAGAGTGCTCAATGAGCTTCACGAAGGTCATCTGGGAGGTGTGAAAATGAAAAGCCTTGGTAGGGCTTATGTGTGGTGGCTGGGGATCGATCAGCAAATCGAGGACCTGACAAAGAGCTGCTCAGGATGCCAGAAGGTCCAAAATGCACCACCACATGCCCCTCTACACCCATGGGAGTGGCCCTCATCTCCATGGCAATGGGTGCATATTGATTTTGCTGGTCCATTCATGGACTCAATGTTTTTAATGGCCGTGGATGCGCACTCGAAATAGCCTGAGGTGATCAAAATGTCCTCCATCACCACGGAGAAAACTATTGCAGTCCTACGGACCATTTTTGCCAGGAACGGCTTGCCAGAGCAGATTTGCTCTGATAACGGACCACAGTTTGTGTCCGAAGAGTTTCGAAGATTTATGAAAAGGAATGGGGTAAGGCATTATACATCCGCCCTGTATCATCCAGCCACAAATGGATTGGCTGAGAGGTTCGTACAAACCTTTAAGAAGGCAATAAAGGCTATGTACAATGACAACATTCCGCTGCAGCACAAGGTGGACAATTTCCTGTTCGCCTACCGGAATGCGACACATGCAGTCACCAACCAGGCCCCAGCCATGATGTTCTTTAACTGAAGGTTAAGATCTCGCCTGGATTTGCTCAGACCAAACATACGAAGAGATGTTGAGAGTAAGCAATTCCAGCACATCCATGAGAAGCCAACAAGGAGCTTCAAAGTAGGGCAACCAGTCTTGGCCTGCGACTACCGAACAGAAAAATGGCAGCCAGGAACGATATGCACACGGCAGGGCCCACTAATGTATACAGTGGACGTTGGGGAGAGCATCGTGAGATGCCATGCTGACCAGATCCTAGAGTCACAGGAACAAGTCAACCCCATGCCTCGCCCATACGTACCTGGTGATGACCCCGACGTACAGGTAGCATCTTCCCCAGAAACAGTAGCATCGGAAGCTGATGAACCAACTGACGACAGGGGGCCAGAATTGCCTCCGCACCAAGAGCAAGACACTCGGGAAAGGTGCTATCCAGAAAGGATCAGGAAGCCTCCCCAAAGACTGAATTTATAAATAGACTATTTTCAGCTAATGTTGCATGTTAAAAGTGTTAATTGTAATTAGTTTGATATTTAATTGTTAAATGTGTGTTATGGTACTGTTAATCTAAAAGGGGAGGAATTGTAATGTATGTACCTTTAAGGGGAGAACTACTTTTTACAGCTCCTGTATACTGTAGTACCGGCAGTGACCACACCTGTATATAAACCCTGAATAGTGATCTGTACAGTTAGTTCTCGAGTAACCCTCATTCAGTTAAACACCTGTTGAATTGTTCCCTGCAGTCGTTGTCTGATTACTGAAGGACACAACATTAAGATACACGGATCTAACAAGTTTCTTGACAAATGATGAGATTTATAACACCGGCGAAGAGACTCGAGGCATTCGGCACCTTCCCGGATGCTTCTCCTCCACTTTGTACGGTCTTAGGCCAGGGATTCCCAGGTGTCGGTGGGGATGTTGCACTTTTTCAAGGAGGCTTTGAGGGTGTCCTTGAAGCGTTTCCTATGCCCACCTGGGGCTCTCTTGCCGTATCAGAGCTCCGAGTAGAGCGCTTGTTTTGCGAGTCTCGTATCGGGCATGCGGAGACGATGTGACCTGTCCATCGGAGCTGATCGAGCGTGGTCAAAGCTTCGATGCTGGGGATGTTGGCCTGAGCGAGAACACTGACGTTGGTGTGCCTATCCTACCAATGGATTTGCAGGATCTTGCGGAGGCAGTGTTGGTGGTACCTCTCCAGTCCTTTGAGGTGCCTGTTGTACATGGTCCATGTCTCTGAGGCATACAGGAAGGTGGGTATTACTACTGCTCTGTAGACCATGAACTTGGTGCCAGGTTTGAAGTCCTGGTCTTCAAGCACTCTCTTCCTCAGGCAACCGAAGGCTGCACTGGCACACTGAAGGTGGCGTTGGACTTCATCATCGACGTCTGCCCTTGTTGACAGTAGGCTCCCGAGGTATGGAAAGTGGTTCACGTTGTCCAAGGCCTTGTCGTGGATTTTGATAATCGGGGGCAGTACTGTGTGGCGGGGGATGGTTGGTAGAGGACTTTTGTCTTACGGATGTTTAGTGTAAGGCCCATGCTCTCGTACGCTTCGGAGAAAGTGTTAACGATGGTTTGGAGTTCGACCTCCGAGTGTGCGCAGACGCAAGCGTTGTCTGCATAATGTAATTCGATGACAGAGGAAGGGGCGACCTTGGATCTGGACTGGAGGCGACGGAGGTTGAACAGTCTCCCGTTTGTTCTGTAAATTAGCTCCACTCCAGCAGGGAGCTGACTGAGGGTGAGATAGAGCATTGCCGCAAGGAAGATCGAGAAGAGCGTTGGTGCGATGACACAGCCTTGCTTGACAATATAGATTGTAAATAGCTGAGGCCCAAGCACTGATCCTTGCGGCACTCCACTTGTTTTGGCCTGCCATTCGGAAAAACATTTTTTTTTATTCCTTGATGGGATGTGGGCATCGTTGGCAAGGCCAGCATTTATTGCCCATCCCTAGTTGCCCTTGAGAAGGTGGTGGTGAGCCACCTTCTTGACACGCTTGTCCCTACTCTCTGTTTTCTGTCCATTAACCAATTCTCTATCCATGCTAACATATTACCCCCAACCCCATGAGCCCTTATCTTGTGTACCAATTTTTTATGCGCCCCCTTATCGAATACCATTTGGAAATCCAAATATACTACATCCACTGGTTCCCCTTTATCTACCCTGCAAGTTGCATCCTCAAAAAATTCTAATAAATTTGTTAAACACGATTTAAAAAAAAAAAAATTATTCATTGATGGGATGTGGGCATCGCTGGCTGGCTAGGCCTGCATTTAGTGCCCATCCCTAATTGCCCTTGAGAAGATGGTGGTGAGCCGCCTTCTTGAACCGCTGCAGTCCATATGGTGTAGGTACACCCACAATGCTGTTAGGAAGGGAGTTCCAGGATTTTGACCCAGCGACAGTGAAGGAACAGCGCTACAGGTCCAAGTCAGGATGGTGTGAGGCTTGGAGGGGAACTTGTTGGTGGTGATGTTCCCATGCGTCTGCTGCCCTTGCCCTTCTAAGTGGTAGAGGTTGCGGGTTTGGAAGGTACTGTTGAAGGAGCTTTGGCGAGTTGCTGCAGTGCATCTTGTAGATGGTACACACTGCAGCCACAGTGCGCCGGTGGTGGAGGGAGTGAATGTTGAAGGTGGTGGATGGAGTGCCAATCAAGCGGGCTGCTTTATCCTGAATGGTGTCGAGCTTCTTGAGTGTTGTTGGAGCTGCACTCATCCAGGCAAGTGGAGAGTATTCCATCACACTCCTGACTTGTGCCTTGTAGATGGTGGAAAGGCTTTGGGGAGTCAGGAGGTGAGACACTCGTTGCAGAATTCCCAGCCTCTGGCCTGCTCTTGTAGCCACAGTATTTATATGGCTGGTCCAGTTCAGTTTCTGATCAATGGTAACCTCCAGGATGTTGATAGTGGGGGATTCAGTGATGGTAATGCCATTGAATGTCATGGGGAGATGGTTAGAGTCTCGCTTGTTGGAGATGGTCATTGCCTGGCACTTGTGTGGTGCGAATGCTACTTGCCACTTGTCAGCCCAAGTCTGAATGTTGTCCAGGTCTTGCTGCATATGGACACAGACTATGTCAGTATCTGACGAGTCTCGAATGGTGCTGAACAGTGTGCAATCATCAGTGAACATCCCCAATTCTGACCTTATGATTATTATGTTCATTAATAAATAGACATTCTTATTATGAACACAGCTAGCTTTTGCTAGACACTTTTATTGAGCACATGTGGACTAGGTACAGTATCTGTAGAGGCATTCATCTTGACTGCTGCCTTCTGGGTAGCCTAGTGCCTCATGGGTAATGTAGTCTTAATATACATACAGCTGGGTAGTGTAGTCTTATACATACAGCTATATACAGCTCTACACAGCTCTACGGCTCCACCTAGTGTCCACTATAGAATGACATGTTATTGATCATTACATCCCCCTTTCTTTGAGGTTTAACAAAATCAATATCAATCAACTTTCAAGAAAACAATAAAGATAATATCAGTAACACTTTTGTTAGTGCTCTATAATCATAAACATTTTCAAAACAGTCAACACATTTTCAAAGCTTTACATTGTACTCAAAGATTAAGTCTATCAGGCTTTTTTACTTCACGTGTGGATCTTCTCAACACAGGTAAGTCTGATGTGTCTTCATGAGATTGTTCTGGCGGTGAATGACAAGATGCAGTTGCGGCATTGTCATCAATCGGGTCTTGAATAGTCTCTTGTGTTTTTAGGAGGGAACGGCGGTTCCTCCTGAGAATCTGTCCTTCCTCAGTTCTAACAGTGTATGACCTTGGTCCTACTTCCTCAAGAACTGTAGCTTTCCTGTTCCATGCATCTGGATCCTCAATCCTGACAACATCATCCCTTGTCAATGGTTTTAGAGTTTTGGATGACTTGTCATAGTGTGATTTCTGTTTCAGCTTTAACAGTTGAAGTCTCTGTCTCAGTTCCTCACTTTGCTGTTCTTTTGCACAGCAGGGTAGCGTGGTGCGCAACTTGTGACCCATTAGTAGTGCAGCAGGTGAAGAACCACAGTCTAAAGGTGAGGCTCGGTAGCTCAGCAGGACGAGATAAGGATCAGACTTGCTTTCTGTCGCTTTCTTCAGTAGCTGCTTGAGAACTTGAACACCTTTCTCTGCCTTACCATTTGACTGAGCATACAAAGGACTGGATGTGATGTGCTGAAAGTCATAATGTGCTGCAAACTGTTGCCACTCCTTACAGTTGAAGCACAGACCATTGTCGCTAACGGCAATCCTGGGAATTCCATGTCTGGCGAAGATGGATTTCACATGCATTATGACACTGCTTGCTGTGGTGCTTGAGAGCAGCGCCATCTCAGGATAGTTAGAATAGTAGTCAATCACTATTAGATAGTCTTTACCATTTAAATGAAAAAGGTCCATACTAACCTTTTGCCATGGTGCTGTTGGTATGTCAGCTACTATCATTGGTTCCTTTGCTTGTTTGCTTTGGTGTTTCTGACATGTCTCACATTTGCCTATCATGTTCTCAATGTCCTTATTTATGCCAGGCCAATAAACAGTGTCTCTTGCTTTCCTTTTGCATTTTTCAATTCCGAGGTGTCCCTCATGAATCCTTTTGAGCATGTCTTGACGTAGAGCCTGTGGAATGACTATTCTGTTCTGTTTTAGTAATAGTCCACTTGCGACACTCAATTCTGACCTTATGTGAAAATATTTTGGACAGGAACCTTTTGGCCAACCATGATGAATGTTCTCTATTACTGTTTGTAATACTGTGTCTTTTACTGTTTCTTCTGCTATTTGCTTTGATTTTGTGTCTGACACGGGCAGCGCAGCAGTGACCATACTTACATGAACATCCACGTCTTCTTCAGTAGAGCTCACATGACTCATTGTGGGTGCTCGGGATAGTGCATCTGCTAACACTATGTAGTTGCCTGGTGTGTAGATCAGTTCAAAGTCATATCTTTGCAGCTTCATCATGAGTCGTTGAATCCTTGGAGACATCTCATTCAGGTTTTTTATTATGATGGCAACCAGAGGGCTGTGGTCTGTCTCAACTGTGAAGGTGGGAAGTCCATATATGCAGCCATGAAACTTTTCTAGTCCAACTACCAAGCCTAGGCATTCCTTTTCAATCTGGGCGTATCGACATTCAGTATCAGTCATAGACCTGGAGGCATAGGCAACAGGCTTCCAATCTTCACCCTCTGCTTGTAGCAAGACTGCACCTAGGCCATCTTTTGATGCATCCGTTGACACTTTGATTCTTTTTGTTGGGTCAAAGTAGGTGAGTACAGGTGTGGTTGTCAGCACTGTTTTAAGGTTTATCCACTCTTGTTCATGTCTTTCTGTCCATGCGAACTCATTTGTTTTATGTGGCAGGTCTCGCAGACAGGCTGTCTTGACTGACAAGTTAGGAATGAACTTTCCAATGAAGTTTATCATCCCCATGATGCGTAGCACTCCTTTTTTGTCAGTGGGTCGGGGCATTTTGAGTATGGCGTTTACTTTTTCCATACCTGGCTCTATTCCTTTACCAGATAGATTATCTCCTAGGAAAGTGACTCCCTGGATGCCAAACTGACACTTGGCTTTGTTGACCTTCAGTCCATTCCGGCGTATGCTCTGTAGCACTTTAGTCAGTCTCTCATTGTGTTCTTTCAGTGTGGAGCCCCAGATGATGATGTCATCAACATAGACCCGAACTCCTTCCAGACCTTCAATTATTTGTTCCATTGCTCTATGAAAGATTTCAGATGCAGATGTTATCCCAAAAGGCATTCTGAGGAAACAATACCTGCCAAATGGTGTGTTGAAGGTACAGTATTTGGTGCTCACTTCATCCAGTTTTAGTTGCCAAAATCCTTGTGAGGCATCGAGCTTTGTAAAGTATCTGGCACCTGACATTTCACTGGTGATTTCTTCTCGCTTGGGAATCTGGTAGTGTTCACGTTTTATGTTTGCATTTAAGTCCTTTGGGTCCATGCATATTCTTAGATCATTGTTCTTTTTCTTTACACATACCATGGAGTTAACACAGTCTGTTGGCTCTTCGACTTTCCTGATGACTCCTGGTGTGGTCATTCTGTCCAGTTCATTCTTGAGCCAGTCACGCAGGGGTGCTGGAACTCTTCGTGGAGCATGTAACACTGGCTGAGCATCCTGCTTTAGCTGGATCTTGTAAGTGAATGGTAGAACTCCAAATCCTTTGAACACATCCTGGAAATTATTCACTACAGAATCCACCGAGTCATCTGGTCTGCTTATGGCACAGTTTATACGGTAGACTCTCTTGACCAGTTCTAAGTCCTCACAACCTTTGTCACCCAGCAGTGAATCAAGTCTTTCAGCCACAACAGAAAACATGAGATGATGCACTTTGT
This sequence comes from Somniosus microcephalus, assembly GCF_052327205.1. Lineage (NCBI taxonomy): Eukaryota > Metazoa > Chordata > Chondrichthyes > Squaliformes > Somniosidae > Somniosus > Somniosus microcephalus. Next base: position 272,046,448 of record NC_140994.1, read on the forward strand.
CTTTGACTGTCACTTTAAGTCTGCATACACCTAAGCTATCTATTTTCTGTCCATTATAGTCCTTCAGTAGTACTGACTTTTTCTGTATTTTGGGCTTTTCTTTCATATTGTTAATGTCACTCATACTGATTAAGTTTGCTTTTGCCCCAGTGTCTAGTTTCAAGGTAACTAATGCTCCATTTACCTGCAGTGGGATCATCCATTTGTCCTCTTTTACTGCATTAACTTTATGTTCAGCATTGTCCATTTCTGAGGGCTGCACATTTTCTGTATCTTTTTTGATATCGTCACATGACACCATTCCTACAAAAAATGTCTCACTTAAATCAGTGTCCTCAATTACATTAACTCGTTGCCCTTTCTTAGTTTTTGCTTTTGAAAAGCATTGTTTGGCAAAGTGATTCTTTCTATTACACTTTGTGCACATTTTTCCAAATGCTGGGCATTGTCTTAACTGGTGTTTGTAACCACAGCGTTTACAATTAAAAATTTCATCCTCCGATTGCTTTTCATTTCTGTTCTGCCCACGTTTCTTCCCCTTGTAGGACACAGCACCAACAGCAGCATTATCACTCATTACAATCGCATCATTATTGATTTCACTGAAAGTCTTTGCATGCTTTCGAGCTAGCTCGCTGGTTTGGCATATTTTCACCGCATTTTCCAAATTTAGTTTGGTTTCTCTGAACAGACGTTCCCTGACTTTTTTATCATGAATACCAAACACAATCTGGTCACGAATCATGGATGCTTTGAGCTCAGAGAAATTACATGTCTGTGCTTTCAGTTTCAGATCAGTTATAAAGCTATCAAAAGTCTCATTTTGCTGCTGTGTCCGAGAACGGAAGATGTATCTTTCATAGGTCTCATTCTTTTTGGGAGAGCAATGTGCATCAAATTTTTTTAGCACATCTTCTAATTTTTCTCTGTTCTCCTCTGGATTAAATACAAATGTATTAAATACCTCTATCGCCTGTGGGCCTGCAACCGTAAGCAGCAATGCTATCTTCCTTGCGTCTGGCTTCGTACCAAATCCGATGGCTGCAATGTAGAATTTGAATTGTTGTTTAAGAGTCTGCCAATTGTGGTCGATATTTCCTGTGAGTTTCAAATGCTCTGGTGGCTTCCAATTCTCCATGTCGCTTTTCACAATTTTCAGCAGATCTTCACCATCCTGGTACCATCTTATGTTCATTAATAAATAGACATTCTTATTATGAACACAGCCAGCTTTTGCTGGACACTTTTATTGAGCACATGTGGACTCGGTACAGTATCTGTAGAGGCATCCATCTTGACTGCTGCCTTCTGGGTAGCCTAGTGCCTCATGGGTAATGTAGTCTTAATATACATACAGCTGGGTAGTGTCGTCTTATATATATACAGCTCTACACAGCTCTACGGCTCCACCTAGTGTCCACTATAGAATAACATGTTATTGATCGTTACAATGATGGAGGGAAGGTCATTGATGAAACAGCTGAAGATGGTTGGGCCTAGGACACTGCCCTGAGGAACTCCTGCAGTGATGTCATGTGATTGAGATGAATGACCTCCAACAACCACAGCCAACTTCCTTTGTGCTAGGTATGATTCCAACCAATGGAGAGTTTTCCCCTTGATTCCCATTGACTTCAGTTTTGCTAGGGCTCCTTGATGCCACACTCGATCAAATGCTGCCTTGATGTCAAGGGCAGTCACTCTCACCTCACCTCTTGTGTTCAGCTCTTTTGTCCATGTTTGGACCAAGGCTGTAATGAGGTCAGGAGCTGAGTGGCCCTGGCGGAACCCAAACTGGGCGTCAGTTAGCAGGTTATTGCTGAGTAAGTGCCGCTCGATAGCACTGTCGACGACACCTTCCATCACTTTGCTGATGATTGAGAGTGGACTGATGGGATGGTAATTGGCTGGGTCAGATTTGTCCTGATTTTTGTAGACAGGACATACTTGGGCAATTTTCCACATTGCCGGGTAGATGCCAGTGTTGTAGCTGTACTGGAACAGCTTGGCTAGGGGTGCAGCTAGTTCTGGAGCACAAGTCTTCAGTACTATTGCCGGAATGCTGTCAGGGCCCATAGCCTTTGCAGTATCCAGTATCTTCAGCCATTTCTTGACATCATTTCAGAGTGGCCTGCATTACCTGACCTGTAAAATTACTTCTCTGATCTGACTCTACCACATCTGGAGAATACCTCTGTAACTAGGATCTTGGCCGTCTATGAGGCCGACTTGCACGGGAAGACTTCTACCCACCTGGTAATCTTGCACCACTAACAATCATCTGGCCCCCTGCTTAAAAGAAAAAAACAGACAATCCATTGTGGCTTTCCTATGATTCCTGATTCCCTTCCGTCACAGTGGGGAAACATCCACTCAAATTAAAAACCTTAAATTTAATAATGTCCAATATCTTTGAATTTAGTTGTGTGGTGAAAACCAGCTGTCAGTGGAAAGGGTTAACTCCTTTGCCGGTTTGTAAGAAGGCGGAGCGAATTGTTAGACACACGCAATTGCATCACTTCAAGTACAGCTTAAAAAAACTTTCCCAATCGGAAAAGACAGTTTGGGTTTCACAATTTAATAGGTTAGTTAACATTTTTCAAAAGAAGACAAATCCAGATACCATCAATCAATGTCACCTTGTGTCACACAGCTTCTCGCTGCTTTTGGGTAAATTTAAAACAAGATCTTTGTGCCTTTAAGTTTGTGTTACTACTATAAACATTTTGTAAAACAACTCCACACACAACAATAGCATTTCTATATTTTTCCAGATCACACATACTTGAAATTGGTCAGAAATTTCAAAAATACCAATTGTTGATGTGATTGCCTCATGTCCGGAATTAGAGGCTTTCACACAATTTACACCAACCAGAATTTCACCGTGGCTGCAAAAAAAGTCTGGTTTAAACAGGTTAATTAACCTCAATAACTCCAATTCAATTCAAACCAATATCTCAAACTAACCAGTACCACTTGAAAAGAAAGGGAGAAGCTTCCCTCAGCCTGTAGCTTCGAAACATTCATACAATTTCACCACAGGCTGCCTGTCAAAAACTTAGAAAGTGGGCGTCTCGGACTTATGTAACCAAATTAAGAAGACAGTGCTTTGGAAACGTTCAAATTGATTTAAAATAAAATCAAACATTAGCTATTTTTTGTAATCCAACTAAAACAAAATACTTTCAAAAAGTCCAAATTTATTTCTACCAGACATGATGAGAAACCATGGCAACCGTAACTTCAAGGCTGAAGTTTATCTTTTGTAAAACAAACTGCCTCTGATGTACAGTTTGCTGTACAAGCCGTCCCAGTCAAAATATATCTACAGCAGTGTCATAGAGTCATAGTCATAGAGTTATACAGCACAGAAAGAGGCCCTTCGGCCCATCGTGTCCACGTCGGCCATCAAGCTCTGTCTATTCTAATCCCATTTTCCAGCACTTGGTCCATAGCCTTGTATGCTATGGCGTTTCAAGTGCTCATCTAAATGCTTCTTGAATGTTGTGAGGGTTCCTGCCTCTACCACCTTTTCAGGCAGTGAGTTCCAGATTCCAACCACCCTCTGGGTGAAAAAGCTATTCCTCAAATGCCCTCTAAACCTCCTGCCCCTTACCTTGAAACTATGCCCCCTGGTTATTGACCCCTCTACCAAGGGGAAAAGTTCCTTTCTATCTACCCTATCTATGCCCCTCATAATTTTGTACACCTCAATCAGGTCCCCTCTCAGCCTTCTCTGCTCTAAGGAACACAACCCCAGCCTGTCCAGTCTCTCTTCATAGCTGAAGCACTCCAGCCCAGGTAACATCCTGGTGAATCTCCTCTGCACCCTCTCCAATGCAATCACATCCTTCCCATAGTGTGGCGACCAGAACTGCACACAATGGGGGTTATTTTCATTCAGAAGTCGGGAAGGAGGCGGGACTACAACTTTCGGGTTGTAGTCCCGCCTCCATCGAGATGCAGCCAATCCACGCGATTTTCACTTGATTGACCTTGGTGAGCCCGCCCAGCGGGCTCAGCAGGCCAATTAAGGGCCACCCGGCAACAGGTGATGTCACAGACTGAAATTTAATCTGTCAAGACGTGTTGACAGATGAAATATCAGTGTTTCACAGTTGTTTGAAGCTGTCAAACACTGACAGTCTTACTTCTAACCTGAGTCCTTCTACGCAGACTCAGTTGGCAATCTCGCCGGCCCTGAAAGCTGCAGGCTGTCACTTTTGACAGATCGCAGCCATTCTGCTTTCTGTGCCGGTGAGATGATGGACTCCCAAAGCCTAGAGGAAGGAAGGCTGAAAAGGTAAGTACAGGTAATTTAAACTTCTTTACACACTTTAGACACACCAAACACACTTACCTTTGCACTCATGCACCCATCACTCACCTGAACACCGACATCTTGACCCCTCCAAGTCCTTCAACCCGACGGCCCGACTCCTCTAACTTGGCAGTGGTTTGGAGCCATCGGGAATCCCACATGACAACCTTCAAAATAGGGATTAGGCTAAAAACTGCCTGTTAACTACCTGTTAACAGGCAGTTAATTGTCACTAATCCCTTCCCGCCTCGGGTCGGCGGGTCCCAGTGTGGGGCGGGTACCCGCCTCCTTTGGAACTTACATGGAGGCGGGTTTTGGGTGGGATGGTGTCGGGACCCCCGAATTCGGGAATTTAACCCCTCGCACGCCTCCAATCCCGACTCCACAGCACACTGGAAATCGACCCCAGTATTCCAGCTGTGGCCTAACTAGCGTTTTGTACAGTTCCATCATAACCTCCCTGCTCTTATATTCTATGCCTCGGCTAATGAAGGCAAGTATCCCATGTGCCTTTTTAACCACCTTATCTACCGCTCCTGCTGCCTTCAGGTCTTTAACTTAAGCTGCAAATCTCAAAGTTTCTCCCACTTCTAGGTGCAAAATCTTAAATTGAAATGAACATATTTACCACATCCACTCTCTTAAAGCTTCCAACATCCAACAAAGGGTTAAAGGGCTTTAGCTCCATGCACAGAAAACTGGGTGGAGCTAAAACAAATATAACAAAAACTTTGGGGGTGATTTTGCCAATGGGGAGCTTTTGGAGGCGGGACTGCTGCTTGTCGGGTTTTAGTCCCGCCTCCATCGACTTCTGGCCAACCCACGCTATTTTCCCTCGATTGGCCTTGTTAAGCCCGGCCAGCGGGCTCAGCAGGCCAATTAAGGGAAAGCCGGTGAAAAAGAACATCAGCGTATGACGTTTCATCTGTCAAAAATTTTTGACAGATGAATTGTCATTGTTTGAGAAGCTGTCAAACACTGACATTCTCTGTTGTTTGGTGAGTTCTTGTACTCAAGGCTCACCAAACCTATTTCCTGAACAGGAGGCAGATGGTTGTTGTATCGGAGAATGCAGCAGCCATTCTGTCATCTCTGCCATGAAGCCTGCAGGAAGAAACAAAGGTAAGTAAACTTTTTCTAACACTTTTCACTCACCTCACATACTTACCTCTCCACACTTGCACCCATCACTCACCTCCACAGCGCACTTTTGGACCCCTCTCACCCCCGCAGACCCACTGCTCACCTCGCTGACCCTGGCGGGGTTTCCTGACGTTGGGAAGCCCACACTTCTGATGGAAAAATGGGGATAATCCTCTTAACTCCCTGTTAACTACCTGTTAAGTGGCTGTAATCCCCTTCCTGCCTCCAGGAGACGGGACCCAGCGTGGGTCGGGTACCCGCCTCCTGGGAAGATGGCATGGAGGCGGGTTGGGGACGGGATGGGTACCCGCTCCCAGATTCTGCCATTTTCCCGGCATCCCACCTCCAAACCCACCTCCCCAGGGCTGGCAAAATCGCCCCCTTTCTTTCAAAGACAGACTTTCAGACAAAAGGAATACTGTAACTTCTTAAAATTCATAGTCAGGAAAACTTCCACACTTTAACACACACTTTCACACAAACTGAAATTCCAGCATCCTTTAAGGTTCCTTTCACTCAGCAAATCTTGTGTTTTATTTGTCTCGGCACAGAGGCTGATAACTTCCGTGTTGGTAAATCGTTAAGTTTCTCTTTTTTTCCTTCTTTTAAATCGTCATCTCAGCAGCTTTCCCTAGTTCTCCAAATCCCTGTTTGTTTCCTTCCTTTGCTGAGTTTTCAGATTGGTTAGCCTGCAACTTAGATCTTTTCCCCTCTTTATCTCCAACTCCTTAATCCACTTATTACATTCAGTGTGGTCCCCACAAGCACTCCATTCCTCTAGAGCCTGTTTCTGGGTGACCCTAAACACAACCTTCAGGTCCTCATTGATCTTTCCTGCCTGCTCTGACCGATGTCTCTGTTTGGATAGTTCTTTTGACAAGGTATTGCACTGATCCTGATTATTTATACATTGGCTCTCGTGTTGTTCTTTATTACACCACCTCTCCTCCTGTTCTAACTTTTCCTCGAGCCTGTTTGTTTCACTTTCTTGTTTCCTTCCATAACTTGATCTTTACCCTTTCATCAGATTTAACCTGCCTCTGATAGGCCAATAAACAAATGGATTAATTATCTTTACAAGTAGTTCTGCTGAACAAACTCCGAATTCTACCTTAGCATTAAGAAAATAAGTACATAAGAAATAGGAGCAGGAGTCGGCCATTTGGCCCTTCGAGCCTGCTCTGCCATTCAATAAGATCATGGCTGATCTTTTACCTCAACTCCACTTTCCCGCCCGATCCCCATATCCCTTGATTCCCTTAATATTCAAAAATCCATCGATCTCTGTCTTGAATATACTCAACGACTGAGCCTCCACAGCCATCTGCGGTAGAGAATTCCAAAGATTCACCACCCTCTGAGTGAAGAAATTTCTCCTCATCTCAGTTCGAAATGGCCGACCCCTTATTCTGAGATGACCCCTGGTTCTAGATTTCCCAGCCAGGGGAAACATCCTCCCTGCATCTACCCTGTCAAGCCCTGTAAGAATTTTGTATGTTTCAATGAGATCACCTCTCATTCTTCTAAACTCTAGAGAATATAGGCCTAGTCTACTCAATCTCTCCTCATATTCACCACCCTCTGAGAGAAGAAATTCCTCCTCATCTCAGTCCTAAATGGCTGACTCCTTATTCTGAGACTGTGAACCCTGGTTCTAGAATCCCCAGCCAGGTGAAACATCATCCCTGCACCTACCCTGTCAAGTCCTGTAAGAATTTTGTATGGTTCAATGAGATTGTTACGTCCGTGTATAATAAGAAACGTACTGCGGAGAACGGTACAACAGATGTTTACTCAACGTGGTTCAAACTGCAACTGATCTGTACAGATCACTACTCAGCGTTACATACAGGTGTGGTCACTGCCGGTACTACAGTATACATGAGCTGTACAAAGTAGTTCCCCCCTTAAAGGTACATACATTACAATTCCTCCCCTTTTAGATTAACAGTACCATAACACTCAATTAACAATTAAATATCAAACTAATTACAATTAACACCTTTAACATGCAACATTAGCTGAAAATAGTCTATTTATAAATTCAGTCTTTGGGGAGGCTTCCTGATCCTTTCTGGATAGCGCCTTTACCGAGTGTCTTGCTCTTGGTGCGGAGGCGATTCTGGCCCCCTGTCGTCAGTTGGTTCATCAGCTTCCGATGCTACTGTTTCTGGGGTAGATGCTACCTGTACGTCGGGTTCATCACCAGGTACGTATGGGTGAGGCATGGGGTTGACTTGTTCCTGTGACTCTAGGATCTGGTCAGCATGGCGTCTCACGATGCTCTCCCCAACATCCACTGTGTACATTAGTGGGCCCTGCCATGTGCATATCGTTCCTGGCTGTCATTTTTCTGTTCGGTAGTCGCGGGCCAAGACTGGTTGCCCTACATTGAAGCTCCTTGTTGGCTTCTCATGGATGTGCTAGAATTGCTTACTCTCAACATCTCTTCGTACGTTTGGTCTGAGCAAATCCAGGCGAGATCTTAACCTTCGGTTAAAGAACATCATGGCTGGGGCCTGGTTGGTGACTGCATGTGTCGCATTCCGGTAGGCGAACAGGAAATTGTCCACCTTGTGCTGCAGCGGAATGTTGTCATTGTACATAGCCTTTATTGCCTTCTTAAAGGTTTGTACGAACCTCTCAGCCAATCCATTTGTGGCTGGATGATACGGGGCGGATGTGTAATGCCTTACCCCATTCTTTTTCAAGAACCTCCAGAAAACTTCGGACACAAACTGTGGTCCGTTGTCGGAGCAAATCTGTTCTGGCAAGCCATTCCTGGCAAAATAGGTCCGTAGGACTGCAATCGTTTTCTCCGTGGTGGTGGAGGACATTTTGATGACCTCAGGCCATTTCGAGTGCGCATCCACGGCTATTAAAAACATTGAGTCCATGAATGGACCAGCAAAATCAATATGCACCCATTGCCATGGAGATGAGGGCCACTCCCATGGGTGTAGAGGGGCCTGTGGTGGTGCATTTTGGACTTTCTGGCATCCTGAGCAGCTCTTGGTCAGGTCTTCGATTTGTTTATCGATTCCCGGCCACCACACATAAGCCCTGGCTAGGCTTTTCATTTTTACCCCTCCCAGATGACCCTCATGAAGCTCATTGAGCACTCTATCCCTTAACTGGGGTGGAATTACCACTCGGGATCCACACATCAAGGTCCCCCGGCACACCGACAGCTGTTCTCTCCTTGTCGAGAATGCTGGCAACAGTGAGTCGCCATGTGCTGGCCATCCCTTCACCGTCAAATCATATACCCGAAAGAGTGTCGGGTCATTTCGGGTTTCCTTTTCGATACAAGCGTTAGTTACCGGTAGGTATTCAACTATAGTCGAATGGAATATTTTGACAGGATCCACTGCTGGTGCTTCCTCCGGAGTAGGCAGTGGCAGGCGTGATAGCCCATCAGCATTTCCATGCTGTTTCGTGCCCTTATATTCAATCTCATAGTGGTGCGCCCCTAGAAAATGTGACCATCTTTGTAGTCGCTGCGCAGTCATCACCGGAACGCCCTTCTTCGGATTAAAAATGGAGACAAGAGGCTGGTGATCAGTCAGCAAGGTGAATTTCTGCCCGTGCAGATAGTGATTGAACTTTTTCACTGCCCACACTAGGCTGAGGGCCTCCCTGTCAATCTGGGCGTAGCTACGCTCGGCTGAGGTTAGTGATCGTGACACAAAGGCTATTGGCCTCTCTGAGCCGTCCGAGAATTTGTGCAACAGCACCGCTCCAATGCCGTAGGGTGACACATCACATGCCAACCGAATTGGTAATGCTGGGTTGTAATGGGCCAATATGTCTTTCGATGTGATTAGTGTTTTGCTCTTCTAGAAAGCTCGTACACATTCGTCACTCCACTTCCATGACACCCCAGTTTGCAGTAAGGTGTTCAGTGGGTGTAGTATTGTAGACAAATTTGGCAAGAACTTATGGTAGTAGTTTACCAGCCTGAGGAACGACCTCAGTTTTGAAACATTTTCCAGTGCTGGAGCCTTGACTACTGCCTCAATCTTCTCTGGGGACTTATGTAACCCCTCTTTATCGATAACGTGGCCACAATACGAGATCTGTTTTCTAAAAAACTAGCATTTGGGGTGGTTAGCTCGGAGCCCATATTCCTGCAATCTAGTGAGCACCTGCTCCAGGTTGGCAAGGTGATCACTGTCATTTTCGCCCGTGACCAGGATGTCGTCCAAATAACACTGGGTCCCTGGGATCCCTTGCAAGACTTGCTCCATTGCCCTCTGCCAAATAGCCGGAGCTGATGCTACCCCGAATACCAGCCGGTTGTATTGGTAGAGACCTTTATGGGTGTTGATTGTGAGGTATTTTTTTGATGCTTCTTCTACCTCCATTTGCAGATACGCCTGGGCCAGATCAATCTTAGTGAAGCGTTTCCCTCCAGATAGCGAGGCGAAAATATCTTCAATCCGCAGAAGTGGATATTGTACGGTGTGAAGGATCAGGTTCACTGTTACCTTAAAGTCCCCACAGATGCGAACCTTCCTTGGTTCCCCAGGCGTGCTGCTCAACGACTTTTTCATCACAGGGACGATGGGTGTAGCCCACTCGCTCCAGTCTACCTTGGACAGTAAACCTGAACGTTCCAGACTCTCCAGCTCTGCTTCGACGGCTGGGCGGATCGCATAAGGTATCGGTCTGGCCTTAAAAAATTTTGAGCTTGCATTTTCTTCAATTTTAATCGCCGCTGTCATGCCTTTTAGTGTTCCGAGTCCTTGCTGGAACACTTCTTTCACGTCAGTTAGGATCTTTGACAGTCGCCCAGGTGTGACGTCGTCATCCTTTTTGTCAGCCACAGTCAGTGCCTGTATGGAATTCCAATCCAGTTGTATTTTCCAGATCCATTCACGTCCCAGTAATGGTGGTCCTCCATCTTGCAATACATACAGGTCTAGTTTTGGTGTTTCCTTACCGTTATATTTAAAGGTCACCCTTATTTTTCCTTTGGGGTAGACTTTTTGCCCCGTGTACGTCTTCAAAATAATTTTTGTGTCTCTCAAGGGTATGCGTGAGAACAGCCGCTCGTAGTCCCGTCGGTTTATGACTGTTAGGGCTGATCCTGTGTCCAATTCCATCTTTACCTGGACTCCTGCTATCTTGAGAGTGACCCAAATGGTTCGGTGATCCTCCGTTGTGATCACATTATTTAGTTTCAGACAACTCAGTTCCCTGCTTTCGGAGTCGTTATCACTCTTTTGTTCATCTGAACTATTCTCCGTCATCTTATGTATCTTCTTGTACTTTCCTTTGATAGGTTTCTTAATGCTGGTTTTCTTTCCCGACCTGCAGACTCGTGCTATGTGTCCTATTTTTCCACACTGTCTGCACACTTTGTCTTTGAACCAGCAATCATTCTGGTCGTGTGTTGTTCTGCCGCAGCGATAGCACTTCTCTGTTACATATGACATTTAGTTTGTGCCAGATTCTTGCAGTCTCTGTTGTATCTCTGCAGCGCCCCGTGCTGCTGCTTCATATGATACCGCAATGCTGAAAGCCTTTTCCAGCATAATGTCCTTTTCAGATAAAAGCCATTTCTGGGTTCCTTCACTTTGAAGCCCACACACAAACTTGTCCCTTAAGGTATCTACCAGCCCTGCTCCAAACTGGCAGTGTTTCGATAGTTTGCGCAGTTCTGTTAAATAATCAGCATTGCTTTCATCCTTATGCTGGTTCCATTTGTGAAAATTGAATCTTTCTGCTATCAGCAGCGGTGTGGGGTTTAAATGTTCCTGTAGTATCGTTACTATGTCTTCAAAACTCTTTTCCATTGGCTTCGTTGGGGTTACTAGATTTCGTAATAAACCATACGTCTTTGCACCCATTAAATTTAACAATACCGACACTTTCTTGTCATCTGACACCTCATTTGCCTTGCAGTACACCTCTATTCATTCGACATATGTAGTCCAATCTTCGACTTCATTGTCAAATGCGGTGATACTGCCACTCTTCGGCATTTTGGGTGTGGTTTAAAATGGCGTCTCCCAATGACTTAAAATGGCGTCTCCCGTGCTGTCCTTCCTCCCCTGCTGCTGCCAACGCTGCTCCCGGCAGTTCTCATTGCAAAGGCGGCGCCCTGTAGGTTTTGCGCGCTTCTCCTGTGCTGCTGCCAACGCCACTCTCGGCGGTCCTCGTGGCAATGGCGGCGCCTCGCGGGTTTCTGCGCGTCTCTCTCTCCCTCTCTCCGACGCTGCTCGGCCCCTGAACACCCGCTGTGCCCTGTACGCTCTGCCCTCTCTCTCTCTCCCCTGTCGACGCTGCTCGGCCCTTTGCTGTGCCGCTCGGTCGAGCTCTAGCCGCCGCTGTCCGGGAAGGGTCTGCACACTACCTGTTGCCAGCCCATTTCGCTGGACCACCTCGACTGGAAAGCCAAGCCTGGCTCTCGACAGCCTCCCCCGCAATTCTCGAGTCTCTGCTGGATGACTGGGCGGTTGCCCGTGGTCGACACCTGAGTCTCTGGCCTTGACCTCCAATCCACTGATCTCCAGGAACGAATCCCCAGGAGGTGATGCAGAGTTGCAGGTAGGTTCGAACTTGCCTTGTCGCCAATGTTGTGTCCGTGTATAATAAGACACAGACTGCAGGAGAACGGTACAACAGGTGTTTACTAAACGTGGCTCACAGTGGAACTGATCTGTACAGATTGCTACTCAGTGTTATATGCAGGTGTGGTCACTGCCAGTACTGCAGTATACATGAGGTGTAAAAGATAGTTCCCCCCCCCTTAAACGTATATACATTACAGTGAGGGTAGTAAGTTTGATGTAGTCTATATGGATTTTAGCAAGGCTTTTGATCATTTCCCACATGGCAGACTGGTCATGAAAGTAAAAGCCCATGGGATCCAAGGGAAAGTGGTAAGTTGGATCCAAAATTGGCTCAGAGGCAGGAAACAAAGTGTAATGGTCGAAGGGTGTTTTTGTGACTGGAAGACTGTTTCCAGTGTGGTTCCGCAGGGCTTAGTACTGGGTCCTTTGTTTTTTGTGGTATATATCAATGATTTGGACTTGAATGTTGGAAGTATGATTAAGAAGTTTGCAGACGATACAAAAATTGGCCGTGTGGTTGCTAATGAAGAAGGAAGCTGTAGACTGCAGGAAGATATCAATGGACTGGTCAGGTGGGCAGAACAGTGACAAATGGAATTCAATCCGGAGAAGTGTGAGGTAATGCATTTGGGGAGGGCTAACAAGGCAAGGGAATACACTATAAATAACAACATCAACAACTTGTATTTATATAGCATCTTTAATGTAGTAAAATGTCCCAAGGCGCTGCACAGGAGTATTTTAAGACAAAAAATTTGACCAATCCACATAAAGATAACTTAGGGTAGGTGACCAAAAGCTTAGTCAAAGAGGTAGGTTTTAGGGAGCGTCTTAAAGGAGGAAATGAGGGAGCGAGTCGGACAGGTTTAGGCAGGGAATTCCAGAGCTTAGGGCCTAGGCAACAGAAGGGACGGCCACCAAAGGTTGAGCGATTATAATCAGGGATCCTCAAGAGGGCAGATTTAGAGGAGCACAGATATCTTAGGGGTTGTGGGGCTGGAGGAGATTACAGAGATAGGGAGGGGCGAGGCCATGGAGGGATTTGACAAGGATGAGAATTTTGAAATCGACGCGCTGCTTAACCGGGAGCCAATGTAGGTCAGCAAGCACATGGGGTTATGGGTGAACGGGACATGATGCGAGACACGAGCAGCTGAGTTTTGGATGACCTCAAGTTTACGTAGGGTGGAATGTGGGAGGCCAGCCAGGAGTGTTTTGGAATAGTCAAGTCTAGAGGTAACAAAGGCATGGATGAGGGTTTCAGCAGCGGATGAGCTGAGGCAAGGGGCGGAGACGGGCGATGTTATGGAGGTGGAAGTAGGCGGTCTTAGTTATGCCGCGGATATGTGGTCAGAAGCTGATTTCAGGGTCAAATATGACACCAAGGTTGCGAACAGTGTGGTTCAGCCTCAGACAGATGTTAGGGAGAGGGATGGAGTCAGTGGCTCGGGAACGGGGTTTGTGGCGGGGACCGAAAACAATGGCTTCGGTCTTCCCAATATTTAATTGGAGAAAATGTTTGCTCATTCAGAACTGTATGTGGGACAAGCAGTCTGACAATTTAGAGACCGTGGAGGGGTCGAGAGAAGTGGTGGTGAGGTAGAGCTGGGTGTCGTCAGCGTACATGTGGAAACTGACGCTGTGTTTTCAGATGATGTCGCCAAGGGGCAACATGTAGATGAGAAATAGGAGGGGGCCAAAGATAGATCCCTGGGGGACACCAGAGGTAACGATGCGGGATGGGAAGAGAAGCCGTTGCAGGTGATTCTCTGGTTGCAATTAGATAGATAAGAATGGAACCAGGCGAGTGCAGTCCCACCCAGCTGGATGACGGTGGAGAGGCTTTGGAGAAGGATGGAGTGGTCAAACGTGTCAAAGGCTGCAGACAAGTCAAGAAGTACGAGGAGGGATAGGTGGTAGGACACTGAGAAGTGCAGAGGACCAGAGGAACTTGGAGTGCATGTCCACAGATCCTTGAAGGTAGCAGGACAGGTAGATAAGGTGGTTAAGAAGGCACACAGGTTACTTGCCTTTATTAGCTGAACATAGAATACAAGAGCAGGGAGGTTATGCTTGAACTGTATAAAACACTAGTTAGGCCGCAGCTAGAGTACTGCGTACAGTTCTGGTCACCACAGTACAGGAAGGATGTGATTGCACTGGAGTGGGTGCAGAGGAGATTTAGGAGGATGTTGCCTGGGCTGGGGAATTTTAGATATGAGGAAAGATTGGATAGGCTGGAGTTGTTTTCTTTGGAATAGAGGAGGCTGAGGGGAAACCTAATTGAGGTGTATAAAATATGAGGGGCCTGGATAGAATGGATAGGATGGGCCTATTTGCTTTAGCAGAAGGGTCGATAACCAGGGGGCACAGATTTAAAGTAACTGGATGGAGGATTAGAGGGGAGTTGAGGAGAAATCTTTTCCCCAGAGGGTGGTGGGGTCTGGAACTCACGGCCTGAAAGGGTGGTAGAGGCAGAGACCCTCATCACATTTTAAAAGTACTTGGATATGCACTTGAAGTGCAGAAACCTACAGGGCTACGGACCAAGAGCTGGGAAGTGGGATTAGGCTGGATAGCTCGTTGTTGGCTGGCACGGACTCGATGGGCCGAAATGGCCTCCTTCCGTGCTGTAACTTTCTATGATTCTATGATTCTACAAGGACAGGTTGGAGAAGCTGGATTTGTTTTCATTAGAGCAAAGGAGGTTGAGGGGTGATTTGATGGCAGTGTACAAGATTATGGCGGGTTTGGATAGACTAGACAGGGAAAGGCTGTTCCCACTAGTTGATGGTGCAGGACTAGGGGACACAGATTTAACGATTTGGGCAAGAGATACAGGGGGGATGTGAGGCAGAACTTTTTTACGCAGTGAGTGGTGATGACCTGGAATTCACTGCTGACGGAAGTGGTGGAAGTGGAGACATTCAATGTTTTCAAGGGGAGACTGGATAGGAACTTGAGGGAAATAAACTTGCAGGGCTACGGGGATAGAGCGGGGGAATGGGACTGACTGGATTGCTCTACAGAGAGCTGGCATGGACTCGATGGGCCGAATGGCCTCCTCGTGTGCCCTTATGACTCTATGACTCTATGA
This sequence comes from Somniosus microcephalus, assembly GCF_052327205.1. Taxonomy (NCBI): domain Eukaryota; kingdom Metazoa; phylum Chordata; class Chondrichthyes; order Squaliformes; family Somniosidae; genus Somniosus; species Somniosus microcephalus. The sequence continues at coordinate 272,061,593 of NC_140994.1, forward strand.
CTCTGCTTTCAGATGAGCTGCCTTGAGAAGCATGGAGTTCGAGTAAATGCGTTGTGTCCCAACTTCGTTGACACTCTGCTTTTGAGCAATCTGCAAATGGCTGAGAAGTTTGCATATCTGAAGGAGAAAGTGCAGGGAATGATTGCAGAATTTGGAGTTATAACGTAAGTATAAAACAGTCAGAAAGGGGTGAGTTGGTTTCTGGATGGTCAAATGTCTACATAGAGCATTTGTACGGTGATGTCACACAGTCATTTCTGGGCGGGTGTCCTTGAGGGACAGAGGTGACACCGAATGATGTCTGCATCATCTGGCATTAACCCTGGATTTGAATATTTGATTTGAGGAATCTGCAGATTGATGTTGTAGTGGTAGGGGATAGTATCATAAGGGGGATAAATAGGGTTCTTTGCAGCCGAGAGCGAGAGTCCCGAAGATTGTGTTGCCTGCCCGATGCCAGGGTTAAGGACATCTCCTCTGGGCTGGAGAGAAACTTGGAGTGGGAGGGGGAGGATCCAGTTGTCGTGGTCCATGTTGGTACCAACGACATAGATAGGACAAGGAAAGAGGTTCTGCTGAGGGAGTATGAGCAGCTAGGGGCCAAATTAAAAAGCAGAACGACAAGGGTAATAATCTCTGGATTACTACCTGAGCCACGAGCAAATTTGGCTAGGGTAAATAAAAATCAGAGAGTTAAATGCGTGGCTCAAAGACTGGTGTGGGAGAAATGGATTTTGCTTCTTGGGACACTGGCACCAGTACTACGACAGGAGAGAGCTGTTCCATTGGGACGGACTTCACTTGGCCAGTGCTGGGACTAGAATCCTGGCGAATTGAATAACTGGGGCTGCAGAGAGGGCTTTAAACTAATTAGTGGGGAGGAGGTTTCAAGAGAGCGAAAAATAAAAATGTCAGCGGCGAAGGCAATAGAGCGTGTCAGGAAGGGACAGAATATATAAAGATAAAGGTAAAGTAGTAAAGGGGGTAAAAGCAGGAATAAATTGTCACAAAACATATTTAAAAGTTCTTTATCTGAATGCACGCAGCATTTGTAACAAAATAGACGAGTTGACGGTACAAATAACTACACATGGGTATGATCTGGTGGCCATTACAGAAACATGGGTGCAAGGTGACCATGACTGGGAACTAAACATCCAGGGGTATTTGACTATTAGGAAGGACAGACAGGAAGGAAAGGGGGTGGGGTGGCTATGTTAATAAAGGATGGAATCACTGCAATAGTCAGAAATGATATTGGGTCAAAGGATCAGGATAGTGAAACAGTTTTGGTGGAGATAAGGAATAATAAGGGGAAAAAGTCACTAGTGGGTGTAGTTTATAGGCCCCCTAACAGTTGCAACTCTATTGGTCGGAGTATAAATCAGGAAATAGTTGGGGCTTGCAATAAGGGAACAGCTATAATCATGGGAGATTTTAACTTTCATATTGACTGGACAATTCAAATTGGGCAGGGCAGCCTTGAGGAAGAGTTCATAGAGTGCATTAGGGACGGGTTCCTTGAGCAGTATGTTACTGAACCAACCAGGGGGCAGGCAATCTTAGATCTGGTCCTGTGTAAGGAGACAGGATTAATAAAAAATGTCCTAGTAAAGGATCCCCTTGGAATGAGTGACCGTAACATGGTTGAATTCCAAATTCAGTTGGAGGGTGAGAGAGTTGGATCTCAAACCAGCGTACTAAGCTTAAATAAAGGAGACTGTGAAGGTGTGAGAGCAGAGTTGACTAAAGTGGACTGGGAAAATAGATTAAGGTGTAAGACGGTACAGGAGCAGTGGTGTACATTCAAGGAGATATTTCACAACTTTCTAGAAAAATATATTCCACTGAGGAAAAAGGGACGTAAAAGAAAAGACAGCCATCCGTGGCTAAGTAAAGTAATAAAGGATAGTATCCGACTGAAAACAAGGGCATATAAAGTAGCCAAATCTAGTGGGAGGATAGAAGATTGGGAAGCATTTAAAAGCCAGCAAAGAATAACTAAAAGATTAATTAAGAAAGGGAAGATAGATTATGAAAGTAAACTGGCAAAAAATATAAAAACAGATCGCAAGAGTTTCTACAGTTATATAAAAAGAAAAAGGGTGGCTAAAGTGAATGTTGGTCCCTTGGAGGACGAGACCGGGAAATTAGTAGTGGGGAACATGGAGATGGCAAATACGCTGAACAAATATTTTGTATCAGTCTTTACAGTAGAGGACACTAAAAATATCCCAACACTGGACAAACAGGGGGCTATGGGGGGGAGGAGCTAAACACGATTAAAATCACTAAGGAGATGGTACTCGGTAAGATAATGGGACTTAAGGCGGATAAATCCCCTGGACCTGATGGCTTACATCCTAGGGTCTTGAGAGAAGTAGCGGCAGGGATTGCGGATGCATTGGTGGTAATTTTCCAAAACTCCCTGGATTCAGGAACGGTCCCAGCAGATTGGAAAACTGCTAATGTAACGCCCTTATTTAAAAAGGGAGGCAGACAAAAGGCTGGAAACTATAGACCAGTTAGCCTAACATCTGTGGTTGGTAAAATGTTGGAGTCCATTATTAAGGAAGCAGTAACAGGACATTTGGATAAGCATAATTTAATCGGACAGAGTCAGCACGGTTTTATGAAGGGGAAATCATGCTTGACAAATTTGCTCAAATTCTTTGAGGACGTAACAAACAGGGTGGATAAAGGGGAACCAGTGGATGTGGTGTATTTGGACTTCCAAAAGGCATTTGACAAGGTGCCACACAAAAGATTACTGCACAAGATAAAAAATCACAGGATTGGGGGTAATATATTGGCATGGATGGAAGATTGGCTATCGAACAGAAAACAGAGAGTGGGGATAAATGGTTCATTCTCGGGTTGGCAATCAGTAACTAGTGGTGTTCTGCAGGGGTCAGTGCTGGGACCCCAACTCTTTACAATCTATATTAACGATTTGGAGGAGGGGACCAAGTGCAACGTATCCAAGTTTGCCGACGATACAAAGATGGGAGGGAAATCAGTGAGTGAGGAGGACATAAAAAACCTGCAAAAGGACATAGACAGGCTAAGTGAGTGGGCAGAAATCTCGCAGATGGAATATCATTTTGGAAAGTGTGAGGTTATGCACTTTGGCAGAAAAAATCAAAGAGCAAGTTATTATCTAAATGGAAAGAAACTGCAAAGTGCTACAGTACAAAGGGATCTGGGGGTCCTGGTGCATGAAACACAAAAGGTTAGTATGCAGGTACAGCAGGTGATCAATCAATCAATCAATCAATCAACTTTATTGTCATTGTTAGTGCACAAGTGCAGTACAACGAAATGTAGGCTTGCGGCTCCCGAGAGTGTACATTTAGATTAAGACATTTAAACATTCAACATTCATTTGGCTTGTAATACATTAACATAAACATAATAAAGTGCATTGGCAGATGTGCAGGCTTTAGAGTTTATTTGTGGAGTTCAGTAGGATGACAGCCCTGGGAAAGAAGCTGTTCCTAAATCTGGTCGTTCGGGTGCGAATGCATCTGTAGCATCTCCCAGATGGCAGGAGGGTGAACAGACTGTGGCTGGGGTGGGTAGGGTCTTTGATGATGGTCCGTGACCTCCGTAAACAGCGTTTCTGGCATATGGGCTCTATGGTCGGTAGCTGGGTGCCGGTAATGCGTTGGGCAGTTTTGACTACCCGCTGCAGGGCTTTCCGGTCATAGTAGCTACAGCTGCCATACCATACTGTGATACAGTTCGTCAGGATGCTCTCTATTGTGCAGCGGTAAAAGTTAGAGAGGATCAGGGGTGACAGGTTACATCCCTTCAGCCTCCTTAGGAAATATAGGCGCTGCTGGGCCTTCTTCACCAGAGAGGAGGTATTGAGGAACCAGGAGAGGTCTTCCGTGATGTGGACTCCGAGGAACTTAAAGCTGTCCACCCTTTCCACCACAGCCCCATGGATGTGGATGGGGGTGTGACTTCCGCCTTTAGACTTCCTGAAGTCCACAATGATTTTTTTGGTTTTCTTGATGTTGAGGGCCAGGTTGTTATCGGCGCACCACTTCACGAGATGCTGGACCTCCTCCCTGTAGGCTGACTCATCATTGTTGGTGATCTGGCCAATGGAATCTTGGCTTTTATTGCAAGGGGGATGGAGTATAAAAGCAGGGAAGTCTTGCTTCAGTTATACAGGGTACTGGTGAGGCCACACCTGGAATACTGCATACAGTTTTGGCTTCCATATTTCAGAAAAGATATACTTGCTCTCGAGGCAGTTCAGAGAAGGTTCACTCGGTTGATTCCGGAGATGAGGGGGTTGACTTATGAGGAAAGGTTGAGTAGGTTGGGCCGCTACTCATTGGAATTCAGAAGAATGAGAGGCGATCTTATCGAAACATATAAGATTGTGAGGGGGCTTGATCGGGTGGATGCGGGGAGGATGTTTCCACTGATGGGTGAGACTAGAACTAGGGGGCATAATCTTAGAATAAGGGGCTGCCGTTTCAAAGCTGAGATGAGGAGAAACTTCTTCACTCAGAGGGTAGTAAATCTGTGGAATTTGCTACCCCAGAGAGCTGTGGAAGCTGCGACATTAAATAAATTTAATACGGAGATAGACTGTTTCCTTGCTGATAAGGGAATTAAGGGTTACGGGGAATGGGCAGGGAAGTGGACGTGAGTCTAGGTTCGGATCAGCCATGATCCTATTGAATGGCGGAGCAGGCCCGAGGGGCCGTATGGCCTACTCCTGCTCCTACTTCTTATGTTTTTATGATGTCAATAATGTGAGAGCAGAGTCGCTGACAGCCCCTGAAACCCCGATGGTGCTGAACTGCTTTGACCCGCTGAGATGGTTTGTGATCTGGTTCTGGTGCATTTTAAACTGATTGGGTGAATCTTCAGGAATTCCGTCTGATTTTCCAGGCCATCCCAGGTTGCCGAGGGATTCTTGCAGCTTGTCCTGGATCAGACCAGGAATGGGGCGGTGATGATGATGTTGAAGGACGGCAAGATTGAGTATCAGGTCGATCCTCTGGGCCTTCTTGCAGAAACTCAGAAACCTACTTAAAGATCTAACGAACGCGAGCAACGAACCGCTGAGAATAATGAAAAGTTCAGGAATAAAATGATTAACCCTTTAATTGCTGGTGTTGGTGCTCTCACTGTTTTCACATTGAAATGTTGGTTACAAATCAAAACTGATCAATAAACTTCAAAATAACCTCGTTTTACAGAAGTGTCTGTTCATAATAGAGAATGTAGCGACGGTATTTGTTCGTGACGTTGGGTGAGATATAAATGTTGGCCAGGGCACTGGGAGATCTTGGCAGCTGGGAAATACAGTTGGACAGCCATTTCCCACCGCTGCTTATCATTACAGGGGGTTTGAGAATCAGCAAGGCAGTGCTCACTACCTCTAACACCGTGTAAAGGTCCGAAAAGCATCATCAGATCCCGATTTTAAATATATTCATTAGGCCCGGCCCTTAAGTTAAGGCCTGTTCAAAAATCCCATCGGGTGAGGCAGCAAGTAATTAATGTGATTTTTATCCCGTCTGCCTCATCTCAGCCTTTCAGCATATCTTTTGATCCCTTTTCTCTCATGTACTTGTCTAGTTTCCTTTTGAAAGCATCTATGCTATTAACCTCACCCACTTCCTGTGGCAGTAAGTTCCACATTCTAGCCACACCCCGAACAAAGAAATTTCTCCTTATTTCCTATTGGATTTATTAGTAACTATCTTGTATTTATGGCCCCTATTTTTGGATTCTCCCACAAGTGGAAACATTCTCTCCACATCTACCCTGTCCAACCTATTCATAATTTGAAAGACCTCTATCAGGTCACCTCTATCGTAGAATCATAGAATAGTGCAGCACAGAAGGAGGCCATTCGGCCCATCGAGTCTGCGCCGGCTCTTTCGAAGATCAATCCAGTTCGTCCCACTCCCCCTACTCTTTCCCCATATTCCTGCAATTTTCTCCAAGTATTTATCCAATTCCCTTTTGAAGGCAACTATTGAATCTGTTTCCACCGCCCTATCAGGCAGCGCATTCCAAATCCTAACCACTCATTTCATAAAAATGTTTTTCGTCATGTCGCCTTTGGTTCTTTTGCCAATCACCTTAAATCTGTGCCCTCTGGTTCTCGACCCTTCAGCCATGGGAAACAGTTTCTCTTTATTTACTCTATCTAAACCCTTCATGATTTTGAACACCTCCATCAAATCTCCTCTTAACCTTCTCTGCTCCAAGGAGAACAACCTCAGCTTCTCCAGTCTATCCACGTAACTGTATTCCCTCATCCCTGGAACCATTCTAGTAAATTTTCTAAGTCTTCTCTTTGTAGGAGTTTCGCAAAATTCCCCTGAAAACAAGAGAATCATTGGTCCACATCGTGGATGAAGGTTTATGTGTTTTGAATTGCCTCTGGGTCAGATCAATGTTTTAAAGCATGCTCAGAACCACGAAAGACTGCTGAGCTGGACTACAACGGAATCGAGGAAATTCGTGGAAGTATTCACACACATTGAGAAAGAACATCTTGATTAAAACTTGTGCTTTTGAGCCCGGTCAAACACAGAGGTTTACAGCTTGTAATGTGTTTGTGTGAAAGACCTGTCAATCAAACCAGGGATGTCAGGAGTTGCCCACTTGACCCGAGGCCACAGAGACAGGTTGTTATGGCTGGCTACGTTCAGCAACCAATCACAGTCAGCTAAGCAGCTTGTAATGTGTTTGTGTGAAAGACCTGTCAATCAAACCAGGGAGGTCAGGAGTTGCCCACTTGACCCGAGGCCACAGAGACGCTGCTCTCCGAAAGCTTGTGATTTCAAATAAAGCTGTTGGACTATAACCTGGTGTTGTGTGACTTTTTACATTTGTCCACCCCAGTCCAACTCCGGCATCTCCACACCATGGCAGTTGTACAGGGCCTTGGTGAGACCACACCTTGCGTATTGTGTGCAGTTTTGGTCACCCTATTTGAGGAAGGATGTTCTTGCCATGGAGGGAGTGCAGTGAAGATTCACCAGACTGATACCTGGGATGGCAGGAATGACGTATGAGGAGAGATTGGGTCGATTGGGTTTATAATCGCTGGAGTTTAGAAGAATGAGAGGGGATCTGATTGAAACTTATAAAATTCTAACAGGACTGGACGGACTAGATGCAGGAAGGATGTTCCCGATGGTCGGGGAGTCCAGAACCAGGGGTCACAGTCTAAGGATAAGGGGTAAGCCATTTAGGACAGAGATGAGGAGAAATTTCTTCACCCAGAGAGTGGTGAACCTGTGGAATTCTCTACCACAGAAGGCAGTTGAGGCCAATTCATTAAATATATTCAAGAAGGAGTTAGATATATTTCTTAAGGCTAAAGGGATCGAGGGATATGGGGAGAAGGCAGGGACAGGATACTGAGTTTGGATGATCAGCCATGATCTCATTGAATGGCGGAGCAGGCTTGAGGGGCCAAATGGCCTACTCCTGCTCCTATCTTCTATGTTTCTATGCTTACTCTTACTTAAAAAAAAATACAGGAAACTTTCTGGTATCCGGCACTGACGGGACCGAGCTGGTGCCGTTAGATCAAAACTGCCGTAGAAACCAGCGCTAATGTTAAAACATACGGAGCTCAGAGCTCCATGTGAAGCAACAAACCCTGTTGCTTAGCAACAGCTTCAAAACAGTCGGCGCAGCTTGCAAGCATCTAGTTGAAGCTGTTGCTTAGCTTCAGAGACGCTTGTAGAGCCAGGGCTGGAGAAAAGAAGCAACGAAAAGAAAAAAAATTATCTGAACCGACTCCTGAATTTTGCCGGTAGATAGAGCTTTCCGGACATTTGCAGTATCCAGTGTCTTCAGCCGTTTCTTGACATCACGTGGAGTGAATTAAATGGGCTGAAGACTGGCATCTGTGATGCTGGGGATCTCAGGAGGAGGCCGAGATGGATTATCCACTCGGCACTTCTGGCTGAAGATAGTTGCAAATGCTTCAGCCTTGTCTTTTGCACTCACGTGCTGGGCTCCACCATCATTGAGGATGGGGATATTTTTGGAGCCTCCTCCTCCTGTTAACTGTTTAATTGTCCACCACCACTCACGACTGGATGTGGCAGGACTGCAGAGCTTTGATTTGATCCGATGGTTGTGAGATCGCTTAGCTCTGTCTATCGCATGTTGCTTCCTGTTTTTGGCATGCAAGTTGTTGTGTATGTACCTATAAGGGCATAACTGGTCTTAGACTGCAGTACCGGCTGTGACCACCCCTGTATAAAAGGCCCTAGCAGGCTTCTGTAGTTTCAGTTTCAAGCTGCCTCTTGTTCAGTAAAGTACCTGTTAAACTGTTCTCCTGAAGTCCATGTATTATTGAGGCGCGGACTTTACACAAGCAGTCCTGTGTTGTAGCCTCACCTGGTTGACACCTCATTTTTCGGTATGCCTGGTGCTGTTCCCGGCATGCTCTCCTGCACTCTTCGTTAAACCAGGGTTGATCTCCCGGCTTGATGGTAATGGTAGAGTGAGGGATATGCCGGGCCATGAGGTTACAGATTGTGGTTGTATACAATTCTGCTGCTGCTGATGGCCCACAGCGCCTCATGGATGCCCAGTTTTGAGTTGCCAGATCTGTTCGAAATCTGTCCCATTTAGCACGGTGGTAGTGCCACACAACACGGTGGAGGGTATCCTCAACATGAAGACGGGACTTCGTCTCCACAAGGACTGTGCGGTGGTCACTTCCACCAATGCTGTCATGGACAGATGCATCTGCAACAAGTAGATTGGTGAGGACGAGATCAAGTAGGTTTTTCCCTCTTGTTGGTTCCCTCACCACCTGTCGCAGACCCAGTCTGGCAGTTATGTCCTTTAGGACTCGGCCAGCTCGGTTAGTTGTGGTGCTACCGAGCCACTCTTGGTGATGGACATTGAAGTCCCCCACCCAGAGGACATTTTGTGCCCTTGCTACTCTCAGTGCTTCTTCCAATTGGTGTTCAACATGAAGGAGTACTGATTCATCAGCTGAGGGAGGGCGGTAGGTGGTAATCAGCAGGAGGTTTCCTTGCCCATGTTTGACTTGATGCCATGAGACCTCATGGGGTCCTGAGTCAATGTTGAGGACTCCCAGGGCTACTCCCTCCCGACTGTATACCACGGTGCCACCACCTCTGGTGGGTCTGTCCTGCCGGTGGGACAGGACATACCCAGGGATAGTGATGGTGGTGCCTGGGACATTGGTTGTAAGGTATGATTCGGTAATTATGACTATGTCAGGCTGTTGCTTGACTAGTCTGTGGGACAGCTCTCCCAATTTTGGCACAAGCCCCCAGATGTTGGTAAGGAGGACTTTGCAGGGTCGACAGGGCTGGGTTTGCCGTTGCCGTTGTCGTTTCCGGTGCTGAGGTCGATGCCGGGTGGTCCGTCCGGTTTTATCCTTATTGTTTTTCGTAGCGGTTGTTTACAACTGAGTGGCTTGCTAGGCCATTTCAGAGGGCATTAAGAGTCAACCACATTGCTGTGGGTCTGGAGTCACATATAGGCCAGACCGGGTAAGGATGGCAGATTTCCTTCCCTAAAGGACATTAGTGAACCAGATGGGTTTTTGCAACAATCGACAATGGTATGGTCGCCATTACTAAGACTAACATTTACAGTTCAAAAAACCATGTTGACTCTGCCCAATCATATTATGATTTTCTAAGTGCCCTGTTATCCTTCAGTTTCCCTATTCTTCCTAAAGACCGTATAACCTGGAATATTTAACTCCCGATCATGACCAGCTTGCAGCCATGTCTCAGTAATGACCAAAAGGTCATGTCCTCTAACCTGTATTTGAGCCTCTAAATCACTCGATTTCTTTCTTACGCTCTGAGCTTTAGTACATAAAACTCTTATTTGGGCAAACGACACTAACCAGTCATTCTGACCTGATGCTGCCTTTCTCGTCCCGTTTAACTTAACACGTTTCCTATTTTTCACTCCTGCTGTAACGACTTTACTTCTTTTAATATTCTCGTCACCGGGAGTATCTGTCTCATTGTTTGTGACTTGAACTCTGCTCTTGTCCCTTTCTTAATCTTTAAACTACCATTTTTACTATTGTTTCCAACCAAGCCCACCACCCCACCCCACCCCACATCCCGTCGGCCCCATTTATTCAGTTAAAGTTATTTTTTACCACTTTGTTTATCCTTTACGCTAGGACCCGGTTCAAGTGTAGCCCGTCCCAGCGGTACAGGTCACCGGTAGCCCAGTACTGGTGCGAGTGTCCCATGAAATGGAAACCCTCCCTCTCACTCCGCTGCTTCAGCCTCATCTTCACCCTCCTGATCTGTTTGTCCATAAGCCAATCAGCTCGTGGCTTGGGTAATACTACCCGTGAGATCTGGCCTTTTAATTTATCTCCTAACTCCAGATACTCCCTCAGCAGGACCTCCTCCCTGTTCTTCCCCATGTCATTGGTCCCAACATGGACCACGACAACTGGATCTGCCCCCTCCCTTTCTAAATTCCTTTCCAGCCACATAAAGGTATCCTTTACCCTGACACCAGGTAGCCAACACACCCTTCGGGACTCTCGATCATGGCTGCAGTGGACACTATCTATCCCCCTAATTATAGAATCCCCGATGACTACAGCCTTTCTATTCTGCTCCTCTCCTTGGACAGCCCCCTGCTCCATGGTGCCTCAGCCGGCATTCTAGCTCTCCTCCCCACGGTTGATCTCCTTATCCTCATGGGTAGCAAGTACATTGTACCTGTTGGACAATACCAGTGTCTGCGGGATCTCCTCCTCCATCTCCCCTCGGTTCCCCCTACCCTGCTGACGGACAGTCACACTCTCCCCTTCCTGCTCCTGTGCTCTCCTCTGAGGTGTGACTGTACTCTGAAGAAAACGATCCAGAAATTCCTCCCCCTCCCTTGTGTGTCGGAGTGTCTGTAACTCGCACTCCAGCTCAAGGACTCTGAGCCGGAGTGACTCAAGGCAGAGACGTTTCCTGCAGATATGGAAATCCGGAACGGTCTCGCTGTTCACAAGCTCCCACATACATGTCCACAGAGCATCCAAAGCTAGAGCACCCTGGATGACAAAGGAAATAGCGATTAAAATAAAACTGTTCTTTTGCCAATTATTTTAAATCCACGGCCTCTGGTTACTGACCCACTTGCCAGAGGAAACAGTTTCTCCCCACTTGCTCTATCAAAACCCCTCATGATTTTGAACACCTCTATTAGATCTCCCCTTAACCGTCTCTTCTCTAAGGAGAACAATCCCAGCTTCTCCAATCCCTCCACATAACTGAAGCCCCTCATCCCTGGTACCATTCTAGTAAATCTCCTCTGCAACTTTACCAAGCATCCTTCCTGTAGTGTATGTACCTTTAAGAGAGAACTACTTTTACAGCTCCTGTATACTGTAGTACCGGCAGTGACCACACCTGTATATAAGCCTTGAGCATGCCTCTGTACTGTTAGTCTTTAGACTACCATCCTCCAGTAAACACCTGTTGATTGTTAATTTACAGCCTCCGTCTAGTTATTGGAAAACATCATACTTTAAGAATCACGGATTCAACACTTCCTAAAATGTGATGCCCAGAATTTGACACAACACTCCAGCTGAGGCCTAACCAGGGATTTTTAAATGTTTAGCATAATTTCCTTGTTTTTATATTCAGTGTCCCTATTTACAAAGCCAAGTATCCCATACAGTTTCTTAACCACCTTATCAACTTGCCCTCCCATCATCAAAGATTTGTGAATGTGCCCCCCAGGTCCCTCTGCTCTTACACCTCTCAAAATAGGACCATTTCGCTGATACGGCCTCTTCATGTTGTTTCTCCCAAAGTGCAGCACTTCACACTTGGTTTCCTAATCCTGCACCGGTCAGCGGTGTTTCTTATCAGTGACTCAGGTTTTGTAAATTAAAACGGTCAGTCTGGCTGAAATATCCTCCCTACTGACTCAGCTAAACCACATCCTGCCAGTAACTCGTGAACAAAATCCCATGATCCTTTTCAGGATTCTCACTGTACTCAAGTTGACCTTTCTGTTCTTTTACCGAATCCAGGGTTCAAGCTCACTCTTTTAACCTTCGTTAAAAACGAATGTTATATAATCAAGTGTCCAAAATCCTTCATCCCCAAAACCCGCTCCCTTACCAAGACCACTTTCTTCCAGTTGTACAACAATGCTGTAATGATATCAGCAAATAGTGATGTTATTTGCCTGTTTGATTATGATGCCTTACCAGCATGTTTGCAGGTATTGAGTACTTATGCCTGACCAGCAGAGGTCATGTGACCGAGACAAGCAAGGCAGTTTAGTTTAGTTTCAGTTTCATTTAAGATGCATCACTAGCATGGTGGCTCCTGAAATGCTGTATAAAGAGTTGAACAGACTTTAGATTAAAAGACATTCTCTTTCATAAATGTCTCGTCATTGAACTCATTGAATTAAAGGGGAGGGGTCTAGTACTGCACGCACCGGGGCCCTGCTGGACCACCGGGGAGCAGGGTGTCAGGAATACAGCCCGGCCCTCAAGAGGAGGGCAGGGCTGAGCGATCGCGGCTGGCCCCCCGAATGTAAGAGGGGAAGGGGGTAGGTGCTGGCAGGCAGCCATTTTTCCCTGACCCTTTAAATAACACCGCCACGGCTGCAAAAAACGCCACCTGACCCTGTCGGCCATATTGTCCGGTGATATGTTAGGGGACGCAGCCGAAGTTTGCGGCCGGGGCACGAGTGGGGCGTTGCGCACGGTGATGACATCATCGCCAGAGGCGCAGCACCATGGGGCGCTACCGGCTACCGCCATCGCTAACCTCCCACTGAACTTCACGGGAGGCGTCAGCAGCGCCATGCCCGGGCACTAGGGGCATTGCTAACGCGAGGCGCAAAGCAACCCAATTTTACCCCCCAGACTCCCATCGACCCTTCCTCTCAGGGCGCCAATGGCTCCCAGGCAGTTGATGTCAAAATTCTCATCCTCACATTCCAATTCTTCTACAGCCTCATCTTACCCTACCCCAGTGATCCCCTCTGGCCTTATCTTTCAATACTACTAGGTAGTGCATTTGATGTAGTGTATATCGACTTTAGCAAGGCTTTTGATAAGGTTCCACATGGCAGACTGGTCACAAAGTTAAAAGCCCATGGGATCCAGGGCAAAGTGTCAAGTTGGATTCAAAACTAGCTCGGAGACAGGAAGCAGAGGGTAATGGTTGATTGGTGTTTTTGTGACTGTAAGGCTGTTTCCAGTGGGTTTCCGCAGGGCTCAGTACTAGGCCCCTTGCTTTTTGTGGTATATATCAATGATCTAGACTTGAATATAGGGGGTATGATTAAGAAGTTTGCAGGTGATACTAAAATCGACTGTGTGGTTGATACTGAAGAAGGAAACTGTAGACTGCAGGAAGATACCAGTCAGGTGGGCAGAACAGTGGCAAATGGAATTCAATCTGGAGAAGTGTGAGGTAATGCATTTGGGAAGGGCTAACAAGGAAAGTGAACACACATTAAATGGTAGGACAGTGAGTAGTGTAGAGGAACAAAGGGACATTGGAGTGCATGTCCACAGATCCCTGAAGGTAGCAGGCCAGGTAGATAAGGTGGTTCAGAAGGCATACGGAATGCTTGCCTTTATTAGCCGAGGCATAGAATACAAGAGCAGGCGGGTTATGCTTCAACTGTATAAAACACTAGTTAGGCCTCAGCTAGAGTACTGCGTGCAGTTCTGGTCACCACATTACAGGAAAGATGTGATTGCACTAGAGAGGGTACAGAGGAGATTTACAAGGATGTTGCTGGGAGTAGAGAATCTTAGCTATGAGGAAAGACTGGATAGGCATGTGTCTGTTTTCCTTGGAACAGAGGAGGCTGAGGGGAGAGCTTATTGAGGTGTATAAAATTATGAGGGGCATAGATAAAGTGGATAGATAGGACCTATTTCACATTCACTTAACTATTCAACTATGCAGCCCTCACACTCCCTATCACTGTGTTGCTATGACAACAACTTACAACACACAGGGAGAGCCCTTGGTCTTGGGACCTCACTCCATCTTTGTGTCCTTCTAAGCATCTATGCTCTGGATTCTCTACACTCACTCCTTCATTCTCACTCAAACTCCACTTGTGTCCCTCATTGCAGGAAAAGAGAGCCCACAACAAGAAGGAGAGGGTGAGGACAGGAGGAGGGCCACCCCCAATAGCCCAGCTCACCACTGCAGAGGAGACAGGCGCATCACAGCAAGCTGGTGACAGAATAGTTTTGCATCTCTCTCATTGACATTGCATAAGTGACTGATGTGGATTATGATGCTTCAACGTGCATGCAACATTTATCTCACATCTCTAACTCTTTCCATTACTCCCCCACAGGACCATCGACAGCCCCCCTCCCCACTGTCCAGGAGGAACAGCCTGAGCCTCCAGATTCCTCAGAGGAAACTGCAACCTCTGAGGGCGCATGGTCAGTGGAATTAAGTGCACCCAGCACCAGCGCAGACACTCACACCTCGGTGGGACCTTCGCGAGAGAGTGCAGTGTTGTCACCTGGTGTATCGCAGCTCACAAGTGAGCATCAGCAGATGGAGGAGACAGGGTCAGCAGTGGAGAGCCCTCGTCGGAGGGCGCAGGACTCTCCCAGCTCGGCTCCGCTGCATGTCGACCCTGTGCCTCCGGGTCCATCCAGAAGGAGAGTGGTGCTGGAACTCCAGGAACGGGTGCAGGAGTCTCTGGCAGGTTTTGTCTCCAGGGTCGCTGTGAGTGTGGAGTGAATGGAGGTGTCCATCGCTAACATGAGCAGGACCTTTGTGGAGGCGTTGGCGCATGAACGCATCGCCACGGAAAGGATGGCAACCTCCGTGGAAAGGATGGCTACCTCCATGGTAAGGCTGGCTACCGTAGAGGAGAGGATGGCTACGGTAGAGGAGAGGATGGCTACGGCCATGGAGGAGCTTAGCCGCCAGGGTCTTGAAAACATGGTCATTGTTCAGAATAGACTGACATCTCTTGAGGAGCAATGGTCAGCTATTGAGCAGGGAAACCAGACCTTCATGGAAGTACTCTGGAGTAGGACTTCCAGTGCAGCAACCGGTCCTCATGGCCCCCTTAAAGTGCAGCAAGGTGCTGTCAAGCCACTTGTTATCTCTGAAGTGGGGCTGACCAATGAGAGGGATGTTTGTGGCAGAGAACAAGAGAGTGGGGGCTCCTCTCCAAACGTTCACACGACCATGCCACTGCAGAACCCTTGGTCAGAGCCCCACCAGAGTCCTCACCCAACTGAGATGGGTGTCTCAGCCCCTGCACAGCCGCAGGAGCAGCAGACTGTTGCCGAGCCCTCACAGGCTTGCAACCCCAGAGGACGCCCGCCAAAGGTGTCGAGACAAGAGCAGCAAGAAAGTGAGCAAGGAGCCTCAACATCTTCTGAAGCCAAAGGGGAAGCAACACGTAGGAGCACGCGTAAGAGGAAGATAAAGCACAAGTAGTCACAAGGTTAGTCACTTGAGATAACAACAGAAAATGCTGGAAAAACTCAGCAGGTCAGGCAACATCCGTGGACAGAAATTTGAGTTGACGTTTCGGTTCGAACCTGTTAAGTCTGTGAATTATTTAGTTAATTAAGACACAGACTAATGAGTAACAATAAAAACAGGTCTTTACTGGTTGGAGGTAGGGACTATACTGAATACAAGATTACTGCACAGTGCTTATATACCGGTGTGTTCACCCCCGGTATTACGTCTACAGCAGCCTGAGAAAGTAGTACATCTCTTAAGGTGGAACAGGCTTAAGCTCTCTTAAGGTGGAACAGGTTACATACACAACACTCCTCCCTTCTTAGCTTTATAGTCATCCCCCCCATTTAACATAACGTAATAACATATATACATATATAACTTCATGTTTAACGTAACATATCACAGATTCAGTCTCTGCGGAAAACAGTTCACAGATTCAATCTCTGTGGTGTAGTCGGTTCATGTTACTCATTCAATAGTCCTTTCATGGATTTAACAGCTTGAACTTCCGAACTGATTTGGCTCCGTTCGGAGGGACCACGTGTGTGATCTGGTAGAGGTGATAATGGTTCAGATGGGTCATCTTCTGTTTTTACTTTTCCTTTTCTGCTTCTTGGAGACTCTCTGGGCTCCATTGTCAGCTGCCACAGCTGCCAGCTGCATGCGCAGTTCCTCCTTCTCTTCCTCCTGTTTCCGTCGTAGAGCCAGCTTCTCCCGATGTTCCGTAGACTTTTGGCGCTCCTCCATGATTTCTGCACTTTGGGAGTCGAAGTTACAAGCTGGGCAGGACAGGACATTGTAATATTCGGTGTCGTCCACCAGGTCATGGTAATATTCGGTGTCGTCCTGAGCTAGACCAGTGAGAGGGTCGTCTATTTCCTCCATACCCAGCTGGACGTTAGCCAGCTCTTGTTCCAAATCCAGACATCTTTCCTGAAGAGACTTCTTCATGTGTACCTCTGCATCCAGCTTTTTCTGGGCTTTCAGCAAGTCGTTTACTAGTGGCCTCATTTGTGATTTTAATACTTCAACTTCCTTTGGAGATTGATTGATCGGACTATGCAATCCCTCTACCGGAGCAGCTGTTTCAGCGGTCTGTTGTTCTACATTGACGTGAGTCAGCGTACTTTTGGCATCCAATGGCTGCTCTGTTGCAGTCGTTTCAGTCTGTGTCGTCACATCAGCCATCTCAATGACTTTTGAGAGCTCCGAACCCTTTTCCTTTGAAGATCGCAGCTCGTGTTCAAGTTTTTCCCATTTCAGAGTCTTGTCCCTCAGCATATGAAGGAGTTGGCTGACCGTTAACTCTTCTGACACCAGATTATGGCACGCACCTTCAGAACCTGAATCAGCTTTGATTCGTTCGGCCTCCTCGCGCAGATGGTTGGTGTGCTCCTGCTCCATTTTCTCCATCAGTTGCTTCTGTTGACTTTCCAGATTCTCCCACTCTGTAACAAAGAACTTTTTTATTTCATTCATCTCTTGCTCAAAACGGCGAATCATTTGTTCTAATTGCTGTTGTAGTTTGAAATGGAGTTGAGTTCGAGCCCAGTGTCCCTCAAAAATGTGCATATCAGTAGACTTGACAGACTCAGAATTCTCTGTTAAACTATGTTGTTGTTGCTCAGTGGAATTCTGTGCTGAAACTTTGTCTTTTGCACATGGGTTGGTCTTACCATCATCAGTTCTAGAGTCTGGGCTGATTATCTGCACCGAGTTCTCACTCTTTATGGCTTTTAGCAAATGCCAGTCCATATTTATGTTTCTAAACCACTCCCGGCCTAGTAGTGGTGGACCTCCCTCCGGTAGCACATATAAGTCCATTATTTGACTTCCTTCGCCCTTGTTGGCCACTGCAACCTTTATTGTCCCGATGGGGTACACTCTCTGCCCCGTGTAGGTTGTCAATATAATCTCCGTATCCTGTAGGGGAATATGTTGGAATAACCTTCTGTAATCTTTCTTATTCATGACCGAAAATGCCGATCCAGTGTCCAATTCCATTTTTACTTGGACTCCTTCTATCTGAAGAGTAACCCAAATTGTCTGGAGGTCTGCACCCTTACCAACGTTGAGTACCCTTAAGCTAACCAGTTCAATACTGCTTAAGCCAGCCAGTTCATTACTGCTAGCGTCTGAATCGGAATCCTGTTCGGCCACCTTGTGTACCTTTGCGTATTTCCCTTGCGGTGACTTCTTGTTGCTGGTCTTCTTCCCTGACCTGCATACTCTAGCTATGTGTCCAAGCCTACCACAAGTTCTACATTCTTGGTTTTTAAACCAACACTGGTTCTGATCATGCATTGTCTTTCCACAACGATAACATTTGCCAGAACTCACACCCAATTTGTGTGCACTGAGCTCCGGTGACCGTAGCTGCATTACTGCCGTGCCTCTCGCTGCGGCTTCGTGTGCTGCTGCCATAGTGACCGCCTTCTCAAGCGTCAGCTCATTCTCCTCGAGCAGTCGCTTTTGTGTATCCTGTTTAAATAAACCACACACAAATTTGTCTCGTAGTGCATCTGTCAGTCCCGTTCCAAACTGGCAATATTTCGCTAATTTACGCAATTCCAGCAAATATTCAGCATTGCTTTCATGCTGTAGCTGCCTTCTGTCGTAAAATTTAAATCGTTCCGCTAGCATCAGCGGCGTGGGGTTTATATGATCTTTCAGGACAGTAACAATCTCATCGAACGTCTTATCCGCCGGTTCATCTGGTGATAACAGGTGTTTCAATTGCCCGTATGTCTTTGCACCCATTAAATTTAATAATGTTAGAGCTTTATCTTGGTCATGAATTTTATTGGCCTTACAATAATTTTTTACTCTTTCAACATATATGGCCCAATCTTCGAGGTCACTATCAAAGGTGCTAATATTCCCGTGTTTAGGCATTGTAGATTTGCAATTTCTCAGATTTTATTTTCTTTACTTGTTATCAAAGATGGCAGCTTCCCGCTCTTGCCGTCGTCCTCCGCCCACAAAATGGCGGTTTTCCCGCGCTTGGCGGTCTTCACCCGTCCCCCGACGCCGTCTCCCTTCAGCCCCCGAGTGCGGCCCTTATCTTCGCCGCGATCGCCCGAGTGCGGCCCTTATCAGCGGATGCGATCGATGGCCCGGCTGCGCCTCGCACTTGAAAGCGGCCCGGCCCTTATCAGTGCTTATGATCGATGGCCCGGCTGCGCCTCGCACTCCAAAGTCCTTATCTCCCGATCGCGATCGCCCTGTACCTCTGTCTTCCCCAGCCCTGTCTTCTGCTCCGGTTCACAAGCTGATGGAGGCTTCAGGGTCCTAATGCCTGTCGCTTCCAGTGGGGTGGGGTGGTTTGAAACCTCTCTTCAACCGCCGTGGAATAACTGCCGCAGGGTAAGAACCTGACTCGTCGCCAGTGTTACGCCTGTGAATTATTTAGTTAATTAAGACACAGACTAATGAGTAACAATAAAAACAGGTCTTTACTGGTTGGAGGTAGGGACTATACTGAATACAAGATTACTGCACAGTGCTTATATACCGGTGTGTTCACCCCCGGTATTACGTCTACAGCAGCCTGAGAAAGTAGTACATCTCTTAAGGTGGAACAGGCTTAAGCTCTCTTAAAGTGTAACAGGTTACATACACAACAGAACCCTTCTTCAAAACTAGTCACTTGAGTTTCTGTTGTGTTTAATTTTGAAAAGCCATCTGTGACTTTGTGATAAGAAAACTTGATGGCAAACTGTTGAAGTTGTGGCGTGTGTCATTTCGCAAATGGGATTTCCACATTGAGGGCTTAGGGCGACTTGCAATTGTCAGTATGGTGGTCAGAGTGATAGGAATCCGCAGGTTCTTGGCCATTGTCGATGCTCTGGTAAGAACGTGCAAGGCTAAAGTGTTTGATTAGGAAGGCTAAGAAAATCTGGCCAAGATGAGTGCGTGCCTTGCATCCTGGCCAGCAATGTGCTCGCGTCCTGCTGGCGCTGGTTGATGCGCCTCCACAAGCTGTTCGTTATCGCTCTCCTCCTCCTCAACTGAGGAGGCTATGCGGTGAGTCACTTGTACCTCAGGCAGCTGCAAGCCACGATGCTGTGTCATGTTGTGAATTGCACAGCAGACCACGACCATTCTGGCTGCTGAGTACTGCAGGACTCCACCTCATCTATCAAGGCATCTGAATCGCATCTTCAGCAAGCCAATGGTTTGCTCGATTATGGATCTGGTGGAAATGTGGCTAGAGTTGTAGCGCTCCTCAGCTTCGTTGGATGGGCCCCTCAACGGCGTCATTTGCCATGTCTTCAGGGGATAGCCCTTGTCTCCAAGTAGCCATCCGAAAAGTTGGTCTGGCGGACTGAAGAGCAGAGGCACACTAGACTGGCGCAGGATGAAGGAGTCATGGCAACTACCAGGGTACTTGGCACAAACATGCAAAATTTCCTTCCTGTGGTCACACACCAGCTATACGTTGAGGAAGTGGAAGCCCTTGCGGTTGACAAAAGTACCTGGATTGCGATGGGGTGCCTTAAGGGTCACATGTGTGCAGTCAACGACAGATAGACCTGTCAAATAAGCGAATGGAGATCACCCCAAAAAGACACGAAAACATGAAATACATTTTCAAAAGACCATCACGTATTTAAAATGAGTTAAAATTACATTAAATTAAATATTTTAAACAAAAAAGTAAATTTTTCAAAATATAATTAAAGTTTTTTACAGGGCTAAAAATAAACTTACCTTTTTTAAAAGTATTTATATCTATATATATATAAATCGGTACTTCTGTCCTTCTGTCCTTCTGTCCTTCTGTCTGTCTGTCTGTCTGTCATCGCGTGTGCGTCTGGGGGGTATGCGCTCGAAAGCTACAGGGCGTACCTACGCGCGCGTTACCTCCAAAGAAAGCTTACGCTTCCGAGACGGTTTTAAGCGTATTTACGTTTCGGCCGGGCTAAAATCGCGCCCGCGGTATCCCAAAAACCTTCAACATTCCGCTCATTAGCCTCTCATTATCCACTCATTAGCGACAGAGTGACCTCGAGGTCGACCAATCGTACGGCGGCTTGCTGCCGCGTGCGGCCGGGCCCTCCTACGGTCGAGTGACGGGACGATTGACCAATCCTACGCTTTGGTGACCTGACGGTGTGTGGGCGGCCCTTATCGTTCTGAACCGAGGTGAGTCGCCGCCATCTTGCTTCCATTCTTTTTCCTGCTTTCTGCGTCTTTCTTTTCAAATATACATTTCCACCAAAATAAAATTGAATTTATTAAATTGTTTTTTAAAAAATCACTCATTTGTAAACCTAACCTGAACATTCTTTTTCCTACCTTTCCCCGTTTTTTTCTTAGGCCTCAAAGCCTGCGCCTTTCTTGCCCAGCCAGGCCCGAGCTAGGTGATTGCGCTTCTGCTAAGCTCCTCACCGCCCCCCCCCGCCATGTCACGTTACCCAGGGCAACGGCGTCAGCCACGAGGGTCAGGGTGCACGCGCAGATGGAGCAGGTGAGACGCGGCGTCTCTGTTCCGCGCTCGGCGGGGCTCGGCCGCCAGCCATCTCACAGAGCCGCAATCGGGCTCGGCCGGGGGGGGGGGGGCGGGGCTCGGCCGCCGGCCGTCTCTCAGAGCCGCAATCGGGCTTGGCCGGGGGGGGGGGGGGCGGGGCTCGGAGAGCGGGGCTCTCGGCCGGGGGGGGTCGGGGCTCGGAGAGCGGGGCTCTCGGCCTGGGCCCCCCCCCGCCCCTTCCCCCCATCCCCCCCCTTCCACCCCCCCCTTCCCCCCCGCCCCCCCCTTCCCCTTCCCACCCCCCCTCCCCCACCCGTCCCCCTTCCCCTTCCCGCCCCGCCTTCCCCCCGCCCCCCCTTCTCCCCCCGCCCCTTCCCCCCCGCCCCCCTTCCCCCTCCCTTCCCCGTCCCTTCCCCCATCCCTTCCCCCCCGCCCCTTCCCCCCCTTCCCCCCTCTCCCTTCCCCCCCGCCCCTTCCCCCCCGCCCCTCCCTTCCCCCCCGCTCTCTTCCCCCCACCCGCTCTCTCTCTTCCCCCAGTCGCTCTCTCTCTTCCCCCCAGTCGCTCTCTCTCTACCCCCCAGTCGCTCTCTCTCTTCCCCCCCAGTCGCGCTCTCTCTCTTCTCTGCCCCCCCCCCAGTCGCTCTCTCTCTCTCTCTCTCTTCCAACAACAACATGCCCTCGAAAAAGCCTCGGCACCGCCGGGCACTTCAGCTAGTCTACATATATAAAAGACCTCTTCTGTCTGTCTTTCTGTCTGTCTGTCTGTCTGTCTGTCTGTCCGTTCTCTATACGTTTGAAAGTTATAGAGCGTACCGACGCGCGCGTCACGTCAAAAGAAAGCTTACGATTACGGACCAGTCATAGGCATATTAAAGTTTTGGCCGGACAAGAATCGCGCCCGCGGTATCCAAAAAACGTTCAACATTCCGCTCATTAGCATCTCATTAGCGACCGTGTGACATCGAGGGTCGACCAATCGTACGGCGGGTTCCTGGCGCGTGCCATCCTACAGTTGAGTGTTGAGTGACTTGACGATTGACCAATCCTATGCTTCGGTGACCTGACGGTCGACCCAATCGGTGCGTGTGCGGGGCGGGCCTTATCGTTCTGTACCGAGGTGAGTGGCCGCCATCTTGATTTTTCACGATTTTTTCCCCACACTTTCTGTGTGTTAGGGAACTAAGGTAAATATTTGAATTATGTGTTAGGGAATTAAATAACAATTTATTTGAGTTTTAAATTGTGTTTAGCAACAGTAGGAAATTAAGTGATCCCCTAACCGCCGCCGTCCCCCCCACCTCCTCCTCACCCTCGCGCAGGGGGACTCGGGGCTACTCTCCAGCCAGCAGCAGGCAGGCCTGAAGCTCAAAAAATTTATCTCTCTCTCTCTCTTCCCTCTCTCTCTCTCTCTCCTTCTCCTCTTCCCTCTCTCTCCTTCTCCTCTTCCCTCTCTCTCCTCTTCCCTCTCTCTCTCTCTCTACTTCCCCCTCTCTCTCTTCCCGTGAGTGCGGGGGACCGGAAAAACCGGCGGTTTTTAAAATCAACAAATTTCTCTCTCTCTCTCTCTCTCTCTCAGGTTTCTCTCTCTCTCTCTCTCTCTCTCAGGTGAGGGAGGTTTGACGGTGTCGGGGCCCGGGCTCCTCCACCGGGCGGGGAGGTTTGACGGTGCCGGGGCCGGACGCGCGGCGGGCCGCCCGAAGTTTCCCGCTCGAGCCGCTCGCTAACGACCGCTGGGCCGCGGGGTTTCCCTGCCTGCCCCCCGCGGGCCGTCTCGCGCCGCTGGCACTGACCCGCGCCTGCGCCGCCACTGACCGCGGCGCTGCGCCGGCCCGCGAGCCGCGGCCACGAGAGGCCCGCACCCGCGCTCCCAGGCGCCGGCCGCCGCTCAGCTCAAGGGGGGAGTGTGAGGGGGGGTGGAGTGTGAGGGAGAGAGACCTGGTGGGAGAGAGAGGAGAGAGACTGGGGAGAGAGAGAGAGAACTGGGAGAGAGAGAGAGAGAGAAGGGTAGGGACTGAGGTTGGAGAGAGAGAGCGACTGAGGTAGAGAGAGAGAGAGATGTGGAGAGAGAGAGAGGGAGAGACGGAGAGGAGAGAGAGGGATAGAGACTGAGGGGGGAGAGAGAGAGCGACTGAGGGGGAGAGAGGGAGACTGGGGGAGAGAGAGAGAGATGGGGGAGAGAAAGAGAGAGAGTAGAGAGACGGGGGAGAGAGAGGAGAGAGACTGGGGAGATAGAGAGAGACTGAGGGGGGAGAGAGAGAGCGACTGATGGGGAGAGAGGGAGACTGGGGGAGAGAGAGAGAGATGGGGAGAGAAAGAGAGAGAGTAGAGAGACGGGCTCTCTCTCTCACACTCCCAATCTCTCTCTCTCACACTCCCAATCTCTCTCTCACACTCCCAATCTCTCTCTCTCTCACTCCCAATCTCTCTCTCTGACACTCCAGTCTCTCTCTCTCCCCAGTCTCTCTCTCCCCAGTCTCTCTCTCTCCCCAGTCTCTCTCTCTCTCCCCTCCAGTCTTTCTCTCCCCCAGTCTCTCTCTCTCTCTCCCCAACTCTCTCCCTCTCCCCCCAGTCTCTCTCTCTCCCCCACTCTCTCCCTCTCCCTCCACTCTCTCCCTCTCCCCCCATCTCTCTCTCTCTCCCCCCATCTCTCTCTCTCTCCCCTCAGTCTCTCTCTCTCTCTCCCCCCCACCCCCCGGTCTCTCTCTCTCCCCCCGTCGCTCTCTCGCTCTCTCTCTCTATCTCCCCAGTCTCTCTCTCTCTCCCCAGTCTCTCTCTCCCTTCGCCCATCTCTCTCTCTCTCCCCCAGTCTCTCTCTCTCTCTCTCCCCGTCTCTCTCCCCAGTCTCTCTCTCTCTCCCCCTCAGTCTCTCTCTCTCTCTCTCCCCATTCTCTCTCTCTCTTTCCCCATTCTCTCTCTCTTTCCCCAGTCTCTCTCCTCTCTCTCCCCCGTCTCTCTACTCTCTCTCTTTCTCTCCCCATCACTCTCTCTCTCCCCAGTCTCCCTCTCTCCCCCTCAGTCGCTCTCTCTCTCCCCCTCAGTCTCTCTCTCTCTCTCTCTCTCTCTCTATCTCCCCATTCTCTCTCTCTCTCCCCAGTGTCTCTCCTCTCTCTCCCCCAGTCTCTCTCTCTCACACTCCCAATCTCTCTCTCTCACACTCCCAATCTCTCTCTCTCACACTCCCAATCTCTCTCTCACACTCCCAATCTCTCTCTCTCTCTCACTCCCAATCTCTCTCTCTGTCACACTCCCAATCTCTCTCAATTCAATTCAATTTCAATTCAAATGCTTTATTGGCATGAAAGTTTACAGGGAACCATATTGCCAAAGCTTACATAACAAAAAGTATAGTTTTCCAACATTCTGTAGGTGTCAAACAATTTTGACCTTTGTTGGGTACACACAATATTAGTTTAAACAATATTAATTTAAAGTCGTTGAACATCGTTGGGTACATTCAGTATTAATTTTAAACAGTCCTCAGGTTGTGACATGTTGTTACATATTTGGCACCAAGGTATGGTCTGTCTCCTTCTCCCAGGACTAATCTTAATTTTGACAGGTCATCCAATTCTTTGAAATCTGGTGTTGTTTGGCTGAGCTTGTCAAATAATATGTTTCTTGTTGTGTTGAATTTTTCGCATTTTAGGAGGAAATGCATCTCTGTCTCAACCTCGCCGGCCAGACATTGATCACATATTCTATTCTCTCTAGGCTGCCAGGATTTCTTGTATCTTCCTTTTTCAATTGCCAGTTGGTGGTCGCTTAGTCTGTACCTGGTGAGGGTCTGTCTCTGTTTTGTGCCTCTGATGGTCGAGAGATAGTCTGCCAGTTTATATTCTCTTTTTAGGGCCCGGTAACATTCTAATCTGCTTTGGCTTTTGGTTACATTGTTCCAATGTTCCAGGTAGGTTTCTTTGCATTGTTTAATGATTTGGTTCATTCGGATTGGTGTTTGGACGGCAGTGTTGGTCTGGGACTGGTCAGGGTCCGGCTGAGTAGGAGTACTTAGTTTCAGTAGCAGCTGACTCAGGGGACTCTTTTCTGGGTTTAGCTCTTGGGTCTGGAAGGCTTTAAAATGAAGGGTGTCTGGGGAGCTAGATTTGAGGTGATTTAGGAAGTTTAGTGCTCGTTTGTGGATGTTTATTATCAGTGGGTATCTGCCTAGTTCGGCTCTGCATGCATTTGTTGGTGTTTTCCTTTGGGTGCGAAGAATGCTTCAGCAAAATTCTGCATGTAGGGCTTCTATTGTGTGTTTTTCCCATTTAGTGTAGCTATGGTGATTGAGCGGGCCCCATACTTCACTACCGTACAGCGCAATGGGCAGGATTATGCTGTCAAATATTTTGAGCCAGATTTTGATTGGGATTTGGATGTTGTAGAATTTTATTTTTATTGCATATAGGGCTCTTCGGGCTTTTTCTTATAGTGCATTCACTGCTATGCTGAAGCTCCCTGATGCTGTAATGGTTAGACCAAGGTAAGTGTAGCTCATAGTGTGTCCTATGATGGTATCACTGAGAGTAAACTGATATTTGTTTTCCTGACACCTGGGCCTTTTTTGAAAAATCATGATGTTGGTTTTCTTTAGATTTACTGTTAGAGCCCAATTTTGGCAGTATTTGTCGAGTAGGTCTAGTTGTTGCTGTAATCCCTGTTCTGTGGGAGACAGCAGAATCAGGTTGTCCGCATAGAACATGGATTTCACTTCTCCATCCAGGAGACACTCCCAATCTCTCTCTCACACACTCCCAATCTCTCTCTCTCTCACACTCCCAATCTCTCTCTCTCTCTCACACTCCCAATCTCTCTCTCTCTCTCACACTCCCAATCTCTCTCTCTGACACTCCCAATCTCTCTCTCTGACACTCCCAATCTCTCTCTCTCTCTCTCACACTCCCAATCTCTCTCTCTCTCACACTCCCAATCTCTCTCTCTCACACTCCCAATCTCTCTCTCTCACACTCCCAATCTCTCTCTCTCACACTCCCAATCTCTCTCTCTCTCACACTCCCAATCTCTATCTCTCTCACACTCCCAATCTCTCTCTCTCTCACACTCCCAATCTCTCTCTCTCGCACTCCCAATCTCTCTCTCTCTCACACTCCCAATCTCTCTCTCTCACACTCCCAATCTCTCTCTCTCACACTCCCAATCTCTCTCTCTCACACTCCCAATCTCTCTCTCTCTCACACTCCCAATCTCTCTCTCTCACGCTCCCAATCTCTCTCTCTCTCACACTCCCAATCTCTCTCTCTCACACTCCCAATCTCTCTCTCTCTCACACTCAATTCAATTCAAATCGCTTTATTGGCATGATAAGGTACATCTTATGTTGCCAAAGCATCAAAATACATTTATGGTTAAACACATAAACGCAGTTCTATTCATACAGTGTATAAACAGGTATATCCCTGAGTGTATAAATATACATTCGCATTATTTATATATACCCTTTTCTTAGGTTTACTGGTTGTCCCTCTGTTCATGGCAAGCTGTAACATAGTGTGCCGCCAGTGCTACACAGCTTCTCTCCTCCCCCAGTAGGTATGGGAGTTTTTGGCCGTCATTCAGATTTATGAATTCAGGGTATATTTGTGAGAATTTTTGGTAGAAATTCTCCCTGATGCCCTGATATTTTCCACAGGCTGTGAGGAAGTGCATCTCTGTCTCCACTACTCCCTGACTGCAGTGAGAGCATATCCTGTCCTCTCTTGGCAGCCTGGTCTGCCTGTGTCTGCCTTTTTCGATCGCTAGGCTATGTTCGCTAAGTCTGTACCTTGTCAAGGTTTTTCTCAGTTTGTTATCCTTTACCATGGTCAGGTACTCAGCCATGTTGTATTGTCTGTTTAGGGTCAAGTAGCAATTGAGTTTGCTTTGGGTTTTTGTTGTTTCTGCCCAATATGACAGGTATTTTTCCTTTTGTTTAGTGACAATTGTGTTGGGTCGAATTCTCTCTGCTACGATGTCACTGTCCTGGGGCTGGTTATTGTTAGTAGTGTTAGTGGTTGCTTCACTGAGTCCCAGGACTAGTTGACTGAGGGAGTTATTCTTTATGGTCCTCTCTTGGCATTTCAAGGCTTCGTAATGATAGCAGTGGGGGTTGCTCATTTTTAGGTGTTTCCAAAATTTGGTGGCTCTTTTTTGGATAGTAATTATTAGTGGAAATTGGCCTAGTTCTGCCCTGCATGCATTGTTTACGGTTTTCCTTTGAGTCCGGAGGATACTTTTACAGAATTCTGCATGTAGGATCTCAATTGGGTGTTTGTCCCATTTTGCAAAATCTTGTTGTGTTAGCGGTCCCCACACTTCACTGCCATAGAGTGCAATTGGTTCAATTACTGATTTGAAAATTTTGAGCCAAATGCTAATTGGGACTTATATTTGGATTGATCTTTTAATGGCGTAGAAAGCCCTTCTTGCTTTCTCTTTCAGTTCATTCACCGCCAGTTTGAAATTTCCCGTAGAGCTGATTTTTATGCCCAAGTATGTGTAGTTAGTGGTTTGTTCGATTTTAGTTGTTCCTAGTGTGAGATTTATTTTGGGTCCCTGATGTCTGGATCTTTGTTGGAACACGAGGACTTTCGTTTTTTGGAGGTTTATTGTCAGGGCCCAGGTCTGACAGACTGATTCCAGCAGATCCAGGTTCTGCTGTAGACCCTCCTTAGTTGGTGACAGCAGAACCAGGTCGTCTGCATAGAGGAGGAATTTAACCTTGGATTCATATAGGGTGAGGCCGGGTGCTGTAGATTGTTCAAGTAGTTTTGCTAATTCATTTATGTAAATATTAAAGAGTGTCGGTGAGATTGGCGAGCCCTGCGTCACCCCCCGCCCCTGTGGAAAGTATTTTGTTTGTTTGTCTCCAATTTTAACTGCATATTTGTTGTTTGTATACATTGATTTAATTACATCATATGTTTTTCCCCCTACCCCGCTTTCGATAAGTTTCAGGAATAGACCATCGTGCCAGATGGAATCGAAAGCCTTCTGGAAATCTATAAAGCATGCGTAGATTTTGCTTTTGTTTTGATGGACGTGTTTGTCAATTAGGGTCTGTAGGGTGAAGATATGATCTGATGTTCTATAGTTTGGCAGGAATCCAATTTGGCTTTTACTCAAGACATTGTGCTCCTCAAGGAAGTTTAAAGTCTTTTGTTTATGATACTACAGAAAACCTTTCCCATGTTACTGTTTACACAGATGCCTCGATAGTTATTTGGGTCTCCTTTATCCCCACTTTTGTATATGGGCGTTATGAGTCCTTTGTTCCAGATATCAGGGAAGTAACCGACACTCAGAACCAAGTTGAAGAGTTTCAGTATAGCCAATCTCATTTTATCGTCCGTGTGTTTAATCATCTCGCTTAGGATGCCGTCTGCCCCGCAAGCCTTTCCTGGTCGCAGGTCCTTGAGTTTTTCAATTAGCTCTTTTTCAGATATTATGGTGTCTATCGGGTTTTGGTTATCTTTTATGGCAGATTCTAGCTTTGCCAGTTTTTCGCATATTTGGTATTGCTCTGGGCTTAGTGTGTTTTTCTGGTATAATTTTTCAAAATGGTTTTCCCATGTGTCACCGTTTTGAATGGCCAATTCATCGTGTTGTTTTTTGTGTAATGTATTCCAGTTGTCCCAGAAACAATTGGAATCAATGGATTCCTCAATGGAGATGAGTGTCATAGAGTCATAGGGCTAGATTTTCAGTATAGACAGTTTTGGGGCGCTAAGCTTAGCGCCCGCCCGAAGTTATCGCCCGCCCCAAAGTAGCGCCCCGTTGCCGGAAATTCAGTGGCTTCGCCCTAAGAGGTTGGTGGAGCGCTAAAAGAGGCGTTCCACTAGTATCTTTAGGCGCTAAGCCGGGGGTGGAGAGCGCAACACCCGAGCTCGGGCGCAGCGCACGGCAGACACTCTGGTGCCAGTGAGCTCTTAAAGGGGAAGGGTGCATGTATTTTTTTCAAATGCAAAGTCTGGGGGGAAACGGGATGATGACGACGACGAGGAGGAGGAGGAGGAGGAGGAGGAGGAGGAGGAGGAGGAGGAGGAGGAGGATAGTCCGTTCAGAACAACACACTGCTTACTTCCACACAAGACATGCAGAGTGCCTTTTGTACGAGTGCCCTTTAATTTGCGCTCCCCAGGGTGTGGTGCGTTCCATTTTACAAACGCTCTGGACGCCAGCCGCACAATGGGGCGGTCCGACTGAAGTTTGGATTCGGGGCGGCCAAAGGGCGTTGCACGAGGATGTGACGTCATTTTCTGCGCGCGCATCCGGGCGGCCGCTAAACTTTGCGCCGGCGCTAACGGGCAACTTAATTTGGGGCGGGGCGCAAACTGCGCTGCGCCCAGGCGCTACACGCATAGCGCCCGAAAATCACTTCTCTTAAGGCGCTAACTGCTGGCGCAAGCAACTGAAAATCTAGCCCATAGAGTTTTACAGCACAGAAAGAGGCCCTTCGGCCCATTGTGTCTGCGCCGCCCATCCATCCCTGTCCAGTCTAATCCCATTTTCCAGCATTTGGTCCATAGCCCTGTATGCAATGGCATTTCAAGTGCTCATCCAAATGCTTCTTGAATGTTGTGAGGGTTCCTGCCTCTACCACCCTTTTAGGCATTGAGTTCCACATTCCAACCACCCTCTGGGTGAAAAAGTTCCTCCTCAAATCCCCTCTAAATCTCCTGCCCCTTCCCCTGAATCTATGCCCCCTTGTTATTGACCCCCCTACTAAGGGGAAAAGTTCCTCTTTGTCTACCCTATCTATGCCCCTCATCATTTTGTACACCTCAATCAGGTCCCCCCTCAGCCTTCTTTGCTCCAAGGAAAACAACCCCAGCCTGTTTAGTCTTTCTTCATAGCTGAGGCGCTCCATCCCAGGTAACATCCTGGTGAATCTTCTCTGCACCCTCTCCAAAGCAATCACATCCTTCCTATAGTGAGGCGACCAGAACTGCACACAGTACTCCAGCTGTGGCCTCACCAGCGTTTTGTACAGCTCCATCATAACCTCCCTGCTCTTATATTCTATGCCTCGGCTAATGAAGGCAAGTATCCCATATGCCTTTTTAACCACCTTATCTACCTGTTCCGCTGCCTTCAGAGATCTATGTACATGTACACCAAGGTCCCTCTGACCCTCTGTACTTCCTAGGGTCCTACCACTCATCGTGTATTCCCTTGCCTTATTTGTCCGTCCAAAATGCATCACCTCGCACTTTTCAGGGTTAAATTCCATTTGCCACTTTTGCGCCCAACTGACCAACCTGTCTATATCGTCCTGTAGCCTGAGGCTTTCCTCCTTGCAATTTACCACCCCACCAATTTTCGTGTCATCTGCAAACTTACTGATCATACCTTTTACATTCTCATCCAAATCATTTATGTAGATCACAAACAACAAGGGACCCAGCACCGATCCCTGAGGTACCCCACTGGACACAGGCTTCCAGTCACAAAAGCAACCTTCGACCATCACCCTCTGCCTCCTGCCACTCAGCCAGTTTAGGATCCAACGCGCCAAGGCACCCTGGATCCCATGGGCTCTTACCTTCTTGACCAGTCTCTTATGCGGGACTTTGTCAAAAGCTTTACTGAAGTCCATGTAAACCACATCCACAGCATTTCCCTCATCCACCTCCCTAGTCACCCCCTCGAAAAATTCAATCAGATTTGTCAGACATGATTTACCCTTGACAAAGCCATGCTGACTATCCCCGATTAATCCTTGCCTCTCCAAGTGGAGACTAATTTTGTCCCTCAGAATTTTTTCCAATAATTTCCCTACCACAGATGTTAGGCTCACTGGCCTGTAATTCCCTAGTTTATCCCTGCTACCCTTCTTGTATAATGGTACTACATTAGCTGTTCTCCAGTCCTCTGGTACATCCCCTGTGGCCAGAGAGGTTCTGAAAATTTGTGTCAGAGCCCCTGCAATCTCCTCCTTTGCCTCCCACAGCAGCCTGGGATACATCTCGTCCGGGCCTGGGGATTTATCCACTTTTTGGCCTGCTAAAACCGCTAGCACCTCCTCCCTCTCGATGCTAATATGTTCAAGTATGTCACAGTCCCCTTGCCCGATTTCTATGTCTGCATCGTCTTTCTCCATAGTGAACACAGATGCAAAAAATTCATTTAAAACCCCACCTACATCATCTGGCTCTACACACAGATTGCCACTTTGGTCCCTAATGGGCCCTACCCTTTCCCTGGTTATCCTCTTGCCCTTAATATACTTATAAAACATCTTAGGATTTTCCTTTATTTTGCTCGCCAGTGTTATTTCATGGCCCCTCCTCGCCCCCCTAATTTCTTTTTTAAGTATGCCCCTGCACTTTTTATACTCCTCTAGGGCTTCTTCCGTCTTTAGTCTTTTGTAACTGCCAAAAGCCCCCCTTTTATTTCTAATGCATTTTTGTATCTCCCTTGTCATCCAAGGTTCCCTTTGCTTGTTGGTCCCACCCTTGACCTTTACAGGAACATGTTGGCGCTGTACTCTCTCTATTTCCCTTCTGAAAGTCTCCCACTGTTTTGATGTGGATTTTCCTATAAGTAGCTGCTCCCAGTCCACTTTGGCCAGATCCGGCCTTATCATATTAAAATCGGCCTTCCCCCAATTTAGAACCCTTATTTCCGGGCCGTCTTTGTCTTTTTCCATGACCACCTTAAATTTCACCGAATTATGGTCACTGTCGCCAAAATGCTCTCCTACTGATACTTCCACCACTTGCCCGGCTACATTCCCCAGAATTAGGTCCAGTACCGCCCCCTCTCTTGTAGGACTTTCTACATGTTGGCTCAAAAAGCTCTCCTGGATGCACTTTAAGAATTCTGCACCCTCTAAGCCTTTCACACTCTGACTATCCCAATTTATATTGGGGAAGTTGAAATCCCCCACTATTATTACCCTATTATTTTCACACTTCTCTGAGATTTGCCTACATATCTGTTCCTCTATCTCCCCCTGACTGTTTGGGGGCCTATAGTACACTCCCAGCAAAGTGCTTGCCCCCTTTTTGTTTTTAAGTTCTACCCATATGGCCTCATTTGAGGAACCCGCTAATTGTACACTAAGTGTATTCTTAATATACTGCTCTTTCTTGATTCTGAGTGTGCGTTTGTATTGTGTTAGTGCCTGACAATAAGCAAGGCGTAATTCCTCGTTTTCTGGTTGTCTGTGTTTTTGGTTTGATATTTTTCTGAGTTTTTTCCTCATGTTCTGGCAATCGGAGTCAAACCATTTTTCGTAGTTTTTTGTTTTGGGTTTGTTCTTTCGAACTTTCAAGTTTGACATTGATGCCAGATTATCAAAAATATTATTTAGGTTATTCACTGCCCGGTTTACGCCTTCTTTATTGTGTGTGTATGTATTTTCCAGAAAGGTGTCCAAGAGAGCTTGAGTTGTTTGGTTGCTAATTGATTTCTGGTATATTTCCGTGCTGTTTTTGGCCCATCTGTAGGATTTTTTAATGTTGTACAGTTTACTGGGTTGTGTTTCTGTGTTGGTTGTTTCTGTCCTTTCAAGATATGCAGTAATTTGACTGTGGTCTGACAATGTTGTTTGCGGTTTGACGGTGAATGTTCTGAAAGAGGATGGGTCTAGATCTGTAATCATATAGTCTACGGTGCTGAAGCCAAGAGGTGAGCAATAGGTGGGTCTTCCTAGGAAGTCTCCCAATAACCTACCATTGACAATGTACAGACCCAGGCTTCGAAAGAGCTGCAGTAGCTGTTTTCCGTTAGTATTTGTCTGTTTGTCGCAGTTATGCCTGTGTGGATGGGAAGGGAGATCAAAATGGTTATTCCCAAATATGTAATTATTCCCGTGATTGTTGGTGAAGTCTGGTTCTTCTCCCGTTCTTGAGTTGAGGTCCCCACATATCCACACATTTCCCTTGGCCTGGAATTGGATAATCTCCCTCTCTATGTTGGAGAAGGTGTCCTCTTTGAAGTACGGGGAATCTGTCGGGGGGATATAGAGTGTGCAAATGAAAATATCTTTCCTGCTGGAGGTGATGCCCCTCTTAATTTTTAGCCATAGGTGGTTTTCGCCCTTTTCCACAAATTCAATGCAACTCCTAAGTTCTGCTTTGATCCAAATCAGTATGCCTCCAGATTCTCTGCCCTGGGTTACTCCTGGTAATTTATTGGAGGGGACCACCAGCTCTGTGTACCCACTGGGACAGCCAGTGTGTCCTTCTCCTCTACACCAGGTTTCCTGTAGAAAGATAATGGCCTAGAAATTCGGTGGGGTTAGCGGCCAATTAGAGGCGTTAGAGGGTCTTGCGCCGGAATTATAGCTGGCAACGAAATTGCGTTGGGCCCTACCATCGGCGTTAGCCAGTAGTGCTGCGCCGGCACCAATGACATCATCGGTGTGCGCAGCGTCCCGGTTGCCGTGGTAACCCGGCCCCAAGCCCAAATTCAGTTGCGGCCACCTCGCCCGTGGCAGCCACAACCAACAATTGTTGAAAGGGATGTTACACACCTTTGCGCCGGCGCATAAAGGTGGAGCGGCGGCCGGCCGCTTTCCCGGCGGCCGCCTGCCCGCACCTCCCTCCCCGGACTCCTCCACCACCCCCCCGCGGCACTGATGTGTGTGGCCCGCGAGCCCAGCTCTTCCCCGAGGTGCCGGGCTCATTTGTCGGGCGAATCGACCAGCCAGCGGTCGGCTGCAGGCAGCTCCTCCTTAACAGAAGGAGGAGGCCTGCAGTACCCCAGCCTGCCGCACCGCCTCGGGTGCCGCAGCGGGGGATTAGTGCCTCAAAACTGCACTGAACGCCCATAGTGAGGCGCAAAAACCCTCCATTAGCGCCCGCCGCCGTCTGGGCCCGGGGCAACCGAATTTTCGTCGGGTGCAGCGGCATTAACGCCGGCGCAAAATTTCGGGCGCTAAAGCCCTGGCAGACCCACAACCGAATTTCTAGGCCAATGTCTAGATTTTTAATCTCATCTAGGAAATCTGGGGTCTCACTCTTCATGCCAAGTGTAGAAGAGCGTAGACCTTGGATATTTCAGGTTGATATATATAAAGATTTCATACTAAACTTGATTTGTTTTTTTTCTGTGATCGGTTAAAATATGATAAATAGTAAAATGTGTTTGTCGTGTCTAAATGGGGAAAAAAGAACATTTCAATTGTCTATAAATGCTGAGGATAATTGGTTACAAATTTTTCTAACAACTAGTCCTTATTTTTTCTGGTCCATAAGTCGGGAGTGGTTGCTGCTGATCGCCTGCATTATGCCTCTTAGTGGATTGCCTCTGCCAGTGGTGTTGTGTATGCTCTGAGCACATCTCCCTCTGTCTGGTTGGGGGTGGTCCTGTTCCCCTGTAGTGCATGAGTGGTGCAGTTCCGACATTGTTGTTGCGTGTGGGGATCCTCTCTGTTCCCGGTTGGTGTGGTGATGATCTTTGTGGTGGTCCTGATCTGTATCCCGTTGGTCTTTGGTGATCGGGAGGGGGTCTTTTTGGGATCCGGTTAAACGCGACGTCCTTCAGGTCCTTTGCAAAGACCGACATTTGGTTCCTGTGTATATGGACTCGGTCGTAAAGACATTCCACATTGAGGGTGGGGTGTTGGGCCAGGTGCACGTTATGTTTTGATTCACAGTCTCTTTCTATTCTTGCATTTATCTCTTGGATTAATCTGTTGTTGAAGTCTCTTCTCGGCAATATTGTTGAAACCATGATTCTAGTGTTTGGGAAGGTGTCGCTTGCCTTCTTGATCATTGATCTTAGCGATGTTGCTACCCTTTCCTGCTGAGCTCTTAGTTCATTTGTGCCGGTGTGTATTATTATGTGTTGGGGGGAGCCTAATTGTGTTTTGGTCAGCCATTTTAAGGCTCTGTCTGTTGTTGGGCACCAGAGCTTTTCTACTTTTCGTCTAGGGAAGAGCCTTTTCTCCCATAGATGTTTCCCATTTGAGTCTATGAGTATTACTATGTCTGCCTTGTTGGTGTTTACTGGTTTGTGGCTTTCCTCTGGACTCCTCGGTTGTGTGTTGGACCGGTGTGGTCGTGTCTGGTGTGAGCGATCCTCTTGTGACTGGGTTTCAGTGTGCTGGTCGGTCTGTGTGGCTCCCCCTGTATTGTGGGTCTGCTGCTGTTGTTCAGTGTGAGAGTGTAGCTGCCCAGTCTGGCTTTGTATTGTCTTATCTCTTGCCTCTGGCTGCTGTGCTATTGCCGCTCTCTCTCCCCTGTGTTTCTCTTTGTCTTTCTGCAGCTCTTTCACCTGACTCTGAAGTAAGTTCAGCTCTCTCCTGTGTCTCTCCCTCTCTTGGTCTTGTTCTTTTTTTATTGCTGCTTGGTCGGATTTCATTTGAAGGACCTCATTTGTAAGTCTAACCAGATTTGTCTCCAGCTGGTTAAATTTCTCTTTTAGTTGAACCGGGCTGTTTGGTCTCTGGGTGTGTGTCTGGTCGGAGTTGGAAGGCTCACTCACTTCCTGGCTCGGCTGATTTTCTCTTGGTGAGCTGGAGGTGGTAAGGGGAGAATGTGTGCCTTTCTCTCTGATATTTCTGTTGGTCGATTCTACCATGAGGTTGTGGGGCCCCGGGGTGTGTGTCGGGTCGGAGCTGGAGCTGGAGGTGGAGCTGGAGCTGGAGCTGGAGGGCTCATTCACTTCCTGGCCTGGTTGAGTTACTCCAGGTGAGGGGGGAATGGCTTTTTCCCTGGTAGTTACCCTGGGGCTGGTCTTTCCTTTCTCAATTATTTCTTTCAGTTTCTGAAAGGCTGTTTCAAAGTCTTTGAGGTTGCCTTGCACCATTATTGTACCGTTGCTGTACATGTTGACCATCGTGGTTTTGCTACCAGGTTCCCCTGATTTCTTTATTTTCAGTTTGGACCCATTCGAGGTTTTTTCCTGCCTGACACTGGGATAGTGTATGTTTATTGCTTTGGTCCAAGCCTCTGTCTGATCTGAGTAAAAAATGAGACTACTCATGTTCCCAGTGGAGTACCAGTCAGAAAAGAGAGTTTCCGGTTCCGCTCTCAGCAGATTATGCTTGTGCGATTTTTTTTCATTTTTTTTGATGTTGGGGGGAAGCTTGAAGGATCTGCTCTCAGAGCGCCACAGGAGCTGCTGTGGCTCCTCTGACTCGCTCATTTTTAAAGATTCTTGCTGAACTTAACTTTTCTGGGGCCCCGGGTTTGGTGTTTCCCTCTCCCGGCTCGCGGACTTTCCCAGGCCCTGGACTGGCTCGTTGTTTCGCGGTGCCTCCGGGCTGCTCCCCCTATCCGACCCCGTGGTCCCTCGGCTCCTGGGTTTCCCGGTGCCTCTGGGCTGTTCACCCCCCCCTCAGAGGTCTCTGGGCCTCTGTCTCGGCCTGGCTCCTCGGGCCTTTCCCTGGCTTCAGTCTCCCTCCCTGGGCCCTGTACTCACAGTCTTGGTTTGCTTCTGGGAGGCGGTGCCTTCTGGCTGCTCCACTCCTCCTCAGAGGTCTCTGGGCCTGGCTCCTCGGGCCTTTCCCGGGCTTTCTATCCCAGCCGCCGCTCGGGCTGTGCTTCTTTTGCCTCTCGGGCCCTGGACTGCGGTCGCCGCTCGGGCTGAATCTCAGCCGCCTCTCGGGCCCTGGACTGCGGTCGCCGCTCGGGCTGAATCCCAGCCGCCTCTCTGGCCCTGGACTGCGGTCGCCGCTCGGGCTGAATCCCAGCCGCCTCTTGGGCCCTGGACTGCGGTCGCCGCTCGGGCTGAACCCCAGCCGCCTCTCGGGCCCTGGACTGCGGTCGCCGCTCGGGCTGAATCCCAGCCGCCTCTCTGGCCCTGGACTGGGGTCGCTGCTCGGGCTGAATCCCAGCCGCCTCTCGGGCCCTGGACTGTGGTCGCCGCTCGGGCTGAATCCCAGCCGCCTCTCGGGCCCTGGACTGCGGTCGCCGCTCGGGCTGAATCCCAGCCGCCTCTCTGGCCCTGGACTGCGGTCGCCGCTCGGGCTGAATCCCAGCCGCCTCTCGGGCCCTGGACTGCGGTCGCCGCTCGGGCTGAGTCCCAGCCGCCTCTCTGGCCCTGGACTGGGGTCGCTGCTCGGGCTGAATCCCAGCCGCCTCTCTGGCCCTGGACTGCGGTCGCCGCTCGGGCTGAATCCCAGCCGCCTCTCTGGCCCTGGACTGGGGTCGCTGCTCGGGCTGAATCCCAGCCGCCTCTCTGGCCCTGGACTGCGGTCGCTGCTCGGGCTGAATCCCAGCCGCCTCTCTGGCCCTGGACTGTGGTCGCCGCTCGGGCTGAATCCCAGCCGCCTCTCGGGCCCTGGACTGTGGTCGCCGCTCGGGCTGAATCCCAGCCGCCTCTCGGGCCCTGGACTGCGGTCGCCGCTCGGGCTGAGTCCCAGCCGCCTCTCTGGCCCTGGACTGGGGTCGCTGCTCGGGCTGAATCCCAGCCGCCTCTCGGGCCCTGGACTGCGGTCGCCGCTCGGGCTGAATCCCAGCCGCCTCTCGGGCCCTGGATTGCGTTCGCCGCTCGGTGTCTCGTTCTCCCGGTTTTTCCCCGAGTTTATTACTTTCCTTATTCTGTCCCTTTGCTTTATTTCTTTCTGCTGTTTTTCACTGATTTTTTTTTTTTTTTCTCTGTCGGCTTTGGCGGTCTTTTTGGCGGTCTTTTCCTTCCTTACTTACTCTAGACTAATCTAAACTTAAACTTAAACTAAACTAAACTAAACTATCTTAACTAAAAGTAAATTTAACTTTAAAACCTTTTAAAACTTGAAATGAAACTTTTTTCCCCATTTTAGACACTAAAAACACTAAAAATTCAGCAACACATCTTCAGCGTGTGTATTCACTCTGTCTGTCTGCCTCTCACACTCCCAATCTCTCTCTCTCACACTCCCAGTCTCTCTCTTTCACACTCCCAATCTCTCTCTCTCACACTCCCAATCTCTCTCTCTCTCACACTCCCAATCTCTCTCTCTCACGCTCCCAATCTCTCTCTCTCTCACACTCCCAATCTCTCTCTCTCACACTCCCAATCTCTCTCTCTCTCCCACTCCCAATCTCTCTCTCTCACACTCCCAATCTCTCTCTCTCTCACACTCCCAATCTCTCTCTCTCACGCTCCCAATCTCTCTCTCTCTCACACTCCCAGTCCAATTCCAATTCCAATTAAAATGCTTTATTGGCATGAAAGTTTACAGAGAACCATATTGCCAAAGCGTACATAGCAAAAAGGTACAGTTTTCCAACATTCTGTAGGTGTCAATCGATTTGACATTTGTTGGGTACATACAATATTACTTTTAAACAATATTAATTTTAAACAGTCTTTGTACTTCATTTGGTACGTTCAATATTAATTTTAAACAGTCTTAATTTTAAACAGTCCTCAGGTTGTGACATGTTGTTACATATTTGGCCCCAAGGTATGGTCTGTCTCCTTCTCCTAGGACTAATCTCAATTTTGACAGATCATCCAATTCCTTGAAATCTGGGGTTGTTTGGCTTAGCTTGTTGAATAATATGTTTCTTGATGTGTTGAATTTTTCGCATTTTAGGAGGAAATGCATTTCTGTTTCAACCTCGCCAGCCAGACATTGATCGCATATTCTATTCTCTCTAGGCTGCCAGGATTTCTTGTATCTGCCTTTTTCAATTTCCAGTTGGTGGTCGCTTAGTCTGTACCTGGTGAGGGTCTGTCTCTGTTTTGTGTCTCTGATGGTCGTGAGGTAGTCTGCCAGTTTATATTCTCTTTTTAGGGCCCGGTAACATTCTAATCTGCTTTGGCTTTCGGTTATTTTGTTCCAATGTTCCAGGTAGGTTTCTTTGCATTTTTTAATGATTTGGTTCACTCGGATTGGTGTTTGGACGGCTGTGTTGGTCTGGGGCTGGTCAGGGTCCGGCTGAGTACTTAGTTTCCGTAGCAGCTGACTCAGGGGACTCTTTTCTGGGTTTAGCTCTTGGGTCTGAAAGGCTTTGAAATGAAGGGTGTCTGGGGAGCTAGATTTGAGGTGATTTAGGAAGTTTAGTGCTCGTTTTTGGATGTTTATTATCAGTGGGTATCTGCCTAGTTCGGCTCTGCATGCATTTGTTGGCGTTTTTCTTTGGGTGCGAAGGATGCTTCGGCAGAATTCTGCATGTAGGGCTTCTATTGTGTGTTTTTCCCATTTAGTGTAGCTTTGGTGATTTAGCGGGCCCCATACTTCACTACCGTACAGTGCAATGGGCAGGATTATGCTGTCAAATATTTTGAGCCAGATTTTGATTGGGATTTGGATGTTGTAGAATTTTCTTTTTATTGCATATAGGGCTCTTCGGGCTTTTTCTTTTAGTGCATTCACTGCTATGCTGAAGCTCCCTGATGCTGTAATAGTTAGACCAAGGTAGGTGTAGCTCATAGTGTGTCCTATAGTGATATCACTGAGGGTAAACTGGTATTTGTTTTCCTGACATCTGGGCCTTTTTTGAAAAATCATGATGTTGGTTTTCTTTAGATTTACTGTTAGAGCCCAATTTTGGCAGTATTTGTCGAGTAGGTCTAGTTGTTGCTGTAATCCCTGTTCTGTGGGAGACAGCAGAACCAGGTCGTCCGCATAGAACAGGGATTTCACTTCTCCATCCAGGAGACGGAGACCTGGTGACTCGCTTTGCTCCAGCATGTCTGCTAATTCATTTATGTATATGTTGAACAGGGTCGGGCTCAAATTGCAGCCCTGCCGGACGCCTCTTCTCTGGGTGAAGAAGTCGGTGCGTTTGTCTCCAATTTTGACCCCGCATTTGTTTTTCAGATACATTGATTTAATAAGGTCATAGACTTTGCCCCCTATTCCACATTGAAGAAGTTTATAATAGAGCCCTTCGTGCCATATAGAGTCAAAGGCTTTCTTGAAGTCGATGAAACAGGCGAATATTTTCCCATTTTTTGTTTGGTGTATATGTTTTTCAATGAGGGTGTGAAGGGTATAGATATGGTCGGCGGTGCGGTGTTTTGGGAGAAAGCCTATTTGGTTTTTTCTGAGGATATTATGTTTGTTAAGAAAATCAAGTAATCTACTATTTAGAATACTGCAGAATAACTTCCCTAGACAACTGTTGACACAGATGCCGCGGTAGTTATTTGGGTCTGATTTGTTTCCGCTTTTATATATGGGGGAGATTAGTCCTTGGCACCAGATATCGGGAAAACAGCCTGAACGTAATATGATGTTGAATAATTTGAGTACCGCACCCTGCATCTCCATATTGCTGAACTTGAGCATTTCATTTTTGATGTTGTCTGGGCCACAGGCTTTCTTTAGGTGGAGAGATTTTGTTTTTGTGGCCATTTCTTTCCATGTGATTGGGGAGTCTAGAGGGTTTTGGTTGTCTTTGATTGTTGCTTCTAATGTGTGGAGTTTTTCTGTGACCTGATGTTGACTTGGGTTTGTTTCGTTTATTGGGATGTCTTTGTAGAGGTTTTCAAAATGTGTTCTCCAGATGTCGCCATCTTGGATTGGTAATGCTTGCAATTGTGTTGTACTCAGGTTATTCCACATTTCCCAGAATTGTTTTGGGTTGGTGGAGTTTTCAATTTCTTCTAGTATTTTGTGGGTATAGTTTTGTGTTTTGTTCCTAATGGTGTGTTTATATCTTTTGAGGGTTTCATTGTATCTAGTACGTAGGTCCGGATTGTTTGGTTGGCGATGCTTTTGGTTTGATATTTTTCTCAGGTCTTTTCTGGCATTTTTGCATTCGTGGTCAAACCATTTCTTATTTTTATTTTGTCTTTTGTGACTCTTCCTCTTCTGTTTCACGAGGTCGGCTTTTACAGCTGCCTCATGAAAGATCATATTTATATCCTCTATGGCCATGTTTACCCCATCTCTGGTGATCTCATATAGATTTTCTTTAAATTTTGAAATTTTACTTGTGAGATCAGGTGAATTTAGTGCTGTGATGAATTTATCTCCACTGTCTGGGGCCCATCTGTATGTCTGGTTTATTTTATGTAGCTTACTGGGTTCCTTTTTTGTGTCTGTAGTTTGGGCAGAAAGTTTAAGGTACACATTTATTTGGTTATGGTCTGAGAGGGGGGATTGCTGCCTGACAGTGAATGCGTTGATATCGCAGGGGTCCAGGTCAGTGATTGTATAATCCACCACACTAGACCCAAGAGTTGAGGAATATGTGAGTCTCCCTAAGGAGTCCCCTCTGAACCTACCGTTAACTATGTACAGGCCTAAGGCTCGGCAGAGTTGCACTACCTCCCTACCGCTTTTATTTATTTCACAATCGAGGTTGTTTCGGTTTGCGATGGCTGGTGTGACATATAGAGGGGTCTGGCCAAACACATGGTTGTTGCCCTGTGGGTCTATGAGGTTGTTGCCCTGTGGGTCTATGAAGTCAGGTTCACATCCTGTCCTTGCATTTAGGTCCCCACATAGTAGCACCTTTCCTTGGGCCTGGAAATGGCTGATTTCCATGTGGAGAGTGTCAAATATCTCCTCTTCAAAATATGGCGATTCTATTGGAGGTATGTAGATCGCACATAAGTAAACATCGTTTTTTGCTATTCCTATATTTTTATCTAATTTTAGCCATACGTGTGATTTTCCCTGTTTTATCGGTGAGATGTGTTTGTTCAGTTCTCCTTTATACCACACCAGGATTCCCCCGGAGGTTCTGCCCTTGCGTGTCTTAATGTTCTTTACTGAAGGCACAATAATTTCATGGTACATTGGGGGACAGTGGGTCGGCATGTCCTTTTGGCACCATGTTTCTGTTAACACAATTATATCAATGTCTTTTATAGCTCTCTCTCTCACACTCCCAATCTCTCTCTCTCTCCCACTCCCAATCTCTCTCTCTCACACTCCCAATCTCTCTCTCTCTCACACTCCCAATCTCTCTCTCTCACGCTCCCAATCTCTCTCTCTCTCACACTCCCAATCTCTCTCTCTCACGCTCCCAATCTCTCTCTCTCTCACACTCCCAATCTCTCTCTCTCTCACACTCCCAATCTCTCTCTCTCTCACACTCCCAATCTCTCTCCCTCACACTCCCAATCTCTCTCTCTCACACTCCCAATCTCTCTCTCTCACACTCCCAATCTCTCTCTCTCACACTCCCAATCTCTCTCTCTCTCACACTCCCAATCTCTCTCTCTCACACTCCCAATCTCTCTCTCTCTCCCACTCCCAATCTCTCTCTCTCACACTCCCAATCTCTCTCTCTCTCACACTCCCAATCTCTCTCTCTCACGCTCCCAATCTCTCTCTCTCTCACACTCCCAATCTCTCTCTCTCACACTCCCAATCTCTCTCTCTCTCACACTCCCAATCTCTCTCTCTCACGCTCCCAATCTCTCTCTCTCTCACACTCCCAATCTCTCTCTCTCACACTCCCAGTCTCTCTCTCCCTCACACTCCCAATCTCTCTCTCTCTCACACTCCCAATCTCTCTCTCTCTCACACTCCCAATCTCTCTCTCTCACACTCCCAATCTCTCTCTCTCTCACACTCCCAATCTCTCTCTCTCACACTCCCAATCTCTCTCTCTCACACTCCCAATCTCCCTCTCTCTCACACTCCCAATCTCTCTCTCTCACACTCCCAGTCTCTCTCTCTCTCCCACTCCCAATCTCTCTCTCGCACACTCCCAATCTCTCTCTCTCACACTCCCAATCTCTCTCTCTCACACTCCAAATTTCTCTCTCTCTCTCACACTCCCAATCTCTCTCTCTCTCACACTCCCAATCTCTCTCT
Source organism: Somniosus microcephalus (assembly GCF_052327205.1). Classification (NCBI taxonomy): domain Eukaryota; kingdom Metazoa; phylum Chordata; class Chondrichthyes; order Squaliformes; family Somniosidae; genus Somniosus; species Somniosus microcephalus. Next base: position 272,104,224 of record NC_140994.1, read on the forward strand.
CTCTCACACTCCCAATCTCTCTCTCTCTCACACTCCCAATCTCTCTCTCTCTCACACTCCCAATCTCTCTCTCTCTCACACTCCCAATCTCCCTCTCTCTCACACTCCCAATCTCTCTCTCTCACACTCCCAGTCTCTCTCTCTCTCCCACTTCCAATCTCTCTCTCGCACACTCCCAATCTCTCTCTCTCACACTCCCAATCTCTCTCTCTCACACTCCCAATCTCTCTCTCTCTCACACTCCCAATCTCTCTCTCTCTCACACTCCCAATCTCTCTCTCTCTCACACTCCCAATCTCTCTCTCTCTCACACTCCCAATCTTTCTCTCTCTCACACTCCCAATCTCTCTCTCTCTCACACTCCCAATCTCTCTCTCTCACACTCCCAATCTCTCTCTCTCTCACACTCCCAATCTCTCTCTCTCTCACACTCCCAATCTCTCTCTCTCTCACACTCCCAATCTTTCTCTCTCTCACACTCCCAATCTCTCTCTCTCTCACACTCCCAATCTCTCTCTCTCACACTCCCAATCTCCCTCTCTCTCACACTCCCAATCTCTCTCTCACTCTCACACTCCCAATCTCTCTCTCTCTCACACTCCCAATCTCTCTCTCTCACACTCCAAATTTCTCTCTCTCTCTCACACTCCCAATCTCTCTCTCTCTCACACTCCCAATCTCTCTCTCTCACACTCCCAATCTCTCTCTCTCACACACTCCCAATCTCTCTCTCTCACACTCCCAATCTCCCTCTCTCTCACACTCCCAATCTCTCTCTCTCTCTCACACTCCCAATCTCTCTCTCTCACACTCCCAATCTCTCTCTCTCTCACACTCCCAATCTCTCTCTCACACTCCCAATCTCTCTCTCTCACACTCCCAATCTCTCTCTCTCTCTCACACTCCCAATCTCTCTCTCTCTCTCACTCCCAATCTCTCTCTCTCACACACTCCCAATCTCTCTCTCTCACACTCCCAATCTCTCTCTCTCTCTCACTTCCAATCTCTCTCTCTCTCACACTCCCAATCTCTCTCTCACACTCCCAATCTCTCTCTCTCGCACACTCCCAATCTCTCTCTCTCACACTCCCAATCTCTCTCTCTCTCACACTCCCAATCTCTCTCTCTCACACTCCCAATCTCTCTCTCTCTCACACTCCCAATCTCTCTCTCTCACACTCCCAATCTCTCTCTCTGACACTCCCAATCTTTCTCTCTCTCACACTCCCAATCTCTCTCTCTCTCACACTCCCAATCTCTCTCTCTCACACTCCCAGTCTCTCTCTCCCTCACACTCCCAATCTCTCTCTCTCTCACACTCCCAATCTCTCTCTCTCTCACACTCCCAATCTCTCTCTCTCTCACACTCCCAGTCTCTCTCTCTCTCACACTCCCAATCTCTCTCTCTCACACTCCCAATCTCTCTCTCACACTCCCAATCTCTCTCTCTCTCTCACTCCCAATCTCTCTCTCTAACACTCCCAATCTCTCTCTCTCTCACACTCCCAATCTCTCTCTCTCTCTCTCCTTCCCTCTCTCTCTCTCTCTCTCCTTCCCTCTCTCTCTCCTTCCCTCTCTCTCTCTGTCTCTCTCTCCTTCCCTCTCTTTCTCTCTCCTTCCATCTCTCTCTCTCTTTCCTTCCATCTCTCTCTCTCTCTCCTTCCCTCTCTCTCATTCCCTCTCTCTCTCTCTCCTTCCCTCTCTCTCTTCCCCCCAGTCGCTCCCTCTCTCTCTTCCAACAACAACATGCCCTCAAAAAGCCTCGGCACCGCCGGGCTCCCCCAGCTAGTGAATTATAAATGAGTGAAAAAAAATATTTATTTTACTTTTTTAAACTCTTATGCTGGTAAAGTCAGGCCTTACGCTTTTACCAGGCGTAAGATTTCTAAGGGTTTTCAGTGAGCGGAGGTTCTGCAGAAAGCAGAACTCTCCCCCCGCGGAGGCCCTTCTCCAGGGCAGGCCATCAGGGCAAGCAATCCTGACAGATTGGAAATGCCGGTTTTCAGCACATGCACTTCGCACGCCTGAAACCGGGATTTCCGATGTCACTACCAGTGTGTACACAGCTCGTACACACCCGTAGGCATCGGAAAATACAGGCCATTGTTAGAGTGAAGGGAAAGGAGGGGGAGGAATTTCTGAAATGTGTTCAGGAGAATTTCCTCAACCAGTATGTTCTCGGCCCAACTAGGAAGGAGGCACTGCTGGATCTGGTGCTGGGGAATGAGGTGGGCCAGGTCGACCAAGTGTCTGTGGGAGAACACTTGGGTACGAGTGATCATCGTATCCTAAGATTAGTAATGGAGAAAAGCAAGGAACAATCTAATGTAGAACTTCTAAATTGGAAGAGGGCTAACTTCAATGGGATGAGAGGGGATCTAGCCAAGTAAAATGACCAAAGATTGACAGGAAAAACTGTAAGAACCAATGGTGATCTTTAAGGAGGAGATGTTTCAGGTACAGGCGAGGTACATTCCAACAAGACGGAAAGGTAGGGGAACTGAAGCAAGGGCTCCTTGGATGACGAGGGAGATAGAGAAGATGATGAAACAAAAAAACAGGGTGTATGATGCATGTCAGGTGAATCCTTCAAGTGAGAACCAGACCAAATTTAATAAGTTGAGAGGCGAAGTGAAGAGGAAAATAAGACTGGCAAAGGGAGAATAGGAGAGTAGAATGGCAGTTAACATAAAAGGGAACTCAAAAATCTTCTACCGGCATGTAAATAGTAAGCGGGTAGTAAGAGGCGGGATGTGGCCTATTAGGGACAACGAAGGTGATATATGCTTAGAGGCGCAGGGCAAGGCTAGAATACTCAATGAGTACTTTGTATCGGTGTTTACTAAGGAAGAGGATGCTGACAAAATATCAGTAGAAGTGGAGATGGTAGAGGTAATGGATGGGGTGAAAATTGGTAGGCAGGCTGTACTGGAAAGGCTGGGTATGCTTAGAGTGGATAAATCACCTGGTCCGGATGGCTTGCATCCCAGGTTGCTAAGGGAATTGGGGGAGGATATAGCGGAAGGGCTTGCCATAATTTTCCAATCTTCCCTAGATGCGGGGGAGGTACCTGAAGATCGGAAAGTGGCAAATGTGACACCCTTGTTCAAGAATGGGTGTAAGGACAATCCTAGTACAGGAAACTCTCGATTTGCCGGCACCCAAACAACCGGAAATCTCGGTTAACCGGCAAAATTCATGTGTAGGTTCAGTTAAGTTTTTCTTCATATTAGTGGCCGTTTCTTGATTCTTGGCTGTGTAGTCAGGGGTTTCTGCACTTGGTGCTAAGCAACAGGGACGCTTGGTCTGTGGCCGGGGTTCTTGCAGCTGTTGCTAAGCAACAGGGAAGCTTGGATTTGTTGCTGTGTACGGGGCTCTCGTACCTTTTAACTATAACTCTCTGTAATCCGGACTTTTTGATAAACCGGCACCACGCTGGTCCTGTCGGAGCCGGATAAAAAAGAGTTTCCTGTAACTACAGGCTGGTCAGTTTAACATCAGTGGTGGGTAAGGTTTTAGAAGCAATCATCAGGGAAAAAATTAACAGGCACTTGGAGAGGTTTAAGTTAATTAAGGAGAGCCAGCACACATTTGTAAAAGGCAAATCGTGTTTGACTAATCTAATTGAATTTTTTGATGAAGTAATAGGGAGAATTGATGAAGGGAATGCAATGGATGTTGTCTATATGGATTTTAAGAAAGCGTTTGACAAAGTACCACATAAAAGGCTGGTTGACAAAATTGAGGCTCATGGAATAGGAGGGTCAGTGTCAGCTTGGATAAGGAATTGGCTTAAGGACAGAAAACAGCGAGTCGTTGTAAATGGTTGTTTTTCAGACTAGAGGATGGTGGACAGTGGCGTTCCCCAAGGGTCGGTGCTGTGTAAGATGGCCATTATATTAACTTGGGAAACTGTTGCTAGACTAAACTGATCAAGTGAGTCTCCAGTCTTGAGGCCCACTGACTAAACTGATCAAGTGAGATTAGCACACAATTGACCATCTTGTTGCAGCCACGATAATTCAGGACATAACTATGAGGGTAGTGGGAGATCTCGGTACTGCAAGTCAAGAACGAGTCCTTGGTATTGTCATCAAGTTGAGGCGCCCAGGGGAAGGTAAGTCTGACCAGCACTTGAGGCTGGGCAGTATTAACGGGAACCCTTAAGGTATTTACTCTGTGTAAGTTGTGCTATAATTGTGTTTATCTAACTTGAGTTATACGAATAAAAGTGTCAATGGTTAATCCGACATTGTGTGTATGTGTCTGTAATTCCCAGAGTCATGAACCTTGTAACGTAGGGTAAAGGCACTGTTGTGTCTCCTTATGTTCTTATTACTATGTAATACAGACACTTTTAACTCATTTAGTTTACGACTTTCACTCAGTTGTATTCTTGCTTTTATGATGTTGCTGCCGCATGGTGCGGAGTGATACAAGATGTCCAACCTTGCACTGCGCACTGCTTTTCACAGTGTGCCACATAGCAATATAAATACACTAACCAAAGTAGTTCCATATAACGATGTAACAACTAGTTCCATTTAACGATGTAATAATATAACGATGTAACAGGCACGTTCCTTTTTGCCTACAGATTTGGCAGCAGGACTCTGAGGTTAGACTATTATACAGAATGTCGGGCTTAAGCAGTAAGAGGAAGAGGAAAGGGCCCACACCGGGCCATGAGCAAATGTACCAGTATTGTCCGGGCAAAGTAAATCCTAAGGAAGAATGAATTAAATCCATTTTGGTAGCGCCCAGTCCAAAGTTCGGCCCGAAAAGAATAATCCGAATGGGCGCTCTGGCTTTTGGTCATGGATCGCGAAATTGCAAACAAACAAAAGGAGAATATCCAAAAAGATGGGCAGATCGCATGGTTTAAGGAATAGTTCAGTAATAAGGAAGCAGTGGGATGGGCAGATCGCACGGGAGGAAAGAGAGAGAGAGAGGGTGGAGCGCACAGGGCGCGGTCGGTGCTCAGGAACCGGGCAGCGGAGAGAAAATAAATGAGGGGAAGGAAAAGTGAGACGCGCCGAAGCCGCGGGTCGCTGCCATTACCCTGTAGAACGCTAGGAGCAGCGTGGCAGCAAGGGGAAGAAGGAAAAACACGGGAGGCACCATTTTATTCCTTGGGGAAGAAGGAAAAGTGCAGGAGGCGCCATTTTAAATCACCCAAGATGCCGAAAAGTGGCAGTATCACTGCTTTCGATAACGAGGTAGAAGACTGGACCACGTATGTGGAAAGAATTGAAGTGTACTGCAAGGCAAATGAGGTGGCTGATGGAAAGAAGGCGTTGGTATTGTTAAATTTAATGGGCGTGAGAACGTACGGCCTATTGCGGAATTTAATTACCCCAGCTAAACCAATGGAGAAAAGTTTTGAGGAGATTGTTAATATCTTACAGGAACACCTAAACCCTACACCGCTGCTGATAGCAGAAAGATTCAAGTTCCATAAAAGAAACCAGCACAAAGATGAGAGCAATGCTGACTATCTTACGGAACTACGCAAGTTATCGAAGCATTGCCAGTTCGGAGCAGGACTGGCAGACACCTTACGGGATAAGTTTGTCTGTGGGCTCCAGAGTGAAGGAACCCAGAAACGACTACTTTCAAAAAAGGACCTGACGCTAGAACAGGCTTTCAGTGTGGCAGTATCCTACGAAGCAGCAGCACGGGGAGCTGCGGAAATACAACAGAAACCACAAGAATACAGCGCTAATGAAATGGCGTATGGAGCAGAAAAGTGCTATCGCTGCGGCAGAACAACCCATGATCAGAAGGACTGCTGGTTTAAGGACAAAGTATGCAGGCAATGCGGGAAAATGGGACATATAGCAAGAGTCTGCAGGTCGGGAAAGAAAACCAACACTACAAGAACTACTAAGGAAAAGTACAAGAAAGTAAAAAAAATGACAGACAGTAGTTCGGAAGATCAGGAGAGTGATAACGACTCCGGGAGCAGGAGACTAAGTTGTCTAAAGTTACACAACGTGATCGCAAAGGAGGATCACCGAACCATTTGGGTCACCCTCATGATAGCTGGGTCCCAAGTAAAGATGGAATTGGATACAGGATCAGCCCTAACTGTCATGAATCGACGAGACTATGAGCGGCTATTCTCACACATACCCTTAAAGGACACGTCCATTGTATTGAAGACATACACGGGGCAAAAAGTCTACCCCAGAGGAAAAATAAGGGTGCCAGTTAAATATAACGGCAAGGAAACACAGAAACTGTATCTATATATACTACAAGATGGAGGACCACCATTATTGGGACGTGAATGGATCCAAAAAATACAATTGGATTGGCATTCCATTCAGGCGCTAACTGTGACTGACAAAAAAGATGATGACGTCGCACCTGGACGTCTGTCACAAATTCTAACTGATGCGAAAGAGATGTTCCAACAAGGACTTGGGACCCTAAAAGGAGTAAAGGCAACGATAAAAATCAAAGATAACGCAAACCCAAATTTTTTTAAGGCCAGACCGGTGCCGTATGCGATCCGCCCAGCCGTTGAAGCAGAACTGGAGAGTCTGGAGCATTCGGGTGTGCTGTCCAAGGTGGACTGGAGCGAGTGGGCCACACCCATCGTTCCTGTAATGAAGAAATCATTGAGCAGCACGCCTGGGGAGCCGAAGAAGGTTCGCATCTGTGGGGACTTCAAGGTAACTGTGAACCCAGTCCTGCACACTGTACAATATCCACTTCCACGGATAGAAGATATTTTTGCCTCACTATCTGGAGGGAAACGTTTTACGAAGATTGATCTGGCCCAAGCGTATCTACAAATGGAGGTGGAAGAAGCATCTAGGAAATACCTCACGATAAACACTCACAAAGGCCTTTACCAGTACAATCGACTGGTATTCGGGGTAGCATCAGCCCCGGCTATTTGGCAGAGGGCAATGGAACAAGGCCTGCAAGGGATCCCAGGGACCCAGTGTTATTTGGATGACATCCTGGTGACGGGCGAAAATGACAGTGAACACCTTGCCAACCTGGAGCAGGTGCTCACTAGATTGCAGGAATATGGGCTACGAGCCAACCGCCCCAAATGTGAGTTCTTCAGGAGACAAATCTCGTATTGTGGCCACATGATTGATGAGGAAGGGTTGCATAAGTCGCCAGACAAGATTGAGGCTGTAGTCAAGGCTCCAGCACCGGAAAATGTGTCGCAACTGAGGTCGTTTCTCGGGCTGGTGAACTACTACCATAAGTTCTTGCCGAATTTATCTACAATTCTGCACCCACTGAATGCCCTTCTGCAAACTGGAGTAACATGGAAATGGAGTGATGAGTGTAAGCGTGCCTTTCAGAAATGTAAATGCCTAGTCACTTCAAAAGAAGTATTGGCCCACTACAACCCAACACTGCCGATTCGGTTGCCATGTGATGCGTCTCCCTACGGCATTGGAGCGGTGCTGTCACACAAATTCCTTGACGGTTCAAAGAGGCCAATAGCCTTTGCGTCACGCTCGTTAACCTCAGCCGAGCGTAATTATGCCCAGATTGACAGGGAGGCCCTCAGCCTGGTGTGGGGGGTGAAGAAGTTCAATCACTATCTGCACGGGCAGAAATTCACCCTACTGACTGATCATCAGCCCCTGGTCTCCATTTTTAACCCAAAGAAGGGCGTTCCGGTGATGACGGCGCAACGGCTGCATAGATGGTCACTTTTTCTAGGGGCACATCAGTACGACATAGAATACAAGGGTACGAAGCAGCATGGAAACGCTGATGGGCTGTCGCGCCTACCGTTGCCTACGGTAGAGGAAGCACCTGCAGTGGACCCTGTTGAGATATTCCATGCGACCATAGTCGAATGTGTGCCTGTTACAAACTCAAGTATAGAGAAGGAAGCCCGAAATGACCCGACACTCTCTCGGGTCTATGATTTGACGGTGAAGGGTTGGCCAGCACATGGCGACTCACTGTTGCCAGCAGTCTCGCCAAGGAGAGAACAGCTGTCAGTGTGCCGGGGGACCTTGATGTGTGGATCCTGAGTGGTAATTCCACCCAAGTGGAGAGACAGAGTGCTCAATGAGCTTCATGAAGGTCATCTGGGAGGGGTAAAAATGAAAAGCCTAGCCAGGGCTTATGTGCGGTGGCCGGGAATCGATAAACAAATCGAGGACCTGACCAAGAGCTGCTCAGGATGCCAGAAAGTCCTAAATGTACCACCACAGGCCCCTCTACACCCATGGGAGTGGCCCTCATCTCCATGGCAACGGGTACACATTGATTTTGCTGGTCCATTTATGGACTCAATGTTTCTAATCGCCATGGACGCCCATTCGAAATGGCCAGAGGTCATTAAAATGTCCTCCACCACCACGGAGAAAACTATTGCAGTCCTACGGACCATCTTCACCAGGAATGGCTTGCCAGAACAGATTTGCTCCGACAATGGGCCACAGTTTGTGCCCGAGGATTTCCGGAGGTTTCTGAGGAATAATGGGGTGAAACATTACACATCTGCCCCATATCATCCAGCCACAAATGGATTGGCTGAAAGGTTTGTTCAGACCTTTAAAAAAGCAATAAAGGCAATATATAACGACAACATACCACTACAACACAAGGTAGATAATTTCTTGTTTGCTTACCGGAATGCGACACATGCAGTCACCAACCAAGCTCCAGCCATAATGTTCTTCAACCAAAGGCTAAGATGTCGCCTGGATTTGCTCAAACCAAACATAAGACGAGATGTTGAGGATAAGCAATTCCAGCACATCAATGAGAAGCCAACCAGGAGCTTCAAGATAGGACAACCAGTCTTGGCCCGCGACTACCGAACAGAAAAATGGCAGCCAGGAACGATATGCACACAGCAGGGACCACTAATGTACACAGTGGACGTTGGAGAGAGCATCGTGAGACACCATGCTGACCAGATTCTAGAGTCACAGGAACAAGTCAAACCCATACCACGAGCATGTGCACCTGCTAATGAGCCCGAAGTACAGATTGCGTCTACCTCAGAAGCAGTGGTATTGGAAGCTGACGAACCAACCAATGACAATGAGCCAGAATCGACTCCACCGCAAGAACAGGATACTCGAGAAAGGCGCTATCCAGTCAGGATTAGGAAGCCTCCTCAAAGACTGAACTTATAAATGATTATTTCAGTTGATTTATATAGTACCGAGAAAATTGTAATTGTAATTAGTTATTATTTAGTTGTTAAACGAATGTTATGTACTGTTTATCTAAAAGGGGAGGAATTGTTGTGTATGTACCTTTAAGAGAAGAACTGATTTTATACTGCAGTACCGGCAGTGACCACCCCTGTATAAAAGGCCCTAGCAGGCTTCTGTACTTCAGTCTGACGTTACCCTCTGTTCAGTAAAATACCTGTTTAATTGTTCTCCCGAAGTCCGTGTATTATTGAGGCGCGGACTTTACAACCTTCTTAATGGCTGCGCAATTTGCCGGCATTCATGGCCTGGACGAGGAAGACAATCGGAAATTGTTGTTATTTACTCTCGATCCCGGGATTTATGGGGGGCTGGGACAGGTCCTGAAGCTACCGCCGGCTCGAAGATGAGGATCTTGAGAGCTGTCGGCATGTCAGGAGGAAACCCCTTCCTGGAATGTTCCCAGACTCGACAAAAGCCACGAGAACACCCGCAAGCTTTCGCCCATCGACTTTGGTCTTCCTATTTACAAACTCAGGGAGGGGTGGCAGCCCACCACCAACTACAGGATGGCCCTCTAAAACTGGCTCCGGACACTGACCAGTCAGTGCCTTCCCTCCATCCAAGTCAAGGCACTGAATTGGTTTGACCCAGACAATGAGGGTAATACCGAGGCAGATGTCCTACGGAGACTCACCCTCCTCCATAATACCGACCGAGCACCAGAACCCAAGTCTGGCAAACTGTTCGAGAATCACCGGGAGGAGAGACTGATCAGTCTCAGTTTCAGACCCCAAATAAGGAATGGAGACAAGAGGGGAAAACCCTCTCCAAACCGCAGACAGGGCTGTGCTATAATTGTGGGAGGAGGGGACATTTCGCAAAGGAATGCAGAAAATCACGGCGCCCGCGGGACCAGTCCTCAAACACAGAGGAGTGCCCTGCAGAATCTCAAACCCAGCGACCCCGTACACGCTGCATTGGGAATGACAAGCGGACCCCCAGGGTCTGCCCCGTAATGACATGGCCGCGCCCAGCCCGGGTATCTGACCCCGATCACCTGTGATGGGTGGGGTCGCCCTGGGTGAAATGAAAGGTCGCGAGCAGGGAGGGAGATTATTTGGTGGACACCGGGGCCTCCCTGACAGTTGTCCACGATAGCGACCCTCTCAGCATGGATTTCCTAAAGGTAAATCGTGCTTGACTAATCTACTGGAATTTTTTGAGGATGTAACTGATAGAATAGATAAGGGAGGACCAGTGGATGTGATGTATTTGGGCTTTCAGAAGGCTTTCGATAAGGTCCCGCATAAGAGATTAGCGTGTAAAGTTAAAGCACATGGGATTGGGGGTAAGGTACTGTCTTGGATAGAGAACTGGTTGGCAGACAGGAAGCAAAGAGTTGGAATAAACGGGTCTTTTTCCGAGTGGCAGGCAGTGACTAGTGGGGTACCGCAGGGATCGGTGCTAGGACCCCAGCTATTCACAATATATATAAATGATCTAGACAAGGGAACTAGATGTAATATCTCCAAGTTTGCAGACGACACAAAGCTGGGTGGGCGTGTGTGCTGTGAGGAGAATGCCAAGAAACTCCAGTACGATTTGGACAGGTTGGGTAATTGGGCTGATGCATGGCAAATGCACTATATTGTGGATAAATCTTTGGAATTCTCTACCCCAGAGGGCTGTGGAGGCTCTGTCATTGGGTATATTCAAAACAGAAGTCGATAGATTTCTGACTAGTAAGGGCATCAAGGGATATGGCGATAGGGCCGGTGAATGGAGTTGAGGCAGAAGATCAGCCATGATCTCATTGAATGGCAGAGCAGGCTCGAAGGGCCGAATGGCCTACCCCTGCTCCTATTTCTTATGTTCTTATAATGTAGATAAATGCGAGGTTATCCACTTTGGTGGCAAAAACAGGAAGACAGATTATTATCTGAACGACAATAGATTGGGAAAAGTGGAAGTGCAACCAGACCTGGGTGTCCTTGTGCACCAATTGCTGAAGGTAAGCATGCAGGTGCAGCAGGCGGTTAAGAAGGCAAATGGTATGTTGGCCTTCGTAGCGAGAGGATTTGAGTACAGGAGCAAGGATGTCTTGCTGCAGTTGTACAGGGCCTTGGTGAGACCACACCTTGAGTATTGTGTGCAGTTTTGGTCACTTTATCTGAGGAAGGATGTTCTTGCCATGGAGGGAGCGCAGCGAAGATTCACCAGACTGATACCTGGGATGGCAGGAATGACGTATGAGGAGAGATTGGGTCGATTAGGCTTATATTCGCTGGAGTTTAGAAGAATGAGAGGGGATCTCATTGAAACTTATAAAATTCTAACAGGACTAGACAGACTAGATGCAGGAAGGATGTTCCCAATGCCGGGGGAGTCCAGTACTGTAAGATTCGCGAAATTTTCATAAATAATCACGCAGGAAATTAGGGTTAATAAAACAGCTTTATTGACCAAAAGAAGCTTGTACAGAGAAACCTTGGATAAAAGGGCACACAAAATGGCCGCCAGACCTCGTGACCAGCTTCTGGGACCATTTGAATTTCTGTTACTGCAAGCCAGACAGGCTGGTGGATTGAGGACATTAAAGCCCGCGAAAACCAGTTTCGGGAAACCGAAACTCATGGAACTGAGTATACATATGGATTAGATTATAAGTACAGGACAGATTTGGGTAGCAGGATGAGACCCATCAAGGAATGGGCAGACAATTGAATGAACACTTAAACCCATTTACTGTACAAAGAGAAGCCGTTTAACAGCCATCAAGGGCAATCTCCAGACCGATCAATACACAAGCCGAGTTACGGTGACAAAGCAAAGACATTACCGGCCCAGGGAGGCCAGTTAAGCTATCACCGACTCCCGTTATGAAGACAAAACACCCCTGCAGAGAGTTCTGCCCGCCAAAATTATTACAAGGACAGGACTATGATTTGGCGGGAGATAAGAATGTTCCAAAAAGGTATAACTGTGGATTGAAAAAGTCCATCAGTACGCTCAACGCTTGGGAGTAGCTTTTGAACTTCTACGGTACTTCTTCGAGTTCTCCATCGGTACGCTTCGGGACAGACTCCATCGGAACCAAGCAGCACTTCGGTTCGAACCGTGTTCGGTGCTCGGGCAGGCAAGGCCCGGCCACGACGAGAAGATGACGAGGGTGGCCCGGGTACTTTTGTCGGGAGATCATCGACGACCCAGGCCGAAGAAGAAGAGACCCTGTGCTCCAGCTCTGCTTCAAATCAGAAGGACAATTATGACTGTATAAAGAAAGCTTTTTGGGACCAGCGTCCCTCCCCGAGGAAGACCATCGGGAGATCGACGACCCAGGCCGGAGAAGAAGACACTCAGGGCCCGGCACTCCAGTGTCTCAACATCACATCGGTAATGGATTCACCCATGTGCATGCAGTTCTTAAAATCACGTCGGTAACGGATTAATCCGTGGCGAGCGCTCACCAAGGCTGTACCGGCTGCCTACATCGCAGGAGATCCAAGAGGAAAACAAGCTGCGCCAGAACTTTCCAAACCCACGTGACGACGGAAAGCTGTGTCGAAAGGCTGCAAACCCCTTTTCGTAATTCTTAAAGTGGTGAGCATGATCCCGAGTTCCTCAAATCGAAACTTAGTTAGGTTCTAGGGGAGGGGGTTAAGGGTAGTTGTAATGTGTTACCCCTTTTACGATGTGCCGTGTGTTCCCCATTTCCATAGAGTTAAGTTTATAGATGTGTGCATGCTTGTCGTTGCTTTAATCTGGGCAATGCTGCAAACTGTTCAATAAAGGCGTCCATTTCGCGCTATTCGACCTGGTCTATTGAGTTTCTCTGCACTACAGCTCCCTGCACCTAAGTCCAAGGTCGAGAACCGTAGGGGCGAGTGGATCGAATCACTCACGGGTAATTATTGAAAGAAGCCTGGCAGGAGACCAGAGCAAGCAAGAGAAACCCCCTACAGTACCAGGGGTCACACTCTAAGGATAAGGGTTAAGCCATTTAGGACTGAGTTGAGGAGGAATTTCTTCACACAGAGAGTGGTGAACCTGTGGAATTCTCTGCCACACAGGGCAGTTGAGGCCAATTCATTAAATATATTCAAGAAGGAGTTAGATATATTTCTTGAAGCTAAAGGGATCAAGGGATATGGGGAGAAAGCAGGGACAGGGTACTGAATTTGGATGATCAGCCATGATCTCATTAAATGGCAGGGTGGGCTCGTGGTGCCGAATGGCCTACTCCTGCTCCTATCTTCTGTTTCTATGTTTCTATGTAACACACTCCACTCATCGGGAGAACCTTATAATCTCTCAGGATTCGCGGGCCAGGGAAGGACTGGGGCGGTGTCCAAACCTTTAATATTCGCAATCGGCCCACTCCAAGTGGATTGGACCTGTATATTAATGAGATGGGAGCATGGGGACAGTGGTGTGCTCGGGTCTGACTGGATGCTTCAGCATCAGGCGATTATAGATTTTTTAAATATTTGTGTTTGGGCTAGGGCAGGAGGTGCAGGGAGTCTGGACGCTGTCATGATCATTCCCCTTGAATGGGGACCGGTGTGCATGTTGCACCCGTCCACTGTATACGATCTAGAACAGCTGAGCGCTAGTGCCCCTCAGACATTGAGGGGAATAGTTGAGGAACATCAGAATGTTTTTGCACGTCACAAGAATGACTGTGGAAGAGTGACCGGTGTAGAAGTTTGCATCAGCGGACAGCCAATGTCGAAGCCACAAAAGCAATATCCCTACCCCGCGGTGGGTGGCGCCCACCTTGAGCCAACGGTTAATTCCCTGGTTGAACAAAAGGGTTTTGCGGCCCATCGCCACTGGGGTTAATCCCCCTATCTGGCCGGTGAGGAAACCAGATGACGCATAGATTTATTCATTTATGGGATGTGGGCGTCGCTGGCAAGGCCAGCATTTATTGCACATCCCTAATTGCCCTTGAGAAGGTGGCGGTGAGCTGCCTTCTTGAACCGCTGCAGTCCGTGTGGTGAAGGTACTCCCACAGCGCTGTTAGGGAGGGAGTCCCAGGATTTTGACCCAACAACGATGAAGGAACGTGTGTGACTTGGAGGGGAACTTGGAGGTGGTGGTGTTCCCATGCGCCTGCTGCCCTTGTTCCTTCTAGGTGGAAGAGGTCGCGGGTTTGGAAGGTGCTGTTGAAGGAGCTTTGGCGAGTTGCTGCAGTGCATCTTGTAGATGGTACACACTGCAGCCACGGTGCGCCGGTGGTGGATGGAGTGAATTTTTTAGGTGGTAGATGGGGTGTCAATCAAGCGGGCTGCTTTGTCCTGGAAAGTGTCAAGCTTCTTGAGTGGCACATGACTGAAAGGGTTAAAAAGAGCTAAGATGAGGGGATTAAGGAACAGAGCATATATCCAACCATATAAGGAATTGGTATGAACAATATCCAGAAGGAAAGTCTGGTGTAGTCGTGGCCAAAATGCACAAACCCTGAATCACTAACTGAGGAAGGTATTGAGAGATAACGAATGGGGTCACAAGACCAATGCACAGAGGTCACAAGAATTTGCACCCGAAGACAGCTGTATGATGAAAGAAATGTATACGTGTAATGCACCTAATTGCAAACAGTAGCCATGACTCAGAACAAAACCTTTATATAAGGCAGGAGATTTTCAACGATCGGGGAGCATTCGTCCCAAGATGGGTGTCGCCCCTGTCAACTTGTAAATAATACTGAATGAACCTTCTGTAATGTATGTACCTTTAAGGGGGGTGTGGTAAACCACTTTTATCATTCACTATCGTTACACTATAGTTATCACTGTTATATCGTTATCACTGTTCACACTGTTGTATCACTATACGAGGTCGCCTCTTGTCACGCTGTTATACCTGGGCTGACCACTGCTGACTCCGCCCATGGCTCCACCTACCTGCCCAGGTATAAAGGTGGTCGACTGGCTGGTATTCCTCCTTGTTGGATCCGATCACCCACGAGGGTGGGCTCTGTTATTTAGCCAATAAAAACCTATAGTTACTTTCTTAACTCGTCGCTTTTCATTGGAGGAATTGATAGGGAACGGCCAGGTAGAAAGAGAGAACGCGACGGTATGGAAGGCCGTCCTCTTAGCCTTAAAGTCTAAGGGCCTCCCAACCTCCCGCTGGCAGGAAGTCCTCCCGGCAGCCCTGCACTCCATCCGGTCACTACTTTGCACTGCCATTAACGCCACCCCCCATGAACGAATGTTTGTTTTCCCCAGGAAGTCGACTACGGGAACCACACTACCAACCTGGCTGACCTCCCCGGGGCCCGTCCTGCTGCGAAAGCACGTGAGGACCCATAAAACGGACCCCCTGGTCGAGAAGGTGAACCTCCTGCACGCCAACCCCCAGTACGCCTATGTGGCTTAACCGGACGGGCGGGAGGACACAGTCTCCTTGCCTCAGGCATTCCGGAGACACCACCTTTACCCCCCCCCACTCCCCCCCCAATTCCAGCTCAGGTAGACGGCATGCCGGAACCCCACGAGCCTTCGCCGACCACGCAGACACCAGCATCAACACCGGAGAATGCAACACCGCCGCTGCGACGATCAGAAAGGCTTACGAGGCCTCCGGACAGACTGACTTACCAGAACTGGTAGTACACTTCACCCCGCCGGACTCAAATCTAAACAAGGGGTGAATGTGGTAAACCACTTTTATCGTTCACTATCGTTACACTATAGTTATCACTGTTATATCGTTACTCTATGGTTATCACTGTTCACACTGTTGTATCACTATACGAGGTCGCCTCTTGTCACGCTGTTATACCTGGGCTGACCACTGCTGACTCCGCCCATGGCTCCACCTACCTGCGCAGGTATAAAGGTGGTCGACTGGCTGGTATTCCTCCTTGTTGGATCCGATCACCCACGAGGGTGGGCTCTGTTATTTAGCCAATAAAAACCTATAGTTACTTTCTTAACTCGTCGCTTTTCATTGGAGGAATTGATAGGTATATCAGGGGGGAACTACTTTCTATTAGGTCCGTGTATAATTGAGACACGGACTGCAGGAGTTGATTATAACAAGTCTTTACTGAATGGAGACAACCTGGAAATTGAAAACTACAGAAGCCTGCTAGGGCCTTTTATACAGGGGTGGTCACTGCCGGTACTGCAGTCTGAGACCAGTTATTCCCTTAAAGGTACATACACAACAACTCCTCCCCTTTTAGATAAACAGTACATAACATTCATTTAACAACTAAATAATAATTAATTACAACTACAATTACGGTTGCTAGATACATTGGTTGAAGTTAAGCAATTATAAGTTCAGTCCTTGAGGAGGCTTCCTGATTCTGTCTGGGTAATGCCTCTTTGGGATATCAGGTTCTTCTGGCAAGGTTGAGCGGGGATCAATGTCGTTGTTTGGTTCGTCTGCTTCCAATATCACCGATCCTGCGGTAGATGCAATTGGTACTTCGGTTTCATCGCCAGGTGTATCAGATCGTGGTGTGGAGTTGACGTTTTCCAGTGACTCTAGAATCTGGTCAGCATGGCGTCTTACAATGCTCTCTCCAACGTCCACGGTATACATTAGAGGTCCTTGCCATGTACAGATCGTTCCTGGCTGCCATTTCTCCGTGCGGTAGTCCCGGGCCAAAACTGGTTGACCTATCTTAAAACTCCTGGTCGGCCTTTCATTCATATTCTGAAACTGCCTGTTCTTCACATCTCTTCTGACGTTTGGCTTAACCAAATCCAAGCGGCATCGTAGTCTTCGATTGAAGAACATCATGGCTGGAGTTTGGTTGGTAACCGCATGTGTTGCATTCCGGTAGGCAAACAAGAAGTTATCCACCTTGTGTTGTAGGGGTATATCTTCATTACACATTGCCTTGATAGCCTTCTTGAATATTTGAACAAACCTCTCGGCCAATCCATTAGTGGCTGGATGATATGGGGCAGATGTGTAATGCTTAACACCATTGTTCTTTAAGAACCTCCGGAACTCTTCAGACACAAACTGTGGTCCATTGTCAGAGCAAATCTGCTGAGGCAGCCCATTCCTGGCGAATATGGTTCGTAAGACTGTGATAGTTTTTTCTGTGGTGGTTGAGGACATTTTTATTACCTCTGGCCACTTTGAATGTGCATCCACCGCAATTAAAAACATCGAGTCCATAAAGGGACCAGCAAAATCAATGTGCACCCTTTGCCATGGAGATGAGGGCCACTCCCATGGATGTAGAGGGGCTTGTGGTGGGGCGTTTTGGACCTTCTGGCATCCTGTACAGCTCTTGGTCATCTCTTTGATTTCTCTATCGATTCCCGGCCACCACACAAACGCTCTGGCTAAGTTCTTCATTTTTACCCCTCCCAGATAACCCTCATGAAGCTCATTGAACACTCTATCCTTCAATTTGGGTGGAATTACTACTCTGGATCCACACATCAAGGTTCCTCTGCACACTGACAGCTGTTCTCTTCTCGGTGAGAATGCTGGCGGCACTGGTTCGCCATGTGCTGGCCATCCCTTCACCGTTAAATCATAGACCCAGGAGAGTGTCGGGTCATTTCGTGTTTCCTTTTCTATGTTTGCACCCGTCACAGGGAGACATTCGACTATAGTCGAGTGGAATAACTCCAGTGGATCCACTGCCAGTTCTTCTTCCACCGTCGGCAACGGTAGGCGCGACAATCCATCAGCTTTCCCATGCTGTTTAGTTCCTTTGTACTTGATGTCATATTGGTGTGCCCCTAGGAAAAGGGACCACCTCTGTAGCCGTTGTGCCGTCATTATCGGTACGCCCTTCTGAGAGTTGAAAATGGAGACGAGAGGTTGATGATCAGTTAGTAGAGTAAATTTCTGACCGTGCAGGTAGTGATTGAACTTCTTCACCCCCCACACCAGGCTGAGGGCCTCTCTGTCAATCTGGGCGTAGTTACGCTCGGCTGAAGTTAACGAGCGTGACGCAAAAGCTATCGGCCTCTCTGAACCATCAAGGAATTTATGTGACAGTACCGCCCCAAAGCCGTAGGGAGACGCATCACACGCCAGTCTTATCAGTAGTGATGGGTTGTAGTGAGCCAATACTTCTCTTGAAGTGATTAGGTCCTTACTCTTCTGAAAGGCCCGCTTACATTCATCGCTCCATTTCCATGCTACTCCCATTCGTAGTAGGGCGTTCAGTGGATGCAGAATTGTGGACAAATTCGGCAAAAACTTATGGTAGTAATTCACCAATCCGAGGAATGACCTCAGTTGCGACACCTTTTCAGGCGCTGGAGCCTTAACTACTGCTTCAATTTTGTCAGGGGACTTATGCAACCCCTCTTCATCAATCACGTGGCCACAATACGATATCTGTTTCTTAAAAAACTCGCACTTGGGGCGATTGGCTCGTAGCCCATGTTCACGTAGTCTAGTGAGCACCTGCTCTAGGTTGGCAAGGTGTTCACTGTCATCTTCACCTGTCACTAGGATGTCGTCCAAGTAACACTGAGTCCCCGGAATCCCTTGCAGGACTTGTTCCATCGCTCTTTGCCATATCGCCGGAGCTGATGCTACTCCGAATACCAGTCGATTATACTGGTAAAGACCTTTGTGAGTGTTTATCGTGAGATACTTCCTAGAGGATTCTTCAACCTCCATCTGCAAATATGCTTGTGCTAGGTCAATTTTTGTAAAACGCTTCCCTCAAGATAGTGAGGCGAAGATATCTTCCATCCTTGGAAGAGGATATTGTACTGTGTGAAGGACTGGGTTCACCATCACCTTGAAGTCCCCACAGATGCGAACCTTCCTTGGCTCCTCAGACTTATTGTTTAACGTTTTCTTCATGACAGGAATGATGGGTGTCGCCCACTCGCTCCAGTCTACCTTAGATAACACGCCTGCATTCTCCAGATTCTCCAGCTCTGCCTCGACGGCTGGGCGAATTGCATATGGTACCGGTCTTGCTTTGAAAAACTTGGGAATTGCATTCTCCTCTATTTTTATCAAGGCAGTTACGCCTTTAAGAGTGCCCAGTTCTTGTTGAAATACCTCTTTGGCGTCAGCTAAGATTGTTGACAATCGTCCAGGAGTGACGTCGTCATCCTTTTTACCAGCCACCGTCAGTGCCTGAATGGAGTGCCAGTTTAAACTTATCTTTCTGATCCATTGACGTCCCAATAACGGTGGTCCACCATCTTGCAGAATGTAGAGATACAATTTCCGTATTTTCTTGCCGTTGTATTCGACAGGCACCCTTATTTTTCCTCTGGGGTATACTTTTTGCCCCGTATACGTCCTCAAGACAATGGATGTCTCTCTCAAGGGTATGTGTGAGAATAGCCGCTCGTAGTCTCGTCGATTCATGACGGTTAGAGCTGATCCTGTATCCAATTCCATTTTGACTTGGGACCCTGCTATCATGAGGGTGACCCAAATGGTTCGGTGATCCTCTTTTGCGATTATGTTGTGAAGTTTGAGACAGCTTAGTCTCTTGTTCCCGGATTCACTATCGCTCATCTGGTCTTCGGAACTACTGTCCGTCATCTTTTGTACTTTCCTGTACGGTTCCTTAGTAGCCTTTTTGTTGTCGTTGGTCTTCTTCCCAGACCTGCAAACTCGTGCAATGTGTCCCATCTTTCCGCATTGCCTGCATATTTTGTCCTTGGACCAGCAGTCCTTCTGGTCATGGTTTGTTCTGTCGCAGCGATAACATTTTGCAAATCCCCGTGTCATTTCGTGGGTGCCGTATTCCTGTGGCTTTTGTTGTATTTCCGCAGCTCCCCTTGCTGCTGCTTCGTACGATACTGCCACGCTGAAAGCCTTATCTAGCGTCAGCTCTTTCTCTGAGTGTAACCTCTTCTGGGTTCCTTCACTCAGGAGTCCACAGACAAATTTGTCCCGTAAGGTATCTGCCAGTCCTGCTCCGAACTGGCAGTGCTATGATAGCTTGCGTAGTTCCGTAAGGTAATCAGCATTGCTCTCATTTTTATGCTGATTTCTCCTGTGGAATTTCAATCTTTCTGCTATCAGCAGCGGTGTAGGATTTAGGTGTTCCTGTAGGATAGCAACAATTTCTTTAAAACTCTTCACCTTCGGTTTGGCTGGAGTAATCAGGTCCCGCAATAGGCCGTACATTCTTGCGCCCATTAAATTTAGCAATACCGATGCCTTTTTCTCATCGGCTATTTTGTTTGCCTCGCAATATACCTCGACTCTTTCCACATACGTGGTCCAGTCTTCTATTGCATTATCGAAGGCAGTGATATCGCTAGTCTTTGGCATCTTGAAAATCTAAGATGGCGCCTCCCGCGCTTTGCCTTCGTCCCCGATGGATCAAAATGGCACCTCCCGTGCTTTTCCTTCTTCCCCGCCGAGTTAAGATGGCGCCTCCCGCGCTTTCCCGCCGCTGCCGCTGCTGCCAACGCTGTTCTCCGCGGTATTTTTATTTTTCTATCGCGCTTCAATATTTGCTCTGTTAATTGAAGAACCATTCCCATCGTGGAGCGGACCCTCTGGGACACTTCCCTCCCTCTTCTTAGGTCCGAACGCTGCCCGACTTCGAAGCACCGGCCGCGCCCTGTGTGCTCCACCCTCTCTCTCTCTCTTTGCTTCCCGACTCGCTGCCCGGCCCCGTTGCAGAGCCACCCGATCGAGCTCTAGCCCGCCGCAGCCCAGGAAGGATCAGTGCACTTCCTGCCACCAGCCCGATTAGCTGGGAAACCACAGACTGGAGAACCAAGCCTGGCTCTCGACAGTCTCTCCTGCACTTTTCAATTCAATGATTTGGAGGGCGGTTGCCCACGGTCGATGCCCGCTTCTCGAGGTTCTTTGGATTATTTTTTTTTTTCTTTCTTCTGGCTTCGACCTTCAATAACGTTGTCTGAGGTGCTGCCGAGTTGCAGGTAAGTTCGTTTCTTACTCGCCGCCAGTATTATGTCTGTGTATAATTGAGACACGGACTGCAGGAGTTGATTATAACAAGTCTTTACTGAATGGAGACAACCTGGAAACTGAAACTACAGAAGCCTGCTAGGGCCTTTTATACAGGGGTGGTCACTGCCATTACTGCAGTCTGAGACCAGTTATTCCCTTAAAGGTACATACACAACAAATCTAATTAAATTTTTTGATGAAGTAACAGGGAGGATTGATGATGGGAATGCAATGGATGTTGTCTACATGGATTTTCGGAAGGCGCTTGACAAAGTACGACATAGAAGGCTGGTTAACAAAATTGAGGCTCATGGAATAGGTGGATCAGTGGCAGAACATAAGAACATAAGAAATAGGAACAGGAGTAGGTCATTTGGCTCCTCGAGCCTGCACCGCCATTTAATGAGATCATGGCTGATCTGATCTTGGGCTCAGCTCCATTTTCCTGCCTGCTCCCCATAACCCTTCACTCCCTTATTGTTCAAAAATCAGTCTATCTCTACCGTAAATATATTCAGTGACCCAGCCACCATAGCACTCTAGGGCAGAGAGTTCCGCAGATTTACGACCCTCTGAGAAGAAATTCCTCCACATCTCAGTTTTAAATGGGCGACCCCTTATTCTGCAATTATGCCCCCTAGTTCTAGATTTCCCCACGAGGGGAAACATCCTCTCAGCATCCACCCTGTCGAGACCCCTCAGAATCTTATATGTTTCAATAAGATCACCTCTCATTCTTCTGAACTCCAACAAGTGTAGGCCCAACCTGCTCAACCTTTCTTCATAAGTCAACCCGTTCATCTCAGGAATCAACCTCGTGAACCTTCTCTGAACTGCCTCCAATGCAAATATATCCCTCCTTAAATAATAATAATAATTCAACTTTATTGTCATTGTACAATGCACAAGTACATGAACAACGAAATGTGATCTTGCAAGCTCCCATGAGTCCAGTACAAATAACATTAACATTAAACGTAAATAGCACCGTCCTGGGAGAAGCAAAGCCGCTGCGTCTGTGCGCGCCGCCATTCCATTTCCACCATGCCTCCTGTCCGACAATCTTCAGCCCAACGCCCGGGCCTGCTCACCAGCCGCCCCTCCCGGGGCTCCTTCCGTGACCTTCTCACCAGCCGCCCCTCCTCGGGGCTCCTTCCGTGACCTTCTCACCAACCGCCCCTCCCGGGGCTCCTTCCGTGACCTTCTCACCAACCGCCCCTCCTCGGGGCTCCTTCCGTGACCTTCTCACCAACCGCCCCTCCTCGGGGCTCCTTCCGTGACCTTCTCACCAACCGCCCCTCCCGGGGCTCCTTCCGTGACCTTCTCACCAACCGCCCCTCCTCGGGGCTCCTTCCGTGACCTTCTCACCAACCGCCCCTCCTCGGGGCTCCTTCCGTGACCTTCTCACCAACCGCCCCTCCTCGGGGCTCCTTCCGTGACCTTCTGCACCTGGTCTATCCCTGATGGTCACCCCTCCAGGTACTAACCAGGCCTGGCTCTGCTTAGCTTCCAAGCCTTGCCAGTGACCCTGTCCCGAGTCCCAGGAGACCAAAACTGTACGCAGTACTCCAGGTGCAGTCTCACCAATACCTTGTACAGTTGTAGCAGGACTTCCCTGCTTTTATATTCCAACCCCCTTGCAATAAAGGACAACATTCCATTTGTCTTCCTGATTACCTGCTGTACCTGCATGCTAACTTTTATGTTTCATGCACAAGGATCCCCAGGTCCCTCTGTACTGCAGCATTTTGTAATCTCTCTCTATTTAAATAATAATTTGCTTTTTTACTTTTCTTACCCAATATGATAACCTCACACTTTCCCACATTATACTCTATCTGCCAACTGTTTGCCCATTCACTTAACCTCTCTATTTTTCTTTGCAGATTCTTTGTGTCCTCTTCACAATTTGCTTTCCCACCTATCTTTGTATCATCAGCAAATTTGGCTACATTACTCTTGGTCCCTTCATACAAGTCATTAATGTAGATTGTAAATAGTTGAGGCCCCAGCACCGATCCCTGTGGCACCCCACTAGTTACCGTTTGCCAACCAGAAAATTACCCATTTATCCCGACTTTCTGCTTTCTGTTAGTTAGCCAATTCTCTATCCATGCTAATATATTACCCCCAATCCCGTGAGCTCTTATCTTGTGTAGCAACCTTTTATGCGGCACCTTATCGAATGCCTTCTGGAAATCCAAATACACCACATCCACTGGTTCCCCTTTATCCACCCTGCTCGTTACATCCTCAAAGAACTCCAGC
The DNA here is from genome assembly GCF_052327205.1 of Somniosus microcephalus. Classification (NCBI taxonomy): domain Eukaryota; kingdom Metazoa; phylum Chordata; class Chondrichthyes; order Squaliformes; family Somniosidae; genus Somniosus; species Somniosus microcephalus. Next base: position 272,127,548 of record NC_140994.1, read on the forward strand.
AAATTTGTCAAACATGATTTCCCTTTTATAAAACCATGCTGACTCTGCTTGACTACAGTATGATTTTCTAAATGCCCTGCTACTGCTTCCTTAATAATGGACTCCAAAATTTTCCCAATGACAAATGTTAGGCTAACTGGTCTATAGTTTCCTGCTTTCTGTCTCCCTCCCTGCTTAAATAGGGGTGTTACATTTGCGGTTTTCCAATCCGCTGGGACCTCTCCAGAATCCGGGGAATTTTGGTATATTGCAACCAATGCATCCACTATCTCTGCAGTCACTTCTTTTAAGAAGCAGCTTGGATAAGGAATTGGCTTAAGGACAGAAAACAGCGAGTTTTGGTAAATGGCTGTTTTTCAGACTGGAGGATGGTAGACAGTGGTGTTCCCCAAGGTTCAGTGCTGGGGCCACTGCTTTTTTTGATACATATATAAATGACCTGGATATTGGAATACAGAGTAGAATTTCTAAATTTGCTGATAACACCAAACTTGGGGATTTGGCAAACAGTGAAGATGATACCAATCGACTGCAACAGGACATAGAAAGGCTATCAGAATGGTCAGACAAGTGGCAGATGGAATTTAATACAGAGAAGTGTGAGGTGATGCATTTTGGCAGAAAGAACAGGGAGAGGAAATATAGACTTAATGGCACCATTTTAAAGAGTGTGCAGGGACAGAGGTGTTATGTTCATTAATAACTAGACATTCTTATTATGAACACTGCTAGCTTTTGCTAGTTGCTTTATTGAGCACATGTGGACTAGGTCCTGTATCTGTGGAGGCTTCCATCTTGACTGCTGCCTTGTGGGTAGCCTAGTGCCTCATGGGTAATGTAGTCTTAATATAAAAAGCTGGGTAGTGTAGTCTTATACATAAATCTATATACAGCTCTACGGCTCCACCTAGTGTCCACTATAGAATGACATATTATTGATCATTACATCCCCCTTTCTTTGAGGTTTAAAAAAATCAATATCAATCAACTTTCAAGAAAACAATAAAGATAATATCAGTAACACTTTTGTTAGTGCTCTATAAACATAAACATTTTCAAAACAGTCAACACATTTTCAAAGCTTGACATTGCACTCAAAGATTAAGTCTATCAGGCTCTTTTGCTTCACGTGTGGATCTTCTCAACACGGGTAAGTCTGATGTGTCTTCATGAGATTGTTCTGGTGGTGAATGACAAGATGCAGTGGCAGCATTGTCATCAATCTGCTCTTGTATAGATCGAGGTCTCCTTGCGATCTTTGCTTGGAGAGGGTTTCAGTGTTTCCTTCACTCTTCATGCCATAACTCTCAATGTAGTCAATGCACTCTCGAAAAACTGCCGGCAGCTGGATCCCATCATACAGCATAGTCCTCTCAGCAGCCTCGGCTAATGGAACACCAAAGATTGGCCTGAGGGAAGAAGGAGTATCCACCGGAACTGCTTCCTGCTCTGGTGCAGGCTTCTTCTTTTTCTTTTTCTCTTTCCACTGCTTAACAACATCTGCTACGGTTATATCTTTGGACTTTTTCTTGTAACCCCTTCACGGTTCTCTAGATATATGTGAGATGTGGTCTCTGTTGTAGACAGTATTCTATAGTCCAGTAAGGAGATCACTACTACAAAGGCTTAATTCTAATTATCTTACTTTATAGTTTTAACGTCAGACAGTATAAGAAGATTACGGGTCAATGACCTAAATTAGACATTTGCATACATTAGAATGAATCTAGACATAATAAACATACATTCTCCATTTATATGGATTCAAAGGAGAATCTGTCCCTGTGTCCAAATTCGAGTGCACTCTTTCGTTGGCGCGCTTAAGTTGGAGCTCATGGTATGTATAATGTCTGCAAGACTTACGACTCCGAACCCCTTCGTTGAATTCTCTTCACGATCTCTGAATCCCACTTTGAGTTCTGGATGCAGAGCTACTAATACGAAGGGTGGCGGCCGAGTTTGGAAGCCCGGGACGGGATGCGGCAGCCATTTGCCTCCTGAGCCCTCTTTTCAGAGCTCCTGCCCTCTTTTCTTCCAGTTGCTCCTTTCTTCCCGCTCGAAAAACCCGACTCCACCCCTTCCTCCTGGGGTTTCTGCCTGGAGACTGCGCAGTCTCATTGTCTGCAACAGTTGATACTGGTGCAGAATTATGGAAAGTCTGCTCTTAGTCACATTGTGTCCTTAAAAGTTCTTGCCGTACCTTCACATGGGCAACTTTAACCCAGGGATTTATAACAAGTTAAAAATTGATAACCATACTTAGCATACATAACATTTCCAGTGGGTATTACACTCCCCCACTACCAAATATAGGCATGTCCCCATGACTAATGAACTTTACACATAAGTGGTTGCATGCTTCCCAACCATGTATAAAGGGAGGTAACATATCGAACCGTAGGGGCTATCATTACACTTGGCACTCCTAGTGTACTGTATATCAATCTTTCAGGAACCTTCTTAACTCGCTGTGAGCTCCTTATTTCGGATACCCGGTCTTCAGTTCCTTCAACTACGTTGGAGGCGTTGGTTCCTTTGTTATCATGCCTTTCAGTCTCTTTTATCTCCTTCTCGGAAGCATCTGGTTCTTCCCAGACCATGTCCAAGTCTGAGCTAAATGGTTCAGACAATTCATTCAGATTCTGTCTTATGCGTCTTTCTGGGAGGTCGTACCATAGATCCCATTCTTCATCTTCCGACTCATCAGGTTCCTCATGATCCACACACTGTGTCATGGGTTTTCTGTCTTCTGGAACAAAGTTTTCCTGGTTTCTCGTTTTTTTCCTTCTTCTTCTCTGCAGGGTTCTCCTACTAGGTGTCGGCTCATTATCCGCTGGCGGATCCAGACGCACTTGCTGTCCCAATGGCAGGATATGATTCTGGTGCAGTATTTTTATGGGTCCATTCCCACCTGCAGGTTTTAGCCGAAACACAGGTAGTTGTGACATTTGACTTTCAACAATGTAAGGTGTAGAAGCCCAGCGGTCTGCTAACTTATGTTTCCCTTGACGTCCTAGGTTCTGTATGAGAACTCGGTCACCAGGCATGAGTTGGGAAAAACGGATCTTCTGGTCATACCTCTGCTTATTTCCTTTTTTCTGTTTGGCAGAAACAGACTCAGCAAGTTCATAAGCAGCTTACAATTCCTTTCTCATGTCAGATACATACTTGAGGCAAGTTCTCTGTGATGTGCCATCACTGGATACTCCGAAACACAAATCCACCGGCATCCTCGCTTCACGTCCAAACATGAGGTAGTACGGTGAAAAACCAGTAGCGTCATTTCGGGTACAATTATAAGAATGAACAAGATGTCCAATGTGCTGACTCCACTTGTTCTTTCGCTTTGAATCCAGCGTTCCAAGCATGTCTAACAAAGTACGGTTAAACCGCTCAGGTTGAGGATCTCCCTGAGGATGGTATGGAGTTGTTCTTGACTTCTCAATCCCGAGCATGGACAACAACTCATGTATAAGTCTACTTTCAAAGTCTCTACCTTGATCACTGTGTATTCGCTTTGGCAGTCCATAGTGGATGAAGTATTTCTCCCACAACACTTTGGCAACGGTGGATGCTTTCTGATCCTTTGTGGGAAAAGCTTGGGTGTAGCGAGTATAATGATCTGTAATGACCAAGACATTTGCGGTATTGCTGGAATTGGGTTCGATGGACAGAAAATCCATACAGACAAGGTCTAGAGGTCCATCACTTTGCATGTGAAACAGAGGAGCAACTCTTTTAGGTAAAGTCTTTCTCTGGACACAACGTGCACAGGACTTGCAGAACTCCTCAACCGCAGACTTCATACGCGGCCAATAGAATCTGTCCTTGACCAACCCATAGGTCTTATCTACTCCCAGATGACCTGCGTCATCATGCAAAGACTTCATCACTATTTCCCTGTACTTTTCAGGCAGGACCAACTGTGAATGACATGGTTTAGTGGGTGGGTGAGTGATTCTACACAACACTCCCTCTTTAATTTCCAAGTGGTCCCATTCTCTTAGGAGCAGACGACAGTCAGGATGTTTTGATTTGTCGATCTGTGTAATATCACCCAGACGGAGAGCTGAAAACACCTCATGAATACAGGGATCCTCCTGTTGTGCTTTGGATATTTCAGATGAACACAACATGGGTAAGTTTTGTACATCCAAACTGGAAAGGTTGCAAAATGCCTGGGGAACAGCATGCATTGACGCTCCCAAGTGGTCAATCTCTCGGGCATGAAATGAATTATTTGGTCCAGATACCACGGACATCTGACACATTACTTTCACATCTGATGAAGCAACATCTTTCCACTCTGGTTTCTGGTAGTGTGGGCGATGAGACAGAGTATCTGCGTCAATGTTCTGGTTCCCAGGTCTGTACCTGAGACTAAAGTCGTAAGCAGATAGTGCAGCAAGCCAGCGGTGGCCGGTGGCATCAAGTTTTGCCGAAGTCAACACATAGGTTAATGGATTATTGTCTGTCCTCACTTCAAACTTCGCTCCATACAGATAATCCTGCAGCTCATCCATCACCCCTCACTTCAACACCAAGAATTCTAGCTTATGAGCTGGGTAGTTACGCTCTGATGGCGTAAGACTGCGACTGATGAACGCTACAGGTCTCAGCCCTGCTCCTTGGTCCTGATACAACACACCACCCAACCCTTCTTGACTGGCATCCACGTGTAGCACATATGGCAGCTGTGGGTTTGCAAAAGCCAACACGGGGGCTTGAGTAAGACTTTGCTTTAAGGTGTGGAAGGCCTCTTCGCATTTCTCATCCCATCTAACACCAAAAGGCTCAGAGGGTTTGAAGTAGTCCTTGTTCTCTTTACCTTTAGCCTTTTTCTTCCTCTCGGCTGGTGGGAGGTAACCAGCCAGCAGCTGATTCAGAGGATGGGCCACTTTGGAGTAATTCTGCACAAAGCGCCTGTAATATCCGCAGAACCCAAGAAATGACCGCAAGGCAGTCACTGTGTTCGGTTTGGGCCATGTGGTAACAGCTTCGATCTTGGATGGATCTGTAGCTACTCCATCCTGTGATACAATATGCCCCACATAGGACACGGATGTTTGGCAAAACTGACACTTGTCCAATGATAGCTTGAGACCTTCATCCTCCAGGCGACCAAGCACTTTCAGCAACCGAGCTTCGTGTTCTTCAAGGGTTGCCCCAAACACAATGATATCATCCAAGTACACCAATACTTCGAGCAAGTTCATGTCCCCAACTGTTTGTTCCATTATTCTTTGAAAAGTTGCTGGAGCGCCTGAAACTCCCTGTGGCATCCTTTCAAATTGGTAGAACCCAACTGGACATATAAAGGCTGTCTTTTCTTTGTCCGATTCACTCATCGGTATTTGGTAGTATCCACTTCTGAGATCCAACACACTGAACCATTTGCTTCCATTAAGACAAGCCAGTGCATCCTCAATTCTTGGAACGGTGTATTGGTCGGGAATAGTACGTCTGTTAAGCGTCCTAAAGTCCACACACATCCGAATCTTTCCGTTCATTTTCCTCACCACCACTACAGGAGATGCATAAGGACTCCTGGACTCGGTAATGATCTCAGCTTCTTTTAACTGCGACAGGTGCTGTCTCACTGCTTCGATGTCAGCTGGTGCCAGCCGTCGAGACCTCTCCTGAAAGGGTTTATCCTCGGTAATTCTGATAGAATGGCGAGTACTCTTACTACAACCAACATCAAACTCATGAGTAGAGAAAACTCCTCTCCGCTCCATCATCTTCCTGACTAATCGGTCCTTCCATTCTTTAGGAACGAATGAATCTCCAAAGTTGAAGGGTGTCAGATCTCCGGTTGAGTTAACTTTGGACTCTTCCTTCACATGTGACGACAGTACATTTACAGGAAACAGATGCGCAATCGGCATTCCTTTCCTCAATGTGATTCCTTTGCCTGACATATTCCTCACGGTCACTGTAACTCTCCTTGACATCACAGCTGTCGGGGTCTGCAACTCTGGTCTCACCAGAAGCTCATTTGGGAACCGTGACTCTTCTGCAGGATCATCAGGTGACTCTATCAGAATGGCTTCAGTACCTGGCGTTCCAGGGAATTTTGGTATCCCAGGGATTCTAGCCACTCCTCCAGGACGCAAGGTGATAGGTTTGGCTCGAACGTACCACACAGTTCCTCTCTTGCTATCATCTACGTCGGAAGAAAGTTCAGGCAGTTTCTCAAAAGCCTTTTTGAAAACAGGGTGAATGTGTCTGGTGCTCAAGAAGTTTTCACCTCCCTGCTCTTTGCAGCTTGTCAGGAGTCGTCTCACTATGGGTGTATTACTGCCAACCAGTATGGAAACCTCACCTTTCACCATGGGGTCAGGGCAAACCAACACAAGTGCATCAATGGTCTCAGTGGTCCCTACATCAGCTTCCAAGAACTCCAACCTCAGCGACAAATAGCCATCATATGGGTAATCAGCAGGAGTAAGGCCCCAGATCTGCAGAAGACTGATTGGGGTTAACGGCAAATGCGTCAGGTATCGGTCATAGAAGGATCTGTACAGTATGGTAACCTGAGAACCCGTGTCGGGGATAGCTTTAGTATAAATGCCTTCAATCTGTATTGATACAGCAGAACTCGGTCCTACTAAACCTTCAGGTATGATGTCTTTCATATCCCCTCGTCTATTATTGCACTTAGTGGAACGTGTCTTAACTACAGGGACAGCAGGCCGTTCCGTTACTGTGCCCCTTTGTAGTTTCCCGACTTCTTGGTAAGTTTTATGAGACGGTCATTTACTTTTTTTAGATTTTCCTCACCTCTACATTCTCGCTTGAAATGTCCATCCTTTCCACAGTTATAACAAAAGACTCCAGGTCTATCTCCTTCATGGGGAGATCCTTTAGAGGAATCATTCATTTTGCTGTTAGACTTCGCAGGGTGTTCAACCTTTTGCACCCGTGCGTCATCCCTTTCTGTGTTGGGCTTAGACCGAAAATATGCCATCTCGGCTCTCATGACATTTATTTCCTTCTTCAGCTGTTCCATCTCAGGGTTGACATCACCCTTAGGAGTAGGAACTGTAACAGGAGTCACAAGCTTGGACATCACAGCACTCTTTGCTACATTCCGGGCCTGAAGCATATCCTCCTCCTCTCTGACTTCCCTTAGCAGCTCAGTGAAGGTAGGTGGATCTCGCAACTTATGGGTCATGCGTATGCGAAGAGCAGTCACGTCTTCGAGCAATGCACCTCGCACAACCTGTTCAATGCGGAACCGATTTGTGATAATAATAATAACTTCCGGGAAGTTATGTCATCACTTCCTGTGAACTGTGAACTATGAACTATGAACTGTGTACATACCTCACTTCCTGTCATATGTCACTTCCTGTTGGACTGGTATAAATACTGGTCTGTTCAGTATTGTAAGAGGCTTCTACCAGAGGCATGGTAAAGACCTCTCTTGTATATAGTGTGTTTATAAGTTACTTAAAGCTTACTTTAAAGTTACTTGATGGTAAGACTCCTTTTTCTTACATCAATTTAAGTAACTTAGTATTTACACTCACAAATACTAGACCTTCGGACAAACTCGGAGTTAAGGATCCAGGGAACCACCCATCATGGAGAGAATCCTTAGACCTATTCATCTGGACTTGGACCCGAATACACCAGCAGCTGGCAGGGTATGGAAGCATTGGTACCGTACTTTTGAGAATTTTCTGGATGAACGTAAAGCGGATGCTCCTGCTAGATTGAGGATACTTATCAATTATGTGACCCCAAAAGTGTTCGAATATGTGGATGAATGGGATAATTATGATGAGGTGATTCGGGCACTTAAGAAACTGTATGCCAAGACCCCAAATGAGGTCTATGCTAGACATCTACTGGCCACAGCCCAACAAGGGCCAGGGGAATCAATTGACGAATTCCTGCAAGAACTTCGCAGGCTCAGCATAGATTGTAACTTTCAGGCAGCCTCAGCTGAGCTGTACCGCAAAGAAATGATTCGTGATGCTTTCATCTGCGGGATTGCCTCTCCATTTATACGCCAGCGTCTACTAGAAAGTAAAACACTTGAGCTACAAAAAGCTTTTGACCTAGCTTGTTCTCTGGATTTGGCAAAGAGAAATGCAGACCTCTATCAGCTGCCCAGATCTCGATCTGCTGCTGTAGCTGCAACCAGACAATTCAAGCGGTCTCAGGTGAACCCTATCATGGGGGAATCTAATTCTGATAATTCTGATGAAGAAGAGGAGGATGACCCCACTTTAGCAGCCTCTTGGCAATCTAGGAAGGAGTGCTTCTTTTGTGGAGATGCTTTTCACCCTAGGAAAACCTGCCCTGCTCGCAATGCAATCTGCAGTTATTGCAAAAAAAAAGGACACTTTGCTAAAGTTTGCCTATCAAGGGCCTCTACGAGGGCCAATCCAGCTAAGGCCTACCGAACTGCCCCAATTAGGGCCTATCAAGATGCTCCAGCTAGGACCTATCAAGCTTCCTCTCGAGCTCTCTCCCGAAGAAGCACACCGAGAGTTTTAGCCACTCTCTGTGCAACGACACCAATTACAGCTGCTTGCCCACAGAACCTGTCTCATGCAGCCACAAAAATTTCAATTAAAGGGCATACCTTAGATGCCTTAATTGACTCAGGAAGTACTGATAGTTTCATTAAGGAACAGATTGTTGCGAAATTGAAACTACATGTCTTCCCATCGGACCAGGCAATTGCGATGGCTCAGTCATCACTTAATACCAGAATCTCCGGCTTTTGTGTTGTTGATATGACACTTCATGGTCGTATGTATCCCTCCACCCGACTTTCGGTGCTCAAGGACTTATGTAGTGATCTCCTCTTAGGGCTGGACTTCCAAAAACAGCATAAGAAACTCACCATTGAGTTTGGTGGATCCAAACCTGGACTTACTATTTCTAATATACCGTCTAAATTACCATTTTGTGCATTGTCAGCAGCTTCACTTGATGAACCCTCATTATTTGCCAGTATTCCGCCTCGATGCAAACCAATAATAACGAAATCGCGGCGCTTTAATCAGGAAGACCAATCTTTTATTGCGGCTGAAATCTCTCGACTTCTAGCAGAGGATATCATCGAACCATGTTCGTCGCCCTGGCGGGCTCAAGTCGTCATTGTCAAGAACCCTCTAAAACCTCACAAACAGCGACTATGCATCGATTATTCGCAAACCATCAATCAAAATACCGACTTGGACGCCTACCCATTGCCATGCATTGATGATATGGTTAATAAACTGGCCGAATACAAAGTGTTCTCAACTTACGATTTAAAAAGTGCCTATCATCAGGTAAATGTAAGAAGTCACACCACACCAGGTTATAGTCCAACAGCTTTATTTGAAATCACAAGCTTTCGGAGCGCTGCTCCTTCTTCAGGTGAAGTAGGAGCAGCGCTCCGAAAGCTTGTGATTTCAAATAAAGCTGTTGGACTATAACCTGGTGTTGTGTGACTTCTTACATTTGTCCACCCCAGTCCAACTCCGGCATCTCCACACCATATCATCAGGTACCCTTAAAGGTCTCAGATAAGCAGTACACGGCCTTTGAGGCTAATGGACGGCTGTACCAATTTCGTCGCCTCCCATTCGGGGTTACTAATGGAGTGGCTGTCTTCCAACGGGCAATGGATGGCCCGGTTAAGCAGGAAAACCTAAGGGACACTTTTCCCTATCTTGATAACATTACCATTGCAGGTCACGATCAACAGGAACACGACGCCAACCTCCAAAAATTTCGGGATGCCCTCCATCGCCGTAATTTGACCCTGAATGAATCTAAATCTGTTGAGTCGCAACCGACCATCAACATCCTTGGCTACTGCGTAGGCAATGGTATCATTAAGCCAGACCCAGAAAGACTTCGCCCGCTCCAAGAGCTCCCGTCACCTAAGAATCCGGCTTCTTTACGTCGGGCTCTCAGTCTGTTTGCATACTACGCTAAATGGATTCCTCATTTTTCGGACAAAATCCAACCCTTGCTGCATGCTAGATCATTTCCACTGGGAACAGCGGCTGTTGCAGCCTTTAACCTTCTCAAAAAACAGTTGGAGAAAGCGGCTCTTCACTCCATCGATGAGAATCTCCGCTTCGTGGTTGAATGTGATGCCTCGGAGGTGGCGATCTCGGCTACTCTGAATCAGGAAGGTCGTCCTGTAGCATTTATGTCCAGGACCTTACAAGGTGCCGAGCTACATTATCCTCCGGTTGAGAAAGAAGCCACAGCCATCATAGAGGCAGTACGGAAGTGGAACCATTTTCTAGCTCGCCAGCACTTTACATTGATCACGGACCAACGATCAGTCGCCTTCATGCTCGATAATCGAAAACGAACCAAAATTAAGAATAATAAAATACAACTTTGGAGGATGGAACTGGCCTCTTTTGGTTATACCATTCTCTATCGGCATGGCAAGGAGAATGTGGCCCCGGACACCCTCACACGGGCATTCTGCTCCACTATGTCATCCTCTACTCTCATGGATGTCCACAATGGATTGTGTCATCCTGGCGTTACGCGCATGCTACATTTCGTACGATCACGGAATCTCCCTTTTTCTACTGGAGATGTAAAGAAAATATGCTCAGAATGCCGGCTTTGTGCGGAATTAAAACCTCAGTTCTTCCGCCCCTCAGATGGTATACTCATACATGCAGCCCAACCGATGCAACGACTTAGCATCGATTTTAAGGGCCCAGTGCCCTCTTCAACTCGGAACACATATTTGCTCACCATGATCGACGAATATTCACGTTTTCCGTTTGCCTTCCCCTGCTCCAATATGCTGGCGTCCACAGTAATCTGCTGCCTTGAGCAGGTATTTTCTCTCTGTGGCATGCCGGCTTATATTCACTCAGATCGGGGTCCATCCTTTGTGTCAAGGGAACTCAAGGACTACCTCTCAGAATGGGGAATTGCTACAAGCAAAACAACACCATACCATCCCATCGGAAATGGGCAGGTAGAGAGGTATAACGGTATCATCTGGAATTCCGTACGTCTTGCTTTAAGATCTCGGGGCCTACCAGACCAGCAATGGGAAACAGTGCTTCCGGATGCATTGCACTCTATACGGTCCCTGCTTTCTACAGCCACAAATACTACGCCTCATGAGCGGTTCTTTGGATTCCAGCGTCGCTCATCTCATGGGACATCACTCCCGTCATGGCTAACTACTCCTGGACCTGTATTACTCCGAAGATACGTTCGGACATCTAAAAATGACCCTCTCGTAGACGAGGTCGAACTAACCGATGCCAACCCCACCTATGCAAACATACGATATTCCGACGGCTGAGAATCTACCGTATCATTACGGGATCTGGCTCCCTGCCCACCAGGACCTAGTGGGACATCGGGTGATGGCATTTCACCAGGAAACTCTTGGGACCTATCGGGTACCCCTCTCCAGGATCCTGATCGGACACCAACTAGCTTGGTGCCGGTAGAACCCCGTACTCAAGGTTGCGACCCTCCCAGTACCGCGCATGAAAGTACTGATCTGCCACAGACCAGCTCTGCACCTCCCTCTGAACAGAGGCAGTCCGACTTTGAACCTGTTGGGGCTCGTACTCGAAGCCATGATCTCCCCGACCCTTCACAGGGCAATCCAGGCCACACAGACTCTGACCAATGGCCAACCGCATGTAAGCGGACCAGCGACCCTCTACGACGGGAATCCAAATGGGTGCGACTCTTCCTTGTTCGGCGGCTGCGGACCAAAAGGTAGACCACAGCCTCCTAATCCTGCAGGAGGGAAGAATGTGATAATAATAATAACTTCCGGGAAGTTATGTCATCACTTCCTGTGAACTGTGAACTATGAACTATGAACTGTGTACATACCTCACTTCCTGTCATATGTCACTTCCTGTTGGACTGGTATAAATACTGGTCTGTTCAGTATTGTAAGAGGCCTCTACCAGAGGCATGGTAAAGACCTCTCTTGTATATAGTGTGTTTATAAGTTACTTAAAGCTTACTTTAAAGTTACTTGATGGTAAGACTCCTTTTTCTTACATCACGATTCATTTCAGGCAACTCAATCCCTCTTTTCCGTAACATACAATGCAGCAGTTTGTCTATTCTCAGCAGATAACTGGACAGCTTCTCTCCCTCACTCTGGAATGTGCTTCTGAATCTGACCATCAAATCTGAAATGGTTTCGGTTGTTCCAAAGGCAGTTTCTAGATCCTGCATGTAGTCAAAGGAAGTAGCAGAGGTGTTCTGCGCCTTTAAGAATCTTACAATGTCAGCAGCAGGACCCTTAAGGCTTTCTACTATTCTCTGCCTCTTCACATTGTCACTGCACTGCCATTCCTCTAGCAGAGGCAGGGTCTGCTCAGCCCAGGCGTCGTACTCCTCTTCCCCACTGGGAGTTGGTCTCACGCCTGAGAACATACGGAGCTTACGGTATCCCTGAGCCTCGAAGGGCAGATTGGTGCATTTATCCACCAGAGAACTAATGGCACTGACCAACTGAGTGTTCATATCCAGGGCCGAAGGACCTATCAGACCTTTGACATCAGCAACAGTCTTTCCTTCTTGTCTCAAGAATGACAACAACTTGGTCTGAAACCCTTCTTCTTCCTTAGTAGTAATAGGGACAAACTGAACTGGCCAGGGACCAGCCTCTTCAGAAAGCACAACTGCCTCAGGTAAACCATGACCTCTCAGGTTCTCTGATGTCTGGATCAACACAAACTGCTTCTTGGTAGCTGTATCCAAGCAGCGCTCAACTATCCTAACCTTTCCAAAGGCTTTGACACAATTCAGAGCCCTTAGCAAGACATCATCAGGGTCATCGTTAGCAACACCATTCAGCACAATGGCATGGGTAGTAGCTATCTGCTTCCGTTTGCACCAAGCTTCAACCTCAATAACATCCATCTTTTATGCTCAAACAGCCCAGTAGAAACCACAAACCACTCTCTTAGCAATGAGCATTCAATACTGTTAGTTTACTGACATAAATAGACCACAATCCCGGACAAGCCCCCAAAATGTAACCCCTTCACGGTTCTCTAGATATATGTGAGATGTGGTCTCTGTTGTAGACAGTATTCTATAGTCCAGTAAGGAGATCACTACTACAATGGCTTAACTCTAATTATCGCACTTTATAGCTTTAACGTCAGACAGTATAAGAAGATTACGGGTCAATGACCTAAATTAGACATTTGCATACATTAGAATGAATCTAGACATAATAAACATACATTCCCCATTTATATGGATTCAAAGGAGAATCTGTCCCTGTGTCCAAATTCGAGTGCACTCTTTCGTTGGCGCGCTTAAGTTGGAGCTCATGGTATGTATAATGTCTGCAAGACTTACGACTCCGAACCCCTTCGTTGAATTCTCTTCACGATCTCTGAATCCCACTTTGAGTTCTGGATGCAGAGCTACTAATACGAAGGGTGGCGGCCGAGTTTGGAAGCCCGGGACGGGATGCGGCAGCCATTTGCCTCCTGAGCCCTCTTTTCAGAGCTCCTGCCCTCTTTTCTTCCAGTTGCTCCTTTCTTCCCGCTCGAAAAACCCGACTCCACCCCTTCCTCCTGGGGCTTCTGCCTGGAGACTGCGCAGCCTCACTGTCTGCAACAGTTGATACTGGTGCAGAATTATGGAAAGTCTGCTCTTAGTCACATTGTGTCCTTAAAAGTTCTTGCCGTACCTTCACATGGGCAACTTTAACCCAGGGATTTATAACAACGATAATACAGTGTCTAAGTTAAAGATTGATAACCATACTTAGCGTACATAACATTTCCAGTGGGTATTACATTCTCCTTGTGCTTTTCCTCTTTGTGTTTTTCTTCCTTTGGCTTCTCTTTGACCTTGAAGTCTTTTTCTTTCTTCTTGGAGAAACTAGGCTTTTTGAAGACATGGATACCCTTTGGCCTTTTCATCCTTGATGGGCTCTCTGCTTCATCACCTGAGTCATCTGGTCTGCTTATGGCACAGTTTATACGGTAGACTCTCTTGACCAGTTCTAAGTCTTCACAAGCTTTGTCACCTTGTATCGAATCAAGTCTTTCAGCCACAACAGAAAACATGAGATGATGCACTTTGTCTTTGACTGTCACTTTAAGTCTGCATACACCTAAGCTATCTATTTTCTGTCCATTGTAGACCTTCAGTAGTACTGACTTTTCCTGTATTTTGGGCTTTTCTTTCATATTGTTAATGTCACTCATACTGATTAAGTTTGCTTTTGCCCCAGTGTCCAGTTTCAATGTAACTAATGCTCCATTTATCTGCAGTGGGATCATCCATTTGTCCTCTTTTACTGCATTAACTTTATGTTCAGCATTGTCTATTTCTGAGGGCTGCACATTTTCTGTATCTTTTTTGATATCGTCACATGACACCATTCCTACAAAAAATGTCTCACTTAAATCAGTGTCCTCAATCACATTAACTCATTGCCCTTTCGTCGTTTTTACTTTTGAAAAGCATTGTTTGGCAAAGTGATTCTTTCCATTACACTTTGTGCACATTTTTCCAAATGCTGGGCATTGTCTTAACTGGTGTTTGTAACCATAGCGTTTACAATTAAAAATTTCATCCTCCGATTTCTTTTCATTTCTGTTCTGCTCACGTTTCTTCCCCTTGTAGGACACAGCATCAACAGCAGCATTATCACTCATTACATTCGCATCATTATTGCTTTCACTGAAAGTCTTCGCGTGCTTTCGAGCTAGCTCGCTGGCTTGGCATATTTTCACCGCATTTTCCAAGTTTAGTTCGGTTTCTCTCAACAGACGTTCCCTGACTTTTTTATCATGAATACCAAACACAATCTGGTCACGAATCATGGATGATTTCAGCTCAGAGAAATTACATGTCTGTGCTTTCAGTTTCAGATCAGTTATAAAGCTATCAAAAGTCTCATTTTGCTGCTGTGTCCAAGAACAGAAGATGTATCTTTCATAGGTCTCATTCTTTTTGGGAGAGCAATGTGCATCAAATTTTTTTAGCACATCTTCTAATTTTTCTCTGTTCTCCACTGGATTAAATACAAATGTATTAAATACCTGTGGTGATTATTCTTTATGTTTAGTAAGAAGTGTTGTGATTGGTTGTTTGTTTCCTGCCTTGGGATATATGCTGTAATCTCATTGGTAGTTGATGTCATGTGATTTGTGGTGGCCATCTTAAATTCAGTTCTTTCCAGCCTTTAGTTGGGACTGGGTGTTGAAGATGTGCTACAGGATTTTTAAGTTAATAAAGCCTAGATTAGAAAGGCAAATCTATTCTTTATTTCAATTTATTAACTTTATGTCAGAATGGAGCGATATCTTCAACCAGAACGATTCAATGCTGACCCTAATTCTGCAGGAGTGGATGATAAATGGAAACACTGGTATTGTACATTTAAAAACTTTTTGGGCGTGTTGGATCAAGAGTCTCTAAATAAGCTGAATATGCTGATCAACTACATTGCTCCGGATGTGTATAAGTATATTTTGGACTGTAAAACTTACGAAGTGGCTATTTCTACATTGGAAAAGATTTTTGTTAAACCAAAGAATGAGGTATTTGCATGTCACCTTCTATCTGCCCATAGGCAGCAGGTGGGAGAATCTTTGGATACTTATTTACAAGCACTTCGGTGCCTTAGTGTTAACTGTAATTATAAGGCCGTGACGGCTGAAGAATATAAGGAAGAATCGGTACGGGATGCTTTTATTAGTGGATTACTGTCTAGATCAATTCGTCAGCGGTTGTTAGAAAATAAGACTTTGGATCTTAAGAGTGCTTTTGAGCAAGCTTCTACATTGGATGTGGCTCAGAGAAGTTTGGATTCTTATGCTCTTTTTAATCGGCCTGTGACTGTGGTTTCAGCAGTTCCGGATGAAAAGGAATTATGTGGACTTAATAGGAGTGGTTTACTAGATTCTGAAACAGTTTCTACTTCAGCGGCTGTTGCCTCTAGGATTCAGAAGTGTTATTTTTGTGGGAACGTCCGGCACCCTCGTCTGAAGTGTCCTGCTTGGGAGGCTGTGTGTAGTAAATGCGGCAAGAGAGGTCATTACGCACATGTGTGTAAATCATCAGGTTCAATTACCTCCTCTGTGACTATTCAGCCTTTAGATAGGGCGTTTATTGCATCAATTTCTGCTGCATTTGCTCATGGCCTAAACAAAGCTATAGTTATGGCCCAAGTTAATGGGTTGGAAGTGAAGGCCCTTATAGATACGGGCAGCACCGAGAGTTTTATAAGTCTTCAGTTTGCAAAGGAGAAGCAGTTGAAAATTTCGCCTGTTTCCTATCAGGTGTGTATGGCTCAGACGACTCTCACTTCACAAGTTGCTGGTTGTTGCCTTGTGAAATTGATTCTTCTAGGTAATACGTATACTGATATACGCCTATCTGTTTTGCCTAATCTCTGTGCGGATATTTTGATTGGTCATGATGTGCTTCAGTTACACGAGTCTCTCAGTCTTTCATTTGGAGGGACTAAGCCACCTTTATCTATTTGTGGATTAACCTCTTTATCCATTTCTCCATTATCACTTTTTTCCAATTTGATGCCGGATTGTAAGCCAATTGTTCCAAGTCAAGAAGGTATAGCAGTCAGGATAGAGAATTTATTAATTATGAAGTTCAACGTCTTTTATTGGAAGGAATCATTGAACCTAGTTGTTCGCCTTGGCGGGCACAGGTAGTTGTCACGACTAACGAGAGACACAAGAAACGAATGGTGATAGACTATTCCCAAACTATTAATAGGTATACTCAATTAGATGCGTACCCTTTGCCTAAGATTGATGAGCTTATCAATAAAGTATCTCAGTATAAGGTTTTTAGCACTATTGACCTAAAGAGTGCTTATCATCAGATTCCTATTGTTAAGAAGGATCAACCATATACGGCCTTTGAGGCTGGTGGAAAGCTGTATCAGTTTTGCCGAATACCATTTGGTGTTACTCGTGGTGTTGCTTGTTTTCAACGGGCAATGGATGCTTTTATAAGTGATAACTCTCTCTCTGACACCTTTTCATACTTAGATGACATCACGGTGTGTGGCAAATCAAGGGTGGAGCATGATTCTAATTTAGAAAGATTCCTTCAAGCTGCAGAAAAAGTTGGTTTAACTTTCAATAAAGAGAAGTGTACCTTTTCGACCACTGAGGTAAATCTACTGGGGTACATTATCTCGGGAAACAAGATTAAACCAGACCCAGAACGTCTGCGACCATTGATTGATTTACCTTGTCCTACTAATTCTAAGGCTTTGCAACGAGTTGTTGGACTGTTTTCTTACTATTCTAATTGGATTGCAAATTTTTCACAGAAGATCCGGCCTCTCATTCGGGTTACGACATATCCTTTATCATGGGAGGCCAGGACGTGTTTTGATCATTTTAAAAAGGATATCCTTGGAGCAGTTGTGCATTCTATTGATGAGCAGGTTCCTTTTGTGATTGAGACGGACGCTTCTGACTTTGCAATTGGGGCTACTCCGAACCAAAATGGAAGACCTGTGGCCTTTTTCTCATGTACCTTGAACAATAGTGAAAAAAGGCATTCTTCAATAGAGAAAGAGGCGTATGCAATAGTAGAAGCACTGCGTAAATGGAGACATTATTTATCGGGGTGACATTTTACGTTGGTAACTGATCAGAAGTCTGTGTCCTTTATGTTTGATGTCAAACATTTTGGAAAGATTAAGAATGATAAAATAATGAGGTGGAGGATTGAGTTGGCATGTTACCATTTTGATATAGTTTATCGTCCGGGGAAGGATAATGTTGCTGCTGATGCGCTGTCGAGGGCTTATTGTTCTGTGATTCACGGAGATACGCTTATTAATCTTCACAATGCCTTATGCCATCCTGGGGTTACGAGGATGATACACTTCGTACGCAGTAAGAATTTGCCCTTTTCAGTTGAAGACGTCAAGCGGATGACTTCATCATGTTCTATCTGTGCTCGGTGTAAACCGAATTTCTTTAAGCCTCAACGAGCTCATCTTATAAAGGCTACTTCTCCTTTTGAACGTTTGAGCGTCGATTTTAAGGGGCCTCTTCCTTCAACTACTCAAAACCGATATATATTTACTGTTGTGGATGAGTTTTCAAGGTTCCCTTTTGCTTTTCCTTGCGCAGATGTATCAGCTGCTACAGTTATCAAATGTCTGACTCAACTTTTTGTCATCTTTGGGATGCCTGCGTATATCCATTCGGATCAGGGAAGTTCTTTTATGTCTTCCCAGTTGAAGGAATACCTTCAGAGTCGGGGAATTTCTACTAGCAGAACTACCCTGTATAATCCCCAGGGTAATGGACAGTGAGAATGATACAATGGGGTGATCTGGAAGGCAGTTATGTTGGCTTTGACATCCCGAAACCTTAAGAATACACAGTGGGAAATGGTACTGCCTGATGCCCTGCATTCCATTAGATCATTGCTTTCAACGGCTACTAATGTGACCCCCCATGAAGGGCTCTTTAACTATCCGCGGAGATCTACTACGGGATATTTGGTACCTTCATGGCTTACTATGCAGGGACCTGTGCTGCTTCGACGCCATGTTAGATTGTCAAAATATGATCCTTTAGTGGAGGAGGTGGAGCTGTTGGAGGCAAATTCCCAATATGCTCATATTCGATTCCAAGATGGGAAAGAAAGTACCGTTTCAGTTAAAGACTTGGCTCCTTGTGGTGGCCAGCCCTCTTCTGAGGATATTAGCAATAGTCATGATTCAGATAATGTGGATGCTGTTACAGATACTACGAATATTTCCAATCTGACTGCAGATAATTATACTTCTATTAGTCAGCCCTCGATGGATGTTCATGACCGTCCCAGTTTACCTCCTGATGGGATTTCTAATCCGGAAACCGTTGAAAATCAGGATATGGATAGCCTTCCTGCAGAAGATACTTCTGTGTCTCCTGGTGTGGGAGGGCAAGGAATTTCACCAAGGTTAAGAAGGTCGACACGAACAAGATATCCGGTTGACCGATTGAAAATGGACTTTTAAATTGATAGTAATGTTTTAAAATTGTTGAAATATTATATTATATTGTTTTAGTTGAGAGATACTTAATACTTATGTGCAATGTTACTATTTGTTGTTGCTCACTTAGTATTGTGTCATGTTGAATAGTTTTATTTTGTCTGTGCATAGTTTTAGTTGTAAATAATTAATTATAAATTGTAAAGGTTATTTAGGTTGGAGTATATTTTAAAAGGAGGGGTGAATGTGGTGATTATTCTTTATGTTTAGTAAGAAGTATTGTGATTGGTTGTTTGTTTCCTGCCTTGGGATATATGCTGTAATCTCATTGGTAGTTGATGTCATGTGATTTGTGGTGGCCATCTTAAATTCAGTTCTTTCCAGCCTTTAGTTGGGACTGGGTGTTGAAGATGTGCTACAGGCTTTTAAAGTTAATAAAGCCTAGATTAGAAAGGCAAATCTATTCTTTATTTCAATACCTCTATCGCCTGTGGGCCTGCAACCATAAGCAGCAACGCTATCTTCCTTGCGTCTGGCTTCGTACCGAATCCGATGGCTGCAATGTAGAGTTCGAATTGTTGTTTAAAAGTCTGCCAATTGTAGTCGATTTTTTCTGTGTGATTCAAACGCTCTGGTGGCTTCAAATTCTCCATGTCGCTTTTCACAATTTTCAGCAGATCTTCACCACCCTGGTACCATGTTATGTTCATTAATAACTAGACATTCTTATTATGAACACTGCTAGCTTTTGCTAGTTGCTTTATTGAGCACATGTGGACTAGGTCCTGTATCTGTGGAGGCTTCCATCTTGACTGCTGCCTTGTGCGTAGCCTAGTGCCTCATGGGTAATGTAGTCTTAATATCATACAGCTGGGTAGTGTAGTCTTATACATACAGCTATATACAGCTCGACACAGCTCTACGGCTCCACCTAGTGTCCACTATAGAATGACATGTTATTGATCATTACAAGAGGGATCTTGGGGTTCATGTGCATAGATCTTTGAAGGTGGCAGGACATATTGAGAGAGTGGTTAACAAAGCATATGAGATCACGGGCTTCATAAATAGAGGTATTGAGTACAAAAGCAGGGAAGTTATGCTGAACCTTTACAAAGCTCTGCTTAGGCCACAACTAGAGTTTTGTATCCAGTTCTGGTCATCACACTTTAGGAAGGATGTGAAGGTGCTTGAGAGGGTGCAGAGGAGATTCACCAGAATAGTTCCAGGGATGGGGGATCTTAGCTACATGTTTAGGTTGGAGAAGCTGGGGTTGTTCTCCTTGGAGCAAAGGAGATTGAGGGGAGATTTGATAGAGGTGTACAAGATTATGACGGGTTTGGATAAGGGAGACAGGGAAAGGCTGTTCCAACTAGCTGATGGTACAAGGACTCGGGGACACAGATTTAAGGTTTTGGGCAAGAGTTGCGGGGGGATGTGAGGAAGAGCTTTTTTATGCAGCGAGTGGGAATGACCTAAAGCTCGCTGCCAATGAGGGTGGTGGAAGCGGTGACTTCAAAAGGAAATTGGATCGGCACTTGAGGGAAATAAACTTGCAGGGCTACGGGGATAGAGCAGGGGATGGGATTGACTGGATTGCTCTACAGAGAGCTGGCATGGACTCCATGGGTCAAATGGCCTCCTTCTGTGCCGTTATGATTCTATGACAAGAAGACATTAGAAAACTTGCAGACTAGGCAGTTAAGTGGCAAATGAACTTTAACATTGATAAATGAGAGGTGACGCACTTTGGTAGGAAAACCGGACACATCATCTACACCTTAGAAAATAAGAAACTGAATGGCATAGAAGAGCAAAGGGATCTCGGGATACAGGTGAACAAATCATTAAAAGCAGCATCGCAGGTCAGCAAAGCAATTAAAAATGTTAACAAAGCTGGGAATTAATTCTAGGGGTCTAGAATTCAAAAGTAGTGAAGATATGTTGAACTTGTATAGGACCCTGGTCAGGCCGTACTTCGAGTGCGCTGCACAGTTCAGGTCTCCATGCTATAAAAAGGACATAGAAGCACTGGAGAAAGTGCAAAAAAGATTTACAAGGATGGTCCCAGAACTGAGAGATTAGCGCTATCAGGAAAGATTGAACAGGTTGGGGCTTTTTTCTTTCGAAAAGATGTAGGGGGGCATCTATTACCTGGTTTATGGTAACATACCTGGCCAGCAGCCTTTTTGCCTGCTGCACTGTAAACCAATTTTAACAGCGGTTCCGAATCGCTACCCCACCTTTCAGTTCTGACTGGAGGACTTACAATTAATGATGTTAAAGTAGACAATTGGTTTGGATATGAGCAAAGTCAAAATTTATTAAACTAAAGAACCATAATCAAATATAAACTGTACCACATGAACACAGTAAATGCAGTAAAAGTATATAACAAGGGGGTACAGATGGCAAAAACGAGGGATACAATGGCTACAATGTTATTTAAACAATCTTAGCAATTCCCTTAAATCACCACCCCAAACTCCTTGCTAGGTTGTCTTGTTGAGGAGTCAGAACACTCTGCTCACCTGTGGTCCAGCGAAGTAAAAAGAGGGGCAGATAGCTTCTCAGTAGCTATCTTTATACCTGTGTGCTGCTGCCGTTCTGTCTGGAAAAATTCCCGCCTAAAGTTCCAGTACACAAACAAAAGGACTGTGATTGGTTGCTGAATTGCTTGTTTAAACATAGCCAGCCATAATCGGCCTCGGGTCAAGTGGGCAACTCCTGACCTCCCTGGTTTGATGGACAGGTTTTTCATGCTACTCCCGTTCTGTCTGGCCAGTACACAAAAAAAGGACTGTGATTGATTGCTGAATCATAGCCAGCCATAACAACCTGTCTCTGTGGCCTCGGGTCAAGTGGGCAACTCCTGACTTCCTTGGTTTGATTGACAGGTCTTTCATGCTCCTGCCGTTCTGTCTGGCCAGTAGACAAAAAAAGGACTGTGATTGGTTGCTGAATCATAGCCAGCCATAACAACCTGTCTCTGTGGCCTCGGGTCAAGTGGGCAACTCCTGACCTCCCTGGTTTGATTGACAGGTCTTTCACACAAACACATTACAAACTGTAAGCCTCTGTGTTTGACCGGGCTCAAAAGCACAAGTTTTAATCAAGATGTTCTTTCTCAATGTGTGTGAATACTTCCACGAATTTCCTCGATTCCGTTGTAGTCCAGCTCAGCAGTCTTTCGTGGTTCTGAGCATGCTTTAAAACATTGATCTGACCCAGAGGCAATTCAAAACACATAAACCTTCATCCACGATGTGGACCAATGTTTCTCTTGTTTTCAGGGGAATTTTGCGAAACTCCTACATTCCCCCCTTTTGATACTTCAAACTTGATTGTAGTATCGACTCGAAGGAGTGAGCAAAATTCTCTGACCCCCTCACAAACAACCATCCCCTGTATTTACCTAATAGCTATCTGCCACTGATCCCCGTCCCGTCTATTCCCCTCAAAATTCGAGAAAACCAAAACCGTGGTACGGTAGGCATCTTACAGATACATCAATTTTCAATAAGGGGTCTCATACCCCTATACGTTTGTAAAATTATACAATGTAATCCAAATTTACAAACTTTTTACATTATAACTTAGTACAAAATGTTACAGTCTTAGTTACACAATGTAATCAAAATGATCCCAAGCACGGAGAGGGTCCTACGCCTCTGCTCAACTTGGGGCTGTAACACAAAATACAAAAAACAACTCCATTAAACATTTTAAACAAAATGCTGAAATAGAACCACGACCATCCCGTGCCAATGATGGGTCACGAAACTTGAGTGGGTAATGCTCCTCCCACCCGGGCAGTAAATATTCCTTCCACCACCCCCCCCTTTAATGGTCTTAAACTTTAAAAACAGACAGAATGGATTTTCCCGAACAGTCCGCTCCACCAGCCCCGAGCCATTCCCTTGTCCCTTTGTGGAGGCGGGGTACCCCTCATGTTTAAAATATATATCTTAGCACAGACCGAGACCGGGGAGCATGGGATCTCGACTCCCAGTCTTTCCCCCTCCCGTCTACCCTCGACTGGCTGTAGAAAATGATGGGTGCCTGTGTGGCGGCTCTCCCTGGCTCCACACTCAACCTTGGATCCCAGATCCGGCCCCCCACTCATCCTCCCCAGCCACACTTACACTCTAACTTTGCCAGCGGGCCCCCGGGTGAGTTCCTCCCCCCCCCGAACGCACCCACGTGACTCTTGGGTCTCCCCTTCCCCTATCCAATCTTTCCCGGGCCATCACCACCCACTCCCAGGGAACGCGTCCTTATCTGACCAGGCGCCCACGCTTCCCCACCATGACTCCTCAACAGCAAGGTCTCCCGCAAGTGAACTTCAGTCAGGATAGTGCTGGGTTGGGGGCCGTGCCCCACCCAGCTGGGGCCATCTCCTCCCCGTAGGAGGAGTAGGCAAGTTCCTCCGGACCCTGTCCGGTTTTTCCCGAAGATCGCTGCGGGGTCTCCTGGATTCGTCCCGTGGTGAGGTGATCCCCAACACTCTGTCTCCATATCTTCATTCGATGCCCAGCTCGGTCTGGGCGAACATGGCTGCTTCATTTTCCAATCTCCTGCAAAACTTAAAAGGGACATGCAGCCAGGTCTCTCCCTGACCTGCTGCTTTAGGTGGAGGCGTGGTCGGGTCCCTTGACCTCGGACCAAAACACAAACATTTGGCACACTTGTAAACTTAAACTTACACTTAAACTCAAAACATTTGCAATTTAAAATACATCGTAAAAGCACGCTATGATCAAAATGCAATCAATACAAAGCTATAATACAAATGCCGCCCGTCTCCGGGCGGCCAGGCTAATCTCTGGCCCCGTCGCAGATTGCTGCTGGCTGCAGCGAAGCTGGACTGCCTCCTGTCTCTGGTCCCTCGCAGCTTCTGGCTGCTGAGTGGGGACCTCTGTTCTTTGGCTTCTCCCTGGCTCGGGAGACCGCCTTACTCCACTGTAAAGTGGGTGACCAACTTGTCTCGGGCTTGCGGACCTGCTGAGACCTTCTGAGGGGCGTCTCTGTGGGGGACACTTTGGCTGGCGGACCCTGAGCTTGGGTCACAGCCCTAGCTGGCTGGGAGCCTTCTCCCCCATGTCCAAAACATGTTACCAGCCCCCCTGCAAGAGGAATTGCTATTCCTGCCCCCACCCCCCAGGGCCCCACATCATAGGGGGAACCATTCTAGAGGCTGGCTGGGAAGCTGGTCCCTTTAAACAGGCGAGTGCGCCTGCGTGAATCTCCTCCCCTGAATCTCGCGGCAGAGGCTGTGAAGCCTCTGTGTTCAAACAGGCGGCCGCGCCTGCGCAAGCCTCCTTTTGGCAAAACTCTCCCCTCAGGTGCGCGACCGCGCCTGAGGGGGAAAACTGAGGAAGGTCCGCTGGGGGTACGGGCTGGGGAATCGCGCCTGCGCGAGCAGTTTCAGTGGATGGAGTGGCAGCAGCCTGCAGATTTCTGATCCCAGGCTGCTGTTTCTCTGTTCCTAAGCCACCTAACCATTTCAAATTTGAACTTTTGCCAAAATTTAGGTCCCACTGGAGTAGGGAAGTGTCCCAATTTCTGGGCTGGACAACTTTACCCTGAAAACAAGCCACAGCACCTGTCTTTACAGGCTGTGAACTTGAACTTGACTGGTGCGCAAACTCATGTTCCCTTCCCCGAGTGGCTTTAAATGGGGAATTTTGGACTTGGACCTGCCTTTGGTCTGGGGCCAAAACTATTCCCTGTGTGCCTCCCTTGTCCAGGATTTCTGCTACTGGACCTGCTCTACAGGGGTCCCAGAACTCTCCTTCCCTGTTCCCTGGCTTAAACAGCTTACTCTGCCCAGGGATGACTCCTCCCCGCACACAAGCCACAGTGCTTGCCTGTGAACTTGTGCCTGCTGTGGGCTGAGGATTCCTATTCTCAGGCTCACTCCCGGCTGCCTGTTTGGGGTTGACTTTAAACCCCTTTCTTTCCAGTCCTTGTGGGGAGGCAGAGGTGGGCGAGGGGGCTGCAGCACCACTGAGGGCTGCTCCCTTTCCCTGATTGGCCCTCATGAGAGATTTTAACATCTGCAGGGCAGACTCGATTGTGTCTGTCTCTGCCTTCTGAGTTGGGGCTGCGGGGTTCCTGGCTGTATAATCTCTCCCAGGCTTTTTACAATCCCTGCGCCAGTGGCCCTCCTCCCCGAACTTGTAACAATTGACCTTGTTCTGGGAGCAATGGCTCCCCTCCTGGCACCACTCTTTCTGATATGGGGCCCCAGGTTTATCTAATTCCCTATCCAGCACCATTCTGGGTGCTGCCTGTGGGATGGTTCTACTTGGGCTGCCAGTAAAATCCAGCTGACCTGCCTTCGGGCTGATCAGGCAATCCATTCCCCTTGCTGCTTTAAAGCCATGTTAAAGCTTTCTAGCTCTGCCCTACAGGGGCCATGATCTGTTTCACTAAACCGGGCATTCTCTTCCCGCAGTCTCATCTCATTTTCCCTGGCCTCAGCGATTCCCTGCACAAGGCGCTCTATAAATGCCTGGCATTTTTCAAACTCGGACTCCTGATTCTTGGTCTTTAACCTCCTCCTGCTCTCTCCTCTCACCCTTCCTAACCCAGCCACCTATACCCTGATAGGTCAGCCTACATGCTGCCACTACCTTCCACAGGACTGCCCACAGACTGAAAGCAAGAAAGAGAAGAGCTGATGCTTGCTGCAGATCCAAATCCCTCATCAAATCAAGAACTGCCTCCAGTCCCATCTAGGTCACCATTTTGTAGGGGGACATCTATTACCTGGTTTATGGTAACATACCTGGCCAGCAGCCTTTTTGCCTGCTGCACTGTAAACCAATTTTAACAGCGGTTCTGAATCGCTACCCCACCTTTCAGTTCTGACTGGAGGACTTACAATTAATGATGTTAAAGTGGACAATTGGTTTGGATATGAGCAAAGTCAAAATTTATTAAACTAAAGAACCATAGTCAAATATAAACTGTACCACATGAACACAGTAAATGCAGTGAAAGTATATAACAATGGGGTACAGACGGCAAAAACGAGGGATACAATGGCTACAATGTTATTTAAACAATCTTAGCAATTCCCTTAAATCACCACCCCAAACTGCTTGCTAGGTTGTCTTGTTGAGGAGTCAGAACACTCTGCTCACCTGTGGTCCAGCGAAGTAAAAAGAGGGGCAGATAGCTTCTCAGTAGCTATCTTTATACCTGTGTGCTGCTGCCGTTCTGTCTGGAAAAATTCCCGCCTAAAGTTCCAGTACACAAACAAAAGGACTGTGATTGGTTGCTGAATTGCTTGTTTAAACATAGCCAGCCATAATCGGCCTCGGGTCAAGTGGGCAACTCCTGACCTCCCTGGTTTGATTGACAGGTCTTTCATGCTCCTGCTGTTCTGTCTGGCCAGTACACAAAAATAGGACTGTGATTGGTTGCTGAATCATAGCCAGCCATAACAACCTGTCTCTGTGGCCTCGGGTCAAGTGGGCAACTCCTGACCTCCCTGGTTTGATTGACAGGTCTTTCACACAAACACATTACAAGCTGCTTAGCTGACTGTGATTGGTTGCTGAACGTAGCCAGCCATAACAACCTGTCTCTGTGGCCTCGGGTCAAGTGGGCAACTCCTGACATCCCTGGTTTGATTGACAGGCCTTTCACACAAACACATTACAAGCTGTAAACCTCTGTGTTTGACCGGGCTCAAAAGCACAAGTTTTAATCAAGATGTTCTTTCTCAATGTGTGTGAGTACTTCCACGAATTTCCTCGATTCCGTTGTAGTCCAGCTCAGCAGTCTTTCGTGGTTCTGAGCATGCTTTAAAACATTGATCTGACCCAGAGGCAATTCAAAACACATAAAACTTCATCCACGATGTGGACCAATGATTCTCTTGTTTTCAGGGGAATTTTGCGAAACTCCTACAAAGAGAAGACTTAGAAAATTTACTAGAATGGTTCCAGGGATGAGGGAATACAGTTACGTGGATAGACTGGAGAAGCTGAGGTTGTTCTCCTTGGAGCAGAGAAGGTTAAGAGGAGATTTGATGGAGGTGTTCAAAATCATGAAGGGTTTAGATAGAGTAAATAAAGAGAAACTGTTTCCCATGGCTGAAGGGTCGAGAACCAGAGGGCACAGATTTAAGGTGATTGGCAAAAGAACCAAAGGCGACATGAGGAAAAACATTTTTATGAAATGAGTGGTTAGGATTTGGAATGCGCTGCCTGATAGGGCGGTGGAAACAGATTCAATAGTTGCCTTCAAAAGGGAATTGGATAAATACTTGGAGAAAATTGCAGGAATATGGGGAAAGAGTAGGGGGAGTGGGACGAACTGGATTGATCTTCGAAAGAGCCGGCGCAGACTCGATGTGCCGAATGGCCTCCTTCTGTGCTGCACTATTCTATGATTCTACGATAGAGGTGACCTGATAGAGGTCTTTCAAATTATGAATAGGTTGGACAGGGTAGATGTGGAGAGAATGTTTCCACTTGTGGGAGAATCCAAAAATAGGGGCCATAAATACAAGATAGTTACTAATAAATCCAATAGGAAATAAGGAGAAATTTCTTTGTTCGGGGTGTGGCTAGAATGTGGAACTTACTGCCACAGAAAGTGGGTGAGGTTAATAGCATAGATGCTTTCAAAAGGAAACTAGACAAGTACATGAGAGAAAAGGGATCAAAAGATATGCTGAAAGGCTGAGATGAGGCAGACGGGATAAAAATCACATTAATTACTTGCTGCCTCACCCGATGGGATTTTTGAACAGGCCTTAACTTAAGGGCCGGGTCTAATGAATATATTTAAAATCGGGATCTGATGATGCTTTTCGGACCTTTACACGGTGTTAGAGGTAGTGAGCGCTGCCTTGCTGATTCTCAAACCCCCCGTAATGATAAGCAGCGGTGGGAAATGGCTGTCCAACTGTATTTCCCAGCTGCCGAGATCTCCCAGTGCCCTGGCCAACATTTATATCTCACCCAACGTCACGAACAAATACCGTCGCTACATTCTCTATTATGAACAGACACTTCTCTAAAATGAGGTTATTTTGAAGTTTATTGATCAGTTTTGATTTGTAACCAACATTTCAATGTGAAAACAGTGAGAGCACCAACACCAGCAATTAAAGGGTTAATCATTTTATTCCTGAACTTTTCATTATTCTCAGCGGTTCGTTGCTCGCGTTCGTTAGATCTTTAAGTAGGTTTCTGAGTTTCTGCAAGAAGGCCCAGAGGATCGACCTGATACTCAATCTTGCCGTCCTTCAACATCATCATCACCGCCCCATTCCTGGTCTGATCCAGGACAAGCTGCAAGAATCCTTCGGCAACCTGGGATGGCCTGGAAAATCAGACGGAATTCTTGAACATTCACCCAATCAGTTTAAAATGCACCAGAACCAGATCACAAACCATCTCAGCGGGTCAAAGCAGTTCAGCACCATCGGGGTTTCAGGGGCTGTTAGCGACTCTGCTCTCACATTATTGACATCATAAAAACATAAGAAGTAGGAGCAGGAGTAGGTCATACGGCCCCTCGGGCCTGCTCCGCCATTCAATAGGATCATGGCTGATCCGAACCTAGACTCACGTCCACTTCCCTGCCCATTCCCCGTAACCCTTAATTCCCTTATCAGCAAGGAAACAGTCTATCTCCGTATTAAATTTATTTAATGTCGCAGCTTCCACAGCTCTCTGGGGTAGCAAATTCCACAGATTTACTACCCTCTGAGTGAAGAAGTTTCTCCTCATCTCAGTTTTGAAACGGCAGCCCCTTATTCTAAGATTATGCCCCCTAGTTCTAGTCTCACCCATCAGTGGAAACATCCTCCCCGCATCCACCCGATCAAGCCCCCTCACAATCTTCTATGTTTCGATAAGATCGCCTCTCATTCTTCTGAATTCCAATGAGTAGCGGCCCAACCTACTCAACCTTTCCTCATAAGTCAACCCCCTCATCTCCGGAATCAACCGAGTGAACCTTCTCTGAACTGCCTCGAGAGCAAGTATATCTTTTCTGAAATATGGAAGCCAAAACTGTATGCAGTATTCCAGGTGTGGCCTCACCAGTACCCTGTATAACTGAAGCAAGACTTCCCTGCTTTTATACTCCATCCCCCTTGCAATAAAAGCCAAGATTCCATTGGCCAGATCACCAACAATGATGAGTCAGCCTACAGGGAGGAGGTCCAGCATCTCGTGAAGTGGTGCGCCGATAACAACCTGGCCCTCAACATCAAGAAAACCAAAGAAATCATTGTGGACTTCAGGAAGTCTAAAGGCGGAAGTCACACCCCCATCCACATCCATGGGGCTGTGGTGGAAAGGGTGGACAGCTTTAAGTTCCTCGGAGTCCACATCACGGAAGACCTCTCCTGGTTCCTCAATACCTCCTCTCTGGTGAAGAAGGCCCAGCAGCGCCTATATTTCCTAAGGTGGCTGAAGGGATGTAACCTGTCACCCCTGATCCTCTCTAACTTTTACCGCTGCACAATAGAGAGCATCCTGACGAACTGTATCACAGTATGGTATGGCAGCTGTAGCTACTATGACCGGAAAGCCCTGCAGCGGGTAGTCAAAACTGCCCAACGCATTACTGGCACCCAGCTACCGACCATAGAGCCCATATGCCAGAAACGCTGTTTACGGAGGTCACGGACCATCATCAAAGACCCTACCCACCCCAGCCACAGTCTGTTCACCCTCCTGCCATCTGGGAGACGCTACAGATGCATTCGCACCCGAACGACCAGATTTAGGAACAGCTTCTTTCCCAGGGCTGTCATCCTACTGAACTCCACAAATAAACTCTAAAGCCTGCACATCTGCCAATGCACTTTATTATGTTTATGTTAATGTATTACAAGCCAAATGAATGTTGAATGTTTAAATGTCTTAATCTAAATGTACACTCTCGGGAGCCGCAAGCCTACATTTCGTTGTACTGCACTTGTGCACTAACAATGACAATAAAGTTGATTGATTGATTGATTGATTGATCACCTGCTGTACCTGCATACTAACCTTCTGTGTTTCATGCACCAGGACCCCCAGATCCCTTTGTACTGTAGCACTTTGCAGTTTCTTTCCATTTCGATAATAACTTGCTCTTTGATTTTTTCTGCCAAAGTGCATAACCTCACACTTTCCAAAATGATATTCCATCTGCCAGATTTCTGCCCACTCACTTAGCCTGTCTATGTCCTTTTGCAGGTTTTTTATGTCCTCCTCACTCACTGATTTCCCTCCCATCTTTGTATCGTCGGCAAACTTGGATACGTTGCACTTGGTCCCCTCCTCCAAATCGTTAATATAGATTGTAAAGAGTTGGGGTCCCAGCACTGACCCCTGCAGAACACCACTAGTTACTGATTGCCAACCCGAGAATGAACCATTTATCCCCACTCTCTGTTTTCTGTTAGATAGCCAATCTTCCATCCATGCCAGTATATTACCCCCAATCCTGTGATTTTTTATCTTGTGCAGTAATCTTTTGTGTGGCACCTTGTCAAATGCCTTTTGGAAGTCCAAATACACCACATCCACTGGTTCCCCTTTATCCACCCTGTTACGTCCTCAAAGAATTTGAGCAAATTTGTCAAGCATGATTTCCCCTTCATAAAACCGTGCTGACTCTGTCCGATTAAATTATGCTTATCCAAATGTCCTGTTACTGCTTCCTTAATAATGGACTCCAACATTTTACCAACCACAGATGTTAGGCTAACTGGTCTATAGTTTCCAGCCTTTTGTCTGCCTCCCTTTTTAAATAAGGGCGTTACATTAGCAGTTTTCCAATCTGCTGGGACCGTTCCTGAATCCAGGGAGTTTTGGAAAATTACCACCAATGCATCCGCAATCCCTGCCGCTACTTCTCTCAAGACCCTAGGATGTAAGCGATCAGGTCCAGGGGATTTATCCACCTTAAGTCCCATTATCT
This sequence comes from Somniosus microcephalus, assembly GCF_052327205.1. Taxonomy (NCBI): domain Eukaryota; kingdom Metazoa; phylum Chordata; class Chondrichthyes; order Squaliformes; family Somniosidae; genus Somniosus; species Somniosus microcephalus. The sequence goes on from NC_140994.1 coordinate 272,158,464, forward strand.
TACCGAGTACCATCTCCTTAGTGATTTTAATCGTGTTTAGCTCCTCCCCCCCATAGCCCCCTGTTTGTCCAGTGTTGGGATATTTTTAGTGTCCTCTACTGTAAAGACTGATACAAAATATTTGTTCAGCGTATTTGCCATCTCCATGTTCCCCACTACTAATTTCCCGGTCTCGTCCTCCAAGGGACCAACATTCACTTTAGCCACCCTTTTTCTTTTTATATAACTGTAGAAACTCTTGCTATCTGTTTTTATATTTTTTGCTAGTTTACTTTCATAATCTATCTTCCCTTTCTTAATTAATCTTTTAGTTATTCTTTGCTGGCTTTTAAATGCTTCCCAATCTTCTATCCTCCCACTAGATTTGGCTACTTTATATGCCCTTGTTTTCAGTCGGATACTATCCTTTATTACTTTACTTAGCCACGGATGGCTGTCTTTTCTTTTATGTCCCTTTTTCCTCAGTGGAATATATTTTTCTAGAAAGTTGTGAAATATCTCCTTGAATGTACACCACTGCTCCTGTACCGTCTTACACCTTAATCTATTTTCCCAGTCCACTTTAGTCAACTCTGCTCTCATACCTTCACAGTCTCCTTTATTTAAGCTTAGTACGCTGGTTTGAGATCCAACTCTCTCACCCTCCAACTGAATTTGGAATTCAACCATGTTATGGTCACTCATTCCAAGGGGATCCTTTACTAGGACATTTTTTATTAATCCTGTCTCCTTACATAGGACCAGATCTAAGATTGCCTGCCCCCTGGTTGGTTCAGTAACATACTGCTCAAGGAACCCATCCCTAATGCACTCTATGAACTCTTCCTCAAGGCTGCCCTGCCCAATTTGAATTGTCCAGTCAATATGAAAGTTAAAATCTCCCATGATTATAGCTGTTCCCTTATTGCAAGCCCCAACTATTTCCTGATTTATACTCCGACCAATAGAGTTGCAACTGTTAGGGGGCCTATAAACTACACCCACTAGTGACTTTTTCCCCTTATTATTCCTTATCTCCACCCAAACTGTTTCACTATCCTGATCCTTTGACCCAATATCATTTCTGACTATTGCAGTGATTCCATCCTTTATTAACATAGCCACCCAACCCCCTTTCCTTCCTGTCTGTCCTTCCTAATAGTCAAATACCCCTGGATGTTTAGTTCCCAGTCATGGTCACCTTGCACCCATGTTTCTGTAATGGCCACCAGATCATACCCATGTGTAGTTATTTGTACCGTCAACTCGTCTATTTTGTTACAAATGCTGCGTGCATTCAGATAAAGAACTTTTAAATATGTTTTGTGACAATTTATTCCTGCTTTTACCCCTTTACTACTTTACCTTTATCTTTATATATTCTGTCCCTTCCTGACACGCTCTGTTGCCTTCGCCGCTGACGTTTTTATTTTTCGCTCTCTTGAAACCTCCTCCCCACTAATTAGTTTAAAGCCCTCTCTGCAGCCCCAGTTATTCAATTCACCAGGATTCTAGTCCCAGCACTGACCAAGTGAAGTCCATCCCAATGGAACAGCTCTCTCCTGTCGTAGTACTGGTGCCAGTGTCCCAAGAAGCAAAATCCATTTCTCCCACACCAGTCTTTGAGCCACGCATTTAACTCTCTGATTTTTATTTACCCTAGCCAAATTTGCTCGTGGCTCAGGTAGTAATCCCGAGATTATTACCCTTGTCGTTCTGCTTTTTAATTTGGCCCCTAGCTGCTCATAACCCCTCAGCAGAACCTCTTTCCTTGTCCTATCTATGTCGTTGGTACCAACATGGACCACGACAACTGGATCCTTCCCCTCCCACTCCAAGTTTCTCTCCAGCCCAGAGGAGATGTACTTAACCCTGGCATCGGGCAGGCAACACAATCTTCGGGACTCTCGCTCTCGGCTGCAAAGAACCCTATTTATCCCCCTTATGATACTATCCCCTACCACTACAACATCAATCTGCAGATTCCTCAAATCAAATATTCAAATCCAGGGTTAATGCCAGATGATGCAGACATCATTCGGTGTCACCTCTGTCCCTCAAGGACACCCGCCCAGAAATGACTGTGTGACATCACCGTACAAATGCTCTATGTAGACATTTGACCATCCAGAAACCAACTCACCCCTTTCTGACTGTTTTATACTTACGTTATAACTCCAAATTCTGCAATCATTCCCTGCACTTTCTCCTTCAGATATGCAAACTTCTCAGTCATTTGCAGATTGCTCAAAAGCAGAGTGTCAACGAAGTTGGGACACAACACATTTACTCGAACTCCATGCTTCTCAAGGCAGCTCATCTGAAAGCAGAGTCATAGAGTCATAGAGTCATAAGGGCACAGGAGGAGGCCATTCAGCCCATCGAGTCCGTGCCAGCTCTCTGTAGAGCAATCCAGTCAGTCCCATTCCCCCGCTCTATCCCCGTAGCCCTGCAAGTTTATTTCCCTCAAGTTCCTATCCAGTCTCCCCTTGAAAACATTGAGTGTCTCCGCTTCCACCACTTCCGTCAGCAGTGAATTCCAGGTCCTCACCACTCACTGCGTAAAAAAGTTCTGCCTCACATCCCCCCTGTATCTCTTGCCCAAATCGTTAAATCTGTGTCCCCTAGTCCTTGTACCATCAACTAGTGGGAACAGCCTTTCCCCGTCTAGTCTATCCAAACCCGCCATAATCTTGTACACTGCCATCAAATCACCCCTCAACCTCCTTTGCTCTAATGAAAACAAATCCAGCTTCTCCAACCTGTCCTTGTAGAATCATAGAATCATAGAAAGTTACAGCATGGAAGGAGGCCATTTCGGCCCATCGAGTCCGTGCCAGCCAACAACGAGCTATCCGGCCTAATCCCACTTCCCAGCTCTTGGTCCGTAGCCCTGTAGGTTTCTGCACTTCAAGTGCATATCCAAGTACTTTTAAAATGTGATGAGGGTCTCTGCCTCTACCACCCTTTCAGGCCGTGAGTTCCAGACCCCCACCACCCTCTGGGGAAAAGATTTCTCCTCAACTCCCCTCTAATCCTCCATCCAGTTACTTTAAATCTGTGCCCCCTGGTTATCGACCCTTCTGCTAAAGCAAATAGGCCCATCCTATCCATTCTATCCAGGCCCCTCATATTTTATACACCTCAATTAGGTTTCCCCTCAGCCTCCTCTATTCCAAAGAAAACAATCCCAGCCTATCCAATCTTTCCTCATATCTAAAATTCCCCAGCCCAGGCAACATCCTCCTAAATCTCCTCTGCACCCACTCCAGTGCAATCACATCCTTCCTGTAATGTGGTGACCAGAACTGTACACAGTACTCTAGCTGTGACCTAACTAGTGTTTTATACAGTTCAAGCATAACCTCCCTGCTCTTGTATTCTATGTTCAGTTAATAAAGGCAAGTATCCCGTATGCCTTCTTAACCACCTTATCTACCTGTCCTGCTACCTTCAAGGATCTGTGGACATGCACTCCAAGTTCCTCCGTTCCTCTGCACTTCTCAGTGTCCTACCACCTATCCCTCCTCGTACTTCTTGACTTGTCTGCAGCCTTTGACACGTTTGACCACTCCATCCTTCTCCAAAGCCTCTCCACCGTCATCCAGCTGGGTGGGACTGCACTCACCTGGTTCCATTCTTATCTATCTAATTGCAACCAGAGAATCACCTGCAACGGCTTCTCTTCCCGCTCCTGCATCGTTACCTCTGGTGTCCCCCAGGGATCTATCCTTGGCCCCTCCTATTTCTCATCTACATGTTGCCCCTTGGCGACATCATCCGAAAACACAGCGTCAGTTTCCACATGTACGCTGACGACACCCAGCTCTGCCTCACCACCACTTCTCTCGACCCCTCCACGGTCTCTAAATTGTCAGACTGCTTGTCCCACATCCAGTTCTGGATGAGCAAACATTTTCTCCAATTAAATATTGGGAAAATCGAAGCCATTGTTTTCGGTCCCCGCCACAAACTCCGTTCCCGAGCCACTGACTCCATCCCTCTCCCTAACATCAGTCTGAGGCTGAACCACACTGTTCGCAACCTTGGTGTCATATTTGACCCTGAAATCAGCTTCTGACCACATATCCGCGGCATAACTAAGACCGTCTACTTCCACCTCCATAACATCGCCCGTCTCCGCCCCTGCCTCAGCTCATCCGCTGCTGAAACCCTCATCCATGCCTTTGTTACCTCTAGACTTGACTATTCCAAAACACTCCTGGCTGGCCTCCCACATTCCACCCTACGTAAACTTGAGGTCATCCAAAACTCAGCTGCTCGTGTCTCGCATCATGTCCCGTTCACCCATAACCCCATGTGCTTGCTGACCTACATTGGCTCCCGGTTAAGCAGCGCGTCGATTTCAAAATTCTCATCCTTGTCAAATCCCTCCATGGCCTCGCCCCTCCCTATCTCTGTAATCTCCTCCAGCCCCACAACCCCCAAGATATCTGTGCTCCTCTAAATCTGCCCTCTTGAGGATCCCTGATTATAATCGCTCAACCTTTGGTGGCCGTCCCTTCTGTTGCCTAGGCCCTAAGCTCTGGAATTCCCTGCCTAAACCTGTCCGACTCGCTCCCTCATTTCCTCCTTTAAGACGCTCCCTAAAACCTACCTCTTTGACTAAGCTTTTGGTCACCTACCCTAAGTTATCTTTATGTGGATTGGTCAAATTTTTTGTCTTAAAATACTCCTGTGCAGCGCCTTGGGACATTTTACTACATTAAAGATGCTATATAAATACAAGTTGTTGATGTTGTTATTTATAGTGTATTCCCTTGCCTTGTTAGCCCTCCCCAAATGCATTACCTCACACTTCTCCGGATTGAATTCCATTTGTCACTGTTCTGCCCACCTGACCAGTCCATTGATATCTTCCTGCAGTCTACAGCTTCCTTCTTCATTAGCAACCACACGGCCAATTTTTGTATCATCTGCAAACTTCTTAATCATACTTCCAACATTCAAGTCCAAATCATTGATATATACCACAAAAAACAAAGGACACAGTACTAAGCCCTGCGGAACCCCACTGGAAACAGTCTTCCAGTCACAAAAATACCCTTCGACCATTACACTTTGTTTCCTGCCTCTGAGCCAATTTTGGATCCAACTTACCACTTTGCCTTGGATCCCATGGGCTTTTACTTTCATGACCAGTCTGCCATGCGGGAAATGATCAAAAGCCTTGCTAAAATCCATATAGACTACATCAAACTTACTACCGTCACTGTAATGTATATACGTTTAAGGGGGGGGAACTATCTTTTACACCTCATGTATACTGCAGTACTGGCAGTGACCACACCTGCATATAACACTGAGTAGCAATCTGTACAGATCAGTTCCACTGTGAGCCACCTTTAGTAAACACCTGTTGTACCGTTCTCCTGCAGTCTGTGTCTTATTATACACGGACACAACATTGGCGACAAGGCAAGTTCGAACCTACCTGCAACTCTGCATCACCTCCCGGGGATTCGTTCCTGGAGATCAGTGGATTGGAGGTCAAGGCCAGAGACTCGGGTGTCGACCACGGGCAACCGCCCAGTCATCCAGCAGAGACTCGGGAATTGCGGGGGAGGCTGTCGAGAGCCAGGCTTGGCTTTCCAGTCGAGGTGGTCCAGCGAAACGGGCTGGCAACAGGTAGTGCGCAGACCCTTCCCGGACAGCGGCGGGCTAGAGCCCGACCAAGCGGCACAGCAAAGGGCCGAGCAGCGTTGACAGGGGAGAGAGAGAGAGGGCAGAGCGCACAGGGCACAGCGGGTGTTCAGGGGCCGAGCAGCGTCGGAGAGAGGGAGAGAGAGACGCGCAGAAACCCGTGAGGCGCCGCCATTGCCACGAGGACCGCCGAGAGTGGCGTTGGCAGCAGCGCAGGAGAAGCGCGCAAAACCTACAGGGCGCCGCCTTTGCCATGAGAACTGCCGGGAGCAGCGTTGGCAGCAGCAGGGGAGGAAGGACAGCGCGGGAGATGCCATTTTAAGGAATTGGGAGACGCCATTTTAAACCACACCCAAAATGCCGAAGAGTGGCAGTTATCACCGCATTTGACAATGAAGTCGAAGATTGGACTACATATGTCAAACGAATAGAGGTGTACTGCAAGGCAAATGACAAGAAAGCGTCGGTATTGTTAAATTTAATGGGTGCAAAGACGTATGGTTTATTACGAAATCTAGTATCCCCAACGAAGCCAATGGAAAAGAGTTTTGAAGACATAGTAACGATACTACAGGAACATTTAAACCCCACACCGCTGCTGATAGCAGAAAGATTCAAGTTTCACAAACGGAACCAGCATAAGGATGAAAGCAATGCTGATTATTTAACAGAACTGCGCAAACTATCGAAACACTGCCAGTTTGGAGCAGGACTGGCAGATACCTTAAGGGACAAGTTGGTGTGTGGGCTTCAAAGTGAAGGAACCCAGAAATGGCTTTTATCTGAAAAGGACATTACGCTGGAAAAGGCTTTCAGCATTGCGGTATCATATGAAGCAGCAGCACGGGGCGCTGCAGAGATACAACAGAGACTGCAAGAATATGGCACAAACGAAATGTCATATGTAACAGAGAAGTGCTATCGCTGCGACAGAACAACACACGACCAGAATGATTGCTGGTTCAAAGACAAAGTGTGCAGACAGTGTGGAAAAGTAGGACGCATAGCACGAGTCTGCAGGTCGGGAAAGAAAACCAGCATTAAGAAACCTATCAAAGGAAAGTACAAGAAGATACATAAGATGACGGACAATAGTTCAGATGAACAAAAGAGTGATAATGACTCCGAAAGCAGGGAACTGAGTTGTCTGAAACTAAATAATGTGATCACAACGGCGGATCACCGAACCATTTGGGTCACTCTCAAGATAGCAGGAGTCCAGGTAAAGATGGAATTGGACACAGGATCAGCCCTAACAGTCATAAACCGACGGGACTACGAGCGGCTATTCTCACGCATACCCTTGAGAGACACAAAAATTATTTTGAAGACGTACACGGGACAAAAATTCTACCCCAAAGGAAAAATAAGGGTGACCGTTAAATATAACGGTAAGGAAACACCAAAACTAGACCTGTATGTATTGCAAGATGGAGGACCACCATTACTGGGACGTGAATGGATCTGGAAAATACAACTGGATTGGCATTCCGTACAGGCACTGACTGTGGCTGACAAAAAGGATGACGACGTCACACTGGGCGACTGTCAAAGATCCTAACTGACGTGAAAGAAGTGTTCCAGCAAGGACTCGGAACACTAAAAGGCATGACAGCGACGATTAAAATTGAAGAAAATGCAAGCTCCAAATTTTTTAAGGCCAGACCGATACCTTATGCGATCCGCCCAGCCGTCGAAGCAGAGCTGGAGAGTCTGGAACGTTCAGGTGTACTGTCCAAGGTAGACTGGAGCGAGTGGGCTACACCCATCGTCCCTGTGATGAAAAAGTCGTTGAGCAGCACGCCTGGGGAACCAAGGAAGGTTCGCATCTGTGGGGACTTTAAGGTAACAGTGAACCTGATCCTTCACACCGTACAATATCCACTTCTGCGGATTGAAGATATTTTCGCCTCGCTATCTGGAGGGAAACGCTTCACTGAGATTGATCTGGCCCAGGCGTATCTGCAAATGGAGGTAGAAGAAGCATCAAAAAAAACCTCACAATCAACACCCATAACGGTCTCTACCAATACAATCGGCTGGTATTCGGGGTAGCATCAGCTCCGGCTTTTTGGCAGAGGGCAATGGAACAAGTCCTGCAAGGGATCCCAGGGACCCAGTGTTATTTGGACGACATCCTGGTCACGGGCGAAATTGACAGTGATCACCTTGCCAACCTGGAGCAGATGCTCACTAGATTGCAGGAATATGGGCTCCGAGCTAACCGCCCCAAATGCGAGTTTTTTAGAAAACAAATCTCGTATTGTGGCCACGTTATCGATAAAGAGGGGTTACATAAGTCCCCAGAGAAGATTGAGGCAGTAGTCAAGGCTCCAGCACCGGAAAATGTGTCACAACTGAGGTCGTTCCTCGGGCTGGTAAACTACTACCATAAGTTCTTGCCAAATTTGTCTACAATACTACACCCACTGAACACCCTACTGCAAACTGGGGTGCCATGGAAGTGGAGTGACGAATATAGACGAGCTTTCCAGAAGAGCAAAACACTAATCACATCGAAAGAGGTATTGGCCCATTACAACCCAGCATTACCAATTCGGTTGGCATGTGATGCGTCACCCTATGGCATTGGAGCGGTGCTGTCGCACAAATTCTCGGACGGCTCAGAGAGGCCAATAGCCTTTGCGTCACGATCACTAACCTCAGCTGAGAATAACTACGCCCAGATTGACAGGGAGGCCCTCAGCCTAGTGTGGGGAGTGAAAAAGTTCAATCACTATCTGCACGGGCAGAAATTCACCTTGCTGACTGATCACCAGCCTCTTGTCTCCATTTTTAATCCGAAGAAGGGTGTTCCGGTGATGACTGCGCAGCGACTACAAAGATGGTCACTTTTTCTAGGGGCGCACCACTATGAGATTGAATATAAGGGCACGAAACAGCATGGAAATGCTGATGGGCTATCACACCTGCCACTGCCTACTGCGGAGGAAGCACCAGCAGTGGATTCTGTCGAAATATTCCATTCGACTATAGTTGAATACCTACCGGTAACTAACGCTTGTATCGAAAAGGAAACCCGAAATGACCCGACACTGTCTCGGGTGTATGATTTGACGGTGAAGGGATGGCCAGCACATGGTGACTCACTGTTGCCAGCATTCTCAACAAGGAGGGAACAGCTGTCAGTGTGCCGGAGGACCTTGATGTGTGGATCCCGAGTGGCAATTCCACCCAATTAAGGGATAGAGTGCTCAATGAGCTTCATGAGGGTCATCTGGGAGGGGTAAAAATGAAAAGCCTAGCCAGGGCTTATGTGTGGTGGCCGGGAATCGATAAACAAATCGAGGACCTGACCAAAAGCTGCTCAGGATGCCAGAAAGTCCAAAATGCACCACCACAGGCCCCTCTACACCCATGGGAGTGGCCCTCATCTCCATGGCAACGGGTGCATATTGATTTTGCTGGTCCATTCATGGACTCAATGTTTTTAATAGTCGTGGATGCGCACTCGAAATGGCCTGAGGTCATCAAAATGTCCTCCACCACCATGGAGAAAACTATTGCAGTCCTACGGACCATTTTTGCCAGGAATGGCTTGCCAGAACAGATTTGCTCCGACAACGGACCACAGTTTGTGTCCGAAGCGTTCCGGAGTTTCTTGAAAAAGAATGGGGTAAGACATTACACATCCGCCCCATATCATCCAGCCACAAATGGATTGGCTGAGAGGTTCGTACAAACCTTTAAGAAGGCAATAAAGGCTATGTACAATGACAACATTCCGCTGCAGCACAAGGTGGACAATTTCCTGTTCGCCTACCGGAATGCGACACAAGCAGTCACCAACCAAGCCCCAGCCATGATGTTCTTTAACCGAAGGTTAAGATCTCGCCTGGATTTGCTCAGACCAAACGTACGAAGAGATGTTGAAAATAAGCAATTCCAGCACATCCATGAGAAGCCAACAAGGAGCTTCAATGTAGGGCAACCAGTCTTGGCCTGCAACTACCGAACAGAAAAATGGCAGCCAGGAACGATATGCACACGGCAGGGCCCACTAATGTACAGAGTGGACGTTGGGGAGAGCATCGTGAGATGCCATGCTGACCAGATCCTAGAGTCACAGGAACAAGTCAACCCCATGCCTCGCCCATACGTACCTGGTGATGAACCCGACGTACAGGTAGCATCTACCCCAGAAGCAGTAGCATCGGAAGCTGATGAACCAACCGACGACAGGGGGCCAGAATCGCCTCCGCACCAAGAGCAAGACATTCGGGAAAGGCGCTATCCAGAAAGGATCAGGAAGCCTCCCCAAAGACTGAATTTATAAATAGACTATTTTCAGCTAATGTTGCATGTTAAAAGTGTTAATTGTAATTCGTTTGATATTTAATTGTTAAATGAGTGTTATGGTGCTGTTAATCTAAAAGGGGAGTAATTGTAATTTGTGTACCTTTAAGGGGGGAACTACTTTTTACAGCTCATGTATACTGTAGTACCGGCAGTGACCACACCTGTATATAACGCTGAGTAGTAATCTGTACAGATCAGTTGCAGTCTGAGCCACGTTGAGTAAACACCTATTGTACCGTTCTCCGCAGTCTGTGTCTCATTATACACGGACGTTACAGTGGCAGCTGCAGTGGAGAAGTACCAGCGGTGGCATCAGGAATTCTGTCATCCTGAGAGCGGACAGCAGCTCCCTGGTCGGCCAACACACTGGCACTCTGACAGGGCAGCACCGCAGCATGCGCAGCAATCGGATGGTCCACAGATTGCTGGCCTGCTGTGGTGCTACAAGGGCCCCGGGTATTCCTGCCTGATCCAGCGAGGGTGGCAGCAGTCAATGGTCACGTGGCCTCAATCTGCGTCTGCATGAGACCAGCAAGTGACTGCGTGCCAGCACTCAGCAGTTGCGTGGCAGATGCCAGTGCTTCGGTGAAGCCCTAGACAGTCCTTTCCAGTGCTGTCCCGAAGCCCTGGACAGTCCTTTCCAGTGCTGCCCCAAAGTCCTGCGCACTCCTTGCCTGTGCTGCGCTGAAGTCTTGGACATTCCTTGCCAGTGTCTCTCATGAGCTCAGTGTGCCTCAGCCCAGCCTGGGCGTTCATTTCTACAAGGGCACTTCTTCTTCTGCGCTCTGTGCAGCAGCACTCGCGGCCTGACTCGCCCTCCGGGGAGACGGCCCCCGAGCTTCCCTTCCCCCCTTGCGTTGCTGCAACCCGCTGGTTCCTGGAGTTGGTTTCTCCTCAGAGCATTCCCCCCGCTCCCCTCCAGGGAAGTAGTCTTCCCCAGTCTGCAGATGGGCTGGCTCGCCTGAGGGTGGTAGGGATGGTCTGGATTCCTCCTGCTCGTCACCTCCAGAGTCAGTGGTAGTGGCAGCTTGAGAGCCCGGCTCCCGGGCTGGTGATGCAGCATCTGAAAGCAGGGAGGTTGAAGAGTGGCTTTAGCGAAAGGACAGGGTGACAGCAAGGGATGCATGAGTGCTGCAATGCTCTGACTTGGGTCCAAAGTGAAAATGCATGCTGGTAGGGGGAACAAGTGGAAGGAGAGAGTTCAAAAAGGTGATGGCCTTACCATCGCTGTGCACAATGGGGTCGGCAGCTCCAGAGGTGACAGGACCACTCATCCGGCTTCCAACAATCTGGTGGACTCACTCCTCGAGGCCTGTGAGGATCTGCAGGTGAGGCCGGCCTCCTCCGGTACGAAGCTGCTCCCTACAGTTTCTGGCCAGCTTGGCCTGCAGGAGAAAGGACGGGAAGTGATGAAACATGCTGCCCTGAGCTGACATTACATGCCCCCCATGGTAGAATAGCCCTTACGTTATGCACTGAGCTGAATGTGCGTGTGTGTTTCCAGAAAGGGCTATGGGTGCTGGCTGGCAGATGGCCATTGGGGCTTCGCGCACCCTCTGGCCATAAAGTCAGGTGCAGATGGAGGGATGAAGATGATTGTGAAAAAGGCACTCACCCTAACGACCCGAGTGAGGTCGTTGAACTTCTTCCTCCATTGCACAGGAGTCCTGGGCACCATGCTGCTGGAGGTGACTCTTTGGGAAACATCCCTCCAAGCCCTGCGGTATTCACTCTGATGAGGCCTCCTGCCATTCTCGGGGTACAGCACAGCTCGCCGGCGCTCCCCTGCGCCAACCAGAGCATCCAATGCCCCATCGCTAAAGCGCTCCTCTCTCTGCCTGACCCTCTCCATGTCTTGGAAGTTTTGAATGCCACAGGTAGGTCACCGCCGATTTTGAGGCCTACAAGGCGTAGAGTGTGGCTGCTGATGTTAATTGACCCGCCCTTTAAGAGCTGGCCGGCGCCAGCGTGTCTCGGGGAAATCGATTATTGACAGCACCTGCGCTGCGCCCGGCCGCCGAGAAATTGAGTAGCGCCACCGAGTTAGCGCCTTAAGAGTACCGTGCACCACCTGATTTAGTGCTGCAATCACCTTCAAGGGCGCTGCAACCCAATATCGCTCGAGGTGGCGATAAATTGCGCCTGGCGTTAAACTTTGCGCACCGCCAATACTCGCGCCCCAAACGGGGCGATACCGAATTTCTCCCCCATAAAGTCATAGGCCAGGATATTCATTGGGCCATGGAGGCGTGATTGGAAGCGTATGGGGGTTTAAAATTGCGAAAACTGGTAGTCGGGACCCCCCCCGCCTGGTTCCCGACTCCGAGCAACTTTAACTCAGTCGTGTCTAATGGTCCCGACTCCGTCCTGCCTCCAACAGGCGAGATAGGTCATTAAGGCCCTTAACAAGCACTAAATAGCCTCTATAATCCTATTTTGAAAGGCCCTTGCGAATTTAACCCTTTCCCACGTGAAACACGCCTGGTGGGAAACACAATGGTGAAACCTGGCGGGAGCACTATTGGATTGCTGACTATCAGCTGCAGGTCAAACATTAAAGAGGAGATTTGATCAGCCATCATTTGCAGGTGGCAGAACTTTGTTGTCTCAGGTCTGGGGGAACTTTTAGAAGGCATAACCATAGCTGTGGAAGTTTGGAGCCTGACACCCATCTCCAGTGTGACCTCCTGGGAAACCCCTCTCGCCACACTCACTGAGCGCTTCCTCAACTGAGGCATATGCCAGAAGCATGGGAGCCATTTATTTCCTTCCCTTCTGGGCATTAGATGAGCTCGAGCACCAGCCGCGGCACCAGCAGAACCAGGAACAACAGCAGCAGCAACAGGAGCGCCAGGCTGCTGCTCACCCATCTGAAGCTGCACAGGCCAGAAGGGGCCAGTGCCTAGAAGTCCGTCAGCGCAGGAGATACCCCCCAAACAGGGTCTACAAACATTGGGTCAGCTACTTCAACGTGTCTGAGCAGCAGTGCCAAAGGCGGCTCCGACTTTCGCGACAGGTAGTGAGTGACATCTGCGCAATGCTGCAACAAAGTGAGAATGAAGGCGTGAGTGTAGAGATTCCATAACATCGATACATAGAAGGAGACAAAGGTGGAGTGAGGTGGCAAGACCAAGGGCCCTCTCTGTGTGTTATCAGTTGTTTGCATAGCATCAGAGTGATAGGGAGTGTGAGGGCTGCATAGTCGAAGAGGTATGTGAATGTGACCACAGAGAGAAAGGGAATGGTAAGGGTGCATGGATGTCAGTATCAAGTGGGATGTGGAGGAGGAGATTGCTGAAGCTGAGTGCTGGTGAGGAAAGGCAATGGGTATCAGATCGAGGGTGGTGGGAAAATCATACTCACTTTTCCAATGCGGAGAAGCTCATGAAATCTCTTGCGGCACTGAATCCAAGTTCTGCGGGTGACTCCCAAGGAATTGACTTCCTCAGCCATCTGCATCCACACTGCCTTGGTCAGCTTGGGAGGCCTCTTCCTCCCTGTAGAAGGGAAAAGCACCTCCCTGTTGGCTGCAGCCCCATCTACTAAAGCCTGCAAGGCTACCTCATCAAAATGAGGAGCTGATCTGGGACTCCCGCTGCTCATGGTGCCTCCAGGTCCCTCTCACTCCACAGACAAAAAGCTTGGCAGTCTGCAGAAGAAGCAAGGCTTGCTGTAGACTGTAGTGTATGTACCTTTAAGAGCCCCTGTGTACTGTAATACCGGTAGTAACCACTCGGGTATATAAGCCTGCATAGCGTCTTGTATCTTTTAGTTCACCTCCAGACTTTGTTCAGTAAACACCTGTTAAACCAACTCCTGCATTCCGTGTCTCCATTAACACACGGATACAACAGTGGCGACGAATTGGAAACGGACTTGCCTGCAATTCGGCAGCACCTCAAGGAGATCGATTCCTCAGACGAAGGTCGAAGAAAAAAAACAAAAAAAAACTGTGGTTTCACCAGCTAGCCGGGCTGGTGGCAAGTACTGCACTAATCCTTCCTGGGCGGCAGGCTGGGGCTCGATCGGGTGGCTCTGCAGCGGGGCCGAGCAGCGAGTCGGAAGTCAGAGGCAAACAGAGACAGAGGGTGGAACACTCGGGAGACGGCCGGCGCTGCAAAGCAGGTCAGCGTTCGGACCAAGCAGAGGGAGGGATAAGTCCCAGAGAGTCCAGCGGGAACGAGTCTCCAACTATTAAAAATATCTGTGTAAATAAAAACCGCGGAGAACAGCGTTGTCAGCAGCGGCAGCGGCGGGAAAGCGCGGGAGGTGCCATTTTTTCTCGGCAGGGAAGAAAGGAAAGCGCGGGAGGCGCCATTTTTGATTTTCAGGATGCCTAAGACTGGCAATATTACTGCTTTCGATAGCAATATAGAGGATTGGACCACATATATGGAAAGAGTGGAGGTATATTGCACAGCGAATGAAGTAGAGGATGATAAAAAGGCATCGGCAATTCTAAATCTGATGGGCGCAAGGACATACGGGCTGTTACAAAACTTAATCACTCCAGCCAAACCGATGGACAAGAATTTTAAGGATATTGTTGATAACCTACAGGAGCACTTAAACCCAACACCGCTGCTGATAGCGGAACGATTCAAATTCTTCAGGAGGAATCAGCACAAGAATGAAAGTAACGCTGATTACATCACCGAATTAAAAAAGCTGTCAAAGCACTACCAATTCGGGGCAGGACTGGCAGATTCTCTACGAGACAAATTCGTCTGCGGTCTCCTAAGTGAAGGAACACAGAAAAGGCTACTTTCTGAGAAAGATTTGACACTAGACAAGGCTTTCAGTGTGGCTGTATCATACGAAGCAGCAGCAAGAGGAGCTGCAGAGATACAGCAAAAGCCACAGGACTTCGGCACCCATGAAATGACACGGGGTTCCGAGAGATGTTATCGCTGCGGCAGATCCACCCATGACCAAAGGGACTGCTGGTTCAAGGACAAAGCATGCAGGCAATGCGGAAAGATGGGACACATTGCACGTGTATGCCGATCTGGAAACAAAAAATCCACTGACAGAAAAAAAATCAATAAGGAAAAGTACAGAAAGGTACAAATGATGACGGACAGTAGCTCCGAAGACCAGAAGAGTGATAGCGACTCCGGAAACAAGAGACTAAGCTGTCTCAAATTACATAATGTAATTGCCAAAGAAGATTACCATACCATTTGGGTTACCCTCACGATAGCGGGGTCCCCAGTTAAAATGGAGCTAGATACAGGATCAGCTCTGACCGTCATAAGTCGACGGGATTACGAGCGGCTATTTCCGCATATACCTTTGAAAGACACATCCATTATCTTGAAGACGTATACGGGGCAGAAAGTATACCCCAGAGGGAAAATAAGGGTGCCTGTTGTATACAACGGCAAGGAAATACAGAAGTTGTATTTATACGTTCTGCAAGATGGTGGTCCACCGTTGTTGGGACGTGAATGGATCAGAAAGATACGTTTAGACTGGCACTCCATTCAGGCACTGACGGTGACCAGTAAGAAAAAAAATGATGATGACGTCATACCTGAACGATTAAAAGACATCTTGGCCAACGCCAAAGAAGTGTTTCAACAGGAACTAGGAACCTTGAAAGGCGTCACCGCCTCAATAAAAGTGGAAGATGCGGCAATTCCCAAGTTTTTTAAGGCAAGGCCGGTGCCATACGCAATTCGTCCAGCAGTCGAGGCAGAGCTGGAGAATTTGGAAAAGGCAGGCGTGTTATCCAAGGTAGATTGAAGCGAGTGGGCAACACCCATCGTCCCGGTCATGAAGAAAACATTGAATAATGATAAATCTGAAGAACAGAGAAAAATTCGCATCTGTGGGGACTTCAAGGTGACTGTAAACCCGGTCCTTCACACGGTACAGTATCCTCTTCCGAGGATAGAAGATATTTTCGCCTCACTATCCGGAGGGAAACGTTTCACCAAAATTGACTTGGCACAGGCATATCTACAGATGGAGGTTGAGGAGGCCTCTAAAAAGTATCTCACGATAAACACACACAAAGGCCTGTACCAGTACAATCGACTGGTTTTCGGAGTAGCATCAGCTCCAGCTATCTGGCAAAGAGCTATGGAGCAAGTCCTGCAAGAGATTCCGGGGACTCAATGCTACCTAGACGACATCCTTGTAACAGGAGAAAGCGACAACGAGCACCTTGCCAATTTGGAGCAGGTGCTCACTAGGCTGAGAGAACGGGGCCTACGAGCAAATCGCCCCAAGTGCGAATTTTTCCAGAAACAAACATCATATTGTGGCCATATAATTAACGAAGAAGGGTTGCATAAGTCACCTGAAAAAATTGAAGCGGTCATAAAAGCCCCAGCACCTGAAAATGTCTCACAATTAAGGTCATTCCTGGGATTGATAAATTACTATCATAAATTTTTACCGAACTTGTCAACTGTTCTGCACCCTCTTAACGCACTGCTACAAACGGGAGTAATTTGGAAATGGAGCGAAGACTGTAAATGTGCCTTCCATAAATGCAAAGGCTTGATCACGTCCAAGGAAGTGTTGGCTCATTACAACTCATCACTGCCAATCAGACTGGCGTGCGATGCATCCCCTTACGGCGTAGGAGCGATATTATCGCATAGATTCCCTGATGGCTCGGAGCGGCCGATAGCTTTTGCGTCACGCTCATTGAACTCAGCTGAGCGTAAATATGCCCAGATCGACAGGGAAGCACTCAGCCTGGTGTGGGGAGTGAAGAAGTTCAACCATTACCTACACGGACAAAAATTTACCTTGTTGACTGACCATCAACCCCTTGTCTCCATATTCAACCCTAAAAAGGGCGTTCCCATTATGACAGCGCAAAGGCTACAGAGGTGGTACCTTTTCCTAGGGGCACACCAATATGACATAGAATACAAAGGATCAAAACAGCATGGGAATGCTGACGGTTTATCGCGCCTACCGTTGCCAACGGTAGAAGAGGCACCTACAGTAAACCCAGTGGAGATGTTCCACTCAACCATAGTGGAATGTCAACCAGTAACAAATTCTGCCATTGAAAAGGAAATGAGAAATGACCCGACTCTCTCACGAGTCTACGACTTAACGGTGAAGGGATGGCCAGCACATGGCGAACCACTGTTGCCAGCATTCTCGCAAAGAAGAGAACAGCTGTCAGTGTGCCGAGGAACCTTGATGTGTGGATCCAGAGTGGTGATTCCACCCAAACTCCAGGATAAAGTGCTAAAGGAGCTTCACGAGGGGCATCTGGGTGGAGTGAAAATGAAGAACCTAGCCAGAGCTTTTGTGTGGTGGCCAGGTATCGATGGAGACATCGAAGAAATGACCAAGAGCTGCCTAGGATGCCAGAAGGTCCAAAACGCCCCACCACAAGCCCCTCTACATCCATGGGAGTGGCCCTCATCTCCATGGCAAAGGGTACATATCGACTTTGCTGGTCCATTTATGGACTCAATGTTCTTAATCGCGGTGGATGCACACTCCAAGTGGCCGGAGGTAATAAAGATGTCCTCCACCACCACGGAAAGAACCATCACAGTATTAAGGACCATATTTGCCAGGAATGGGCTGCCTGAACAGATTTGCTCTGATAATGGACCGCAATTTGTGTCCGAAGAATTCAGGAAGTTCTTAAAAAACAATGGGGTTAAGCACTACACGTCCGCCCCATACCATCCCGCCACCAATGGATTAGCTGAAAGGTTTGTCCAGACCTTCAAGAAGGCCATAAAGGCCATGGGTAATGAAGACATAAATCTACAATATAAGGTAGATAACTTCTTGTTTGCGTACAGGAATGCAACACATGTGGTTACAAACCAAACTCCCGCCATGATGTTTTTCAATAGAAGACTAAGATGCCGGCTGGATTTGATCAAGCCAAACATCAGAAGGGACGTAGAGAACTGGCAATTTCAAGGCATGAATGAAAGGCCAACTAGAACCTTCCAGATAGGTCAACAAGTTTTGGCCCGGGACTACCGTACCGAGAAATGGCAGCCTGGAACTATCTGCACACGACTAGGACCGCTGATGTATACCGTGGACATTGGAGAAAGCATGATAAGGCGCCATGCTGACCAGATCATAGTGTAAGATTCGAAATTTTCAGTAATTTAATCACGCAACAAAACAGGGTTAATAAAACAGTTTTATTGACCAAAAGAAGCTTGTACAGAAAAACCTTTGATAAAAAGGGCATACAAAATGGCCGCCGGACCTCGTGATCAGTTTCTGGGACCATTTGATTTCTGTTACTGCAAGCCAGACAGGCTTGTGGATTGAGGACAGTAAGCCCGCGAAAGCCAGTATCGGGAAAACGAAACTCAGGGAACTGAGCATACATATTAATTGGATTCTAAGTACAAGACAGTTTCAGGTAACAGGATGGGGCCCATCAAGAAATGGGCGGACTTTTGAATGAACACTTAAACCCATTTACTGTACAAAGGAAAAACCGTTTAACAGACATCAAGGGCAATCTCCAGACCGATCGATATACGAACCGAGTTACGGTGACAAAGAAAAAGACATTATCGGCCAGGAAGGCCAGTTAAGCTATCACCGGCTCCCGTTACAAGACAAAGCGCCCCTGCAGAGATTTCTGCCCGCCAAAAATATTACAAAGACTGGACTATGATTTGGCGGGAGATTAGACTGTCCCAACAAGGTATAACTGTGGATTGAAAGGTCCATCAGGGCTTGACTTCGGGGCTTCACTTCGGTTTTCATTTCTTCAACGCTTGGGAGTACGCTTCGGCGCTTTGCTTCAGATTCACGTTTCGGGACGGACTCTTCGGTTAAGGCAGCGTGGTCGGTGTTCGGCCAGGCAAGGCTCGGCCACAACGGGAATACGACGAGGGTGGCCCGGGTACTTTTGTCTGGAGATCATCGACGACCCAGGCCGAAGGAGAAGACACCCTCAGGAAAACCGACGAGCCAGGCCGGAGGGAGAAATAAAAGGACACTCCGGGCCTAGCACTCCCGTGCCTCAACATCCCATTCTCAGCTTTCCAGTAATGGACTTTCCCATGTGTATCCGGTTCTTCAACAACTTTTAACCGATCCATCCATGACGAGCACTCATCAAGGCTGTATCTGCTGCTGCACTGCGTAAGAAAACAAGCTGCGCCAGAAGTTTCCAAATCCACGTGACGACGGAAAGCGGTGCCAAAAAGGCTGCGAACCCCCCTTTTCGCGATTCTGAGAGTGGTGAACATGATCCCGAGTTCCTCAAGTTGAAACTTAAGCTAGGTCTAGGGGAGGGGGTTAAGGGTAATCGTAATGTGTTTTCCCTTTTACGATGTGCCGTGTGTTCCCCATTTCCATAGAGTTAAGTTTATAGATCTGTGTATGCTTGTAGTTACTTTAATCTGTGCTTATGACATGTATTTTATAATGCTGCAAACTGTTTAATAATAAAAGCATCCATTTCGTGCTATTCAACCTGGTCTATTGAGTTTTTCTCTGCACTACAGTTCCCTGCACCTAAGTCCAATGTCTAGAACCGTAGGGAAGAGTGGGTCAAACCACTCAAGGGTAATTATTGCACGAAGCCTGGTAGGAGACCAGAATGGGCAAGAGAAACCCCCTACAGAGATGGCAACCGCGGCAGGACCTTGGCAGCAGCAATGTAGTGTGTTAGATCAAGGTCTGAATAAACGAAATGTGATGGATGAGAGAATAGCGGACTATGTTTTTGGGAAGGTAAACCTTACAAAACAGTGGATATCTGACCTATTAAGAGACAGGCGCCCGCTAGACGCAGCCATCAAGTGGACAGAAGGTAAAGAGCATAAGAAATCGGTAGAAAAGGCGGTCTGGCTGATGTGTTACAAGAAGCAGGTCCAGCTTTTGGACCAGGTCATTGTAGCACAGACAGCCCAGATCAAAGGGCTACTTACAGAAGTAGAGGAAAAGGTTGCGGGAGGTCAGAAACTGATTCAATCACTTAACGCGCTGAATCAGGAACGCCAATCCGCAACTCACCGCCATGAGACCCGGATAGAGTATTTGGAATGTCAGGTCATTGAGGCCAAGGCCAGTGAAGGTAGAATGAAAGAGAGGTGTTTCCGCCTAGCTAAGCAGGTAGCGACACAGGAGGAAAGAATCTTGGGGGCTAGGGCAGCATATAAGATGGCCATGGAGGATAGGTCTGAGAACACCGATCATAGCGCTTGCCACAGGGAGCTAGAGGACCTGAGAATGGCCCTAGCAAAGGCAACCGGCTTGGTGTGTCTCATAAACCCGCCAGCGAGCCAGTTACTGTTAGCCAAGGAATCAAAATGACCAACTCCACAGGAGGCAGTTAGGGTACCAACCCCCGAGCCCTCAGCACCTCCCGCCTATACCGAGTCTTGGACTCCGGGGGAGGAAACGGTAGAGTTAGACGAAGAGATTCCTGAGGTAGAACAGCCCCAGGTAGTCGAGTCGAAGCCGGCACCGATGTGTCCCGCTCGACACCGAAGGCTCGGTCCGGACCAAGCGAATTGCGAGGACGGACCCCTCGTGAATCAGATCATAATGCCCCATAGCGCACGACAGCTAAGGGAAATGATCAGTACCATCCCAAAACTCTCCGAGTCAGGAGATCCCTCCGTGCATTTTAGGGACGTGGAGCAAACCGCAGCAGTTAATGACTGCGACGGGGCCGAACTGTCCAAAATGCTCCTGTTCTCCCTGGACAGCTCGCTCCTCCAGTGTCTCCCTGACGAGAGCAAGAGAGGGCGCAAGACGTATGAGGAGGTACGGGACGAGATCCTGGAGATTATAGGGGAGGGTGACGGAACTCCGTTCCTCCGATTGGAAAGGACGGTACAGCTAGAGGGAGAACCCCCACGGGTTTTTGCTGGAAGGTTGTGGCCAGTGTATCAGCGCAGCTGCTCGGGAGGACCGGACCGGAACGCGCTAAATGATGACCAAAGGGTTCATTGGCTCTGGTGTCTGGTCGCCAATTGCTTGCCACCGGTGAGGGAGCAGGCCAAGGCATGGTTTGACCCCACTAACCCCCGCTCCACGGAGGACGTAGTACTTGATCAGCTCACGATAAGTTACAGGAACAACAAGAGTAGGGATGTGCCTTCCTCAAAGGGAAAGGTGCATGAGGCAAGGCCAGCAGCTCCTGCCAAAAAGCAATGGCATCAGGAGGGGACTCGCCCTCCCCAAGCCAAGAGCAGTTGTTACGGGTGTGGGAAGGAGGGTCATTGGCGCCGAGACTGTAAAAATCCCTGGAAGGATTTAAAGGGAAAAACTTCCCCAGCCCCAGCCCAAGCGCCCGTCCGGGAGAAGGGAGCCGATGTGTCGATCCATCCCGATACGATCGAGTCGGTTTTAGAGGCAATGCGGTCTCTAATGACCTCGCAGGGGAAAGTGGCAGTCGTCAACAGCCCTGTTGCTTCCCCAACCCCAACCGAAGCGCCCAAATGACTGAAGCCCGCGCAGCCCGTCTACCTGTGTCCGCTCCGCTATGACGCGTGGAGAAGACACGTGGTGGAGATGGAGGTGGAGAAGGAAAAGGGTAGTTACCTGTTGGATATGGGAGCATCATGCACCGTGATCCACACAGCTAAGCCTTTTGCCTCACCTCTATCTACCCAGGCTCCATTCTCAGTAGTGGGGTTCACAGGCAGAGAACAGGCTGGCGCGTACTCCATCCCGCTCTCCATTCATTTGGGAGCACGCCACACCACATGGACATGCATCCTATTGAAGTGGAAAGAGGGGGGTGGGAAAGGCATCCTCGGGGCTGATTTCTTGGTGGAACACGGGATCCTCGTGGACCTTAGAAATCACTGTCTCTGGGGAGCCGAGAATGGGTTGGGCAAGGTAGTTGTAATCCCAGGAAGAGGAGAAAAGGGGACCCTGTGCACCATGAAGCCGTCAGGGGGTTACGACCTCGAGCTTCTGGTCGCGGACGTCCCAACGGACTTGCAAGCGTGCGTGTCGGGCAATCTGACCGCGTTTGCCACCCACAAGCACGACTGTGGGAGAGTCACCGGGTTTGAGGTCAGCGTAGACGGGGACCCCATGATCCGACCCCAAAAACAGTATATCTTCCCCAAGGAGGCAGAACCCGACATGGAGACAGCAATATCTTCATTGGTGCAGCAGGGCGTGTTGAGACCAATAGCCACTCACGTGAACTCCCCATTATGGCCGGTAAAGAAGCCGGACAATTCGTGGAGAGCCACGGGGGACTATAGAGTCCTCAACAGTAACATCCCAGCCTGCGCGCCCATGGTAGCAGCAGTTGCCGACCTAATAGGGAGTATTCCAGCATCCGCGACCACGTTCACGGTGCTGGATATCTCGAACAGTTTCTGGTCCATTCCGCTGCGGCGGGAGGATCAGTACAAGTTTGCCTTTACTTTTAAAGGGCAACAGTACACTTGGAACTGCTTGCCACAGGGTTTTCACAACAGCCCCAGCATTTTCCATCAATGCATGGCAGGAAGTTTGAAGGAATTTAGCCAGCCCAACCAGATAGTGCAGTATGTGGACGACCTACTCCTGTTCACGGATTCAAGGGAGGAGCACGGCCCACTATTAGCCGAATTATTGGAGCTGCTGGAAAGGAAGGGTTTCAAAGTAAACCCAAAGAAAGCACAGATCGGCCAGCAGGAGGTGAAATTCCTGGGTCTGGCCATCCGCGCTGGAGAAAGAGCCATAGATAAGGCTAGACGGGAATCGGTGCAAGATCTACCGATCCCTAACACAGTAACGGGTGTAAGGTCCTTTATGGGATTGACCGGGTACTGCAGGGATTTCATCGAGGACTATGCAGCCACAGCAGCCCCGCTACTCCGACTCTTGCACAAGGGAGTCGAGTGGTCTCGGGATGAGGGTTGTCAGGCAGCATTCGAGAAGTTGAAAAGGGATCTGCAGACCGCGCCAGCCCTAGGGGCCATAGATGGGGGGGAGGAGTTTTTCCTGGAAGTAGCCGCTAGTGGAGACAGCCTGAGCGCCGTGCTGCTCCAGGAGCGACACGGCAAGCTGAGACCAGGAGTCTGTTCCACCAGGGTACTTACGGATGTGGAGAGGAGTTTTTCCAATTGCGAGCGGCATCTCCTGGCCACGCATTGGGCTGTGAAAAGATCGGTGATCTTCACAGGAACCTCTCCCATCACTCTACTCACCCATCACACCCCCACAAAGATGCTTCTGGATGGAAGGATTAAGGATGGGACTGTAAGCAGCGCTCGGATTGCGCGCTGGACCCTCCTCCTTTCCCAGATGGATCTCAAGGTTATAGGTCTCTGCGAGCCAAAGCTCGCAGCCAACATGGTATATCCCGGAACAGCCCATCGGTGTTCCGTAGAAGGGGTATGGGAGGTCGACATAGGTTTGCGGGCCGGGATACACCCCACGGGCCGCGAGATCTACGTAGACGGTTCCAGCACGGTATCTGCTGGCGAACGACTCACAGGGTGTGGAGTTTATGACCCTACGGCAGACATTGCCTTGGCAATTAAGCTCCCCAGCACTATGAGCGCACAGCAAGCTGAGCTGTCCGCGGTGGCGTACGTGGTTACCCACCCCGAGATCTTCCCAACCCCATACACGATTTGCTCGGACAGCATGTTCACGTGCAATTCGTGTACGGAGTACCTCGCCATCTGGTCCCGCCGCGGATACACCTCCGCGGACGGACGACCCTTAACAGTTAAGCCCTTGCTGGAGAAGATCCTGGCAGCTGTGGGGGAGGAAGGGGAGGCGTTCATCCACAAGGTGAAGGCTCATTCCACCACAGAACCCCGCAGCCAGGGCAACCAGCAGGCAGATGCGCTAGCCAGGGAGGGTGCCCGCAACGGCATTTTCTGGTATCCCTATGGACCCGGACCCGTGGCAGCGATCCGAGACAGGGAGGGAACTCCAGGGAACACAGGGGTGACAACGCCCCTATACCTAAAGACCGTCCAAACCCTGGATCCCGCCCTAAAAACAGCCCTAAAAGCCATTACTGAGGGCAAGCAGGTAAAGGGTCCGTACAGTACGGCAGCCCTCTCAGTCAAGGAAGGCATGCTGTTCCGAGAGGAGCAGTGGGTTGTGCCGCAGCAGCACCGGAGGGAATTCCTTCAACTGGCCCATGAGGGTCCAGGGGCAGGACACCCCGGGCCTGAGGTTGCCTGGCAACGGGTAGAGCAGGCGGGATGGTGGCCGGGACTTAGAGACGATGTCCGCGAGTTCTGTGTAAGCTGTCTCGTGTGCGCTGCGAACAACCCAGACCCCCAGAAAAGGAAGGCGCCCATGGGGCACATCAGGAGGGTAGAGGGACCATGGCAATCGATTCAGGTCGACTACATAGGGCCCCTGCCCGCCACCCAAGGAGGCTATAAGTATTGCCTTGTCCTGGTGGATGTGTTCACCAATGGGTAGAAGCTTTCCCGTGCAGAACAGCTACGGCGCTGGGTACTGCCAAGATCTTGATCCGGGAAGTGTTCTCACGGTGGGGACTCCCCCGTTTTGTTGAGTCCGACCAAGGGAGTCAGTTCACCGGTCAAGTGATGCAGAACACCCTCATGCTCTTGGGCATTGAAGGGAAGTGGCACGTAACGTACAATCCCCAGTCATCCGGGATTGTTGAACGCATGAACCGGACCCTCAAGGAAAAGCTGAGGCAAGAGACAATGGGCTCACCCCAGAAATGGGCGGAGGTCCTGCCTCTAGTCCTCATGGGGATCCGGGCCAGCCAGTCCAAAATTACGGGGTACTCCCCGCACGAATTAATGACTGGAAGGATCATGCGAACACCCACCCATGTACTAGCCCCGGTGCTCACTGAGGGCCAGCTCCAAGAGGTGAAGCGAGACAAGTTCGTCCAAACCCTTTTGGAGCACCTGAAACAGATTTATGGGCAAGCGGCTGGGAACATGGGGAGACAGCATCAGGGGAATCGACTGTTACTGGAACCTCGTAAGCAACAAGAGTGGGAAGTCGGAGACCAGGTCATGGTTAGGAACTATGCCCGGGTGGGGAGCTTTGAACCACTGTACATGGGGCCTTATAAAATTGTAGACAAGGCCAGCCCCATGGTGTATGCAGTGAAGGTGCCCCAACGTACTAAATGGTTTCACATTAACCAGTGCAAACTGTTTAAGTCGGGTGCACAAGTGCCAACAACAGTGGCCAGGTCTGAGGACAAAAATCCTCAGCCTGCGACAGAGTCACAGACCACACAGGCTGGAACAGTAGCCTGCGTGAAGGGAGGAGTCATCCCATTAGAGTGGGAGGTCTCCCCTCTGATTTGGGATTTGGACGGGGAAGAGCCCAAACAGCTCGACCCCACCCTTGACCCGATCACGGAGGAGGAAGAGTCAGAGGACGAAGATCCCGCCCTCGACTCAAGCTTAAGGGAGGTAGGGATTGGGGGCGGAGACTCACTGCCTGTAGGGACAGGTGAGGTGGAGTCGGATGCCACAAATCCCGGCCCCGGGGGGGCGGAGCCTGAGGGAAGGGAGCCGGAGCCGGCAGCTGTGGTGGAACCACAGGCTGTGACGGTGAAAGCCCCAACCCCCGGTCCGTCAGCCCTGGGAGCCTCACCCAAGGCAGCCCCTCGTAGGTCGACTCGAACGCCCCAGCCCAGAAAGCAATGGCCAAATTCTCCCTATCTTCCCCAACCTCGGTACAGAGCAGCCCGAGAAAGGCACGATTCCCGTTCAGCAGCGACAGGCTGCGGGGGATCAAAGCCGAAGGTCAGTGCAGCCCCGCCACAGGGAGCGGCACACTGCAGCCCTCACAGGAATTAAGTAGGCCGCCCGGAGGAGGGCGGCACTGTACATAGGTGTTAGTAAATAATGAGTTAAGTTAGGTAATTGTAATGATAGTTTAAGGTGTGTAAAGTTTAAGATGATGGGGATGTTTAAAAGGTAGTTTTCGGAGTCTGCCCAGAATGTGTGGTTGTTTGGAAGCGGGGTCAGAGGACCCGCGCGTCCGTTTAATTAAGCCAGCACCTATTGGGAGCCTGGCTACATCATCTTATCGGCTACAGAAACCAGGGATGCAATGGAGAGGATTCTCATGATACTTGCGGCGATCGGGTGCGGGCTGGCCTACCAGGGCCGCACCAAGGACGTCATCGTGTTCGGATGTTCCGGGGACACAGCCCCCATCGCGACGGATGGGACGGGGAAGCGAGAGGTTGAGGAAACCGCCACCTATTTCCACCAAGGAAGATGGCCAGGATGGCTGGGGACGAATTCTATGGAATACTCCAGCAATTTCGGTTTCGCCTACCAAGAGACTTCGTTAATGTGCCCTCGGGTGAGGATCCTTGCACCCAGAGTCAGCGTTACCGTGGGAAAGAGGATCTGTTTGGTGTGTAATGGGAACGTACCGTTAAGTAGATGGTGGTGGTTACAAAAGCTGGGGAAGGACATGAAGAACTCTACTATCGAGTGGGAACGACTGGGTAACAATACCCATCGGACAATTACGGGGACTCACGGACAATTACGTGTGTGTTGGGACAAATGGTGGGAACCAGATGAAGGCATATATGTTTGTATGTGGGGTTCAAAACGCGTTTGCCCCAAGGGCGTATCCACCTTTTTCCAGAGGCAGTGGCAGGATGAAGGAAAAGGGATGAGATGGGATGTCAGCACTCGGGCGTGCGGAGCCCCATACTCCCCGATTCCAGTAAACGCCACTGAACTCATCACCCGCCCACGCAAGCCCCTGCCCACGATTCCGGTAGCGCTAGCCCAGAAGGAAGGGTGCCCCACCACCACAAAGGGACCCGGGAACGGTTTAGTATTGGTACCCACCGGTCAGATGCTGTACCAAGGGGTACACTACGCGGTGGCCTCAGTGATTTTAAACCTCACTGAGGTACGATTGCCGGAGTGGTGTCCCAGGGAAACGGAACAATTGTACCAGGTCCTGTTAACCCGAATGTTCAGACAGTTTTACGAGTTTGACTTTGCCGACATTGACAAAGCCAAATTGTACACCACACCACAGGAAGTCTTGGATCGGGTAGGAAGGCAAAGAAGGGGTACTGTAAATGACATTTTCACTGCTTTTAACACCGGAACGTCTGTTGTCAACGCCCTAGACAACGTGGAGCTGCAGACACAGATCAATGGTTTAAAGGCCCAGTTAAGGAACATACTGACAAGCGAGAATAAGGTAGTGGGTTCTGAGCTATATGAGGACCAAGCCATGACACTACACTTAAAAGAAATAATTGCTGAGCTGGAGAAACACGCTAGAACGGTGAATGCGCTCATTAAGGAGGATCGGAATGCGTCCGATCAGGCTGCGCAGAACGAGGCCTGTGTGCTATACAGGGCATGGTTACTGGGCGAGGGCCGCAGTAATCTGGAGGATTTAAAACAAGGTTTGGTCCCGTCCTGGATCAGCAACAAGCACTTGCAAGCGCTCCACCCTTTTGACAACGCATTAAGCCTGTGCCAGCTCAGACTAGCTGCAGAAGCGTACCCAGTCCCAGTGGACTGCGGACGCTCAAACCACACTATTATGGGAATAGTGGTAAGGATGCCGGTGTTGGGTCCCGCAGCAAAGCCCGCCCCAGTATACAGGGTGGAGAACATTGGAGTCATCCAGGGGGGTGCGCACATTCGTTACACAGTGGTCCCGCCTTATGTCATCAGATGGGAGCGTACGATGACAGGCACCGACCTCTCGGGGTGTTGAAGCTGGGGAGCACACATCATCCTGTGTCCCCAGCACTTGAATGCCTTTTTGAAACCACAGTGCGGGTTCAGAGCCGCTAGCACGAAGCCGATAAATTGCACCATGGAGGCAATGGCAAAGGACCATGTGCCCCCGCAGGTGGCATATATCGGAGGTGCGACATACTGTGTCACCACTGCAGCGCCTCACTACCGCCACGGACAGCACGAATGGTGTCCGGTCAGTGACAGCAGTTTCTGTTTCAAACCCAGGGCTGAAGTTCAAGTGGCACAACAACGGATTGTCCCCATTCCTGCACCCTCCACCGTTCACCTCACTGTAAAAGAGAATTTCACGGACTTGTAACGATTCGTCGCGCATTTTGGTTATGTCATTCCCCCTCTCCCCGAACACCTCACCAAGATTTTAAAAGCCGTTATAGTTTCACAGAAGTATTTCTACACACTGGAGCAGAAGACATTAGAGATAGGGAAAGACATATTGGACATAGTCATCCCACCATGGTGGGACCTGTTCACTAATATAGATATCCCGGCCTGGATTAGAATAGCATCCCACATCCTAGTAGTGTGTCAGGTTTTAATTGTAATATTTTTACTGTTCGTGCATTGCAAGAGAGGCAAACGCCTCCAGAGGCACGAGAACACAGGAGAATGGAGAGAACGCTATGTACGAGTGGGGCAAGAGGACACCCCAGTGTAAGCGGTTAGCATTAAAAGTTAAAGCGTCCCTCCATTTTTGGATTTCAGCCACTGCATGATTTAAGTGTGTGAATACTGTAGTGTTATAGCCGTTGATAAGTTTTTTTTTGATTAATAAAAGGTGTAAGCAGGTGGTGCAAGGGGCATTGGCCCCTTCACATCTGAAAGATGAATGTGTTATAGTTTAAGATAATACTGCCTATGAGTGTCCAGTTGTACACAAGGTAATTCTTCTGAAATGGGAACTGCATGTGTCGTGGGGGTCATAGATAGTTAATTACCAGGAATGTTTGGATGTGAGGACTCAGGGAAAATTTGCTCACCAAGGATTATTGATACTTTAAGCAAGCTATCAGTATCACAGCGGGGACTGTAAGATTTGAAATTTTCAGTAATTTAATCACGCAACAAAACAGGGTTAGTAAAACAGTTTTATTGACCAAAAGAAGCTTGTACAGAAAAACCTTTGATAAAAAGGGCATACAAAATGGCCGCCGGACCTCGTGATCAGTTTCTGGGACCATTTGATTTCTGTTACTGCAAGCCAGACAGGCTTGTGGATTGAGGACAGTAAGCCCGCGAAAGCCAGCATCGGGAAAACGAAACTCAGGGAACTGAGCATACATATTAATTGGATTCTAAGTACAAGACAGTTTCAGGTAACAGGATGGGGCCCATCAAGAAATGGGCGGACTTTTGAATGAACACTTAAACCCATTTACTGTACAAAGGAAAAACCGTTTAACAGACATCAAGGGCAATCTCCAGACCGATCAATATACGAACCGAGTTACGGTGACAAAGAAAAAGACATTATCGGCCAGGAAGGCCAATTAAGCTATCACCGGCTCCCGTTACAAGACAAAGCGCCCCTGCAGAGATTTCTGCCCGCCAAAAATATTACAAAGACTGGACTATGATTTGGCGGGAGATAAGACTGTCCCAACAAGGTATAACTGTGGATTGAAAGGTCCATCAGGGCTTGACTTCGGGGCTTCACTTCGGTTTTCATTTCTTCAACGCTTGGGAGTACGCTTCGGCGCTTTGCTTCAGATTCACGTTTCGGGACGGACTCTTCGGTTAAGGCAGCGTGGTCGGTGTTCGGCCAGGCAAGGCTCGGCCACAACGGGAAGACGACGAGGGTGGCCCGGGTACTTTTGTCGGGAGATCATCGACGACCCAGGCCGAAGGAGAAGGCACCCTCAGGAAAACCGACGAGCCAGGCCGGAGGGAGAAATAAAAGGACACTCCGGGCCTAGCACTCCCGTGCCTCAACATCCCATTCTCAGCTTTCCAGTAATGGACTTTCCCATGTGTATCCGGTTCTTCAACAACTTTTAACCGATCCATCCATGACGAGCGCTCATCAAGGCTGTATCTGCTGCTGCACCGCGTAAGAAAACAAGCTGCGCCAGAAGTTTCCAAATCCACGTGACGACGGAAAGCGGTGCCAAAAAGGCTGCGAACCCCCCTTTTCGCGATTCTGAGAGTGGTGAGCATGATCCCGAGTTCCTCAAGTCGAAACTTAAGCTAGGTCTAGGGGAGGGGGTTAAGGGTAATCGTAATGTGTTTTCCCTTTTACGATGTGCCGTGTGTTCCCCATTTCCATAGAGTTAAGTTTATAGATATGTGTATGCTTGTAGTTACTTTAATCTGTGCTTATGACATGTATTTTATAATGCTGCAAACTGTTTAATAATAAAAGCATCCATTTCGTGCTATTCAACCTGGTCTATTGAGTTTTTCTCTGCACTACAGTTCCCTGCACCTAAGTCCAAGGTCTAGAACCGTAGGGAAGAGTGGGTCAAACCACTCAAGGGTAATTATTGCACGAAGCCTGGTAGGAGACCAGAATGGGCAAGAGAAACCCCCTACAATAGAGTCATCCGAACGGGGACAACCTACACCACAACTCTATACGCCTAATGATGAAGCAGAGATACCCATAGTATCCACCTCCAATCCGGTGATACTGGAACCAGATGAACCCGACACTGGCATCCAAGCCGAATCGACCTTGCCAAAAGAACCTACTACACCACCGAAAACTACTACACCACCGAGGCGTTATCCGGACCGAGTCAGGAAGCCTCCAGAGAGACTGACTTATAATTGATTAACTGCAGCAAATGTGTAGATTATTGTTCTTGTAAACATGTTAATTAATGATTACTTACAATGTTATGTACTAATTATCTAAAAGGGGAGGAATTGTAGTGTATGTACCTTTAAGAGCCCCAATGTACTGTAATACCGGTAGTGACCACTTGGGTATATAAGCTGTATAGTGTCTTGTATCTTTTAGTTCACCTCCAGACTTTGTTCAGTAAACACCTGTTAAACCAACTCCTGCATTCCGTGTCTCTATTAACACACGGATACAACATAGACCTTAAATGCAGCAGCAATGATGACGTCATCGGAGGCAACTTTCAGTCAGGAGAAATTCATTTGCCAAGGGTTCCCACACGTTGGAAATCAATTGGACAATTAAGTTAAAATTGCAACAATCTCCCACATCCATTTAGATTTGTGTGGATAACAGGAAATGCGGATTACACGACACCAACCCGCACCTGAATGAAAGTACAGCCCACAGAGTTATACAGCACAAAAAGAGGCCCTTCGGCCCATCGAGCCAGCGCCGGCCATCAGGACCTGTCTATTCCAATCCCATTTTCCAGCACTTGGTCCGTAGCCTTGTATGCTTTGGCGTTTCAAGTGCTCATCCAAATGCTTCTTGAATGTTGTGAGGGTTGCTGCCTCTACCACCCTTTCAAGCAGTGAGTTCCAGATTCTGGGTGAAAAAATTATTCCTCAAGTCCCCTCTAAACCTTCTGCCCCTTACCTTGAAACTATGCCCCCTGGTTATTGACCCCTCTACTAAGGGGAAAAGTTCCTTTCTATCGACCCTATCTATGCCCCTCATAATTTTGTACACCTCAACCAGGTCCCCCCTCAGCCTTCTCTGCTCTAAGGAAAACAACCCTAGCCTGTCCAGTCTCTCTTCATAGCTGAAGCTCTCCAGCCCAGGTAACATCCTGGTGAAT
Organism: Somniosus microcephalus; assembly: GCF_052327205.1. Classification (NCBI taxonomy): domain Eukaryota; kingdom Metazoa; phylum Chordata; class Chondrichthyes; order Squaliformes; family Somniosidae; genus Somniosus; species Somniosus microcephalus. The sequence continues at coordinate 272,189,827 of NC_140994.1, forward strand.
TTCCTCTGCACCCTCTCCAATGCAATCACATCATTCCTATAGTGTGGCGATCGGAACTGCACACAGTATTCCAGCTGTGGCCTAACTAGCATCCCTGCTCTTATATTCTATGCCTCAGCTAATGAAGGCAAGTATCCCATATGACTTTTTAACTGCTTTATCTACCTGTCCTGCAGCCTTCAGGGATCTATGCACATGCACACCAAGGTCCCTCTGATCCTCTTTCCTTCCTAGGGTCCTACCATTCATTGTGTATTCCCTTGCCTTGTTAGTCCTCCCTAAATGCATCACCTCACAATTGTCAGGGTTAAATTCCATTTGCCACTGTTCTTCCCATCTGACCAACCCGTCTATATCGACCTGTAGACTGAGGCTTCCCTCCTCGCAATTTACCACTCCACCAATTTCCGTGTCATCTGCGAACTTACTGATCATACCTCCTACATTCAAATCTCGTATTGTGGCCACGTTATCGATAAAGAGGGGTTACATAAGTCCCCAGAGAAGATTGAGGCAGTAGTCAAGGCTCCAGCACCGGAAAATGTTTCAAAACTGAGGTCGTTCCTCGGGCTGGTAATCTACTACCATAAGTTCTTGCCAAATTTGTCTACAATACTACACCCACTGAACACCTTACTGCAAACTGGGGTGTCATGGAAGTGGAGTGACGAATGTATACGAGCTTTCCAGAAGAGCAAAACACTAATCACATCGAAAGAGGTATTGGCCCATTACAACCCAGCATTACCAATTCGGTTGGCATGTGATGTGTCACCCTACGGCATTGGAGCGGTGCTGTCGCACAAATTCTCGGATGGCTCAGAGGGGCCAATAGCCTTTGCGTCACGATCACGAACCTCAGCCGAGCGTAACTACGCCCAGATTGACAGGGAGGCCCTCAGCCTAGTGTGGGCAGTGAAAAAGTTCAATCACTATCTGCACGGGCAGAAATTCACCTTGCTGACTGATCACCAGCCTCTTGTCTCCATTTTTAATCCGAAGAAGGGCGTTCCGGTGATGACTGCGCAGCGACTACAAAGATGGTCACATTTTCTAGGGGCGCACCACTATGAGATTGAATATAAGGGCACGAAACAGCATGGAAATGCTGATGGGCTAACACGCCTGCCACTGCCTACTCCGGAGGAAGCACCAGCAGTGGATCCTGTCGAAATATTCCATTCGACTACAGTTGAATACCTACCGGTAACTAACGCTTGTATCGAAAAGGAAACCCGAAATGACCCGACACTGTTTCAGGTATATGATTTGATGGTGAAGGGATGGCCAGCACATGGCGACTCACTGTTGCCAGCATTCTTGACGAGGAGAGAACAGCTGTCAGTGTGCCGGGGGACCTTGATGTGTGGATCCCGAGTGGTAATTCCACCCCAGTTAAGGGATAGAGTGCTCAATGAGCTTCATGAGGGTCATCTGGGAGGGGTAAAAATGAAAAGCCTAGCCAGGGCTTATGTGTGGTGGCCGGGAATCGATAAACAAATGGAGGACCTGACCAAGAGCTGCTCAGGATGCCAGAAAGTCCAAAATGCACCACCACAGGCCCCTCTACACCCATGGGAGTGGCCCTCATCTCCATGGCAATGGGTGCATATTGATTTTGCTGGTCCATTCATGGACTCAATGTTTTTAATAGCCGTGGATGCGCACTCGAAATGGCCTGAGGTCATCAAAATGTCCTCCACCACCACGGAGAAAACGATTGCAGTCCTACGGACCATTTTTGCCAGGAATGGCTTGCCAGAACAGATTTGCTCCGACAACGGACCACAGTTTGTGTCCGAAGTTTTCTGGAGGTTCTTGAAAAAGAATGGGGTAAGGCATTACACATCCGCCCCGTATCATCCAGCCACAAATGGATTGGCTGAGAGGTTCGTACAAACCTTTAAGAAGGCAATAAAGGCTATGTACAATGACAACATTCCGCTGCAGCACAAGGTGGACAATTTCCTGTTCGCCTACCGGAATGCGACACATGCAGTCACCAACCAGGCCCCAGCCATGATGTTCTTTAACCGAAGGTTAAGATCTCGCCTGGATTTGCTCAGACCAAACGTACGAAGAGATGTTGAGAGTAAGCAATTCTAGCACATCCATGAGAAGCCAACAAGGAGCTTCAATGTAGGGCAACCAGTCTTGGCCCGCGACTACCGAACAGAAAAATGGCAGCCAGGAACGATATGCACATGGCAGGGCCCACTAATGTACACAGTGGATGTTGGGGAGAGCATCGTGAGATGCCATGCTGACCAGATCCTAGAGTCACAGGAGCAAGTCAACCCCATGCCTCACCCATACGTACCTGGTGATGAACCCGACGTACAGGTAGCATCTACCCCAGAAACAGTAGCATCGGAAGCTGATGAACCAACTGACGACAGGGGGCCAGAATCGCCTCCGCACCAAGAGCAAGACACTCGGGAAAGGCGCTATCCAGAAAGGATCAGGAAGCCTCCCCAAAGACTGAATTTATAAATAGACTATTTTCAGCTAATGTTGCATGTTAAAAGTGTTAATTGTAATTAGTTTGATATTTAATTGTTAAATGAGTGTTATGGTACTGTTAATCTAAAAGGGGAGGAATTGTAATGTATGTACCTTTAAGGGGGGAACTACTTTGTACAGCTCATGTATACTGTAGTACCGGCAGTGACCACACCTGTATGTAATGCTGAGTAGTGATCTGTACAGATCAGTTGCAGTTTGAACCACGTTGAGTAAACACCTGTTGTACCATTCTCCACAGTACGTTTCTTATTATACACGGACGTAACAATCTCATTGAACCATACAAAATTCTTACAGGACTTGACAGGGTAGGTGCAGGGATGATGTTTCACCTGGCTGGGGATTCTAGAACCAGGGTTCACAGTCTCAGAATAAGGAGTCAGCCATTTAGGACTGAGATGAGGAGGAATTTCTTCTCTCAGAGGGTGGTGAATATGAGGAGAGATTGAGTAGACTAGGCCTATATTCTCTAGAGTTTAGAAGAATGAGAGGTGATCTCATTGAAACATACAAAATTCTTACAGGGCTTGACAGGGTAGATGCAGGGAGGATGTTTCCCCTGGCTGGGAAATCTAGAACCAGGGGTCATCTCAGAATAAGGGGTCGGCCATTTCGAACTGAGATGAGGAGAAATTTCTTCACTCAGAGGGTGGTGAATCTTTGGAATTCTCTACCGCAGAGGGCTGTGGAGACTCAGTCGTTGAGTATATTCAAGACAGAGATCGATGGATTTTTGAATATTAAGGGAATCGAGGGATATGGGGATCGGGCGGGAAAGTGGAGTTGAGGTAAAAGATCAGCCATGATCTTATTGAATGGCAGAGCAGGCTCGAAGGGCCAAATGGCCGACTCCTGCTCCTATTTCTTATGTTCTTATTTTCTTAATGCTAAGGTAGAATTCGGAGTTTGTTCAGCAGAACTACTTGTAAAGATAATTAATCCATTTGTTTATTGGCCTATCAGAGGCAGGTTAAATCTGATGAAAGGGTAAAGATCAAGTTATGGAAGGAAACAGAAGAAAGTGAAACAAACAGGCTCGAGGAAAAGTTAGAACAGGAGGAGAGGTGGTGTAATAAAGAACAACACGAGAGCCAGTGTATAAATAATCAGGATCAGTGCAATACCTTGTCAAAAGAACTATCCAAACAGAGACATCGGTCAGAGCAGGCAGGAAAGATCAATGAGGACCTGAAGGTTGTGTTTAGGGTCACCCAGAAACAGGCTCTAGAGGAATGGAGTGCTTGTGGGGACCACACTGAATGTAATAAGTGGATTAAGGAGTTGGAGATAAAGAGGGGAAAAGATCTAAGTTGCAGGCTAACCAATCTGAAAACTCAGCAAAGGAAGGAAACAAACAGGGATTTGGAGAACTAGGGAAAGCTGCTGAGATGACGATTTAAAAGAAGGAAAAAAAGAGAAACTTAACGATTTACCAACACGGAAGCTATCAGCCTCTGTGCCGAGACAAATAAAACACAAGGTTTGCTGAGTGAAAGGAACCTTAAAGGATGCTGGAATTTCAGTTTGTGTGAAAGTGTGTGTTAAAGTGTGGAAGTTTTCCTGACTATGAATTTTAAGAAGTTACAGTATTCCTTTTGTCTGAAAGTCTGTCTTTGAAAGAAAGGGGGCGATTTTGCCAGCCCTGGGGAGGTGGGTTTGGAGGTGGGATGCCGGGAAAATGGCAGAATCTGGGAGCGGGTACCCATCCCGTCCCCAACCCGCCTCCATGCCATCTTCCCAGGAGGCGGGTACCCGACCCACGCTGGGTCCCGTCTCCTGGAGGCAGGAAGGGGATTACAGCCACTTAACAGGTAGTTAACAGGGAGTTAAGAGGATTATCCCCATTTTTCCATCAGAAGTGTGGGCTTCCCAACGTCAGGAAACCCCGCCAGGGTCAGCGAGGTGAGCAGTGGGTCTGCGGGGGTGAGAGGGGTCCAAAAGTGCACTGTGGAGGTGAGTGATGGGTGCAAGTGTGGAGAGGTAAGTATGTGAGGTGAGTGAAAAGTGTTAGAAAAAGTTTACTTACCTTTGTTTCTTCCTGCAGGCTTCATGGCAGAGATGACAGAATGGCTGCTGCATTCTCCGATACAACAACCATCTGCCTCCTGTTCAGGAAATAGGTTTGGTGAGCCTTGAGTACAAGAACTCACCAAACAACAGAGAATGTCAGTGTTTGACAGCTTCTCAAACAATGACAATTCATCTGTCAAAAATTTTTGACAGATGAAACGTCATACGCTGATGTTCTTTTTCACCGGCTTTCCCTTAATTGGCCTGCTAAGCCCTCTGGTCGGGCTTAACAAGGCCAATCGAGGGAAAATAGCGTGGGTTGGCCAGAAGTCGATGGAGGCGGGACTAAAACCCGACAACCAGCAGACCCGCCTCCAAAAGCTCCCCATTGGCAAAATCACCCCCAAAGTTTTTGTTATATTTGTTTTAGCTCCACCCAGTTTTCTGTGCATGGAGCTAAAGCCCTTTAACCCTTTGTTGGATGTTGGAAGCTTTAAGAGAGTGGATGTGGTAAATATGTTCATTTCAATTTAAGATTTTGCACCTAGAAGTGGGAGAAACTTTGAGATTTGCAGCTTAAGTTAAAGACCTGAAGGCAGCAGGAGCGGTAGATAAGGTGGTTAAAAAGGCACATGGGATACTTGCCTTCATTAGCCGAGGCATAGAATATAAGAGCAGGGAGGTTATGATGGAACTGTACAAAACGCTAGTTAGGCCACAGCTGGAATACTGGGGTCGATTTCCAGTGTGCTGTGGAGTCGGGATTGGAGGCGTGTGAGGGGTTAAATTCCCGAATTCGGGGGTCCCGAAACCATCCCACCCAAAACCCGCCTCCATGTAAGTTCCAAAGGAGGCGGGTACCCGCCCCACACTGGGACCCGCCGACCCGAGGCGGGAAGGGATTAGTGACAATTAACTGCCTGTTAACAGGTAGTTAACAGGCAGTTTTTAGCCTAATCCCTATTTTGAAGGTTGTCATGTGGGATTCCCGATGGCTCCAAACCACTGCCAAGTTAGAGGAGTCGGGCCGTCGGGTTGAAGGACTTGGAGGGGTCAAGATGTCGGTGTTCAGGTGAGTGATGGGTGCATGAGTGCAAAGGTAAGTGTGTTTGGTGTGTCTAAAGTGTGTAAAGAAGTTTAAATTACCTGTACTTACCTTTTCAGCCTTCCTTCCTCTAGGCTTTGGGAGTCCATCATCTCACCGGCACAGAAAGCAGAATGGCTGCGATCTGTCAAAAGTGACAGCCTGCAGCTTTCAGGGCCGGCGAGATTGCCAACTGAGTCTGCGTAGAAGGACTCAGGTTAGAAGTAAGACTGTCAGTGTTTGACAGCTTCAAACAACTGTGAAACACTGATATTTCATCTGTCAACACGTCTTGACAGATGAAATTTCAGTCTGTGACATCACCTGTTGCCGGGTGGCCCTTAATTGGCCTGCTGAGCCCGCTGGGCGGGCTCACCAAGGTCAATCAAGTGAAAATCGCGTGGATTGGCTGCATCTCGATGGAGGCGGGACTACAACCCGAAAGTTGTAGTCCCGCCTCCTTCCCGACTTCTGAATGAAAATAACCCCCATTGTGTGCAGTTCTGGTCGCCACACTATGGGAAGGATGTGATTGCATTGGAGAGGGTGCAGAGGAGATTCACCAGGATGTTACCTGGGCTGGAGTGCTTCAGCTATGAAGAGAGACTGGACAGGCTGGGGTTGTGTTCCTTAGAGCAGAGAAGGCTGAGAGGGGACCTGATTGAGGTGTACAAAATTATGAGGGGCATAGATAGGGTAGATAGAAAGGAACTTTTCCCCTTGGTAGAGGGGTCAATAACCAGGGGGCATAGTTTCAAGGTAAGGGGCAGGAGGTTTAGAGGGCATTTGAGGAATAGCTTTTTCACCCAGAGGGTGGTTGGAATCTGGAACTCACTGCCTGAAAAGGTGGTAGAGGCAGGAACCCTCACAACATTCAAGAAGCATTTAGATGAGCACTTGAAACGCCATAGCATACAAGGCTATGGACCAAGTGCTGGAAAATGGGATTAGAATAGACAGAGCTTGATGGCCGACGTGGACACGATGGGCCGAAGGGCCTCTTTCTGTGCTGTATAACTCTATGACTATGACTCTATGACACTGCTGTAGATATATTTTGACTGGGACGGCTTGTACAGCAAACTGTACATCAGAGGCAGTTTGTTTTACAAAAGATAAACTTCAGCCTTGAAGTTACGGTTGCCATGGTTTCTCATCATGTCTGGTAGAAATAAATTTGGACTTTTTGAAAGTATTTTGTTTTAGTTGGATTACAAAAAATAGCTAATGTTTGATTTTATTTTAAATCAATTTGAACGTTTGCAAAGCACTGTCTTCTTAATTTGGCTACATAAGTCCGAGACGCCCACTTTCTAAGTTTTTGACAGGCAGCCTGTGGTGAAATTGTATGAATGTTTCGAAGCTACAGGCTGAGGGAAGCTTCTCCCTTTCTTTTCAAGTGGTACTGGTTAGTTTGAGATATTGGTTTGAATTGAATTGGAGTTATTGAGGTTAATTAACCTGTTTAAACCAGACTTTTTTTGCAGCCACGGTGAAATTCTGGTTGGTGTAAATTGTGTGAAAGCCTCTAATTCCGGACATGAGGCAATCACATCAACAATTGGTATTTTTGAAATTTCTGACCAATTTCAAGTATGTGTGATCTGGAAAAATATAGAAATGCTATTGTTGTGTGTGGAGTTGTTTTACAAAATGTTTATAGTAGTAACACAAATTTAAAGGCACAAAGATCTTGTTTTAAATTTACCCAAAAGCAGCGAGAAGCTGTGTGACACAAGGTGACATTGATTGATGGTATCTGGATTTGTCTTCTTTTGAAAAATGTTAACTAACCTATTAAATTGTGAAACCCAAACTGTCTTTTCCGATTGGGAAAGTTTTTTTAAGCTGTACTTGAAGTGATGCAATTGCGTGTGTCTAACAATTCGCTCCGCCTTCTTACAAACCGGCAAAGGAGTTAACCCTTTCCACTGACAGCTGGTTTTCACCACACAACTAAATTCAAAGATATTGGACATTATTAAATTTAAGGTTTTTAATTTGAGTGGATGTTTCCCCACTGTGACGGAAGGGAATCAGGAATCATAGGAAAGCCACAATGGATTGTCTGTTTTTTTCTTTTAAGCAGGGGGCCAGATGATTGTTAGTGGTGCAAGATTGCCAGGTGGGTAGAAGTCTTCCCGTGCAAGTCGGCCTCATAGACGGCCAAGATCCTAGTTACAGAGGTATTCTCCAGATGTGGTAGAGTCAGATCAGAGAAGTAATTTTACAGGTCAGGTAATGCAGGCCACTCTGAAATGATGTCAAGAAATGGCTGAAGATACTGGATACTGCAAAGGCTATGGGCCCTGACAGCATTCCGGCAATAGTACTGAAGACTTGTGCTCCAGAACTAGCTGCACCCCTAGCCAAGCTGTTCCAGTACAGCTACAACACTGGCATTTACCCGGCAATGTGGAAAATTGCCCAAGTATGTCCTGTCTACAAAAATCAGGACAAATCTGACCCAGCCAATTACCATCCCATCAGTCTACTCTCAATCATCAGCAAAGTGATGGAAGGTGTCGTCGACAGTGCTATCGAGCGGCACTTACTCAGCAATAACCTGCTAACTGACGCCCAGTTTGGGTTCCGCCAGGGCCACTCAGCTCCTGACCTCATTACAGCCTTGGTCCAAACATGGACAAAAGAGCTGAACACAAGAGGTGAGGTGAGAGTGACTGCCCTTGACATCAAGGCAGCATTTGATCGAGTGTGGCATCAAGGAGCCCTAGCAAAACTGAAGTCAATGGGAATCAAGGGGAAAACTCTCCATTGGTTGGAATCATACCTAGCACAAAGGAAGTTGGCTGTGGTTGTTGGAGGTCATTCATCTCAATCACATGACATCACTGCAGGAGTTCCTCAGGGCAGTGTCCTAGGCCCAACCATCTTCAGCTGTTTCATCAATGACCTTCCCTCCATCATTGTAACGATCAATAACATGTTATTCTATAGTGGACACTAGGTGGAGCCGTAGAGCTGTGTAGAGCTGTATATATATAAGACGACACTACCCAGCTGTATGTATATTAAGACTACATTACCCATGAGGCACTAGGCTACCCAGAAGGCAGCAGTCAAGATGGATGCCTCTACAGATACTGTACCGAGTCCACATGTGCTCAATAAAAGCGTCTAGCAAAAGCTGGCTGTGTTCATAATAAGAATGTCTATTTATTAATGAACATAAGATGGTACCAGGATGGTGAAGATCTGCTGAAAATTGTGAAAAGCAACATGGAGAATTGGAAGCCACCAGAGCATTTGAAACTCACAGGAAATATCGACCACAATTGGCAGACTCTTAAACAACAATTCAAATTCTACATTGCAGCCATCGGATTCGGTACGAAGCCAGACACAAGGAAGATAGCATTGCTGCTTACGGTTGCAGGCCCACAGGTGATAGAGGTATTTAATACATTTGTATTTAATCCAGAGGAGAACAGAGAAAAATTAGAAGATGCGCTAAAAAAATTTGATGCACATTGCTCTCCCAAAAAGAATGAGACCTATGAAAGATACATCTTCCGTTCTCGGACACAGCAGCAAAATGAGACTTTTGATAGCTTTATAACTGATCTGAAACTGAAAGCACAGACATGTAATTTCTCTGAGCTCAAAGCATCCATGATTCGTGACCAGATTGTGTTTGGTATTCATGATAAAAAAGTCAGGGAACGTTTGTTCAGAGAAACCAAACTAAATTTGGAAAATGCGGTGAAAATATGCCAAGCCAGCGAGCTAGCTCGAAAGCATGCAAAGACTTTCAGTGAAATCAATAATGATGCGATTGTAATGAGTGATAATGCTGCTGTTGGTGCTGTGTCCTACAAGGGGAAGAAACGTGGGCAGAACAGAAATGAAAAGCAATCGGAGGATGAAATTTTTAATTGTAAACGCTGTGGTTACAAACACCAGTTAAGACAATGCCCAGCATTTGGAAAAATGTGCACAAAGTGTAATAGAAAGAATCACTTTGCCAAACAATGCTTTTCAAAAGCAAAAACTAAGAAAGGGCAACGAGTTAATGTAATTGAGGACACTGATTTAAGTGAGACATTTTTTGTAGGAATGGTGTCATGTGACGATATCAAAAAAGATACAGAAAATGTGCAGCCCTCAGAAATGGACAATGCTGAACATAAAGTTAATGCAGTAAAAGAGGACAAATGGATGATCCCACTGCAGGTAAATGGAGCATTAGTTACCTTGAAACTAGACACTGGGGCAAAAGCAAACTTAATCAGTATGAGTGACATTAACAATATGAAAGAAAAGCCCAAAATACAGAAAAAGTCAGTACTACTGAAGGACTATAATGGACAGAAAATAGATAGCTTAGGTGTATGCAGACTTAAAGTGACAGTCAAAGACAAAGTGCATCATCTCATGTTTTCTGTTGTGGCTGAAAGACTTGATTCACTGCTGGGTGACAAAGGTTGTGAGGACTTAGAACTGGTCAAGAGAGTCTACCGTATAAACTGTGCCATAAGCAGACCAGATGACTCGGTGGATTCTGTAGTGAATAATTTCCAGGATGTGTTCAAAGGATTTGGAGTTCTACCATTCACTTACAAGATCCAGCTAAAGCAGGATGCTCAGCCAGTGTTACATGCTCCACGAAGAGTTCCAGCACCCCTGCGTGACTGGCTCAAGAATGAACTGGACAGAATGACCACACCAGGAGTCATCAGGAAAGTCGAAGAGCCAACAGACTGTGTTAACTCCATGGTATGTGTAAAGAAAAAGAACAATGATCTAAGAATATGCATGGACCCAAAGGACTTAAATGCAAACATAAAACGTGAACACTACCAGATTCCCAAGCGAGAAGAAATCACCAGTGAAATGTCAGGTGCCAGATACTTTACAAAGCTCGATGCCTCACAAGGATTTTGGCAACTAAAACTGGATGAAGTGAGCACCAAATACTGTACCTTCAACACACCATTTGGCAGGTATTGTTTCCTCAGAATGCCTTTTGGGATAACATCTGCATCTGAAATCTTTCACAGAGCAATGGAACAAATAATTGAAGGTCTGGAAGGAGTTCGGGTCTATGTTGATGACATCATCATCTGGGGCTCCACACTGAAAGAACACAATGAGAGACTGACTAAAGTGCTACAGAGCATACGCCGGAATGGACTGAAGGTCAACAAAGCCAAGTGTCAGTTTGGCATCCAGGAAGTCACTTTCCTAGGAGATAATCTATCTGGTAAAGGAATAGAGCCAGATATGGAAAAAGTTAACGCCATACTCAAAATGCCCCGACCCACTGACAAAAAAGGAGTGCTACGCATCATGGGGATGATAAACTTCATTGGAAAGTTCATTCCTAACTTGTCAGTCAAGACAGCCTGTCTGCGAGACCTGCTACATAAAACAAATGAGTTCGCATGGACAGAAAGACATGAACAAGAGTGGATAAACCTTAAAACAGTGCTGACAACCACACCTGTACTCACCTACTTTGACCCAACAAAAAGAATCAAAGTGTCAACGGATGCATCAAAAGATGGCCTAGGTGCAGTCTTGCTACAAGCAGAGGGTGAAGATTGGAAGCCTGTTGCCTATGCCTCCAGGTCTATGACTGATACTGAATGTCGATACGCCCAGATTGAAAAGGAATGCCTAGGCTTGGTAGTTGGACTAGAAAAGTTTCATGGCTGCATATATGGACTTCCCACCTTCACAGTTGAGACAGACCACAGCCCTCTGGTTGCCATCATAATAAAAAACCTGAATGAGATGTCTCCAAGGATTCAACGACTCATGATGAAGCTGCAAAGATATGACTTTGAACTGATCTACACACCAGGCAACTACATAGTGTTAGCAGATGCACTATCCCGAGCACCCACAATGAGTCATGTGAGCTCTACTGAAGAAGACGTGGATGTTCATGTAAGTATGGTCACTGCTGCGCTGCCCGTGTCAGACACAAAATCAAAGCAAATAGCAGAAGAAACAGTAAAAGACACAGTATTACAAACAGTAATAGAGAACATTCATCATGGTTGGCCAAAAGGTTCCTGTCCAAAATACTATCACATAAGGTCAGAGTTGAGTGTCGCAAGTGGACTATTACTAAAACAGAACAGAATAGTCATTCCACAGGCTCTACGTCAAGACATGCTCAAAAGGATTCATGAGGGACACCTCGGAATTGAAAAATGCAAAAGGAAAGCAAGAGACACTGTTTATTGGCCTGGCATAAATAAGGACATTGAGAACATGATAGGCAAATGTGAGACATGTCAGAAACACCAAAGCAAACAAGCAAAGGAACCAATGATAGTAGCTGACATACCAACAGCACCATGGCAAAAGGTTAGTATGGACCTTTTTCATTTAAATGGTAAAGACTATCTAATAGTGATTGACTACTATTCTAACTATCCTGAGATGGCGCTGCTCTCAAGCACCACAGCAAGCAGTGTCATAATGCATGTGAAATCCATCTTCGCCAGACATGGAATTCCCAGGATTGCCGTTAGCGACAATGGTCTGTGCTTCAACTGTAAGGAGTGGCAACAGTTTGCAGCACATTATGACTTTCAGCACATCACATCCAGTCCTTTGTATGCTCAGTCAAATGGTAAGGCAGAGAAAGGTGTTCAAGTTCTCAAGCAGCTACTGAAGAAAGCGACAGAAAGCAAGTCTGATCCTTATCTCGCCCTGCTGAGCTACCGAGCCTCACCTTTAGACTGTGGTTCTTCACCTGCTGGACTACTAATGGGTCACAAGTTGCGCACCACGCTACCCTGCTGTGCAAAAGAACAGCAAAGTGAGGAACTGAGACAGAGACTTCAACTGTTAAAGCTGAAACAGAAATCACACTATGACAAGTCATCCAAAACTCTAAAACCATTGACAAGGGATGATGTTGTCAGGATTGAGGATCCAGATGCATGGAACAGGAAAGCTACAGTTCTTGAGGAAGTAGGACCAAGGTCATACACTGTTAGAACTGTGGAAGGACAGATTCTCAGGAGGAACCGCCGTTCCCTCCTAAAAACACAAGAGACTATTCAAGACCCGATTGATGACAATGCCGCAACTGCATCTTGTCATTCACCGCCAGAACAATCTCATGAAGACACATCAGACTTACCTGTGTTGAGAAGATCCACACGTGAAGTAAAAAAGCCTGATAGACTTAATCTTTGAGTACAATGTAAAGCTTTGAAAATGTGTTGACTGTTTTGAAAATGTTTATGATTATAGAGCACTAACAAAAGTGTTACTGATATTATCTTTATTGTTTTCTTGAAAGTTGATTGATATTGATTTTGTTAAACCTCAAAGAAAGGGGGATGTAATGATCAATAACATGTCATTCTATAGTGGACACTAGGTGGAGCCGTAGAGCTGTGTAGAGCTGTATATAGCTGTATGTATAAGACTACACTACCCAGCTGTATGTATATTAAGACTACATTACCCATGAGGCACTAGGCTACCCAGAAGGCAGCAGTCAAGATGAATGCCTCTACAGATACTGTACCTAGTCCACATGTGCTCAATAAAAGTGTCTAGCAAAAGCTAGCTGTGTTCATAATAAGAATGTCTATTTATTAATGAACATAATAATCATAAGGTCAGAATTGGGGATGTTCACTGATGATTGCACACTGTTCAGCACCATTCGAGACTCGTCAGATACTGACATAGTCTGTGTCCATATGCAGCAAGACCTGGACAACATTCAGACTTGGGCTGACAAGTGGCAAGTAACATTCGCACCACACAAGTGCCAGGCATGACCATCTCCAACAAGCGAGACTCTAACCATCTCCCCTTGACATTCAATGGCATTACCATCACTGAATCCCCCACTATCAACATCCTGGAGGTTACCATTGATCAGAAACTGAACTGGACCAGCCATATAAATACTGTGGCTACAAGAGCAGGCCAGAGGCTGGGAATTCTGCAGCGAGTGTCTCACCTCCTGACTCCCCAAAGCCTTTCCACCATCTACAAGGCACAAGTCAGGAGTGTGATGGAATACTCTCCACTTGCCTGGATGAGTGCAGCTCCAACAACACTCAAGAAGCTCGACACCATTCAGGATAAAGCAGCCCGCTTGATTGGCACTCCATCCACCACCTTCAACATTCACTCCCTCCACCACCGGTGCACTGTGACTGCAGTGTGTACCATCTACAAGATGCACTGCAGCAACTCGCCAAAGCTCCTTCAACAGCACCTTCCAAACCCGCTGTAGTGTCCGTGTGTAGATAAAGACACTGAAGACAGGAGTTGGTTCATAGGTATTTACTAAGCAAGTCTGGGGGGGTTTCTAAAGGATATACACAATACACAGGCTTATATAGCCCAAGTGGCAATTACCGGCATTACGCACACCTGGGGCTCTTAAAGGCACATACACCATAATTGCTCTTAAAGGCACATACACCACAAATCCTCCCCTTCTAGTTAACTAGTGCATCATATTTTAAGTAATTATTAATTACATGTTATATGCAAAATAATATACATTGCTGTATTAATTAATTATAAGTTAGTCTCTCAGGAGGCTTCCTGACTCGGTCCGGACAACGCCTCGGGGGTGTAGTAGTTTCTGGTGGTGTAGTAGGTTCTTCTGGCAAGGCTGATTCGGCTTGAAGGCCAGTGTCGGGTTCATCGGGCTCCAGTATCACCGGATCGGAGGTAGATATGGGTATCTCTACTTCATCGTTAGATGTATAGAGTGGTGGTGTAGGTTGTCCCTTTTCGGATGACTTGATGATTTGGTCAGCATGGCGCCTTATTATGCTGTCTCCGATGTCCACGGTATACATCAGTGGTCCTAATCGTGTGCAGATAGTTCCAGGCTGCCATTTCTCGGTACGGTAGTCCCGGGCCAAAACCGGTTGGCCTATCTGGAAGGCCCTAGTTGGCCTTTCATTCATGCCCTGAAACTGCCGGTTCTCCACGTCCCTTCGGATGTTGGGCTTGACCAAATCCAGCCGGCACCTTAGGTTTCTATTGTAGAACATCATGGCGGGAGTTTGGTTAGTAACCATATGCGTTGCATTCCTATATGCAAATAAGAAGTTATCCACCTTGTGTTGAAGTTTTATGTCTTCATTACCCATGGCCTTGATGGCCTTCTTGAAGGTCTGGACAAACCTTTCAGCCAATCCATTGGTGGCGGGATGGTATGGGGCGGACGTATAATGCTTTGCCCCATTGTTCTTTAAGAACTTTCTGAATTCTTCGGACACAAATTGCGGTCCATTATCAGAACATATCTGCTCCGGCAGCCCATTCCTGGCAAATATGGTCCTTAATACTGTGATGGTTTTTTCCATGGTGGTGGAGGACATCTTTATTACCTCTGGCCACTTGGAGTGTGCATCAACTGCGATTAAGAACATTGAGTCCATAAATGGACCAGCAAAGTCGATGTGCACCCTTTGCCAGGGAGATGAGGGCCACTCCCATGGATGTAGAGGGGCCTGTAGCGGAGCATTTTGGACCTTCTGGCATCCTAGGCAGCTCTTGGTCATGTCTTCGATGTCTCCATTGATACCTGGCCACCATACAAATGCCCTAGCTAGGTTCTTCATTTTCACTCCACCCAGATGCCCCCCGTGAAGCTCCTTTAGCACTTTATCCTGGAGTTTGGGTGGAATCACCACTCTGGATCCACACATCAAGGTTCCTCGGCACACTGACAGCTGTTCTCTTCTTTGCGAGAATGCTGGCAACAGTGGTTCGCCATGTGCTGGCCATCCCTTCACTGTTAATTCGTAGACCCGTGAGAGAGTAGGGTCATTTCTTGTCTCCCTTTCAATGGCAGAATTTGTCACCGGTAGCTATTCCACTATGGTACAGTGGAATATCTCTACTGGGTCTACTGTAGGTGCCTCTTCTATCGTTGGCAACGGTAGGCGTGATAAACCGTCAGCATTCCCATGCTGTTTTGACCCTTTGTATTCAATGTTGTATTGGTGTGCCCCTAGAAAAAGGGACCACCTCTGTAGTCTTTGTGCCATCATAATGGGGACACCTTTTTTAGGGTTGAATATGGAGATGAGGGGTTGATGGTCAGTCAGCAAGGTAAATTTTTGTCCGTGTAGGTAATGGTTGAATTTCTTCACTCCCCATACCAGGCTGAGTGCTTCCCTGTCTATCTGGGCATAGTTACGCTCAGCTGAGTTCAATGAGCGTGACGCAAAAGCTATCGGCCGTTCCGAGCCATCAGGGAATCTATGGGACAATACCGCTCCTATGCCGTAAGGGGATGCATCGCACGCCAGTCTGATTGGTAGTGATGGGTTGTAATGAGCCAAAATTTTCTCGGATGTGATTAAGTCTTTACATTTATGGAAGGCACGTTTACAGTCTTCGTTCCATTTCCAAATCACTCCTGTCTGTAGAAGATCATTAAGAGGGTGTAGAATAGTTGATAAGTTTGGTAAAAATTTATGATAGTAATTTATTAATCCCAGGAATGACCTTAATTGTGAAACATTTTCAGGTGCTGGGGCTTTTATAACTGCTTCAATTTTTTCAGGTGACTTATGCAACCCTTCCTTATTAATTATGTGGCCACAATATGATATCTGATTTTGGAAAAATTCGCACTTGGGGCGATTTGCTCGTAGGCCCCGTTCTTTCAGCCTAGTGAGCACCTGCTCCAAATTGGCAAGGTGCTCGTTGTCATTTTCTCCTGTTATAAGGATGTCGTCTAGGTAGCATTGAGTCCCCGGAATCCCTTGCAGGACTTGCTCCATAGCTCTTTGCCAGATAGCTGGAGCTGATGCTATTCCAAAAACCAGTCGATTGTACTGGTACAGGCCTTTGTGTGTGTTTATTGTGAGATACTTTTTAGAGGTCTCCTCAACCTCCATCTGTAGATATGCCTGTGCCAAGTCAATTTTTGTGAAACGTTTCCCTCCGGATAGTGAGGCGAAAATATCTTCTATCCTCGGAAGAGGATACTGTACCGTGTGAAGGACCGGGTTTACAGTCACCTTAAAGTCCCCACAGATGCGAATTTTTTTCTGTTCCTCAGTGTTATTTTTCAATGTTTTTTTCATGACTGGAACGATGGGCGTTGCCCATTCGCTCCAATCTATTTTGGATAATACGCCTGCCTTTTCCAAATTCTTCAGCTCTGCCTCGACTGCCGGACTTATTGCGTATGGCACCGGTCTTGCCTTAAAAAATTTTGGAATTGCTGTATCTTCCACTTTTATTGAGGCGGTGATGCCTTTCAAGGTTCCTAGTTTCTCTTGAAACACTTCTTTGGCGTTGGCAAAGATGTCTTTTAATCGTTCAGGTATGATGTCATCATTGTTTTTTTCCTTACTGGTCACCGTCAGTGCCTGAATGGAGTGCCAGTCTAAACGTATCTTCCTTATCCATTCACGTCCCAACAACGGTGGACCACCATCTTGTAGAATGTATAAATACAATTTTTGTATTTCTTTGCCGTTGTATACCACAGGCACCCTTATTTTTCCTTTGGGGTAGACTTTCTGCCCCGTATATGTTTTTAAGATGATGAATGTGTCTTTTAGAGGTATATGCGAAAATAGCCTCTCGTAATCTCATCGATTTATTATGGTTAGAGCTGATCCTGTATCTAGCTCCATTTTAACTGGGGACCCTGCTATTGTGAGGGTAACCCAAATGGTTTGGTAATCCTCTTTGGCAAGTACATTATGTAATTTGAGACAGCTTAGTCTCTTGTTTCCGGAGTCGCTATTGCTATCTGGTCTTCGGAGCTATTGTCCGTCATCATTTGTACCTTCCTGTACTTTTCTTTATTGATTTTTTGTTTTCTGTCAGTGGATTTATTTTGTCCAGATTGGCATACCCGTGCAATGTGTCCAATCTTACCACATTGCCTGCATGCTTTGCCCTTGAACCAGCAGTCCCTCTGGTTATGGGTGGATCTGCCGCAGCGATAACATCTTCTGAACTCCTGTGTCATTTTATGGGTGCCGAAGTCCTGTGTCTCTTGTTGTATCTCTGCAGCTCCTTTTGCTGCTGCTTCGTATGATACAGCCATACTGAAAGCTTTGTCCAATGTTAAATCTTTTTCAGAAAGCAGTCTTTTTTGTGTTCCTTCACTTAAGAGACCGCAAACAAATTTGTCTCGAGGATAAT
The DNA here is from genome assembly GCF_052327205.1 of Somniosus microcephalus. Classification (NCBI taxonomy): domain Eukaryota; kingdom Metazoa; phylum Chordata; class Chondrichthyes; order Squaliformes; family Somniosidae; genus Somniosus; species Somniosus microcephalus. The sequence goes on from NC_140994.1 coordinate 272,207,585, forward strand.
CCGATAGTCCTGCTCCGAATTGGCAGTACTTTGATAGCTTTCTTAATTCGGTTAGGTAATCAGCGTTACTTTCATTCTTGTGTTGATTTCTCTTGAAGAACTTGAATCGTTCCGCTATCAGCAGCGGTGTTGGGTTTAAATGCTCCTGCAGGGTATCAACAATTTCTTTAAAAGTCTTGTCCTTTGGTTTGGCTGGAGTGATTAAATTTTGTAACAGCCCGTATGTCTTCGCGCCCATTAAGTTCAGAAGTACTGAAGCTTTTTTTTCATCTGTTATTCCATTTGCAGTGCAATAAACCTCTACTCTTTCCACGTATGTGGTCCAATCTTCTGTTTCGCCATCAAAGGCCTCAATATTACCAGATTTAGGCATTTCAGAAACGATATGACGCTTCCCGCGCTTTTTTTTTCTCTGTAGCAACGATATGGCGCTTCCCGCGCTTTCCCGCCGCTGCTACCGATAACAACGCTGTTTTACTGTGGTTTCCGTTTATTCACTGTTGGAGACTCGTTCCCGACGGAGGTCTAAACGCTGACCTGCTTGCCGCGCCGGCCGTCTCTCGCGTGCACCCTCCCAGTCCGTTATTGCTTGCCTCCGATTTCGCTGCCTGTCTCAGCTGTAGAGCCCGCCGCTGGAGCTCCAGCCTGACGCCCAGGAAGGATTAGCGCAGTACCTGTCACCAGCTTGGCCAGCTGGTGAAACCACAGTTTCTCTTACTTCCTTGAGTCTTCTGGACGCTGGAGGAATCGATGTCCTTGAGGTGCTGCCGAATTGCAGGTAAGTCCGTTTCCACTTCGTCGCCACTGTAGTGTCCGTGTGTAGATAAAGACACTGAAGACAGGAGTTGGTTCATAGGTATTTACTAAGCAAGTCTGGGGGGGGTTTCTAAAGGATATACACAATACACAGGCTTATATAGCCCAAGTGGCAATTACCGGCATTACGCACACCTGGGGCTCTTAAAGGCACATACACCATAATTGCTCTTAAAGGCACATACACCACACCCGCGACCTCTACCACTTAGAAGGACAAGGGCAGCAGACGCATGGGAACATCACCACCTACAAGTTCCCCTCCAAGCCACACACCATCCTGACTTGGACCTGTATCGCTGTTCCTTCACTGTCGCTGGGCCAAAATCCTGGAACTCCCTTCCTAACTGCATTGTGGGTGTACCTACACCATATGGACTGCAGCATTGCTGGTCATCTTCCAGAACTCGATAGACTCTGGAACAGTACCCATGGATTGGAGGGTAGCTAATGTTACCCCACTATTCAAAAAAGGTGGTACAGAAAAAGCGGGGAATTATAGACCGGTAAGCCTGACATCGGTAGTGGGGAAAATGCTAGAGTCTATTATAAAAGATGTAATAGCAGAGCACTTGGAAAGCAGTGACAGGATCGGACAAAGTCAACATGGATTTACAAAAGGTAAATCATGCTTGACTAATCTACTGGAATTTTTTGAGGATGTAACTGGTAAAATAGATAAGGGAGAACCAGCGGATGTGGTGTATTTGGACTTTCATAAGGCTTTCGATAAGGTCCCACATAAGAGATTAGCGTGCAAAATTAAGGCACATGGGATTGGGGGCAAGGTATTGACTTGGATAGAGAACTGGTTGGTGGACAGAAAGCAAAGAGTTGGAATAAACGGGTCGTTTTCTGAGTGGCAGGCAGTGACTAGTGGGGTACCGCAAGGATCGGTCCTAGGACCCCAGCTGTTCACAATATATATTAATGATCTGGACGAGGGAATTGGATGTAATATCTCCAAATTTGCAGACGACACAAAGCTGGGTGGGAGGGTAAGCTGTGAGGAGGATGTCGTGAAACTCCAGTACGATTTGGACAGGTTGGGTGATTGGGCAGAAACATGGCAAATGCACTATAATGTGGATAAATGTGAGGTTATCCACTTTGGTGGCAAAAACAGGAAGGCAGATTATTATTTGAATGGCAATAGATTGGGAGAAGGGGAAGTGCAAAGAGACCTGGGTGTTATTGTGCACCAGTTGCTCAAGGTAAGCATGCAGGTGCAGCAGGCGGTTAAGAAGGCAAATGGTATGTTGGCCTTCGTAGCAAGAGGGTTCGAGTACAAGAACAAGGATGTCTTGCTGCAGTTGTACAGGGCCTTGGTGAGACCGCACCTTGAGTATTGTGTGCAGTTTTGGTCACCTTACCTGAGGAACGACGTTCTTGCCATGGAGGGAGTGCAGCAAAGATTCACCAGGCTGATACCTGGGATGGCAGGAATGACGTACGAGAAGAGATTGGGTCGATTGGGCTTATAATCACTGGAGTTTAGAAGATTGAGAGGGGATCTCATCGAAACCTATAAAATTCTGTCAGGCCTGGACAGACTAGATGCAGAAAGGATGTTTCTGATGGCCGGGGAGTCCAGAACCAGGGGTCATAGTCTAAGGATAAGGGGTAAGCCATTTAGGACTGAAATGAGGAGGAATTTCTTCACCCAGAGAGTGGTGAACCTGTGGAATTCTCTGCCACAGAGGGCGGTGGAGGCCAGTTCATTAAATATATTCAAGAAAGAGTTGGATATATTTCTTGAGGCTAAAGGGATCAAGGGATATGGAGAGAAGGCAGGGATAGGGTACTGAATTTGGATGATCAGCCATGATCTCCTTGAATGGCAGAGCAGGCTCAAAGGGCCGAATGGCCTACTCCTGCTCCTATCTTCTATGTTTCTGTGTTTCTAAGAAGGCGGCTCACCACCATCTTCTCAAGGGCAATTAGGGATGGGCACTAAATGCAGGCCTAGCCAGCAACGCCCACATCACATCAATGAATTAAAAAAAAATTTTTTTTTAATTGCTTGGAATTGAAGGGAAATGGCATGTAACCCACAACCAACAATCATCAGGGATTGTGGAAAGAATGTACCGTATGTTGACGTTGGCCCTGCGAAAGGAATTAAACAAACTACACACTAAGTGGGATGAGGCATTTATGGGGATACGTAGTAACAAATCCAAAGGAACGACTCACTCCCCTCGTGAATTGGTAACAGCCCATGCGAACCCCCATACCCGTGTTGGTCCCCACTCTGACTGATAAACAAATTATGCAGGTGACTCGGGACAAATTCTTGAGTGACCTGTGCGGAACTTTGAAAGAACTGAACTTAAGGGCCACCCACAACATCGGGAGGACTCACCAACCCAACCGATTACACCTGGCTCCGAGTAAACCCCAGGAGTGGGAAGTAGGGAGCCACTTGGTACAAAACTATGCGAGGGTGGGAGTGTTTGAACCCCTTTACAAGGGGCTATATAACATTATTGGCAAAGCTACAAAGCTAGTTCTATGGTATACGCGGTTCAGTTACCTAAAAAAATCTAATGGTTTCACATTAACCAGATGAAGCTTTTTCAGCCCACAAGCAGGTGAAGAAGACAGCAAGCCACGATCCTGAGCATGGTGAGACTGACTCAGTCGCTGCAATGGGGCGATGGAGAAGGGGTGCCTAATGCGGCTCCCCCACCTGAGGCACCTCCGCGTGACGAGGTGCCTCCCCAGGTATGTATGGTTACGATCTGAAGCAAAGACCGGTCCAGTGAATAGTCAGCGCAGAGTCTAAAAGGCCAATGGTGGGAAGAAGGGAGACAGAACTGGGAGTAACACTTTGTTTTGTTCCCCTTTTCCACAGGCCAGAACACGGCAGAGTAATGGGGAGGCTATTTTGGTTGCTGTGTGGCATAGCGCTCCATCTGGAAAGGGCAGCAGGAACACACGGGGAAGCATCCAGCGGTTCAAGGTACGACACTCACATTACCATTGCCACATAACTCCGCCCCAAGGTATCGCTCAGGAGGTTACCCTCCAATCCATCAAGGGTACGTGCGACATAAATTGTTCAGGAATAGTACGGGTAACAACATACGTGGTCCAAGAAGGGAGGGGAATATGTGTAAAGTGTAAGAATGTGACTGTGAATCAGCCACATGTATGGGTGACAATACCAGTTACCGCCAGATAGGGGATCCTTGGGGACATCATGGGAGCCCAAGTCAATCGAAAGACAATGGGGAAGCCATGCTGTGTTGGCCACGGTGGTGGCAGGAGCATGAGGAAACCTATGGATACATAAACCCTTCGCGGACGCTATCAAGCCTTACTTTTGTATCGGCAGAGCTGCTCTGTGGAGCTCCTGCCCACCGGATAGACGGGAAAAGTATTCAAGCGAATGGAATAGATGACAGGGGTCCCGATCAATGGTGGGGAGGGAAGACCATGGAGGGGTTGGAAGGGTTGTCCACATTATCATGTGCAGGAGCGTGAAAATGGAATAATATACATGGTGGAATTGAAAGTCCATCCTAAACTTCCCACCCCCCATGAATAAAACACAACCGCCGGAAGAACAACAGGAAACCCGGGTTGTCTGTCCAAAACACACGCTGGGGCCGACAAATGGGCTCGTGGTAATCCCAACTCGGATGATATTGTACCATGACGTGCATCACGAGATGGTGCTGGTGATATTAAATCTGACCAAGGTGGGAATACCGAACTGGAGCAAACCAGAAACAGCACAGTTATATGAGATGATGGTACGGGAATTGTTGTGTCTGTGTATAATAAGACACAGACTGCAGGAGAACGGTACAACAGGTGTTTACTCAACGTGGCTCACACGGGAACTGATCTGTACAGATTACTACTCAGTGCTATATACAGGTGTTGTCACTGCCGGTACTGCAGTATATATGAGCTATAAAAGATAGTTCCCTCCTTAAAGGTATATACATTACAATTCCTCCCCTTTTAGATTAACAGTGCCATAACACTCATTTAACAATTAAATATCAAACTAATTACAATTAACACTTTTAACATGCAACATTAGCTGAAAATAGGCTATTTATATATTCAGTCTTTGGGGAGGCTTCCTGATCCTTTCTGGATAGCGCCTTTCCCGAGTGTCTTGCACTTGGTGCGGAGGCGATTCTGGCCCCCTGTCGTCGGTTGGTTCATCAGCTTCCGATGCTACTGTTTCTGGGGTAGATGCGACCTGTACGTCGGGTTCATCACCAGGTACGTATGGGCGAGGCATGGGGTTGACTTGTTCCTGTGACTCTAGGATCTGGTCAGCATGGAGTCTCACGATGTTCTCCCCAACATCCACTGTGTACATTAGGGGGCCCTGCCGTGTGCATATCGTTCCTGGCTGCCATTTTTCTGTTCAGTAGTCGCGGGCCAAGACTGTTTGCCCTACATTGAAGCTCCTTGTTGGCTTCTCATGGATGTGCTGGAATTGCTTACTCTCAACACCTGTTCGTACGTTTGGTCTGAGCATATCCAGGCGGGATCTTAACCTTCGGTTAAAGAACATCATGGCTGGGGCCTGGTTGGGACGGGCTTCACTTGGCCAGTGCTGGGACTAGAGCCCTAGCGGATCATATAACTAGAGCTGTAGAGAGGGCTTTAAACTAACTAGTGGGGGGGAGCTTCCTAGAGAACAAATAATAAAAATGACAACAGAGAAGGTCAAAGACTTAGGTAGCAGTGGGGAAATTAAAAACCAGAGTGTGTCAGGAAGGGGCAGAAGGTATGGAGTAAAAGGTAAAGTAATAAAAAGGGCAAAAGCAGGAACTAAGTGTCACAAAACATATTTGAAAGTTCTCTATCTGAATGCACGTAGCATTCGTAATAAAATAGACGAGTTAAAGTCACAAATAGCTACATATGGGTATGATCTTGTGGCCATTACAGAAACATGGCTACAGGGTGACAATGCCTGGGAATTAAACATACCAGGTTATTTAACAATCAGGAAGGACAGGCAGGAAGGAAGGGGAGGTGGGGTGGCTATGTTAATAAAGGAAGGAATCACTGTAATACAGAGAAATGATATTGGGTCAAAAGATCAGGATAATGAAACAGTTTGGGTGGAGATAAGGAATAATAAGGGGAAAAAAACACTAGTGGGCGTAGTCTATAGGCCTCCGAACAGTCGCAAATCGGTTGGACTGAGTATCAATCAGGAAATAGTTGAGGCTTGTAATAAGGGAACATCTATAATTATGGGGGATTTTAACTATCATATAAATTGGACGAATCAAATTGGGCAGGGCTGCCTTGAGGATGAGTTCATTGAGTGTATTAGGGATGGGTTTCTTGAGCAGTATGTAACTGAACCAACCAGGGGGCAAGCAACCTTAGATCTGGTCCTGTGTAACGAGACAGGATTAATTAAAAATGTCCTAGTAAAGGATCCCCTTGGAATGAGTGACCATAACATGGTTGAATTCCATATTCAGTTAGAGGGTGAGGAGGTTGTATCTCAAACAAGCGTGCTAAGCTTGAATAAAGGAGATTATGAAGGTATGAGAGCGGAATTGAGTAAAGTGGATTGGGAAAATAGGTTAAAGGATAAGACGATACATGATCAGTGGTGTACATTTAAGGAGTTATTTTACAACTTCCAAAAAAAGTATATTCCACTGAGAAAAAAAGGGTGTAAAAGAAAAGACAGCCATCCGTGGCTAAGTAAAGAAATTAAGGATAGTATTCGACTAAAAACAAGGGCATATAAGGTAGTTATGTAAGAAGAAAAAGGGTGGCTAAAGTAAATGTTGGTCCCTTAGAGGATGAGACCGGGAAATTAATGGTGGGAAATATGGAGATGGCAAAAACACTGAATGAATATTTTGTATCAGTCTTTACAGTAGAGGACACCAAGAATATCCCAACACTTGACAAGTAGGGGGCTATTGGGGGGGAGGAGATAAACACGATCAAAATCACTAAGGAAGTGGTACTCGGTAAAATAATGGGACTCAAGGCGGATAAATCACCTGGGCATGATGGCTTACATCCTAGGGTCTTTAGGGAAGTGGCGGTAGGGATTGTGGATGCATTGGTAATAATCTTCCAAAACTCCCTGGACTCAGCAAAGGTCCCGGCAGACTGGAAAACTGCTAATGTAACACCCTTATTTAAAAAGGGCAGCAGACAGAAGGCTGGAAACTATAGGCCGGTTAGCCTAACATCTGTGGTAGGTAAAATTTTGGAGTCCATTATTAAGGAGACAGTAACAGGACATTTAGATAATCATAATTTAATAAGACAAAGTCAGCATGGTTTTATGAAGGGGAGGTCATGTTTGACAAATTTGCTGGAGTTCTTTGAGGAAGTAACATATAGGGTGGATAAAGGTGAACCAGTGGACGTAGTGTATTTAGACTTCCAAAAGGCATTTGACAAGGTGCCACACAAAAGATTATTGCTCAAGATAAAATCGTAGAGCAAGTTATTATCTTAATGGCAAGAAACTTGAAAGTACTGAAGTACAAAGGGATCTGGGGGTCCTGGTGCACGAAACTCAAAAGGTTAGTATGCAGGTGCAGCAAGTGATTAAGAAGGCCAATGGAATGTTGGTTTTCATTGCTAGGGGGATAGAATATAAAAATAGGGAGGTATTGCTTCAGTTGTACAAGGTATTGGTGAGACCGCACCTGGAATATTGCATACAGTTTTGGTGTCCATACTTAAGAAAGGACATACTTGCTCTCGAGTCAGTACAAAGAAGGTTCACTCGATTAATCCCGGGGATGAGGGGATGGACATATGAGGAGAGGTTGAGTAGATTGGGACTCTACTCATTGGAGTTCAGAAGAATGAGAGGCGATCTTATTGAAACATATAAGATTATGAAGGGGTTGGATCGGGTGGATGCAGGGAGGATGTTCCAGATGATGGGTGAAACTAGAACTAGGGGGCATAGTCTTAGAATAAGGGGCTGCTCTTTCAAAACTGAGATGAGGAGGAACTACTTCACTCAGAGGGTGGTAGGTCCATGGAATATGCTGCCCCAAAAAGCTGTCGAAGCTACATCATTACATAAATTTAAAACAGAAATAGACAGTTTCCTAGAAGAAAAGGGAATTAAGGGTTACGGGGAGCGGGCAGGAATTTGGACATGAGTCTAGGTTCGGATAGGTCATGGCCCTGTGGGTAGCGGAGCGGGCCCAGGGGCCGTGTAGCCTGATCCTGCTCCTGTTTCGTGTGTCTAATTCTGTTGGATTCAGGAGATAGTCCTGTGATAGTGGATTGGCGGTTAGGATCAGATCAGCCATGATCTTATTGAATGGCGGAGCAGGCTCGAGGGGCCAATTGGCCTACTCCTGCTCCTATTTCTTATGTTCTTATTTTCTTATGTTCTTATGCATGTGTCGCATTCCGGTAGGCGAACAGGAAATTGTCCACCTTGTGCTGCAGCGGAATGTTGTCATTGTACATAGCATTTATTGCCTTCTTAAAGGTTTGTACGAACCTCTCAGCCAATCCATTTGTGGCTGGATGATACGGGGCGGATGTGTAATGCCTTACCCCATTCTTTTTCAACAACTTCCGGAACTCTTTGGACACAAACTGTGGTCCATTGTTGGAGCAAATCTGTTCTGGCAAGCCGTTCCTGGCAAAAATGGTCCGTAGGACTGCAGTAGTTTTCTCCGTGGTGGTGGAGGACATTTTGATGACCTCAGGCCATTTCGAGTGCGCATCCACGGCTATTAAAAACATTGAGTCCATGAATGGACCAGCAAAATCAATATGCACCCGTTGCCATGGAGATGAGGGCCACTCCCATGGGTGTAGAGGGGCCTGTGGTGGTGCATTTTGGACTTTCTGGCATCCTGAGCAGCTCTTGGTCAGGTCCTCGATTTGTTTATCGATTCCCGGCCCCCACACATAAGCCCTGGCTAGGCTTTTCATTTTTACCTCTCCCAGATGACCCTCATGAAGCTCATTGAGCACTCTATCCCTTAACTTGGGTGGAATTACCACTCGGGATCCACACATCAAGGTCCCCCGGCACACTGACAGCTGTTCTCTCCTTGTCGAGAATGCTGGCAACAGTGAGTCGCCATGTGCTGGCCATCCCTTCACCGTCAAATCATATACCCGAGACAGTGTCGGGTCATTTCGGGTTTCCTTTTCGATACAAGCGTTAGTTACCGGTAGGTATTCAACTATAGTCGAATGGAATATTTCGACAGGATCCACTGCTGGTTCTTCCTCTGCAGTAGGCAGTGGCAGGCGTGATAGCCCATCAGCATTTCCATGCTGTTTCGTGCCCTTATATTCAATCTCATAGTGGTGCGCCCCTAGAAAAAGTGACCATCTTTGTAGTCGTTGCGCAGCCATCATGGAATGCCCTTCTTCGGATTAAAAATGGAGACAAGAGGCTGGTGATCAGTCAGCAAGGTGAATTTCTGCCTGTGCAGATAGTGATTGAACATTTTCACTCCCCACACTAGGCTGAGGGCCTCCCTGTCAATCTGGGCGTAGTTACGCTCGGCTGAGGTTAGTGATCGTGACGCAAAGGCTATTGGCCTCTCTGAGCCGTCCGAGAATTTGTGCGACAGCACCGCTCCAATGGCATAGGGTGACGCATCACATGCCAACCGAATTGGTAATGCCGGGTGGTAATGGGCCAATACCTCTTTCGATGTGATTAGTGTTTTGCTCTTCTGGAAAGCTCATCTACCTTTGTCACTCCACTTCCATGGCACCCCAGTTTGCAGTAGGGTGTTCAGTGGTTGTAGTATTGTAGACAAATTTGGCAAGAACTTATGGTAGTAGTTTACCAGCCCGAGGAACGACCTCAGTTGTGACACATTTTCCGGTGCTGGAGCCTTGACTACTGCCTCAATCTTCTCTGGGGACTTATGTAACCCCTCTTTATCGATAACGTGGCCACAATACGAGATCTGTTTTCTAAAAAACTCGCATTTGGGGCGGTTAGCTCGGAGCCCATATTCCTGCAATCTAGTGAGTGCCTGCTCCAGGTTGGCAAGGTGATCACTGTCATTTTCGCCCGTGACCAGGATGTCGTCCAAATAACACTGGGTCCCTGGGATCCCTTGGAGGACTTGTTCCATTGCCCTCTGCCAAATAGCCGGAGCTGATGCTACCCCGAATACCAGCCGGTTGTATTGGTAGAGACCTTTATGGGTGTTGATTGTGAGGTATTTTTTTGATGCTTCTTCTACCTCCATTTGCAGATACACCTGGGCCAGATCAATCTTAGTGAAGCGTTTCCCTCCAAATAGCGAGGGGAAAATATCTTCAAACCGCGGAAGTGGATATTGCACGGTGTGAAGGACCGTGTTCACTGTTACCTTAAAGTCCCCACAGATGCGAACCTTCCTTGGTTCCCCAGGCGTGCTGTTCAAAGACTTTTTCATCACAGGGACGATGGGTGTCGCCCACTCGCTCCAGTCTACCTTGGACAGTACACCTGAACGTTCCAGACTCTCCAGCTCTGCTTCGACGGCTGGGCGGATCGCATAAGGTACTTAAAAAATTTTGGGCTTGCGTTTTCTTCAATTTTAATCATCGCTGTCATGCCTTTTAGTGTTCCGAGTCCTTGCTGGAACACTTCTTTCGCGTCAGTTAGGATCTTTGACAGTCGCCCAGGTGTGACGTCGTCATCCTTTTTGTCAGCCACAGTCAGTGCCTGTATGGAATGCCAATCCAGTTGTATTTTCCGGATCCATTCACATCCCAGTAATGGTGGTCCTCCATCTTGCAATACATACAGGTCTAGTTTTGGTGTTTCCTTACCGTTATATATAACGGTCACCCTTATTTTTCCTTTGGGGTAGACTTTTTGCCCCGTGTACGTCTTCAAAATTCTTTTCCATTGGCTTCGTTGGGGTTACTAGATTTCGTAATAACCCATACGTCTTTGCACCCATTAAATTTAACAATACCGACGCTTTCTTGTCATCTGACACCTCATTTGCCTGGCAGTATACCTCTATTCGTTCGACATATGTAGTCCAATCTTCGACTTCATGGTCAAACGCGGTGATACTGCCACTCTTCGGCATTTTGGGTGTGGTTTAAAAATGGCGTCTCCCAATGGCTTAAAATGGCATCTCCCGTGCTTTCCTTCCTCCCCTGCTGCTGCCAACGCCGCTCCCGGCGATTCTCGTGGCAATGGTGGCGCCCTGTAGGTTTTGCGTGCTTCTCCTGCGCTGCTGCCAACGCCGCTCTCGGCGGTCCTCGTGGCAATGGCGGCACCTCGCGGGTTTCTGCGCATCTCTCTCTCCCTCTCTTCTACGCTGCTCGGCCCCTGAACACCGGCTGCGCCCTGTGCACTCTGCCCTCTCTCTCACTCCCCCGTCGACGCTGCTCGGCCCTTTGCTGTGCCGCTTGGTCGGGCTCTAGCCCGCCGCTGTCCGGGAAGGGTCTGCGCACTACCTGTTGCCAGCCCGTTTTGCTGGACCACCTCGACTGGAAAGCCAAGCCTGGCTCTCGACAGCCTCCCCCGCAATTCTCGAGTCTCTGCTGGATGACTGGGCAGTTGCCCGTGGTCGACGCCCGAGTCTCTGGCCTTGACCTCCAATCCACTGATCTCCAGGAATGAATCCCCGGGAGGTGATGCAGAGTTGCAGGTAGTTTCGAACTTGCCTTGTCGCCAATGTTGTGTCTGTGTATAGTAAGACACAGACTGCAGGAGAATGGTACAACAGGTGTTTACTCAATGTGGCTCACACGGGAACTGATCTGTACAGATTACTACTCAGTGCTATATACAGGTGTGGTCACTGCCGGTACTGCAGTATACATGAGCTGTAAAAGATAGTTCTCCCCTTAAAGGTATATACATTACAGGAATAACAGAGGGATTTTGGGAAAGAGCCGGCACAACACTGGCAGAATCGGAATTAGAGCCGTTATATGGCAATGGATTTAACAATAACTTTGGGAAAATACTGAAATAAACAACATCGGTTACGGGGTCGTCATCGTACGTGTCTTCATACTGTTCCCTTTGGGGAACTATATGAAGTGGTGGAAGGATTTCTAGCTGCGATTAACACTCCTTCTGTGACCGTAACCATCTTTGTACCAGTCATTAGGGTGGTTAGCCCTATGGCGGGAGAATTTTATGGGCTCCCACAACCCATACGAGGCGGGGGGGGGCACCCACACATGCAAGTAACCCGCTGGATGTCAACCCAGAATTTAGAGCCGGAGCTCCAACTCCACTTGCCGGGACTGTCTGGAGTGGGGTTCGAAACCCTACGCCTTCTGGCTTAGTGGCGGGGATGCTACCGCTACGCCAACGGCCCACTCCTGGTTACAGCGTTAAAGGGAACCATATCAGAACGTGACGGGGTCTGATAAATGATAGAGCCACTGTTTTTAATACCAGAACCTCCCTCGTTAATAGCCTTGATTTGGCTGATTTGGATCAATCCGTAAAGGCAGTTAGAAATCATCTGAAGGAAATTCTGAATAAAATGAATGGTCTGGAACAAGAGGAATTGAAGGAGGACCAAATAATGACCATTCATCTGCAGGACATGGTTAACTATTTAGAATCCCATGCTAAAAAGATAAACCAAATTTTAAAGGAGAATCTGAAAGCCTCGAGTGAGACCGCATGGAATGATGTTTGTGTAATGTACGGATCCAGGTTATTGGAACAAGACCGTGAAATCCTGCAGCGCATTGCTGAGGGGAAGCTTCCCTCGGAGGTGACTGATCGACACCTGAGGGCAATGTCCACTTACCAATTTACCATGAAAATGTGTAAAGTCAGGGGGTTGGTGCAGGAGTACCCGATGAAACATGACTGTCATTTGCAGGAACAGAATGACATCATCTTATTAGGGATGGCATTGTATTAGCCCATCCTGCACGAAAAGTCAACCCCAGTTCCTCTATTCCGCGTGGAGAATATAGGAATACGTCAGGGAGAGCTCTCAGTAAGGTATGACGAACCCCCGCAGTACGTGACCCGAGTGATGGGACCACATGGGCGGCCCCAGATCTCACCGAGTGCGCTTAAACTCGGGATACATTCATCTACCCTTATGACGTGGTGGAACACGCAGCCCCTGCCTGCGGGTTTGATTGGGATCGGGGTAGAATGGAACATAAGAACATAAGAACATAAGAAATAGGAGCAGGAGTCGGCCATTCGGCCCCTCAAGCCTGCTCCGCCATTCAATGAGATCATGGCTGATCTTCTGCCTCAACTCCATTCACCGGCCTTATCGCAATATCCTTTGATGCCCTTACTAGTCAGAAATCTATCAACTTCTGTTTTGAATATACCCAATGACTGAGCCTCCACAGCCCTCTGGTGTAGAGAATTCCAAAGATTCACCACCCTGTGTGAAGAAATTTCTTCTCATCTCAGTCCTGAATGGCCTACCCTTTATCCTGAGGCTGTGGCCCCTGGTTCTAGACTCCCCAGCCAAGGGAAACATTCTCCCAGCATCCACTCTATCAAGCCCTGTAATAATTTTGTATGTTTCAATGAGATCTCCTCTCATTCTTCTGAATTCAAGAGAATACAGGCCTAGTTTACTCAATCTCTTCTCATACGACAGTCACGCCATCCCAGGAATCTGTCTCGTTAACCTTTGTTGCACTCCCTCTATGGCAAGTATATCCTTCCTTAGGTAAGGAGACCAAAATTGTACATAGTACTCCAGGTGTGGTCTCACCAAGGCCCTATATAATTGGAGTAAGACCTCTTTACTCCTGTACTCAAATCCTCTTGTAATGAAAGCCAGCATACCATTTGCCTTCCTAATGGCTTGCTACACCTGCACATTCACTTTCAGTGACTCATGTACAAGACACCCAGGCCCCTTTGAGCATCTGCATTCCCCAATCTTTCACCATTGAGGAAATACTCTGCCTTTCTGTTTTTTCTACCAAAGTGGATAACTTCACATTTATCCACATTATATTCCATCTGCCATGTTCTCGCCCACTCACTGAGCCTGTCGAGATCCCCTTGAAGCCTCTTCACATCCTCTTCACAACTGACACTGCCACCTAGCTTTGTATCATCAGCAAATTTGGAAATGTTACATTTAGTCCCCTCATCCAAATTATTGATATAGATTGTGAATAGCTGGGGCCAAAGCTCTGATCCTTGCGGTACCCCACTAGTCACAGCCTGCCATCCTGAAAAAGACCCGTTTATCCCTACTCTTTGTTTTCTGTCTGTTAACCAATTCTCAATCCATGCTAGTATATTACCCCCAATTCCATGTGCCCTAATTTTGTTCACCAACCTCTTGTGTGGGACCTTATCGAAGGCCCTCTGAAAATCCAAATACACAACATCTACCAGTTCCCCTTCGTCTACTCCACTAGTTACATCCTCAAAGAACTCCAATAGGTTTGTTAAACAGGATTCCCCTTTCATAAATCCATGTTGACTCTGCCCAATCTTACTATTAGTTTCTAAGTGCCCAGTTATTGCACCCTTTATAACAGATTCCAGTAATTTCCCAACTACCCATATGAGTCTAACAGGTCTGTAGTTCCCCATTTTCTCTCTCCCTCCTTTCTTAAATAGCGGGGTCACATTTGCTATCCTCCAATCTCCAGGAACCGTTCCAGACTTTATAGAATTTTGGAAGATGACAACCAATGCGTCCACTATTCCAATGACCACCTCTTTCAAAATCCTAGAATGTAGGTCATCCAGTCTTTAGGATTTATCGACTTTTAGTCCCATTAATTTTGCTAGTACTGTTTTTTTACTAATAATAATTTCTTTAAGTTCCTCATTCTCGCCACACCCTTGGTTTTCTCGTATTTCTAGGAGGTTTTTTGTGTCTTCCTCCATGAAGACAGAAACAAAGTATTTATTTAATTTCTCTGCCATTTCCTCATTCCCCATTTTAAATTCTCCCGTCTCTGACTGGAAAGGACCTACATTTACCTTCACCAGTCTTTTCCTTTTCACATACCTATAGAAGCTTTTACAATCTGTTTTTATATTTTTCGCTAGTTTGTGCTCATATTCCATTTTCCCTTTCTTTATTAATTTCTTTGTCCCCCTTTGCTGATTTCTAAAAAGATCCCAATCCTCAGGCTGACTGCTTTTTCTGGTAACTGTTAAAGCTTCCTCCTTTGACTTAATACTAGCTTTAATTTATTTTGTTAGCCATGGTTGGATCACTTTTCCTTTTGGGCTTTTCTGCCCTACAGGAATATATGTTTGTTGCAAATTATGCATTATTTCCTTGAATATTAGCCATTGTATGTCCACCTTCATACCTTTTAGTATAGTCTCCCAATCTACCATAGCCAACTTGTCCCTCATACCCTTGTAGTTTCCTCTGTTTAGATTGAAGACCATAGTTTCAGATTGGACTGCACCACTTTCAAACTTAATGTTAAATTCAATCGTATTATGTTCACTTGTCCCTAAAGGCTCCTTTACCACAAGATTATTGATTAGCCCTTTCTCATTACACAGTACCAGCTCCAGAATAGCCTGTTCCCTGGTTGGTTCCTCCACATACTGATCCAGGAAACCATCTCACATGTATTCCAAGAATTCGTCCTCCACACCATTAGCGGTAATTTGATTTGCCCAGTCAATATGTAGATTAAAGTCCCCCATGATTACCGTAATGCCCTTGTTAATCTTCTAATCTCTTGATTGATACTGTGCCCTACATTACCATTACTGTTTGGTGGCCTATACACAACTCCCACCAATGTATTCCGCCCTTTGCTGTTTCTTAGCTCCTCCCAAACTGATTCCAGTTCTACATCACGATCTGCCAAGCCAAGATCTTTTATCTCTACCGTACCGATCCCATCCCTTATTAACAGCGCTACGCCACCTCCTTTTCCTTTTTGTCTGTCCTTCCTAAATGTTGAGTACCCTGGAACATTCAGTTCCCAGCTTTGGTTACCCTGCAACCATGTCTCTGTAATGGCAATTACATCATACCCATTTACTTCGATTAGTGCCATTAATTCATCCACCTTGTTGTGAATGCTACGTGCATTTAGATAAAGTGCCTTCAACTTTGCCTGTTTAATATTTTTCTGCATTTTGACCCTCTTTACTATTGGCCTTTGTTTTGCTGACTACTTTTCTAACTTGCACTTCCAGCTTTGTTTCTCTCCGTTCTGGGCCCACACTTAAGTTCCCAGCCCCTGCACAACAAGATTATTAATTAACCCCTTCTCATTGCACAATACCCAATCTAGGATAGCCTGTTCCCTAGTTGGCTCCTCAACGTACTGGTCTGAAAAACCATCTCGTACACACTCCAGGAATTCATCCTCCACAGTATTATTGCTAATTTGGTTTGGCCAGTCTATATGTAGATTAAAGTCACCCATGATTACTGTAGTACCCTTGTTACATGCATCTCTAATTTCCTGTTGGATGCTGTCCCCTACATTACCACTACTGTTTCGAGGCCTATAGACAACTCCCACCAATGTTTTCTGCCCCTTGGTGCTTCTTAGCTCCACTGATTCTACATCTTGATTTTCTGAGCCAATATCCTTTCTCACTATTTCATCCATTACTGAAAAGAATTGCCTCCTATGTTTTAGTCATTGTTCAGTTGGTGATTGTGTTATCTTTATTAACAGATGCCGTAAGCAGCAAGCATTGGTCAAACTGTTACAAAACATAAGAACATAAGAAATAGGAGCAGGAATAGGCCACTTGGCCCCTCGAGCCTGCTCCGCCATTCAATAAGATCATGGCTGATCTTGGGCTCAAAGCCACTTCCACGCCCGCTCCCCATAACCCTTCACTCCCTTATCTTGCAAAAACCTGTCTATCTCCACCTTAAATGCATTTAATGACCCAGCCTCCACAGCTCTCTGCGGCAGAGAATTCCACAGATGTACGACCCTCTGAGAGAAGAAATTCCTCCTCCTCTCAGTTCTGAAAGGGCGCCCCTTTATTCTGAAACTGTGTCCCCGAGTTCTAGATTTCCCCACGAGGGGAAACATCCTCTCTGCATCTACCCTGTCGAGCCCCCTCAGTATCTTACTGTATATGTTTCAATAAGATCACCTCTCATTCTTCTAAATTCCAATGAGTATAGGCCCAGCCTGCTCAACCTTTCCTCATAAGTCAACCCCCTCATCTCTGGAATTAACCTAGTGTATTGTCTCTGAACTGCCTCCAATGCAAGTATTAAATAAGGGGACCAAAACTGTACGCAGTATTCAAGGGGCTAAAAATTGAGTAGCGCCCCAATTGAGGCGCCCCGGAAAAATTAGCGCCCCTGCACCAGAAATTGAGTGGTTGTGCCCCAAGAGGGAAGCGGGGCGCTTCTGGAAGCACCCCGCCTCCCTCTTGGGGTGCTGTGAGTCAATATTGTGGCGTTACGTGCCACAGCGCCACACGCTGTGGCACGTCACGCCGTGGTATTGCAGGCCTTCCTCCCCTTCTTAAAGGGGAGGGGGGAGGGGCCTTGTGCAGTGCGACCCAGGGCCCAGCTGTGCCCCCGGGGATCGGGAGTGCAGGCAAAAAAGCCCGGCACCCAAGAGAAGTGCCAGGCTCTTGGAGCGCAGCCAGCATTCCACGGGGGGTTCAGGAGGCCGGGGACGGGAACGCAGGCAGGTGCTGGCAGGCGGCCAGCAACAAAAATGACCGCCCCGCTGCTCGCCTTTAAATTGCGCTTCCCCAGCCGCAGGTACGCCCCCCTGACCCTGTCAGACAAAGCGTCCGGTGGTAAATCAGGGGGCGCTCCCGAAGATCGCGGCCGGAGCGTGAGCGGGATGCTGCGCACACCAATGACGTCATCGCCAGCGGCGCAGAGCTGCAGGGCGCTACCGGTTAGCGCCACTACTAACCTCCCGCTGAATTTTGCGGGAGGCATGGGCAGTGCTGCGCCCGGGTGCTAGTTGGTTTGCGCCCCACTTAGCGCCCTCTTAAGGCGCTAACGGGTGGCGCTACCAACTGAATGTTCCCCCCAAGGTGTGGGAAAATTATTGGAAAGAATTCTGAAGAACAGGATAAATCTTCATTTGGAAAGACACGGATTAATCAAGGATAGTCAGCACGAATTTGTTAAGGGAAGGTCGTGTCTGACAAACTTGATTGAATTTCTTGAGGAGGTAACAAGGAGGGTAGATGAGGGTAGTGCGTTTGATGTAGTGTATATGGAATTTAGCAAGGCTTTTGATAAGGTTCCACATGGCAGACTGATGATGAAGTTAAAAGCCCATGGGATCCAGGGCAAAGTGTCAAGTTGGACTCAAAACTGGCTCGGAGATAGGAAGCAGAGGGTAATGGTTGATTGGTGTTTTTGTGACTGGAAGGTTGTTTCCAGCGGGGTTCCGCAGGGCTCAGTATTAGGTCCCTTGCTTTTTGTGGTATATATCAATGATGTAGACTTGAATAGAGGGGTTATGATTAAGAAGTTTGCAGATGATACTAAAATTGGCTGCGTGGTTGACACTGAAGAAGGAAGCTGTAGGCTGCAGGAAGATATCAATAAATTGGTCAGTTGGGCAGAACAGTGGCAAATGTAATTCAATCCAGAGAAGTGTGAGGTAATGCGTTTGGGGAGGGCTAACAAGGAAAGGGAATACACGTTAAATGGTAGGACACTGAGTAGTGTAGAGGAACAAAGGGACCTTGGAGTGCATGTCCACAGATTCCTGACGGTAGCAGGCCAGGTAGATAAGGTGGTTAAGAAGGCATACGGAATGCTTGCCTTTATCAGCCGTGGCATAGAATACAAGAGCAGGGGGGTTATGCTTCAACTGTATAAAACACTAGTTAGGCCTCAGCTAGAGTACTGCGTGCAGTTCTGGTCACCACATTACAGGAAAGATGTGATTGCGCTAGAGAGGGTACAGAGGAGATTTACAAGGATGTTGCTGGGAGTAGAGAATCTTAGCTATGAGGAAGGACTGGATAGGCTGGGTCTGTTTTCCTTAGAACAGAGGAGGCTGAGGTGTGACCTTATTGAGGTGTATAAAATTATGAGGGGCCTAGATAAAGTGGATAGAAAGAACCTATTTCCCTTAGCAAAGGGGTCAAAAACCAGGGGGCACAGATTTAAAGTAATTGGTGGAAGGTTTAGAGGGGATTTGAGGGGAAATTTCTTCACCCGGAGGGTTGTGGGGGTCTGGAACTCACTGCCTGAAAGGGTGGTAGAGGCAGAAACCCTAACCACATTTAAAAAGTACTTGGATGTGCACTTGGGATGCTGTAACCTGCAGGGCTACGGACCAAGAGCTGGGAAGTGGGATTAGGCTGGATAGCTCTTTGTTGGCCAGCCCAGACACGATGGGCCGAAATGGCCTCCCTCCGTGCTGTAACTTTCCATAATTCTATGATTTTACGTGTGGTCTCACCAATACCCTGTACAGTTGTAGCAGGACTTCCCTGCTTTTATACTCCAACACCTTTGAAATAAAGGCCAACATTCCATTTGCCTTTTTGATTATTTGCTGTACGTGCATGCTAACTGTCATAAATTGAAACTTCTGCAAGGAAGTACTACTGAATGGCCAGCTGAGGGCGCCGCCCGAGGAGTATAAATACTAGGGCGTGGGCCCAGCTTGGCCAGAGACAGTCTGGAAACAGGAAGCTAGTGGCTACTAACTAGACCTCCATGTTTTGTTACAAGTTGATTAAAGCCTTGCTTCATGTACAACCAAGTGTGTAGTGAGTCTTTATTACGTCACTAACTTTTTGTGTTCATGCACAAGGACCCCCTTTGACCTGTAGCATTTTGTAATTTCTCTCCATTTAAATAATAATTTGCTTTTTTATTTTTCTTGCCAAAGTGGATAACCTTGCACTTTCCCACATTATACTCCATCTGCCAAATGTTTGCCCACTCACCTAGCCTGTCTGTATCCCTTTGCAGATTCTTTGAGTCCTCTGCACCACTTGCTTTCCACCCATCCTTGTATCATCCGCAAACTTGGCTACATTACACTCGGTCCCTTCATCCAAGTTATTCATGTCGATTGTAAATAGTTGAGGCCCCAGCACCGATCCCTGTGGCACCCCACTAGTTACCGTTTGCCAACCGGAAAATGACCCATTTATCCCGACTCTCTGCTTTCTGTTAGTTAGCCAATTCTCTATCCATGCTAATATATTACCCCCAACTCCATGAGCTTTTATCTTATGCAGTAACCTTTTATGTGGCACCTTATCGAATGCCTTCTGGAAATCCAAATACACCACATCCACTGGTTCACCTTTGTCCACCCTGCTCGTTACATCCTCAAATAACTCCAGCAAATTTGTTAAACATGATTTCCCTTTCCTAAAACCACGTTGACTCTGCTTGACTTTATTATGATTTACCAAATGCCCTACTACTGCTTCCTTAATGAAGGACTCCAGCATTTTCCCAATGACAGGTGTTAGGCTAACTGGTCTATAGTTCCCTGCTTTCTGTCTTCCTCCTTTCTTAAATAGGGGTGTTACATTTGGGGTTTTCCAATCCGCTGGGACCTCGCCAGAGTCCAGGGAATTTTGGTATATTGCAACCAATGCATCCACTATCTCTGCAGCCACTTCTTTTAAGACCCTGAGATGCAGGCCATCTGGTCCAGGGGACTTGTCATCTTTAATCCCATTATTTTACCAAGTACTATTTTGTAGTGTATGTGCCTTTAAGAGCCCCATGTGTACTGTAATGCCGGTAATGGCCACTCGGGCTATATAAGCCTGTATATTGTGTTGTATCCGTTAGTTACCCTCCAGACTTTAAAAAGACATCTTGGCCAACGCCAAAGAAGTGTTTCAAGAGGAACTAGGAACCTTGAAAGGCATCACCGCCTCAATAAAAGTGGAAGATGCAGCAATTCCCAAGTTTTTTAAGGCAAGACTGGTGCCATACGCAATTTGTCCAGCAGTTGAGGCAGAGCTGGAAAATTTGGAAAAGGCAGGCGTATTATCCAAAATAGATTGGAGCGAATGGGCAACACCCATCATTCCAGTCATGAAGAAAGCATTGAATACTGATAAATCTGAAGAACAGAGAAAAATTCGCATCTGTGGAGACTTCAAGGTGACTGTAACCCCAGTCCTTAACACAGTACAATATCCTCTTCCGAGGATAGAAGATATTTTTGCCTCACTATCCGGAGGGAAACGTTTCACCAAAATTGACTTGGCACAGGCATATCTACAAATGGAGGTTGAAGAGGCCTCTAAAAAATATCTCACGATTAATACACACAAAGGTCTGTACCAGTACAATCGATTGGTTTTTGGAGTAGCATCCGCTCCAGCTATCTGGCAAAGAGCTATGGAGCAAGTCCTCCAAGGGATTCCGGGGACTCAATGCTACCTAGACGACATCCTTGTAACAGGAGAAAATGACAACGAGCACCTTGCCAATTTGGAGCAGGTGCTCACTAGGCTGAGAGAACGGGGCCTACGAGCAAATCGCCCCAAGTGCGAATTTTTCCAAAATCAAATATCATATTGTGGCCACATAATTAATAAGGAAGGGTTGCATAAGTCACCTGAAAAAATTGAAGCGGTCATAAAAGCCCCAGCACCTGAAAATGTTTCACAATTAAGGTCATTCCTGGGATTAATAAATTACTATCATAAATTTTTACCGAACTTATCAACTCTTCTACACCCTCTTAATGAACTGTTACAAACAGGAGTAATTTGGAAATGGAGCGAAGACTGTAAACATGCCTTCCATAAATGCAAAGACTTAATCATGTCCAAAGAAGTTTTGGCTCATTACAACCCATCACTGCCAATCAGACTGACGTGCGATGCATCCCCTTACGGCATAGGAGCAATATTATCGCATAAATTCCCTGATGGCTCGGAACGGCCGATAGCTTTTGCGTCACGCTCATTGAACTCAGCTGAGCGTAACTATGCCCAAATCGACAGGGAAGCACTCAGCCTGGTATGGGGAGTGAAGAAATTCAACCATTACCTACACGGACAAAAATTTATCTTGTTGACTGACCATCAACCCCTCATCTCCATATTCAACCCTAAAAAGGGTGTTCCCATTATGACAGCGCAAAGGCTACAGAGGTGGTCCCTTTTTCTAGGGGCACACCAATACAACATAGAATACAAAGGATCAAAACAGCATGGGAATGCTGACGGTTTATCGCGCCTACCATTGCCAACGGTAGAAGAGGCACCTACAGTAGACCCAGTGGAGATGTTCCACTCAACCATAGTGGAATGTCTACCAGTAACAAATTCTGCCATTGAAAAGGAAACGAGAAATGACCCAACTCTCTCACGAGTCTACGATTTAACGGTGAAGGGATGGCCAGCACATGGCGAACCACTGCTGCCAGCATTCTCGCAAAGAAGAAAACAGCTGTCAGTGTGCCGAGGAACCTTGATGTGTGGATCCAGAGTGGTGATCCCACCCAAACGCCAGGATAAAGTGCTAAAGGAGCTTCACGAGGGGCATCTGGGTGGAGTGAAAATGAAGAACCTAGCCAGAGCATTTGTATGGTGGCCAGGTATCGATGGAGACATCGAAGAAATGACCAAGAGCTGCCTAGGATGCCAGAAGGTCCAAAACGCTCCACCCCAAGCCCCTCTACATCCATGGGAGTGGCCCTCATCTCCCTGGCAAAGGGTACACATCGACTTTGCTGGTCCATTTATGGACTCAATGCTCTTAATCGCGGTTGATGCACACTCCAAGTGGCCGGAGGTAATAAAGATGTCCTCCACCACCACGGAAAAAACCATCACAGTACTAAGGACCATATTTGCCAGGAATGGGCTGCCGGAGCAGATCTGTTCTGATAATGGACCGCAATTTGTGTCCGAAGAATTCAGGAAGTTCTTAAAAAACAATGGGGTTAAGCACTACACGTCCGCCCCATACCATCCCGCCACCAATGGATTGGCTGAAAGGTTTGTCCAGACCTTCAGGAAGGCCATAAAGGCCATGGGTAATGAAGACATAAAACTTCAGCACAAGGTGGATAACTTCTTGTTCGCATACAGGAATGCAACACATATGGTTACAAACCAAACTCCCGCCATGATGTTCTTCAATAGAAGCCTAAGATGCCGGCTGGATTTGATCAAACCCAACATCAGAAGGGACGTGGCGAACCGGCAATTTCAAGGCATGAATGAAAGGCCAACTAGAACCTTCCAGATAGGTCAACAAGTTTTGGCCCGGGACTAACGTACCGAGAAATGGCAGCCTGGAACTATCTGCACACGACTAGGACCACTGATGTATACCGTGGACATCGGAGAAAGCATAATAAGGCGCCATGCTGACCAAATCATAGAGTCATCTGAAAAGGGACAACCCACACCACAACTCTATACGCCTAACGATGAAGTAGAGATACCCATATCTACCTCCGATCTGGCGATACTGGAACCCGATGAACCCGACACTGGCATTCAAGCCGAATCAGCCTTGCCAAAAGAACCTACTACACCACCAGAAACTACTACACCACGGAGGCGTTATCCGGACCGAGTCAGGAAGCCTCAGAGAGACTGACTTATAATTAACTAGCTGAAGTGCCCGGCGGTGCCGAGTCTTTTTCGAGGACATGTTGTTGTTGGAAGAGAGAGAGAGCGCGACTGGGGGGGAAGAGAGAGAGCGACTGGGGGGGAAGAGAGAGAGCAACTGGGGGGGAAGAGAGAGAGCGACTTGGGGGGAAGAGAGAGAGCGACTGGGGGGGAAGAGAGAGAGCAACTGGGGGGGAAGAGAGAGAGCGACTTGCGGGGAAGAGAGAGAGCGACTGGGGGGGAAGAGAGAGAGCGACTGGGGGGAAGAGAGAGCGACTGGGGGGGAAGAGAGAGAGCGACTGGGGGAAGAGAGAGAGCGACTGGGGGGGAAGAGAGAGAGCGACTGGGGGGGAAGAGAGACAGCGACTGGGGGGGAAGAGAGAGAGCGACTGGGGGGGAAGAGAGAGCGACTGGGGGGGAAGAGAGAGAGCGACTGTGGGGAAGAGAGAGAGCGACTGGGGGGGAAGAGTGAGAGCGACTGGGGGAGAAGAGAGAGAGTGACTGGGGGGGAAGAGAGAGAGCGACTGGGGGGGAAGAGAGAGAGCGACTGGGGGGGAAGAGAGAGAGCGACTGGGGGGGAAGAGAGGAGAGAGCGACTGGGGGGGAAGAGAGAGAGCGACTGGGGGGGAAGAGAGAGAGCGACTGGGGGGAAGAGAGAGAGCGACTGGGGGAAGAGAGAGAGCGACTGGGGGGAAGAAGGAGAGAGCGACTGGGGGGGAAGAGAGAGAGCGACTGGGGGGGAAGAGAGAGAGCGACTGGGGGGGGGAAGGTGGCCCGATGGACCCCTGCGAAGGAAGAAGGTAAGCTGCTCCCTCCCTGTCCCACCACCCGCTCGACTCTTTCCCTCCCTGTCCCACCCCTTCACTCTTTCCCTCCCGCCCTCTCTCTCCCTCCCCATCTCTCCCTGCTTACCCCCTCCCCTGCTCCTCACACTCTCCCTCCCTCACCCTCTCTCTCCCTCCCCCTGTCTCTCCCTGCTTTACTCTCTCTCCCTCCCCCCTCCCTCCCCCTCCCCCCCACCCTCCCTCGCTCCCCTCCCCCACCCTCGCTCCCCTCCCCCACCCTCTCTCCCCTCCCCCCACCCTCTCTCCCCCTCCCCCACCCTCTCTCCCCCCTCCCTCTCTCCCCCCTCCCCCACCCCCCCTCGCTCCCCTCCCCCACCCTCTCTCCCATCCCCCCTCTCCCCTCCCCCCACCCTCTCTCTACCCCCTCCCCCACCCTCTCTCCCCCCTCCCCCACCCTCTCTCTTCCCCCCACCCTCTCTCCCCCCTCCCCCCACCATCTCTCTTCCCCCAAACTCTCTCCCCCTCCCCCCACCCTCTCTCTCCCCCCTCCCCCCACCCTCTCTCTCTCCCCCTCCCCCCACCCTCTCTCTCTCTCCCTCCCCCCACCCTCTCTCTCTCTCTCTCCCCTCCTCCTCCCTCTCACCACCTCCCTACCCCCTCCTCCTCCCTCTCACCACCTCCCTACCCCCTCCTCCTCCTCCCTCTCACCACCTCCCTACCCCCCTCCTCCTCCCTCTCACCACCTCCCTACCCCCTCCTCCTCCCTCTCACCACCTCCCTACCCCCTCCTCCTCCCTCTCACCACCTCCCTACCCCCCTCCCCTCCCCCTCCCCCTCTCCTCCCCCCCCCTCCCCCGCCCGAGCCCTCATCCCCCGCTCCAATCCCTCTTTCCGCCCCGGGGCCCGGGCCTCGGCACCTGGATGAATGCGTTCCCTCGGCCGTCACCCGATGCCGTTGGCCGAGGCGAACAACTGCAAAGACATGGCCCAGCCGAGTCCAGCGCCCCGGTCAGCTCGAGGTCTGCAGCCGCTGTTCGAGCCGCAGGCCACAAAGGACTCAAGCCCAGCGCCGGCGATGGATCCACGGAGCTCCGTGCCGCCCCACGCACTGACATGGCCCCGCCCTCCCGAGCTGGCTTGAAGAGCGCCGATTGCGGCTGAGAGAGACGGCCGGCGGGCCCAGTTGCCGGGGTAACCCTTCCCGCTCTCCAAGCCCCGCCCGAGATCAGCACTCCCGAGAGCCCCGCCTGAGATCAGCACTCCCGAGAGCCCCGCCCGAGCCAAGCGGGGAAGAGAGAGAGACGCTGCGTCTCAGCTGCCTCCTGCTGCGCGCGCACCCTGACCCTCGTGGCTGACGCCGTTGCCCCGGGGAACATGACACCGGGGGGGGAGCTTTGCAGAAGCCGTGGGACAATTACCTAGCTCGGGCCTGGCTGGGCAAGAAAGCCCCAGCTTTCAGGCCTAACAAAAACGGGGAAAGTAGGAAAAAGAATCTTCAGGTTAGAGAAAACATTTACAAATGAATGAAGTTTTTTTTAAAACAATGTAATGAAAGCAATTTTATTTTGCTGGAAATGTATATTTGAAAAGAAAGACGCAGAAAGCAGGAAAAAGAATGGAAGCAAGATGGCGGCGACTCACCTCGGTTCAGAACGATAAGGCCCGCCCACACATGCACCGATTGGTCGACCGCCAGGTCACCAAAGCGTAGGATTGGTCAATCGTCCCGTCACTCGACCGTAGGAGGGCCCGGCCGCACGCGCCAGCAACCCGGCGTACGATTGGTCGACCTCGAGGTCACTCTGTCGCTAATGAGCGGATAATGAGATGCTAATGAGCGGAATGTTGAAGTTTTTCGGATACCGCGGGCGCGATTTTTGCCCGGCCGAAACGTAAATACGCTTAAGACCGTTTTGGAAAGGTAAGCTTTCTTTCGACGTAACGCACGCGTAGGTACGCTCTGTAACTTTCGAGCGCATACCAGACAGACGCACACGTGAGGACAGACAGAAGGACAGACAGACAGAAGGACAGACAGAAGGACAGACAGAAGGACAGAAGTATCCGTTTATATATATAGATTAACTACAGCAATGAGTAGATTATTTTTCTTGTAACATGTAATTAATAATTACTTAAAATATTATGTGCTGGTTGGCTAGAAGGGGAGGAATTGTAGTGTATGTGCCTTTAAGAGCCCCATGTGTACTGTAATGCCGGTAATGGCCACTCGGGCTACATAAGCCTGTATATTGTGTTGTATCCGTTAGTTACCCTCCAGACTTTGTTTTGTAAACACCTATGAAACCAATTCCTGTCTTCAGTGTCTCTATCAACACACAGACACAACATATTTCCTTAATGATAGTGATTGTCTTTAGTTCCCCCCTCCCTGTGGCCCCTTGATTATCCATTTTTGGGATGTTGTTAATCTCTTCCACCGTGAAGACAGATACAAAATATTTGTTCAGAGTCTCTGCCATTTCCCCGTTCCCCATTATTAATTCCCCAGTCTCATCCTCTAGGGGACCAACATTTACGTTAGCTACTCTCTTCCTTTTTATGTACCTGTAGAAGCTCTTACTATCTGTTTTAATATTTCTTGCCAGTTTACTCTCATAATGCATCTTCTCTCTCTTTATTATTTTTTTCGTCATCCTTTGCAGGTTTTTAAAAATTTCCAAATCCTCTGGTCTCCCACCAATCTAGGCAACATTGTGTGCCTTCATTTTCAATTTGATACCATCCTTTAATTCCTTAGTTAGCCACGGATGGTGCTCCCTTCTCTTAAAATCTTTCTTTCTCACTGGAATATATTTTTGTTGAGAGTTATGAAATATCTCCTTAAATGTCCGCCGCTGCATTTCAACTGTCTTACTCCTCAATTTATTTTTACAGTCCACTTTAGCCAGTTCTGCCCTCATGCCAATGTAATTGCCTTTGTTTAAGATCAGGACACTGGTTTGAGATACAACTTTCTCACCCTCCGAAGACCCGGAAAGAAGAGGATGACGACAACATATAAGTGTCTGTGACCAAATGTACCGACAAGCTTTGAGGCAAGAGCCTGCTTGGCTAAAACATGATGCGCTGGTATTTTTCCTTCAAAAGATAAGATCTTGAAAATTCTGTGAGAACCACGAGTCAACAACCTGCAAATGTGGAAACACCGATTCTCTCCAACCCTTGAATGTCTGGCCTTGGTTAACTAAGTGTCAAAATAGATAGAAGGAGCAAGAGAGAGAGAGAGAGAGCGAAACAAGGTTAATCTCACAGTTTGGGACACGAGTGCTGGGGGCCAGTTGCCATGTTTTGGGGTATAAGTGATGTTGTGGGCTGACGCTCGGTGCTGCAGTCGAGGGCTACCTGGTCAGTTACCAGTTAAAGGCGTCCGTCTAGTCATCGCTGAATCGACCTCTCGTCTGGTGATAGTCTGTAGGTGGTTTTACTTGTAATCACCTGAGCTTAAAGTCAATCTAGAAATTCGGTATAGCCCCGTTTGGGGCGTTAGATCTGGCGAAGCGCTAAGAGTACCGCCAGCTGCGACTTAGCGCCACCTGGCGCGATATTGGGTCGTTGCGCCCCTGATGGTGTTTGCGGCGGTAAATCAGGCGCTGCACGCGACTCTTAAGGCGCTAACGCGGAGGCGCTACCCAATATCGCTGCAGCGGGGCGCAGCGCAGGTGCTTTCAATAATCACTTTCCCTGAGACACACTGGCGCTGGCCAGCTCTTAAAGGGGCAGGTCAATTGGCATCACCAGACACACTCACTGCCTTGTAGGCCTTCAAAGCGGTGGGAACCTACCTGTGGCGCACCAGCCTAGCAAGACATGGAAAGGGTGAGGCAGAGGGCGGAACGCCTCACTGATGGGGCATTGGATGCTTTGGTTGGCGCAGTGAAATCAAGGCCAAGGAAGATGGTCGGAATGTGATTTATGTTTTGGACAGTCTCCCGGGTGTGAGAGGCAGTTATGTGTCAATGTATTAGTTTTGCTTTCTGTTGCCATAGCTTTCTCATGTTTGAAGGAAACACATTTTGTGTAATGAAACACTTTCTTCATTTACAATGGCCATGCCTGCTATTTACATGCATCTTGCCCTTCACAGGCTTGGGGATATCAGACCGGCTGCAGATCTGGCTGAAGCAGCTGGTACAGCTCAGTCACCACCTCCTTTCTAAATCGCAGCCTTCTGACACACTGCTCCTCCGGCATGTTCATGTAGGAAAACTGCTGTCGGAAAACCCTGCCAGCGTAAGGTCTGCTGTGGCGACGTCTGTTGGCCCTCCTCCGTCTGGTCATGCCCGCCCCCCTCTCCCAGCGTCTCAGTGCCCTTTCCAGATGATTCAGCAGCAGGACGTTCCCCTCCAATGCAGGCCCCATAATAAGCGCCCACAGGAAGGTTCCCCGTTGTAAAGGCTCACCAACAGCAAGGCGATGGTCAGAAGGCTGCTGTTCCTCTGCCAGCGTGGGCCCAGTGGTCAAATGGCTCTCAGTGTGCAGGTCAGCAACTCTTTGTAGCTCTCGAGGAAGTTGTGCACCAGAAATGTGTGCCGTTTTTAAACCACACCAGTCCCCTTTAAATAACGCTCCTCCAGCCCGAGAGCGACTTGGTAAGGCCCAGGAAAACTGCCACTAATAGCGCCAGGCGCTATGGAGGGGGGCGCCACTGAATTTCCCGTCTGGGGCGCCGAAAAGGCGTTGCACACTCAGATGACATCATAATTAGCCTGCGCCCATGAGCGGGCGCTAAGCGTTAGCGCCGGCGCTAAATGCATACTCAATATGGGGCGAGGCACTAAACGCCTTGCGCCCCACCGGAATTTGGCTATCGCCCCAGTTATTGCCCTCTTTAGGCGCTAATCCCTGGCGCAACCAACCGAATTTCTAGGCCAATGATTTTAAATGCTTGCTTGTAATAAGTACATGAATTGAGCACAGTTTGTGTTCTGGTAATTACTTGTAACCTCTTGTTGATTAAGTAAACGAAGTTTGACAGATTGATTGGGTTTTGTGTTGTCTGTTCCACAGGTCTGAACTCTATAAACTCTCAGACAATCAGAGCGTCTTACAATACCCACGTCTTCCGCTTCCACACACAGATTACCTTTATGGTCCCTAATAGGCCCTACTCTTACTTTAGTGATCCTCTTGCTCTTAATGTATTTATAAAACATCTTTGGGTTTTCCTTGATTTTACTTCCAATAGTTTTTCATGCCCTCTCTTTGCTTTCCTAATTTTGTTTTTGATTTCACCCCTGCACTTTCTATACTCCTCAGCTTTCTGCAGTATTGAGTCCTCAGTATCGGTCATAAGCCTCCCTTTTTTCTTTATCCTGCCCTGTATGCCCCTTGACATCCAGAGGGTTCTATATTTGTTAGTCCCACCCTTTTTCTTTAAGGGAACATAGTTGCTCTGAACCCTCGCTATCTTCTCCTTGAATGCCTCCCACTGCTCTGACACTGATTTACCTTCAAGTTTCTGTCTCCAGTCCACTTTAGTTAAATCACCTCTCAACTTAGTAAAATTAGCTTTTCCCCAATTGAGAATTTTTATTCCTGGTCTATCCTTGTCCTTTTCCATAACTACCCTAAATCTAACTGAATTATGATCACTACCACCAATATGCTCTCCCACTGATACCCTTTCCACCTGCCCAGCTTCATTCCCTAAAACTAGGTCCAGACCCGCCCCCTCCCTTGTTGGGCTTGCTACGCACTGGCTAAAAAAGTTCTCCTGAATGCATTTTAAGAATTCTGCTCCCTCTAAACCTTTCACATTAATTTTATCCCAGTTAATATTAGGGAAGTTGAAATTCCCTACTATTACTGCTCTATTTTTGCACATCTCAGAAATTTGCCTACATATTTGCTCTTCTATCCCCCTCTGACTGTTTGGGGGTCTATAGTACACTCCCAGCAGTGTGATCACCCCTTTTTTGTTTTTCAGTTCAACCCATATGGCCTCATTTGATGATCCTTCTAAGATGTCCTCCCTCCTCACAGCTGTAATTGATTCTTTAATCAATATTGTGACCCCCCTCCATTTGTATCCTCCTCTCTATCTCATCTGAAAACCCTGTAACCAGGAATATTGAGCTGCCATTCCTGCCCTTCTTTCAGCCATGTCTCAGTAATAGCTATAATATCATACCACCATGAGTCTATCTGTGCCCTCAGCTCATCTGCTTTATTCCCTAGAGTCCTTGCGTTGAAGTATATACTGTACCATTTAGAACTGCCACACTCACTTGTTGTCTATTTTCTAGCCTTTGTTTCCTCTGCATTCCAAATTCACTTTCTAATTTTCTGCCCTCTATTTCCAGCTTTGCTTCTCTCCCGTCTGAATCTATGCTCAGGTTCCCATCCCCCTGCCAAGCTCGTTTAAACACTTCCCAACAGCACTAGCAAACCCCGCCGCGAGGTTATTGATCCCAGTCCGGTTAAGCTGCAACCCGTCTGGCTTGAACAGGTCCCACCTCCCCAAGGAATGGTCCCAATGCCTCAGGAATCTAAAACCCTCCCTCCTGCACCATCTCTCCAGCCACCCATTCATCTGCTCAATCCTCCTATTCAATACTCACTAGCACCAGTCCAAGTACAGAAGTCGCTAAAAGTTAGTGGACAGGTACAAAAATAATCAAAAAGGGCTCATGGAATGTTGGCCTTTATCCCAGGGTCTGGAATACAAAGTGAGGAAGTGATGCTTCAGTTGTACAAAGCTCTGGTCAGACCCCCTCTGGAGCACAGCGTTCAGTTCCGGGCCCCGCCCCTCAGGAAGGATACATTGACCTTGGAGGGGGAGCAGCGCCGATTCACCAGAAAGATATCGGGGCTAAAAGGGTTAAATTATGGGATACTTGCCTTCATTAGCCAAGGCATAGAATATAAGAGCAGGGAGGTTATGATGGAGCTGTACAAAATGCTAGTTAGGCCACAGCTGGAATACTGTGTGCAGTTCTGGTCGCCACACTTTTGGAAGGATGTGATTGCATTGGAGAGGGTGCAGAGGAGATTCACCAGGATGTTACCTGGGCTGGAGCGCTTCAGCTATGAAGAGAGACTGGACAGGCTGGGGTTGTTTTCCTTGGAGCAGAGAAGGCTGAGGAGGGACCTGATTGAGGTGTACAAAATTATGAGGGGCATAGATAGGGTAGATAGAAAGGAGCTTTTCCCCTTAGTAGAGGGGTCAATAACCAGGGGGCATAATTTCAAGTACGATAGCAAAATACTGCAGATGTTGGAAATCCGAAATAACAACAGAAAATGCTGGAAAAACTCAGCAGGTCAGGCAACATCCGTGGCGAGAAATTTGAGTTGATGTTTCGGGTCAAACCTTCTTCAAAACTGGAAAGAAAAGAAAATAGATCGAAGGCAGGGCTGCGATCGGACAAAAGAAGTGAAAGAAACAAAAGCAGTAAAAGAGATTAGAAGCTAGACGAGATGGTAATAGGCTGAGATTAGGTGTAAAGTGTACTGGCAGGGCAAGAGATAGCTGCCAGGTGTGAGAGAGAAACAAAAGGAAAGGGGGGGGGGAGAAAGGAGTGGAAAAATTACAAGAAAAAATGTGTAATAGGGGCCGAGGTTATGATCTGAAATTGTTGAACTCGATATTGAGTCCAGAAGGCTGCAGAGTGCCTAATCGGAAGATGAGGTGCTGTTCCTCGAGTTTACGTTGAGCTTCCATGGAACAATACAAGAGGCCAAGGGCGGTGAGGTCCGAGTGGGAATGGAGTGGTGAATTAAAATGACAGGTGACCGGAAGCTCGGGGTCACCCTTGCGGACTGAACGGAGGTGTTCCACAAAGCGGTCACCCAATCTGCATTTGATCTCCCCAATGTAGAGGAGACTGCATCGTGAGCAGCGAATACAGTATACAGTATAGTAGATACCAGCCCGCTTCTACCTCCTTCCCAAGATCCACAAACAGGACTGCCCTGGTAGACCCATCGTTTCAGCCTGTTATTCCCCACGGAACTTATCTCTTCCTATCTTGACTCTATCTTTTCTCCCCTTGTCCAGTCTCTTCCCACCTACATCCGCGACTCTTCGGACGCCCTCCGCCACTTTAACAGTTTCCAGTTTCCTGGCCCCAACCGCTTCCTTTTCACCATGGACGTACAATCACTCTACACCTCCATCCCCCACCCAGGTGGCCTGAGGGCGCTCCGCTTCTTCCTTCAACAGAGGCCCGACCAGTCCCCATCCACCACCACCCTCCTCCGCCTGGCTGAACTTGTTCTCACATTGAACAACTTCTCCTTTAACTCCACTCATTTCCTCCAAATCAAAGGTGTTGCCATGGGTACCCGCATGGGTCCTAGCTATGCCTGCCTTTTCGTGGGCTATGTGGAACAATCTTTGTTCCAGTCCTACTCGGGACCCCTCCCTCACCTCTTTTTCCGATACATTGATGACTGTATCAGTGCCGTTTCCTGCTCTCGCCCCGAACTTGACAATTTCATCCACTTTGCCTCCAATTCCCACCTGTAGTGTATGTAACGTTCCACCTTTAAGAGAACTATTTTAAGGGTTGCACTACTTTATCTTGGCTACTGTATACTGTAATACCGGTGGTGACCACACCGGTATATAAGTGCTGTGTAAGGATTTATTGGGCAGATTCGCCCTGACCTTCGAATAGTAAAGTCCTGTTAAAGTTACTCTTGTAGTCTGTGTATTAATTCACCATATAACCCACAGACTTTACAGTGGCGACGAGTTCGATCTTACCCTGCGGCAGTGATACATCCGAAGCAGTTAACGAGCGTCGAGAGGAGGCACCCGCCCTCGTCATTCTGCTGAGAGAAGACTCGAGCCTGCAGGGCAAGGAAGAAGGAAGAATTCAGACATGAAGCCTTCCATCAGCAACAGGCAGTGATCGTCCCTTCTGCCACGGTGGTGAGTGAGCCGATCAGCCACGAGAAGCAAGTCGGCCACGTTGACTGTGAGTAGGGGGAAAATAAAAATAAAAAGAACGGAGGAAGGGCGGTGAACTCGACCACGGTCGGGGGGGAAAGGAGCCGGACAGAAGTCGGGCCCAGAGGCGCTGAGACTAGGGCAGCGTGGGGCACGGAAGCCGCGGTGCAAGCGGGAATGCAGCCGGTGTGAGAGACCGGGCTACCAGCGGGAACGCAGCCGGTGTGAGAGACCGGGCTACAAGCGGGCTGGGAGACGCAACAGCGTCATGAGACAGCTCGACCACGACCGGCGAAAGGCCGGGCAGCTACCGAGGCCGCGAGGCGCTACGACCGGGATTGTAAGGCGCGGGAAGAAATAAAAATAAGAAACCGCGGAGAACTCAGCCGCAGCCGGGGGAGGAAAGGACCGGACTGCGAGAGGGCTGGGAGGCGCGATTGGAAGCCGCTGAGGGAGAGACAGAGCCGAGCGAGGGAGACCGAGGAGATTCAGCCAGCGGCTGGAACTGTTCGCCGTCAACGGGTTGTCCGCAGCGCTGGTTGCCCTGCCGAGAAAAGGGAACAAAGAACGCACTGAAGCCGGCGCGCAGGCTGCGAACCCCGAAAGCCAGCGGTCGTCGCCCGAGGGAAAAGCTTACCCCTCCTGCCAGTAGGCGGAGAAGAAGACAGGAGCGGGAAACCGCCATTTTGAAAGTGGGCGGGGAAGAAGACAAGCGCGGGAAACCGCCATTTTTGGAAAAAAAAAAGTTAAAGTAAAATTTCGTTGTTGTTTCTCAGGAAGATTGGGAAGATGCCTAAGTGTGGCAACATCAACAAATTCGATTCTGATGTGGAAGATTGGACCACGTGTGTAGAACGCATCGAGATATATTGTAAGGTCAATAAGATAGCAAATTATGATAAAGCTCTAACCTTACTAAACTCAATGGGTGCGAAGACATACGGGTTATTGAAGCATCTTCTATCACCAGCTAAACCGGCGGATCAGTCTTTCGCTAATATTGTTACTGTCCTGAAGGATCATGTGAACCCTACACCGCTGATGTTAGCGGAACGAGCTAAATTTTACGGGAGAACGCAACTAAAGGAGGAAAGCAACGCGGAGTACCTGGTTGAACTGCGTAGGCTAGCAAAATACTGTCAGTTTGGGGTAAATCTGACAGAGGCACTGAGAGACAAGTTCGTGTGCGGGATGTCGAAGGAAGGAACACAAAAGCGGCTGCTCGAAGAGAACGATCTTACACTTGATAAGGCTGTCCTTATTGCAGCATCGCACGAAGCCGCAGCGAGAGGCACGGCAGAAATGCAGCTGAAGACAGCGGTACTCAGTGTGGATCAAATGACTTCGGGTACAATGAAATGTTACCGTTGTGGGAAGACAACACACGACCAGAACCAATGCTGGTTTAAAAACCAGGAATGTAGAAAATGTGGCAAACTTGGTCACATAGCTAAAGTATGCCGGTCAGGAAAGAAGACCAGCAACAATAAGTCACCGCAGAAGAAGTACAGAAAGGTACATAAGGTGACTGTGAAGAGTCCAGATGAACTGAATTCGGATTCAGACCCCAACAGCAAGGAACTGGGTAGTCGGAGGATGCACAATGTGAGTAAAGAAGCTGACCGACAAACTATCTGGGTCACACTGCAGATTGCAAAAGTCCAAGTGAAGATGGAAGTGGACACCGGATCGGCATTGACGGTCATGAATAAACAAGATTACAAAAAGTTATTCAAACATATTCCCCTACGGGATACGGAGATAGTATTGCAGACATACACGGGGCATAAAGTATACCACATCGGAAAGATAAAAGTCAAGGTGAGACACAAGGGCAAAGATCACCAAGGAATGGACTTATATGTACTACCCGAGGGAGGTCCACCACTTCTGGGACGGGAGTGGATCAGGAAAATAAAGATAGACTGGCACTCACTAAACACAATGACGGTAGATTTCGGAAAGAAAGATGTCAAACCTGAACGGTTGTCCAGAATATTGGACGAGGCTAAAGAGGTATTCCAGCAGGGACTGGGAACACTGAGAGGGATTAAGGCAAAAATCAAGATTGCAGAACATGCAAGCCCAAAATTTTTCAAAGCCAGATCGGTACCTTACGCGATACGACCTGCTGTGGAGGCAGAACTGGAAGAGCTTGAACGTGCAGGGGTACTGTCAAAGGTGGACTGGAGTGAGTGGGCCACACCCATTGTTCCCGTCATGAAGTCTTCATCAAGTAACAAGCCAGGGGGACCGGGGAAGGTCCGCATCTGCGGAGACTTCAAGATCACAGTTAATCCGATGCTTCACACGGTACAATACCTGCTTCCGCGGATTGAGGATATCTTTGCTTCATTGTCTGGCGGGAAACACTTCACCAAGATAGACCTGGCACAAGCATATTTACAGATGGAAGTCGAGGAAGAGTCGCGCCAGTATCTCACAATCAACACGCACAGAGGCTTGTATCGATATAATAGACTGGTTTTTGGAGTAGCTTCGGCTCCAGCAATTTGGCAGAGGGCCATGGAGCAGGTCTTACAGGGTATTCCAAGCACTCAGTGTTACTTGGACGATATCCTGATTACGGGAGAAGATGAGGAGGAACACCTCACAAATTTGAAACTGGTGCTCACCAGGTTGAAGGAATATGGCCTTCGAGTTAATCGCCAGAAATGTGAGTTCTTCCAGAAACGGATCTCGTACTGCGGTCATGTCATTGACCAAGAGGGGCTGCACAAGTCACCTGACAAGATCGAAGCGGTCGTGAAGCCCCCGCTCCGGAAAATGTATCACAGTTGAGGTCGTTTCTGGGGTTGATTAATTATTACCATAAGTTTCTGCCAAATCTATCCACGGTGCTGCATCCGCTGAATGCTCTGTTGCGGAAAGAAGTACCATGGAAGTGGAGCGAGGACTGTAAGAAGGCCTTTCGCAGAAGCAAGGCGTTGATTACCTCTGAGGAAGTGTTGGCTCACTTCAACCCAACGCTACCTCTTCGTCTAGCTTGTGATGCTTCCCCTTATGGTATTGGAGCTGTACTCTCACACAAGTTACCAAATGGCTCGGAAAGGCCAGTCGCATTTGCGTCCCGATCATTGACCTCCGCTGAGCGAAATTATGCTCAGATAGATAGGGAGGCTCTCAGCCTTGTGTGGGGAGTAAAGAAATTCAATCATTATCTGCAGGGCAAGAAGTTTACATTGCTGACAGACCACCAGCCGTTGGTGTCCATATTCAACCCTAACAAGGCCGTTTCCACTATGACAGCACAAAGGCTACAGAGGTGGTCCGTTCTACTAGGGGCACACCAATATGACATCGAATACAAAAGGTCCAAACAGCATGGAAATGCTGATGGGTTATCGCGCCTACCGTTGCCAGTGGAAGAAGAGGCGACTACAGTGGACCCAGTGGAGATGTTCCACTCAACCATAATGGAATGTCTACAAGTAACAAATTCCATGATCGAAAAGGAAACAAGAAATGACCTGACTCTCTCACGAGTCTACGATTTAACGGTGGAGGGATGGCCAGTACATGGTGTGGTAAACCACGTTCACTATCGTATCACTGTTAGTAGTTAGCACTGTTCACCACTGTTCGTTATAACTGTATCACTGACCACTATTGTATCACGGTACGAGGTCGCCTCTTGCCACACTGCTATACCTGGGATGACCACTGCCGACTCCGCCTTGGCTCCACCCACCAGGCCAGGTATAAAGGTGAGCGACTGGCTGGTATTCCTCCTGCTTGGATCGGATCACCCACGAGAGTGGGCTCTGTTATTTAGTCAATAAAAACCTTTAGTCACCTTCGTAACTCTTCGCCTTTTATTGGAGGAATTGATAGGTATATCAATTTTATTGACTAAATTTAATGATGTCCGACAACGAGTCACAACCGGCGGAGGAGCCACCAGCGCAGCTCCCAGGAGCACAGCCACACCAGCCAGCTTGGCTGCGAGCCCTCAGACCGCCGTACCTGGACCTGAACCCACGAGCAGCAAACTCAGCCGCAGACTTTAAACACTGGCTGGTCTGCTTCGAATCATACCTGAGAGAATCCAGCGTCCCTCAGGCATCCAAACTAAGTGTCCTGCAGGCACAACTGAGCCCGAGAGTATACACTCTCATCGAGGACATGACTACCTACGAGACCGCCATCAACCTGCTGAAACAGAAGTACCGGACCCCGGTAAACTACATGTACGCTAGGCACCTCCTAAGATCACGGCCGCAACAGCCAGGAGAATCAGTAGCCGAATTCTCACAGGCGCTATATGCACTCGCCAGGAACTGTGACTTTAAATCGGTGTCGGCAGCCGAAAATACTGAAGATAATATCCGCGACGCATTCCTGAAAGGCCTACGGTCCGAGTACTCACGGCAAAGACTGCTGGAAGCTAAAGACCTCAGCATGGAAAAAGCTGAAGCCCTCGCTATCTCCCTGGAAGTGGCCCACCAAGATCAGGAAGCATTCACCAGGTACTGCTCGCGACCCTGGGACTCGGGCCCGACCCCTACCACAGCACCCTTCCCAGCGCCGCCCCCGGGACCTACCTCTGCGTCGGCGTCCCGGACCCGACCGGCCCCGCCACTCCCGGCACCGGCCCCGACATCGGGCATCCGCGATCGGGCCGCCGGCTGTTTTTTTTGTGGCCAGGAGAAGCACCCGAGGTCACGCTGCCCAGCCAAGAACTCCATATGCAAAACCTGCCTGAAGAAAGGCCACTTCTCCAAGGCCTGCAGGAGCGGATCCTCAGAGGCCAGCAGTGCCGCATGCGAACTATGGGGGCGGCCATCTTCGTTTAGGGCAACTGAGGCCAGCATCCCCACACATGAGTCATGGGGGCGGCCATCTTTGTTTAGGGCAACTGAGGCCAGCATCCCCACACATGAGTCATGGGGCGGCCATCTTTGATTAAGGCAACCGACCCCAATAGTGCCTCATGTGAGCTACGGGGGCAGCCATCTTCTCCGTCATTTTGCCCTACCTCGTGGGAGGCGCCATTTTACTCACCACGCCCGACCGCCTCGCCCGCAGATGACAACGACTCGCTCAGCTACACACTAGCTTCCGTCACCCTGGACCAAGCCCGCCCGCACCATCTGTCCAAGTCAATGATGGACATCAAAGTGAACGGCCACGCCACGACCTGCCTGTTCGACAGCGGAAGCACGGAGAGCTTCATCCACCCAGACACGGTGAGCCACTACTCCCTCTCTGTCCTACCAACGCGCAGCCGAATCTCGATGGCATCGAGGTCCCACGCCACGGACATCAGCGGCTACTGTGTCGTGACCCTGTCGGTTAAGGGCACGGAGTATAAAAACTTTAAACTCCTCGTCCTCCCCCATCTCTGCGCTGCCGTCCTACTAGGGCTGGACTTCCAATCCCACCTCCAAAGCGTAACCCTAGCATACGGTGGACCCCTCCCCCCACTCACAGTCAACAACCAGCAAACGTTAAACCGCCCACCGCGTAACACCTGCAGCCTCTCCACCCTCAAGGTCCCGCCACCCTCTCTGTTTGCTAACCTTACCCCTGACTGCAAACCCGTCGCTACCAAGAGCAGGCGGTATAGCGCCGGGGACAGAGCCTTCATTAGCTCTGAGGTGCGGCGCCTCCTGAAAGAGGGCATTATCGAGGGGAGCAGCAGCCCCTGGCGTGCCCAGGTCGTAGTCATAAAGACCGGCGATAAAAACCGCCTGGTCATCGACTACAGCCAGACCATAAACAGATATACCCAGCTGGACGCATACCCGCTCCCCCGCATATCTGACATGGTCAATCAGATTGCACAGTATAAAGTATTCTCGACCATCGACCTGAAGTCAGCCTACCACCAACTCCCTATCCACCCTGAGGACCGCCAGTATACCGCCTTCGAGGCGAATGGGCGCCTATACCACTTCCTTAGGGTCCCCTTCGGTGTCACTAATGGGGTCTCGGTCTTCTAAAGGGAGATGGACCAGATGGTTGACCAGAACGAACTGCAGGCTACATTCCCCTACCTAGATAATGTCACTATCTGCGGCCGCGACCGGCAGGAACATGACGCGAATCTGGAGAAATTCCTCCGTACGGCCCAACGGCTGAACCTCACCTACAATAAGGAGAAATGCGTGTTTAACACCACGCGCCTTGCCATCCTCGGCTGCGTAGTGGAGAATGGAATCATCGGCCCCGACCCAGAAAGAATGCGCCCCCTCATGGAGCTACCCCTCCCCCACTGCCCTAAAGCACTTAGGAGAACCCTGGGGCTTTTCGCCTACTATGCCCAATGGGTACCCAATTACGCGGACAAAGCCAGACCCCTCCTGAAAGCCACTTCCTTCCCCCTCACGGAGGAGGCGTGCGCGGCCTTCTCCCTCATTAAGGGAGACATAGCCAAGGCCACGATGCACGCAGTGGACGAGTCCATCCCCTTCCAGGTGGAGAGCGACGCATCCGACTTCGCCTTAGCCGCCACCCTAAACCAGGAGGGGAGGCCAGTGGCCTTCTTCTCAAGGACCCTACAGGGCCCCGAGATCCGACATTCGTCGGTCGAGAAAGAGGCCCAGGCGATCGTGGAGGCAGTACGGCGCTGGAGGCACTACCTGGCAGGCAAACGATTTACCCTCCTCACCGAGCAGCGTTCGGTAGCT
Source organism: Somniosus microcephalus (assembly GCF_052327205.1). Classification (NCBI taxonomy): domain Eukaryota; kingdom Metazoa; phylum Chordata; class Chondrichthyes; order Squaliformes; family Somniosidae; genus Somniosus; species Somniosus microcephalus. The sequence continues at coordinate 272,247,233 of NC_140994.1, forward strand.
TTCATGTTTAATAACAAGCTGAAGGGCAAAATCAAGAATGACAAGATTTTGAGATGGAGAATCGAGCTCTCCACCTACGATTATGAGATCTTGTACCGGCCAGGCAAGCTGAACGAATCCCCTGATGCCCTTTCACGAATTACATGCGCCAGCGCGCATATCGATAGGCTTCAGACCCTCCACGACCAGCTCTGCCACCCCGGAGTCACCAGACTCTACCATTTCATTAAGGCCCGCAACCTGACCTACTCCATCGAGGAGGTCAGGACCATGACCAGGAACTGCCAGACCTGTGCGGAGTGCAAACCGCACTTCTATAGGCCGGACCGAGCAAGCCTGATCAAGGCCACCCGCCCCTTCGAGCGCCTGAGCATCGACTTTAAGGGGCCCCTCCCGTCCTCTGACCGTAATGTGTACTTCCTCAACATCGTTGATGAGTACTCCCGTTTCCCCTTTGCCTTCCCCTGCCCCGACATGACCAGTAGCACGGTCATTAAGTGCCTGAATGCCCTCTTCGCCTTGTTCGGGTTCCCGAACTATATACACAGCGACCGGGGCTCCTCCTTCATGAGCGAGGAACTCCGGCAATTCCTCCTAGAGAGAGGTATTGCAGCAAGCAGGACCACCAGCTACAACCCCAGAGGTAACGGTCAGGTGGAAAGAGAGAACGCGACGGTATGGAAGGCCGTCCTCTTAGCCTTAAAGTCTAAGGGCCTCCCAACCTCCCGCTGGCAAGAAGTCCTCCCGACAGCGCTGCACTCCATCCGGTCATTACTTTGCACGGCCACTAACACCACCCCCCATGAACGAATGTTCGTTTTCCCCAGGAAGTCGACTACGGGAACCACTCTACCAACCTGGCTGACCGCCCCGGGGCCGGTCTGGCTGCGGAAACACGTGAGGGCCCATAAAACGGACCCCCTGGTCGAGAGGGTGAACCTCCTGCACGCCAACCCCCAGTACGCCTATGTGGCGTACCCAGATGGGCGGGAGGACACTGTCTCCCTACGAGACCTCGCACACTCAGCCGATCCGGAAACACCGCCACCACCCCCCCCAACCCCAGCCCAGGTAGATGGCATGCCGGAACCCCACGAGCCCTCGCCGACCACGCAAACACCAGCATCAACACCGGATAAGGCACCAGCACCGGATAAGGCAACACCACCGCTGCGGCGATCGGAGAGGCTTACGAAGCCTCCGGACAGACTGACCTACCAGAATTGGTAGTACACTTCACCCCGCCGGACTTAATTCTAAACAAGGGGTGAATGTGGTAAACCACGTTCACTATCGTATCACTGTTAGTAGTTAGCACTGTTCACCACTGTTCGTTATAACTGTATCACTGACCACTATTGTATCATGGTACGAGGTCGCCTCTTGCCACACTGCTATACCTGGGATGACCACTGCCGACTCCGCCTTGGCTCCACCCACCAGGCCAGGTATAAAGGTGAGCGACTGGCTGGTATTCCTCCTGCTTGGATCGGATCACCCACGAGAGTGGGCTCTGTTATTTAGTCAATAAAAACCTTTAGCCACCTTCGTAACTCTTCGCCTTTTATTGGAGGAATTGATAGGTATATCACATGGCGAACCAATGCTGCCAGCATTTTCGCACAGAAGAGAACAGCTGTCAGTGTGCCGAGGAACCTTGATGTGTGGATCTAGAGTGGTGATTCCACCCAAACTCCAGCAGAAAGTACTAAAGGAGCTTCACGAGGGGCATCTGGGTGGAGTGAAAATGAAGAACCTAGCCAGAGCGTTTGTGTGGTGGCCAGTTATTGATGGAGACATCAAAGAAATAACCAAGAGCTGTCTAGGATGCCAGAAGGTCCAAAACGCGCCACCACAAGCTCCTCTGCATCCATGGGAGTGGCCCTCATCTCCATGGCAAAGGGTACATATCGACTTTGCTGGTCCATTTATGGACTCAATGTTTTTAATCGCGGTGGATGCACACTCCAAGTGGCCGGAGGTAATAAAAATGTCCTCCACCACCACGGAAAAAACCATCACAGTATTAAGGACCATATTTGCCAGGAATGGGCTGCCGGAACAGATCTGTTCTGATAATGGACCGCAATTTGTGTACGAAGAATTCAGGAAGTTCTTAAAAAGCAATGGGGTCAAGCACTATACGTCCGCCCCATACCATCCCGCCACCAATGGATTAGCTGAAAGGTTTGTCCAGACCTTCAAGAAGGCCATAAAGGCCATGGGTAATGAAGACATAAATCTACAACATAAGGTAGATAACTTCTTGTTGGCGTACAGGAATGCAACACATGCGGTCACAAACCAAACTCCCGCCATGATGTTTTTCAATAGAAGAATAAGATGCCGGCTGGATTTGATTAAGCCAAACGTCAGAAGGGACGTAGAGAACCGGCAATTTCAAGGCATGAATGAAAGGCCAACTAGATCCTTTCAGCTAGGTCAACAAGTTTTGGCCCGGGACTACCGTACCGAAGAAATGGCAGCCGGGAACTATTGGAAAAAGGCTAGGACCGTTGATGTATACCGTGGACATTGGTGAAAGCATAATAAGGCGCCATGTTGACCAGATCATAGAATCATCCACAAAGGCCCAACCTACTCCACAACTCTATACGTCTAATGTTGAAGCAGAGATACCCAGAGCATCTACCTCCGATCCGGTAATACTGGAATCCGATGAACCTGAAACGGTCCTTCAAGCCGAATCGACCTTGCCAGAAGAACCTACTACACCACCGAAAACGACTACACCACCGAGGCGTTATCCGGACAGAGTCCGGAAGCCTCCAGAGAGACTGAATCTGTGAACTGTTTCACATAAAGTTGTATATATGTTAAGATGTTATATTAATGGGAATATGTATATATTGTTAACCTAAAAAGGGAGGATTGTAGTGTATGTAACGTTCCACCTTTAAGAGAACTATTTTAAGGGTTGCACTACTTTATCTTGGCTACTGTATACTGTAATACCGGTGGTGACCACACCGGTATATAAGTGCTGTGTAAGGATTTATTGGGCAGATTCGCCCTGACCTTCGAATAGTAAAGTCCTGTTAAAGTTACTCTTGTAGTCTGTGTATTAATTCACCATATAACCCACAGACTTTACACCACCCTTCCCTCACCTTCACATGGTCCATCTCTGACTCTTCCCTTCCCTTCCTCGACTTCTCCATCTCCATCTCTGGGGATAGGTTATCGACCAATATTCACTACAAGCCCACTGACTTCCACAGCTACCCGGACTACACTTCCTCCCACCCCGCTTCCTGTAAGGACTCTATTCCATTCTCCCAGTTTCTCCGTCTCCACCATATCTGCTCCGATGATGCCACCTTCCACATCAGTGCTTCAGACATGTCTTCCTTTTTCCGCAACCGAGGATTCCCCTCTACCATGGTTGACGCTGCCCTCGACCGTGTCAGTTCTATCGCCCGCACTTCTGCCCTCACCCCTGCCCCTCCCTCCCGGAACCACGATAGGGTTCCCCTTGTCCTCACCTTTCACCCCACCAGCCTCCACATTCAACGGATCATCCTCCGGCATTTCCGCTACCTCCAAAGTGATCCCACCACCAAACGTATCTTCCCCTCCCCTCCCCTTTCAGCATTCCGTAGGGACCGCGCCCTCCGAGACACCCTCGTCCACTCCTCTATCACCCCAAACAGCCCTTCCCCTTCGCCTGGCACCTTCCCGTGCAAGCGGAGGAGATGTAACACCTGCCCCTATATCTCCCCCCTTCCCACTGTCCAGGGCCCCCAACACCCCTTCCAGGTGAAACAGCGATTTACTTGTACTTCTCACAATCTAGTATACTGTATTCGCTGCTCACGAAGCGGTCTCCTCTACATTGGGGAGACCAAACGCAGTTTGGGTGACCGCTTTGCGGAACACCTCCGTTCAGTCCGTAAGGGTGACCCCGAGCTTCCGGTCGCCTGTCATTTTAATTCACCGCTCCATTCCCACTCGGACCTCACCATCCTTGGCCTCTTGTATTGTTCCACGGAAGCTCAACGTAAACTCGAGGAACAGCACCTCATCTTCCGATTAGGCACTCTGCAGCCTTCCGGACTCAATATCGAGTTCAACAATATCAGATCATAACCTCGGCCCCTATTACACATTTTTTCTTGTAATTTTTCCACTCCTTTCCCCCCCCCCCTTTCCTTTTGTTTCTCTCTCACACCTGGCAGCTATCTCTTGCCCTGCCAGTACACTTCACACCTAATCTCAGCCTATTACCATCTCGTCCAGCTCTTTTACTTCTTTTGATTCTTTCACTTCTTTTGTCCGATCGCAGCCCTGCCTTCGATCTATTTTCTTTTCTTTCCAGTTTTGAAGAAGGGTTCGACCCGAAACGTCAACTCAAATTTCTCGCCACGGATGTTGCCTGACCTGCTGAGTTTTTCCAGCATTTTCTGTTGTTATTTGGCATAATTTCAAGTTAAGGGGCAGGAGGTTTAGAGGGGATTTGAGGAAAAACCTTTTCACCCAGAGGGTGGTTGGAATCTGGAACTCACTGCCTGAAAGGGTGGTAGAGGCAGGAACCCTCACAACATTCAGAAGCATTTAGATGAGCACTTGAAACGCCATAGCATACAAGGCTACGGACCAAGTGCTGGAAAATGGGATTAGAATAGACAGGGCTTGATGGCCAGCGCGGACACGATGGGCCGAACGGCCTCTTTCTGTGCTGTATAACTCTATGGGCTAAAAATTCAGTGGCGCCGCGTTTGGGGCGCCAAGCTTGCCTGGGCGCCGGAAGTCGTGCACTGGAAGGAGCCAGGAGCGCCAGCCCGATATTCAGTTTGAGCACCACAAGAGGGACGCGGGGCGCTGCTTGAGGCGCCCCGCGTCCCTCTTGGGGCGCTCAAACTGAATATCGCAGTGCAACGTGCCACAGCGCCACACGCTGCGGCACGGCACACTGCGGTACTGCAGGCCTTCCTCCCCTTCTTAAGGGGGAAGGGCCTGCACCAGCGCGATCACCGATCGCGAGTGCCGGCAAAAGAGCCTGGCACCGAGGAGAAGTGCCGGGGTCTCGGGAAACAGCCTGCACCGCCCGGGGGGGGGGATCAGGAGGCCGGGTAGGACAGTGCGAGGAGGTGCTGGCAGGAGGTCACCGAAAAAAATGGCCGCCCCGCACCTCCCCCTTAATTTGCGCCACTACCGCCACAGGTAGGCCCCCCTGAACCGGTCGCGATTTGCGACCGGCGCTACGGGGGAGGCGCGACCCAATATCGCGTTCGGGGCAGTAGCAGGGTGCTGCGCACACCGATGATGTCATCGGTGGCGGCGCAGCGCTACAGGCTAGCGCCGCCATTAGCGCCCCGCTAAATTTCGCGGGAGGCATGGCCAGTGGCGCTAAAGCCACTGAGTGCCCTCTCTAGGCACTAACTGGTGGCGCAGCCCACCGAATTTCTAGGCCTATGACTCTAGGTTGCATAGATTAGGCTTGTATTCCCTTGAATATAGAAGATTAAGGGGTGATCTAATCGAGGTGTTTAAGATGATTAAATGATTTGATAGGGTAGAGAGAGAAACTATTTCCTCTGGTGAGGGGAGTCCAGAATAAGGGGGCAGAACCTTAAAATCAGAGCCAGGGTATTCAGAGGTGATGTCAGGAAGCACTTCTTCACACAAACAGTAGTGGAAATCTGGAACTCTCTCGCAGTATTGGTTATACAGGATTACCAAGGTGTTCACCAAAGAAGAGGACTTTGCCAAAGCTATGGTAAATGAGGAGGTTGTCGGGATACTAGATGAGATAAAAATAGATCAAAGGGAGGTACAAGAAAGCCTGGCAGTACTTAAAGTGGATAAGTCATCTGGTCCAAATGGGATGCATCCTAGGATGCTGAGAGAAGTAATTGTAGGAATTGCGGAGGTTCTGACCACAATCTTCCAATCCTCCTTAGATACAGGGGTGGTGACAGATGACTGGAGGATTACAAATGTTACATGTTTGTTCAAAAAAGGGGAGCAGGATAAACCTGGCAATTACAGGCCAGTCAGTTTAACATCGCTGGTAGGGAAGCTTTTAGAATCAATCATCCGGGAGAAAATTAACGGCCACTTGGACAAGCGCCAATTAATAAAGGAGAGCCAGCACGGATTTGTTAAGGGCAAATCATGTTTGACTAACTTGATAGAGTATTTTGATGAGGTAACAGAGAGGGTGGATGAGGGCAGTGCGGTTGATGTGGTGTATGTGGACTTTCAAAAGGCGTTTGATAAAGTACCACATAATAGGCTTGTGAGCAAAATTGAAGCCCATGGGATACAATGGGCAGTAGCAGCATGGATACTGAACTGGCTGAGGATAGGAAACAGAGTGTTGTGGTGAATGGCTGTTTTTTGGACTGAAGGGAGGTATACAGTGGTGATCCCCTGGGGTCGATACTAGGACCACTGCTCTTTTGATATACATTAATGACTTGGACTTGGGGATACAGGGCTCAATTTCAAAATTTGTCGATGACACAAAACTTGGAAGTGTAGTAAACAGTGAGGAAGATAGTAATAGACTTCAAGAAGACACAGACAGCTGATGGAATGGGCGGACACATGGCAAATGAAATTCAACGCAGGAAAGTGTGAGCTGATACATTTTGGTAGGAAGAATGAGGAAGACAATACACACTAAATGGTATGATTTTAAAGGGGATGTAGGAACAGAGAGACCTGGGGGTGTTTGTGCACAAATCTTTGAAGGTGGGAGGACAGGTAAACAAAGCAGTTAATAAAGCAATAAAAACAAAATATGCCAGAAATACTGTAAGGTTCGCAAAATATCGGCAGCCCCCGACGATTATTTCATTAAAGAAAACCTGGTTGGAATGTACTTTACATCAAAGATGGCTGCAGAAAGCTTCATGGCAAAAGAGAAAGACAGCCTGTCTGAATATCTCCCAGCACTGGATGACAAAGGATTGAAAAAAATACCTACTTCTGATATACTGAAGTACTTGAAACTGTCAATTAACTGCGGTTAGGAAGTTTCAACAAGGAACAAAGGATTGTTTGTTTACACAAACTCTTAGCAGTGTTGACTCAAGGGCTTAAGTGATTGCTGTCAATCTAGTTGCGGTTGAAATGTAACCACAGGACAAAGGATTGTTTACACTAACACTTAAGGTTTGTTTATCAAGCACTCAAGAAACCAACGGGACATTTTTAAACTGGGACAGCTCTATTCACAAACCAGTCAAATGAATGGGAAATGCAGTCAAACCCATTACAGTCAATGGGGACAGATTGGTCCCTTTTGTGTAACCCAGATATGTCCAGATTTGGGCGTGAAGATAAGGGCTCCCAATGGGGTATAAAGATATCCCCTCAGGAAGCCATTCTCTCTCTCTCTACCTCCTCGCCTCTGGTGCCCTGCCTTCAAGAGGACCGTCACAGCCCACCCAAAGAAGTGGAATACCAGCAGTTACTTTTGAATTACTGGGGTATCTCTACTTCGGGCGGTGAAAAATCCAAGGCAGACTGCAGGGCACGGAGCAGGCATTTCAACATTGTAGACTGGTGAGCATAAACTTTCTGGCTCATTACAAGGCAACCTAGATAGGTAAAAGGGGTGGGAACTTATGGGGAATTTTGTTAAATTGTAATTTTAGTCAATTTTCCCTCGATGTGTCCGTCTTTTCTCCTCCCCGTTAAGTAAAAGTGCTGTATTCATAATTATTTTCACTGTATAGCAATTCATTCTTTATTTCAATAAAACATTGACTTTCTTTGCACCAAACCACTGGTCTCGTCTTGTCTACATCGCTACTGAAATAAGTCCGGTGGTCAGAACCAAAGGGGAAGCAATTCGAACCGCATGGGGCTGGAACAGCTTAGACACACGGCTGACTGACCAGGCAAAAACCCCAAACCACCAAAAAAAAAACTACAAAATGACGACCGCGGCAGGACCGTTGCCGACAGTATGTGATGTAGCAGACGGTGGTCTGGGTCTGGAGAGAGCAGCAGTTATTGGTTTTCTTTTTGTCACACCACTGATCTGTTTGTGGTTAGGTACCCACAAGCTTAGGGAAGTTAAAGCAGAGAGTTGGGATAAGGAAATGGAGATTGAAGAATACCAGGCCAAGAGAGAGTGCCTGGTGGACCAGTTTAGTGAGGACAAAAGCCACACGAGGCACGAGTTAGAGTACCTGAAGTTCCTAGTTACAGAGGGCAAGAGTAATGAGATGAGGGTGCGGGAGGAGAACGCCCGCCTCATACAAGAAGTAAGTGAGCAGGAGGAAAAGTTTAGGGAGGTAAAGGCAGGGTATAAGCTGGCCTGCGACCAAGGGTTCAAGGAAGCAGATCATGGCCCCTGTAGGGAAGAAATAGAAAGCTTGAACATGGCTTTAACGAGGGCAAAGGCGATGATATGTCTTATCAGCCCGAAGATAGGCCAGTCGGACTTTACCGGCAACCCAAACAGAACCGTCCCACAGGCAGCACCCAGAACAACGTTGGTTAGGGAATCAGAGGTCCCACGACCGCCACCCATAGCTCCAAGCTTTCGGGAGCTCTGGCAGCAAGGGGGGTGGAGGATGAGGTGGTAGAGGAAGCACAGCATGCCCCGCTAGATAGGCCGGGACCAGGACCAGTGTACCCCCTCTGACAACGGAGGTACGGTCCGCCCGTTGATGACGATGACCCAGGGGCCATCCAGAATCAGTTTGTGGTGCCGTATGGCACCTAACAACTCAGGGCCATGGTTAGCCACATCCCCAAGCTCACTAAAAAGGGAGACCCCTCTCTGCACGTCAGGGAGATAGAGCAAGCAGCTTGTGTTAATGACTGCAATGATGCAGAGCAAGCTAAAATGCTGCTGTTTTCCCTGGGAGGTGATCTCCTCCAGACCCTATCTGGAGAATGCAAAAGGGGGCAGAAAGAATACGAGGATTGGAGGAACGAGATATTGGAGGCCATGGGACTCAATGATGGTAGTCCGTTCGCCCGGGTGGAAAGAACGGTACAGCTCCCAGGGGAGTCCCCGCAGGAGTTCGCAGACAGGCTGTGGCCAGTCTACTAGAGCGCATGCCTGGGAATGCCAGGGTGGGCATTACTGAACCCAGCCCAATTGACTCACTGGCTCCGTTGTCTTATGACAAACAGCCTACCCCAGATCCAAGCCCAGGCCATGGCTTGGTTTGACCCCCGAAACCCCCAGACCACCGAAGAAGCGGTGATCCGCCGGCTCACAGTAGCATTCAGAAACATGAGGGGTACCGAGACGCACCAACCCGAGGGAAAAGTCCATGAGGTTAAACCTGGGGGCCAGAATAAGAAAGAGTAGCACCAGGAGGGGAACTGTCCCTCCCAGGCTAAGTTAAATTGTTATGGGTGCGGGAAAGACAGTCACTGGAGAAAAGACTGTAAGAATCCCTGGAAAGATAACAAGGGAAAGTATCCCACAGCCCCAGTCCAAAAGGTAGAGGCAGGAATTCCCCCCGTCTCGGTCGAGTCACTATTGGAGGCAATGCGGTCTCTTCTGACTGGCCAGGGGAGAGTAGCAGCCACCAACGGTGCTGTAGTTCCCTCGGCCCCCTCTGCTGCCCCACAATGACTAGAGCCCGCGCAGCCTGTCTACCTGTGTGACCTCCGGTATGACGGATGGAAGAGACCGCTCGTACAGATGGAGGTAGAAAGGGTTAAAGGGACCTATCTACTGGATACGGGAGCATCATGCACCGTGATTCACGCAACTAGTCCCACTACCTCACCTCTGTCTAGCTGGGTTCCATATGCCCTATCGGGGTTCACTGGTAAGGAACAGACGGGAGTATTCTCCAAGCCGCTCTCAATCCGCCTGGGCATGATCCGGACCAAATGGACGTGCATCCTGGCAAGGTGGGAGGCGGAGGGAGGGAAGGGGATCCTAGGGGCCGACTTCCTGGTGGGCCACGGGATCCTCGTGGATCTCCGCAATCATTGCCTTTGGGGAGCCAACACGGTTGAAGAGGGAGGTGTATGTAATGATCAATAACATGTCATTCTATAGTGGACACTAGGTGGCGCCGTAGAGCTGTATATAGCTGTATGTATAAGACTACATTACCCATGAGGCACTAGGCTACCCACAAGGCAACAGTCAAGATGGAAGCCTCCACAGATACAGTACCTAGTCCACATGTGCTCAATAAAAGTAGCTAGCAAAAGCTAGCTGTGTTCATAATAAGAATGTCAATTTATTAATGAGCATAAGATGGTACCAGGATGGTGAAGATCTGCTGAAAATTGTGAAAAGCGACATGGAGAATTTGAAGCCACCAGAGCGTTTGAAACTCACAGGAAAAATCGACTACAATTGGCAGACTTTTAAACAACAATTCGAACTCTACATTGCAGCCATCGGATTTGGTACTAAGCCAGGCGCAAGGAAGATAGCGTTGCTGCTTACGGTTGCAGGCCCACAGGCGATAGAGGTATTTAATACATTTGTATTTAATCCAGAGGAGGACAGAGGAAAATTAGACGATGTGCTAAAGAAATTTGATACACATTGTTCTCCCAAACAGAATGAAACCTATGAGAGGTACATCTTCTGTTCTCGGACACAGCAGCAAAATTAGACTTTTGATAGCTTTATAACTGATCTGAAACTGAAAGCACAGACATGTAATTTCTCTGAGCTGAATTCATCCATGATTCGTGACCAGATTGTGTTTGGTATTCATGATAAAAAAGTCAGGGAACGTCTGTTGAGAGAAACCAAACTAAATTTGGAAAATGCAGTGAAAATATGCCAAGCCAGCGAGGAAACTCGAAAGCACGTGAAGACTTTCAGTGAAATCAATAATGATGTGATTGTAATGAGTGATAATGCTGCTGTCGGTGCTGTGTCCTACAAGGGGAAGAAACGTGGGCAGAACAGAAATGAAAAGCAATCGGAGGATGAAATTTTTAATTGTAAACGCTGTGGTTACAAACACCAGTTAAGACAATGCCCAGCGTTTGGAAAAATGTGCACAAAGTGTAATGGAAAGAATCACTTTGCCAAACAATGCTTTTCAAAAGTAAAAACAATGAAAGGGCAACAAGTTAATGTGAATGAGGACACTGGTTTAAGTGAGAAATTTTTTGTACGAATGGTGTCATGTGACGATATCAAAAAGGATACAGAAAATGTGCAGCCCTCAGAAATGGACAATGCTGAGCATAAAGTTAATGCAGTAAAAGAGGACAAATGGATGATCCCACTGCAGGCAAATGGAGCATTAGTTACCTTGAAACTAGACACTGGGGCAAAAGCAAACTTAATCAGTATGAGTGACATAAAAAATATGAAAGAAAAGCCCAAAATACAGAAAAAGTCAGTACTACTGAAGAGCTATAATGGACAGAAAATAGATAGCTTAGGTGTATGCAGACTTAAAGTGACAGTCAAAGACAAAGTGCATCATCTCATGTTTTCTGTTGTGGCTGAAAGACTTGATTCGATACTAGGTGACAAAGCTTGTGAAGACTTAGAACTGGTCAAGAGAGTCTACCGTATAAACTGTGCCATAAGCAGGCCAGATGACTCAGGTGATGAAGCAGAGAGCCCATCAAGGATGAAAAGGCCAAAGGGCATCCATGTCTTCAAAAAGCCTAGTTTCTCCAAGAAGAAAGAAAAAGACTTTAAGGTCAAAGAGAAGCCAAAGGAAGAAAAGCACAAAGAGGAAAAACACAAGGAGAAAAAGTCCAAAGATATAACCGCAGCAGATGTTGTTAAGCAGTGGAAAGAGAAAAAGGAAAAGAAGAAGCCTGCACCAGAGCAGGAAGCAGTTCCGGTGGATACTCCTTCTTCCCTCAGGCCAATCTTTGGTGTTCCATTAGCCGAGGCTGCTGAGAGGACTATGCTGTATGATGGGATCCAGCTGCCAGCAGTTTTTCGAGAGTGCATTGAGTACATTGAGAGTTATGGCATGAAGAGTCAAGGAAACACTGAAACCCTCTCCAAGCAAAGATCGCAAGGAGACCTCGATCTATACAAGAGCAGATCGATGACAATGCCGCAACTGCATCTTGTCATTCACCGCCAGAACAATCTCATGAAGACACATCAGACTTACCCGTGTTGAGAAGATCCACACGTGAAGTAAAAAAGCCTGATAGACTTAATCTTTGAGTACAATGTAAAGCTTTGAAAATGTGTTGACTGTTTTGAAAATGTTTATGTTTATAGAGCACTAACAAAAGTGTTACTGATATTATCTCTATTGTTCTCTTGAAAGTTGATTGATATTGATTTTGTTAAACCTCAAAGAAAGGGGGATGTAATGATCAATAACATGTCATTCTATAGTGGGCACTAGGTGGAGCCGTAGAGCTGTATATAGCTGCATGTATAAGACTACATTACCCATGAGGCACTAGGCTACCCACAAGGCAACAGTCAAGATGGAAGCCTCTACAGATACTGTACCTAGTCCACATGTGCTCAATAAAAGTGTCTAGCAAAAGCTAGCTGTGTTCATAATAAGAATGTCAATTTATTAATGAACATAAGAGTGTAGTAGTCATCCCGAGCAAGGAAGGGCAGGGGACCCTGTGTACTGTGAAGCCAAAAGAAGGTTACGACCTCGGGCTCATGGTCAATGGTGTCCCGGGGGAATTTCAGGCAGTCATGCAGGAAAATCTAGCTGCGTTTGCCACGCATAAACACGACTGCGGGAGGGTCACAGGGTTTGAGGTTAGAGTGGACGGGGACCCCATGGCCTGGCCCCAGAAGCAGTATAATTTCCCCAAAGAAGCAGCACCCGACATGAAGGCTGCCATGTCCTCTCTAGTACAACAGGGAGTGTTGAGGCCCATAGCCACCCATGTTAACTCTCCGCTTTGGCCGGTCAGAAAACCGGACAATTCATGGAGAGCCACGGTGGACTATCGGGTGCTTAACAGCAATATCCCCACGTGCGCCCCCACAGTGGTAGCAGTGGCCGACCTCATCGGGAGTTTTCCAGCATCCGTGACTACGTTCACGGTGCTGGATATTTCAATTGGGTTTTGGTCCATCCCCTTAAGGAGGGAGGACCAGTATAAGTTCGCTTTTACTTTTAAAGGGCAGCAGTACACTTGGAACTGCTTGCCACAAGGTTTTCATAACAGCCCCAGCATCTTCCACCAGTGTATGGCAGATAGTTTAAAAGATTTTAGCCAGCCCACTTGGCTCAATACATGGATGACCTGCTCCTGTTCACTGATTCAGGAGAGGAGCACGGCCCACTATTAGCCGAACTGCTGGAGCTGCTCGGGAAAAAGGGTTTCAAGGTAAACCCAAAGAAAGCGCAGATCGGCCAGCAGGAGGTCAAATTCCTGGGTCTGACCATCCGCGCTGGACAAAGGGCCATAGATAAGGCTAGGAGGGAAGCGGTACAAGAGTTACCAGTCCCTAACACAGTCAGGGGTGTAAGGTCATTTCTAGGGCTAACGGGGTACTGCAGAGACTTCATTGAGGACTATGCAGCCACAGCAGCCCCTCTGCTCCGACTCCTACATAAGGGAGTGGAGTGGCTTTGGGATGAGGGTTGCCAGGCAGCATTTGTTAAACTCAAGGGAGACTTGCAGACCGCACCAGCTCTAGGGGCCATAGATGGGCTGAAAGAGTTTTTCCTGGAGGTAGCGACTAGCGGGGATAGCCTAAGTGCGGTGCTGCTCCAAGAGCAGCACAGCAGGCTAAGGCCGGTAGTCTACTCTTCCAGGGTACTCACGGATGTGGAGAGGAGCTACTCCAACTGTGAGCGCCACCTTTTGGCCACACATTGGGCTGTGAAAAGATCTTTGATTTTCACAGGCACCTCTCCCATCACCCTCCTCACCCATCACACACCCACCCAGATGCTTCTGGATGGGAGGATTAAGGATGGGACAGTGAGCAGTGCCCGCATTGCTCGCTGGACCCTCCTCCTCTCACAGATGGATCTAAAAGTAAAGGGTCTCTGCGAGCCAAAGCTCGCGGCCAATATGGTATATCCTGGAGCAGCCCATCAGTGTTCCATAAAAGGGGTATAGGAGGTGAACATAGGTTTACGGGCCGGGATACATCCCTCAGGCCGCGAGATCTATGTAGACGGTTCCAGCATGGTATCTGCTGGTGAACGACTCATGGGTTGTGGAGTCTATGACCCAACGGCAAACATTGCCTTGGCAATGAAGCTCCCCAACACCATGAGCGCCCAACAGGCTGAACTGTCCACGGTGATGTACGTGGTTACCCACCCCGAAATCTTCCCTACCCCATACACGATTTGCTCTGACAGCATGTTCACTTGCAACTCATGTACGGAATGCCTGGCCATCTGGTCCCGTCGCGGGTGTACCTCCGCCGACGGGGGGCCCTTAACAGTAAAGCCCCTGCTGGAGAAAATCCTGGCAGCCATGGGGGAGGAAGGCGAGGTCTTCATCCACAAAGTGAAGGCCCATTCTTCCACAGAACCCCGCAGCCAGGGTAACCAGCAAGCCGACATGCTGGCCAAGGAGGGTGCTCACACCGGCATTTTCTGGGATCCATATGAGTCCGGGCCCGTGGCGGCAGTTAGAGGCAGGGATGGGACACAAAGGAGCTTAGGAGTAGTGTTAGCCCCGGATCTTAAATCGGTCCAAGCCCAGGACCCTGTCCTGAAAACCGTCATCAGTGCAGTAGTGGAGGGCAGGAAGGTAGAAGGCCCTTACGGCGCAGCCCCCCTCTCTATAAGGGAAGGCATGCTGTTCAGAGAAGAACAGTGGGTAGTACCCCAGCAACACCGGAGGGAGTTCCTTCAACTGGCCCATGAGGGGCCGGGAGCGGGACACCCCGGGCCTGAGACCACCTGGCAACGGGTGGAACAGGCGGGATGGTGGCCAGGACTCCAGGAGGACGTCCGCGAGTTCTGTACTAGCTGTCTCGTGTGCACTGCAAATAACCCCGACCCCCACAGAAGGAAGGTACCCATGGGAAACGTTAGGAGGGTAGAGGGACCATGGCAGTCAATCCAAATCGACTACATCGGGCCCCTGCCCACTGCCCAGGGAGGCTACAAATATTGCCTTGTCCTGGTTGACGTGTTTTCCAAGAGGGTCGAGGCCTTCCCCTGTAAAACAGCCACAGCATTGGGGACTGCAAGGATCTTGGTCCGGGAGGTGTTCTCGCGTTGGGGACTCCCCCAGTTTGTGGAGTCCGACCAGGGAAGCCACTTCACCGGCCAGGTCATGCAGAACACCCTCACGCTGCCCAGTATTCAGGGGAAGTGGCATGTAGCCCACAATCCCCAGTCCTCAGGGATTGTGGAGCGCATGAACCGCATCATTAAGGAAAAGTTGAGGAAGGAGACAGTGGAGTCACCCCAAAAATGGGCAGAGGCCCTGCCTCTAGTCCTCATGGGAATCCGGGCCAGCCAGTCCAAGAGTACAGGGTATTCCCTGTATGAACTCATGACCGGTAGGGTTATGAGGACCCCCACCCATGTCTTAGCCCCAGTCCTTACTGAAGGGCAGCTTCAAGAAATAAATCGGGATAAATTCGCCCGAGAACTCCTCGAGCACCTAAAACAGATTTATGGGCAGGCAGCAGGTAGCATGGGGAAGCAGCATCAGAATAATCGGTTGCTGCTCGAGCCTAGCAAGAGTCATCAGTGGGAGATAGGGGACCAGGTGATGGTTAGAAACTACGCCCGGGTGGGGAGTTTAGAGCCACTGTACATGGGACCCTATAGTATAGTCGATAGAGCCAGCCCCATGGTTTATGCAGTAAAACTGCCCCGGCGCACAAAATGGTTCCATGTGAATCAGTGTAAATTGTTTAAGCCGGAGGCAGGGAAACGGGCAGCTGGGATTGTACCTGAGGTTAGAAATCCTCAGCCTGCAGCGGGTGCACTCACACAGACTGCGCACGCAGGCGTAGTCGCGTGCATGAAAGGAGAAGTTCCCCAGCACTCGGCCCGAGCGATTCCCTCTCTCTTATGGGACTCCGGGGAGGAGCCTGAACCAGGTTTTAAACCTGAAGAGGAAGACTCTCAGCCACCGGCAGCCGGTGGCGAGGGATTGCCTGTCCCCAGCCCAGGTTTGGGAAGGGAGGGACCCGAGGGAGAAGGTCCCCAGCCAGCAAGGACTGTGACCAGAGCTAAGGGTCCGCTTGCCAGGGTAGCCCCACCAGCAACACTCCCTAGGAGGTCTCTCTGGGTACCCCAGCCGAGGAAAGTATGGTCACCAGCTTTCCAGTGGAAAAGGGCGGACTCCCGAGTCAGGGAGAAGCCAAAAGACAGAGGTCCCCAACCAGCAGCCATAAGCTGCGAGGGACCAGAAGTTGGGATCAGTCCAGCTTCGCTGCAGCCAGTATCCTGCAACAGTCCTAACAGAGGTTAGGCTAGCCGCCCGGAGATGGGCGGCGCTTGTATATAGCTTTGTTTAAGTTAAATAATGTGCACAAGTAAGTTAGAGTGTGTTAATTTAAATTTTATATTGCAATCGGTAGTTTTAAGCATTAAAGTACAAGTTTTAAGTATGGAACCGTTCCAGAGTGTTGTCTATGTGAGCCGAGGTTGCGGGACCCGATCACATTCCCCCGAGCCAGGGGACCTGGCTAGATGATTTTTTAAAGTCTTTTTCAGAGTTTCGAAAGGTGCGGAGGACCATCGTGTTTTTGGATGCTCGGGGAAGGGAGCACCCCTAGCCCACGTCGGGAGGGGTCTGCGGAAGGCAAATGCCCATGAGGGGCACTGGCCAGGATGACTGGGATCCAATTCAACCCAGTATTCTAGGGAGACTGGCATCACGTATGGGGAGGCCTCCCTCCAGTGCCCGACGATACGAATCGTCACCCCAAGGAAAAGACGGCATTGGAAAATATTTTAATAACTGTTTACTTTAGCACAGAAAATAATTCCGCTATCCGTGAGAAGTAATTTAAATTTTCTATTCAGTTTCACACACTAGAACACATTGATTGACGTGTAGAATGTGTAACAATACTTGGCGCATTATTGTTCACAGCATTTAAACTGTTATTGGAAATCCAGATTAAGATTAAGTGTTCGCAAAAGGCTTGTTAATTGTATATTTTGTATTATGTACTGATCACAACTCCAAAGGAAATAATGTGTGAATTTGGTTCCTAACTGTGAGATTGTACTATTTGTTTGGAGTCAATTGAACAAATTGCATATGCCTGTGAATTGTTGTGTTTGCAGATTGTGGAAGTTTGAAATACATTTATGGCTGAAGGATGGTGCCATTTATTAAAGTGTCAGGCAAAAAAAGAAAAGGAAAAGGGGAAGCTCGTTTTCTTCCATTTGTATTTTTAACAAATATGTTTTGGCTTGGTGTTAATCTTATTAAAGATGTTGTATCGTGATAAAGCTGTATTATGTCACAAGTGGTGCAGTGGTACTAGACCCCCTCCGTGCTTGTATTATTGTAAATAAACATGTTTTTCTATCAATAGATGCCTACCGTGCACTGCGATTCTCTCTGGGTAAGGGGGATGGAGGTGTCGGGGGATCAGAGATAGATATAGATAAGTATAAGGGAAGGTTGTTTGTGGGGGGTCAGAAATCTTTGCTCACCTTAACTAGGATACTGCAAGCAAGTTTTAATATCCAAGGGCGGACTGTAAGGTTCGCAAGATTTCGGCAGCCCCCGGAGATTATTTCATTAAAGAAAACCTGGTTGGAATGTACTTTACATCAAAGATGGCTGCAGCAAGCCTCATGGCAAAAGAGAAAGACAGCCTGTCTGAATATCTCCCAGCACTGGATGACAAAGGATTGAAAAAAATATCAGCTTCTGATATACTGAAATACTTGAAACTGCCAATCAACTGCGGTTAGGAAGTTTCAACAAGGAACAAAGGATTGTTTGTTTACACAAACTCTTATCAGTGTTGACTCAAGGGCTTAAGTGATTGCTGTCAATCTAGTTGTGGTTGAAATGTAACCACAGGACAAACAATTGTTTACACTAACACTTAAGGTTTGTTTATCAAGCACACAAGAAACCAGCGGGACATTTTTAAACTGGGACAGCTCTATTCACAAACCAGTCAAATGAATGGGAAACGCAGTCAAACCCATTACAGTCAATGGGGACATATTGGTCCCTTTTGTGTGACCCAGATACGTCCAGATTTGGGCGTGAAGATAAGGGCTCCCAATGGGGTATAAAGATAGCCCCTCAGGAAGCCATTCTCTCTCTCTCTACCTCCTCGCCTCTGGTGCCCTGCCTTCAAGAGGACCGTCACAGCCCGCCCAAAGAAGTGGAATACCAGCAGTTACTTTTGAATTACTGGGGTATCTCTACTTCGGGCGGTGAAAAATCCAAGGCAGACTGCAGGGCACGGAGCAGGCGTTTCAACATCGTAGACTGGTGAGCATAAACTTTTTGGCCAATTACAAGGCAACCTAGATAGGTAAAAGGGGTGGGAACTTATGGGGAATTTTGTTAAATTGTAATTTTAGTCAATTTTCCCTCGATGTGTCCGTCTTTTCTCCTCCCCGTTAAGTAAAAGTGCTGTATTCATAATTATTTTCACTGTATAGCAATTCATTCTTTATTTCAATAAAACATTGATTTTCTTTGCACCAAACCACTGGTCTCGTCTTGTCTACATCGCTACTGAAATAAGTCCGGCGGTCAGAACCAAAGGGGAAGCGATTCGAACCACACGGGGCTGGAACAGATCAGACACACGGCTGACTGACCAGGCAAAAACCCCAAACCACCAAAAACAACCCTACAATACTCAGCAAGTCAGGCAGCAACTGTGGAGAGAGAAACAGAGTTAACGGTTCAGGTCGATGACCTTTCATCAGAACGGGAAAAGTTAGAGATGTAACAGGTTTTAAGCAAGTGCAGGGGCAGGGAAAGGGGGGAGGGGAGGAAAGAACAAAAGGGAAAGTCTGTGATAGGCTGGAAGGAAGGAGAGATTAAAAGACAAAAGGGATGATGGTGCAAGGCAAAAGGAGATGGTAATGGGACAAGTTACGAAACAATAGATATGTTGAGATGAAGTGTAAATGGCAATGGCAGAATCATCAACACCTGCCTTGTGAAAAAATAAAGGCCGAGGTTATGGTCTGAAATTTTTGAACTCGCTGTAGTGTCCAGAAGGGTGTAAAGTGCCTCATCGAAAGATGAGTTGCTGTTCCTCGTTGGAACAGTGTAAGAGGCCGAGGGCGGAGAGATAAGAGTGGGAGTGAAGCGGTGAATTAAAGTGACCGGCGACCAGAAGCTCGGGGTCACGCTTGCGGACTGCAAAGCGATCGCCCAATCTGTGTTTGGTCTCCCCAATGTAGAGGAGATCGCATTGTGAGCAGCGAATACAGTATACTAAATTGCAAGAAATACAATTAAATCGCTGTTTCACCTGGAAGGGGTGTTTGGGACCCTGGACAGTGGGAAGGGGGGAGGTAAAATGGCAGGTGTTGCATCTCCTGCGCTTGCACGGGAAGGTGCCAGGCAAAGGGGAGGGGGTGTTGGATGTGATAGAGGAGTGGACCAGGGTGTCGCGGAGGGAGCGGTCCCTTTGGAATGCTGAAAGGGGAGGGGAGGTGTGTTTGGTGGTGGGATCACGTTGGAGGTGGCGGAAATGGCGGAGGATGATCCATTGAATGTGGAGGCTGGTGGGGTGAAAGGTGAGGACAAGGGGAACCCTGTGATGGTTCTGGGAGAGAGGGGAAGGGGTGAGAGCATACGAGCATACGAACATATGAATTAGGAGCAGGAGTAGGCCACTCGGCCCCTCGAGCCTGCTCCGCCATTCAATAAGATCATGGCTGATCCGATTACTCCACATTCCCGCCTACCCCCGATAACCTTTCACCCCCTTGCTTATCAAGAATGTATCTACCTCTGCTTAAAAATATTCAAAGACTCTGCTTCCACTGCCCTCTGAGGAAGAGAGTTCCAAAGACTCATAACCCTCTGTGAGAAAAAAATTCTCCTCATTTCTGTCTTAAATGGGCGACCCCTTATTTTTAAACAATGACCCCTAGTTCTAGATTCTCCCACAAGAGGAAACATCCTCTCCACATCCACCCTGTCCAGACCCCTCATCATCTTATATGTTTCAATCAAGTCACCTCTTACTCTTCTAAACTCCAGCGAATACAAGCCTAGCTTGTTGGGAAATAAGGAAATGGCAGATCAACTAAATGCATACTTTGGGTCAGTCTTTACGAAGGAAGACACAAAAAACCTCCCTGGGATATCGGGAAAAATAGGGACATTGGCAAAGGAGGAACTGACGCAAATCAATATCTCTAAGGATATGGTGTTAAGGAAGCTAAAGGGATTGAAGGTGGACAAATCCCCAGGGCCTGATAACATGCATCCTAGGGTACTGAAGGAGGTGGCCCTAGAGATAGCGGATGCACTAAGGATGATTTTTCAGAATTCATTAGACTCAGGAACAGTGCCGATGGATTGGAGGGTAGCTAACGTTACCCCACTATTCAAAAAGGGGGGTAGGGAAAAAGCAGGTAATTACAGACCTGTAAGCCTTACATCAGTTGTGGGCAAAATGCTGGAGTCCATCATTAAGGATGAAATAGCGGAGCACTTAGCAAATGGGGACAGGATAGGACAGAGTCAACATGGATTTACAAAGGGTAAATCGTGCTTGACTAATCTATTGGAATTTTTTGAGGGAGTAACTGGTAGAATAGATGGGGGAGAGCCAGTAGATGTGGTGTACCTGGACTTCCAAAAGGCCTTCGATAAGGTCCCACATAAAAGATTAGCATGGAAAATTGAGGCTCATGGGATAAAGGGGAAAGTTTTGGCGTGGATAGGGAACTGGCTGTCAGATAGAAAACAGAGAGTTGGAATAAACGGCTCATTTTCTGAATGGCAGGCAGTAACAAGTGGGGTACCACAGGGATCTGTCCTGGGCCCCCAGCTGTTCACAATTTACATTAATGACCTGGATCAGGGAGTCGGATGCAGCATTTCCAAATTTGCAGACGACACTAAACTAGGAGGTGGGGTGGGCTCAGAGGAAGAGACCAGGAAGCTCCAGAGCGATTTGGACAGACTGGGCGATTGGGCGGATAAATGGCAGATGCACTATAATGTGGACAAGTGCGAAGTTATCCACCTTGGGTGCAGGAACGGGAGGGCAAATTATTATTTAAATGGCAATAGATTGGGAGAGGGGGAAGTACAGAGAGACCTGGGTGTTCTTGTACACCAGTCACTGAAGGCGAGCATGCAGGTGCAACAGGCGGTCAAGAAGGCAAACGGTATGCTGGCCTTCATAGCAAAAGGGTTAGAATACAGGAACAGGGATACCTTGCTGCAGCTGTACAGGGCACTGGTGAGACCACACCTCGAGTACTGTGTACAGTTTTGGTCGCCTCATCTGAGGAAGGATGTTCTTGCCATGGAGGGGGTGCAGCGGCGATTCACCAGGCTGATACCAGGAATGGCGGGAATGACCTATGAGGAGAGACTATGTAGTTTAGGGATGTACACACTGGAGTTTAGAAGATTGAGAGGGGACCTCATAGAAGTGTATAAAATTCTGACAGGTCTAGACAGACTGGATGCAGAAGGAATGTTTCCCTTGGCGGGTGAGAACAGAACTAGAGGACATAATTTAAGGATAAGGGCTAAACCATTTAGGACAGAGATGAGGGGGAATTTCTTCACTCAGAGAGTGGTGAACCTGTGGAACTCATTGCCACAGAGGGCAGTGTACGCCAGCTCATTAAATATATTTAAGAGGGAATTAGATATATTTCTACGGGCAAAAGGGGTTAAGGGTTACGGAGAGAAGGCGGGGACGGGATACTGAATTAAAGGATCAGCCATGATCTCATCGAATGGCGGAGCAGGCACGAAGGGCCGAATGGCCTACTCCTGCTCCTATCTTCTATGTATCTATGTATCTATGTAGCCTGTCCAACCTTTCCTCAAAAGACAACCCGCCCATTCTAAGTATTAGTCTAGTAAACCTTCTCTGAACTGCTTCCAACGCATTTACATCCTTCCTTAAATAAGGAGACCAACACTGTACACAGTACTCCAGATGTGGTCTCACCAATGCCCTGTATAAGTGAAGCATAACCTCCCTACTTTTGTATTTAATTCCCCTCGCAATAAACAATAACATCCTATTAGCTTTCCTAATTACTTGCTGTACCTGCATACTAACCATTTGCGATTCATGCACTCGGACACAGATCCCTCTGCATCTCCGAGTTCTGCAATCTCTCACCATTTAGATAATATGCTTCTCTTTTATTCTTCCTGCCAAAATGGACAATTTCACATTTTCCCACATTATACTCCATTTGTCAGATCTTTGCCCACTCACTTAACCCATCTATGTCCCTTTGTATCCCTGAGAGCAGAAGTGCAGGAAATGGAACGGACACGGTTGCGAGCCCTGTCAACCATGGTGGAGGTTTCTCTCTCCACAGATGTTGCCTGACCTCCTGAGTATTTGCAGCATTTTCTGTTTTTATTTCAGATTTCCAGCATCCACAGTATTTTGTTTCAGTTAATAAAGTAAATGGGATCCTGGGCTTCATAAATAGAGGCCTAGAGAGTACAAAGCCAGGAAGTTATGTTAAACCTTGATAACACTAGTTCAGTCCCAGCTAGAGAATTGTGTCCAGTTCTGGGCACCGCACTTTAAGAAGGATGTGAAGGCTTTCGAGAGGGTACAGAAGAGATTTACGAGAGTAGTTCCAGGGATGAGGGACTACAGTTACGTGGATAGACTGGAGAAACTGGGATTGTTCTCCTTGGAGCAGAGAAGGCTAAGAGGAGATTTGATAGAGGTGTTCAAAATCATGAAGGGTTTAGATAGAGTAAATAAAGAGAAACTGTTTCCACTGGCGGAAGGGTCGAGAACCAGAGGGCACAGATTTAAGGCAATTGACAAAAGAACCAAAGGAAAAACTTGTTTACGCGACGAGTGGCTAGGATCTGGAATGCACTGCCTGATAGGGTGGTGGAGGCAAATTCAATAGTAGCCTTCAAAAGGGAATTGGATAAATACGTGAAGGAGAAAAAAATTGCAGGGATATGGGAAAGATCGGAGGAGTGGGACTAACCGGTTTGCTCTTCGAAAGAGCCGGCGCAGACTCAATCGGCTAATTGGCCTCCTTCTGTGATTCTATGATTAACACACATAGTACTAGTTACACAGGAAACCATCACTCATTGCAATATGATATAACACTTACAGCCAGTGATGTCGTGAATCCCACCACTCCATGCTTGGAGGCTGCATAAACTGGTCCAATGATGAAGGGGAGCAAACCTGTTCGCCACGGGACACAGAGAGAAAACATCAAACACTTCATCAGATACAAACATGTGACTACATAGAAGTTACAGCACAGTAACAGGCCATTCGGCCCATCCAGTCCGTGTCGGTGTTCACCCTCCACATGATCAAACAGTCACAATCATATTTACCCGCCCTGTTCCCACATCCCTTCATCGCTTTTCCACCATCCCCCTCTACAATCTAATCTTCAATGTTGACAGTTTCTGCCTCGACCCCTAACCCTGGGAGTGAAACCACAGCCTCACAACTCCCTGTGTGAGGATTTTTCTCCCACCCTCTGTTCCAAATCTCTCACATTTAATCCTGCATCAATGGCCCCTCGACTACTGGAAACAGTTTGCTTCTATCTACCCTGGCCCACCCCTTCATAATAGTGAACATTTCTATCACATCGCTCGGAATCTGTGTTCAAATGAAAAGAGCCTCAATTTTCCAGTCTTTCCTCCTATTTGCATTTCCCTAAAGCAGGCAGATTCCCAGTGACTGCGCTGCCCCCTCTCGAAAGCCCCAACAGTCCCGAAGGCTGTGTTGCCTAGCCGGTGCCAGGGTTAAGGACATCTCCTCTGGGCTGGAAAGAAACTTGGAGTGGGAGGGGGAGGATCCAGTTGTCGTGGTCCATGTTGGTACAAACGACTTAGATAGGACTAGGAAGCCGCTTCAGTTAAAGGAGTTTGAGCAGCTAGGGGTCAAATTAAAAAACAGAACCTCAAGGGTAATAATCTCTGGATTATTACCTGAGCCACGAGCGAATTTGGCTAGGACAAATAAAATTAGAGAGCTAAATGCGTGGCTCAAAGACTGGTGTGGGAGAAATGGGTTTTGCTTCCTGGGACACTGGCACCAGTACTGGGGCAGGAGGGAGCTGTTCCGTTGGGACGGGCTTCATTTGGCCAGTGCTGGGACTAGAGTCCTGGCGGATCATATAACTAGGGCTGTAGAGAGGGCTTTAAACTAACTAGTGGGGGGGAGGTTCCGAGAGAGCAAATAATAAAAATGACAACAGAGATGGTCATAGACTTAGGTAGCAGTGGGGAAATTAAAAACCAGAGCATGTCAGGAAGGGGCAGAAGGTATGGAGTAAAAGGTAAAGTAATAAAAAGGGCAAAAGCAGGAACTAAGTGTCACAAAACATATTTGAAAGTTCTCTATCTGAATGCACGTAGCATTCGTAACAAAATAGACGAGTTAATGGCACAAATAACTACATATGGGTATGATCTTGTGGCCATTACAGAAACATGGCTGCAGGGTGACAATGCCTGGGAATTAAACATACCAGGTTATTTAACGATCAGGAAGGACAGGCAGGAAGGAAGAGGAGGTGGGGTGGCTATGTTAATAAAGGAAGGAATCACTGTAATACAGAGAAATGATATTGGGTCAAAAGATCAGGATAATGAAACAGTTTGGGTGGAGATAAGGAATAATAAGGGGAAAAAAACACTAGTGGGCGTAGTCTATAGGCCTCCGAACAGTTGCAACTCTGTTGGACGGAGTATCAATCAGGAAATAGTTGAGGCTTGTAATAAGGGAACATCTATAATTATGGGGGATTTTAACTATCATATTAATTGGACAAATCAAATTGGGCAGGGCTGCCTTGAGGATGAGTTCATTGAGTGTATTAGGGATGGGTTTCTTGAGCAGTATGTAACTGAACCGACCAGGAGGCAAGCAACCTTAGATCTGGTCCTGTGTAACGAGACAGGATTAATTAAAAATGCCCTAGTAAAGGATCCCCTTGGAATGAGTGACCATAACATGGTGGAATTCCATATTCAATTAGAGGGTGAGAAGGTTGGATCTCAAACAAGTGTGCTAAGCTTGAATAAAGGAGACTATGAAGGTATGAGAGCGGAATTGAGTAGAGTGGATTGGGAAAATAGATTAAAGGGTAAGACGATACATGATCAGTGGTGTACATTTAAGGAGTTATTTTACAACTTCCAAAAAAAATATATTCCACTGAGAAGAAAAGGGTGTAAAAGAAAAGACAGCCATCCGTGGCTAAGTAAAGAAATTAAGGATAGTATTCGACTAAAAACAAGGGCATATAAGGTAGCCAAATCTAGTGGGAGGATAGAGGATTGGGAAAACTTTAAAAGACAGCAAAAAATAACAAAAAGATTAATTAAGAAAGGGAAGATAGATTATGAAAGTAAATTAGCAAAAAATATAAAAACAGATAGTAAGAGTTTTTATAGTTATATGAAAAGAAAAAGGGTGGCTAAAGTAAATGTTGGTCCCTTAGAGGATGAGACCGGGAAATTAATGGTGGGAAATATGGAGATGGCAAAAACACTGAATGAATATTTTGTATCAGTCTTTACGGTAGAGGACACTAAGAATATCCCAACACTGGACAAACAGGGGGCTATAGGGGGGGAGGAGCTAAACACGATCAAAATCACTAAGGAAGTGATACTCGGTAAAATAATGGGACTCAAGGCGGATAAATCACCTGGACCGGATGGCTTACATCCTAGGGTCTTGAGGGAAGTGGTGGTAGGAATTGTGGATGCATTGGTAATAATTTTCCAAAACTCCCTGGACTCGGCAAAGGTCCCAGCAGACTGGAAAACTGCTAATGTAACACCCTTATTTAAAAAGGGCAGTAGACAGAAGGCTGGAAACTATAGACCGGTTAGCCTATCATCTGTGGTAGGTAAAATTTTGGAGTCCTTTATTAAGGAGACAGTAACAGGACATTTGGATAGTCATAATTTAATAGGACAAAGTCAGCATGGTTTTATGAAGGGGAAGTCATGTTTGACAAATTTGCTGGAGTTCTTTGAGGAAGTAACATATAGGGTGGATAAAGGGGAACCAGTGGACGTAGTGTATTTAGACTTCCAAAAGGCATTTGACAAGGTGCCACACAAAAGATTATTGCTTAAGATAAAAAATCACGGGATTGGGGGTAATATTCTGGCATGGATAGAGGATTGGCTATCTAACAGAAGGCAGAGAGTTGGGATAAATGGTTCATTCTCAGACTGGCAATCAGTAACTAGTGGTGTTCCGCAGGGGTCAGTGCTGGGTCCCCAACTCTTTACAATCTATATTAACGATTTGGAGGAGGGGACTGAGTGTAACATATCAAAGTTTGCAGATGATACTAAGATGGGGGGGAAAGTAGTGAGTGAGGAGGACATAAAAAACCTGCAAGGGCCCTACGCATTACCGGCACTTGGCTACCGACCATAGAACATATATATCAGGAACGCTGCCTACGGAGGGCACGGACCATCATCAAAGACTCTACCCACCTCAGCCACAGTCTGTTCGCCCTCCTACCATCTGGAAGACGCTACAGATGCATTCGCACCCGTACGACCAGATTTAGGAACAGCTTCTTTCCCAGGGCTGTCATCCTACTGAACTCCACAAATAAACACTAAAGCCTGCACATCTGCCGATGCACTTTATTCACTTTATTATGGTCATATTTATGCTAATATATATGTACAAATGTATGTTGAAATGTTTAAGTGTCCTAATCCAAATTGTACACTCTCGGGAGCCGCAAGCCTACATTTCGTTGCACTGCACTTGTGCACTAACAATGACAATAAAAGTTGATTTGATTTGATTTTGATTTGATTTTGAAATAAGTGGGCAGAGATTTGGCAGATGGAATACAATACTGGAAAGTGTGAGGTTATGCACTTTGACAGGAAAAATTGTAGAGCAAGTTACTATCTTAATGGCAAGAAACTGGAAAGTACTGAAGTACAAAGGGATCTGGGGGTCCTGGTGCACGAAACTCAAAAGGTTAGTATGCAGGTGCAGCAAGTGATTAAGAAGGCCAATGGAACATTAGCTTTCATTGCTAGGGGGATAGAATATAAAAATAGGGAGGTATTGCTTCAGTTGTACAAGGTATTGGTGAGACCGCACCTGGAATACTGCATACAGTTTTGGTGTCCATTCTTAAGAAAAGACATACTTACTCTCGAGTCAGTACAAAGAAGGTTCACTCGGTTAATCCCGGGGATGAGGGGATGGACGTATGAGGAGAGGTTGAGTAGATTGGGACTCTACTCATTGGAGTTCAGAAGAATGAGAGGCGATCTTATTGAAACATATAAGATTGTGAAGGGGTTGGATCGGGTGGATGCAGAGAGGATGTTCCAGATGATGGGTGAAACTAGAACTAGGGGGCATAGTCTTAGAATGAGGGGCTGCTCTTTCAAAACTGAGATGAGGAGGAACTACTTCACTCAGAGGGTGGTAGGTCCATGGAATATGCTGCCCCAAAAAGCTGTCGAAGCTACATCATTACATAAATTTAAAACAGAAATAGACAGTTTCCTAGAAGTAAGGGGAATTAAGGGTTACGGGGAGCGGGCAGGAATTTGGACATGAGTCTAGGTCCGGATCGGTCATGGCCCTGTGGGTAGCGGACCGGGCCCAGGGGCCGTGTAGCCTGATCCTGCTCCTAGTTCGTGTGTCTAATTCTGTTAGATTCAGGAGATGGTTCTGTGATAGTAGATTGGCGGTTAGGATCAGATCAGCCATGATCTTATTGAATGGCGGAGCAGGCTCGAGGGGCCGATTGGCCTACTCCGGCTTCTATTTCTTATGTTCTTATGTTCTTCCGATCCACACTCAGTATCGAACTGAGGTTTTATTAAGGATTATACAGGCTCATCATTACCTCTTGGCTTTCCGAGTATAATTACTGCTTTACCAAAATGCATCACCTCACACTTACTGACATTGAATTACATCTGTCACTTTTGAACCTATTGCCCCATCTTATCAACATCCCATTGTTACTTCCTTTGGTCTTCTACAGGATTAACTATTCCTTCTATTTTGAGATCATCTGCAACTTTCAACACACTCCCTCTGGGTCTAACTCCATGTCATTGATATACACAGTGAACAGAAAGAGTTCCAGAGCAAAACACCGTAGAACACCACGATCCAATTCCAGTCTCCCTGAGAAACGGCTCTTAAGTCCTGCTCTCTCTTTTCTCCTTTCTAAACAGTTTTGAATTCAGTTTTGTATCCGACCCACTTCCACACACCTTAGCCTTTGCCGGTGATCTCCCATGTGATACCTTGTCAAAGGTTTTCCTAATGTCCATGTACACCACACCCTCCGGATTCCCCATCCACCATGTCAGTTACCTCCTCGAAGAATTCGATCAGATTTCTCCAGATACTCTTCCTTTTGAAATCTTTCCAAATATTTTCTCTTTATCTAATTACATTATCATTTCATACAAAATTAAAGGCGATTAAGGGTTTCCCTCCCACAGAGGTTATCTAACTGCCCTGTAATTACCCAGTTTATCTCTGTCTCCATTTTTAACAATGGGTATTACAGCCAATGAATCGTCCCAACTACAACAGATCCCACAGCTGCTGTACGTCACTGTGGAACCACAAATAATTACACAGCATTACATCGGACATATGGCACAGAAACAAGCCAATCGGCCCAACCAGTCCATGCCGGCCTTTATGCTCCACTCGAGCCTCCTCCCTTCTTTCCTCATCTAAATCTATCAGCATAATCCTCTAGTCCCTTCTCCCTCATATGCTTGTCCAGCCTCCCCTTAAATGCATCGATACTATTCGCTTCAACCACTCCCTGTGGTAGCGAGTTCCACATTGGCATAAAAATAAAACAAAAAAGGTGACTCAACCATGGCTAACAAGGGAAATTAGGGATAACATAAGATCCAAGGAGAGGACATATAAATTGGCCAGAAAAAGCAGTAAACCTGAGGATTGGGAGCAGTTTAGGATCCAACAAAGGAGGACAAAAGGATTAATTAAGAGGGGGGAAATAGAGTATGAGAGTAAGCTTGCAGGAAACATAAAAACTGACTGTAAAAGCTTTTATAGATATGTGAAGAGAAAAAGATTGGTGAAGTCAAGCGTAGGTCCCTTGCAGTCAGAATCAGGGGAATTTATAATGGGGAACAAAGAAATGGCAGACCAATGAAATACATACTTTGGTTCTGTCTTCACAAAGGAGGACATAAATAACCTCGCAAAGATGTTGGGGAACATAGGTTCTAATGAAAGGGAGGAACTGATAGAAATCAGTATTTGTAGGGAAATGTTGTTAGGGAAATTGATGGGATTGAGGGCCGATAAATCCCCAGGGCCTGATAATCTACATCCTAGGGTACTTAAGAAAGTGGCCCTAGAAATAGTGGATGCATTGCTGGTCATCTTCCAAAATTCTATAGACACTGGAACAGTTCCCATGGATTGGCGGGTAGCCAATGTTACCCCACTGTTCAAAAAGGGTGCCAGAGAGAAAACAGGGAATTAAGCCTGACATCGGTAGTGGGGAAAATGCTAGAGTCCATTATAAAGGATGTAATAGCAGAGCACTTGGAAAAAAGTGACCGGATCGGACAAAGTCAACATGGCTTTACAAAAGGTAAATCGGGCTTGACTAATCTACTGGAATTTTTTGAGGATGTAACTGGTAAAATAGATAAGGGAGAACCAGTGGATGTGGTGTATTTGGATTTTCAAAAGGCTTTCGATAAGGTCCCGCATAAGAGATTAGTGTGTAAATTTAAGGCACATGGGATTGGGGGCAAGGTATTGACTTGGATAGAGAACTGGTTGGCAGACAGAAAGCAAAGTGTTGGAATAAACGGCTCTTTTTCCGAGTGGCAGGCAGTGACTAGTGCGGTACCGCAGGGATCGTTCCTTGGACCCCAGCTATTCACAATATTTATAAATGATCTGGACAAGGGAACTAGATGTAATATCTCCAAGTTTGCAGACGACACAAAGCTGGGTGGGCGTGTGTGCTGTGAGCAGGATGCCTAGAAACTCCAGTATGATTTGGACAGGTTGGGTGATTGGGCAGAAGCATGGCAGATGCAATATAACGTGGATAAATGCAAGGTTATCCACTTTGGTGTCAAAAACAGGAAGGCAGATTATTATCTTAATGGCAATAGATTGGGAGAAGGGGAAGTGCAATGAGACCTGGGCGTCCTTGTGCACCAGTCGCTGAAAGTAAGCATGCAGGTGCAGCAGGCGGTTAAGAAGGCAAATGGTATGTTGGCCTTCGTAGCGAGTGGGTTTGAGTACAGGAACAAGGATGTCTTGCTGCAGTTGTACAGGGCCTTGGTGAGGCCAAATCTTGAGTATTGTGTGCAGTTTTGGTCGCCTTATCTGAGGAAGGATGTTCTTGCCATGGAAGGAGTGCAGCGAAGATTCACCAGGCTGATACCTGGGATGGCAGGAATGACGTATGAGGAGAGATTGGGTCGATTGGGCTTGTACTCACTGGAGTTTAGAAGAATGAGAGGGGATCTCATCAAAACTTATAAAATTCTAACAGGACTCGACAGACTAGATGCTGGAAGGATGTTCCCGATGGTCGGGGAGTCCAGAACTAGGGGTCACAGTCTAAGGATAAGGGGTAAGCCATTTAGGACAGAGATTAGGAGGAATTTCTTCACCCAGAGAGTGGTGAACCTGTGGAATTCTCTGCCAAAGAAGGCAGTAGAGGCCAATTCATTAAATATATTCAAGAAGGAGTTGGATATATTTCTTAAGGCTAAAGGGATCAAGGGATATGGAGAGAAGGCAGGAACAGGGTACTGAATTTGGATGATCAGCCATGATGTCATTGAATGGCGGAGCAGGCTCGAGGGGCCGAATGGCCTACTCCTGCTCCTATCTTCTATGTTTCTGTGTTTCTATTATCACCACTCTCTGGGTAAAGAAGTTTCTTCTGAATTCTCTTTTGGATTTCTTGGTGACTCTCTTATATTGATGGCTTCTAGTTATGATCTTCCCCACAAGTGGAAACATTCTCTCTGTATCCACTCCATCAAACTCTTTCATAATTTTAAAGACCTCTATTAGGTCACCCCTCAGCCTTTTTTCAAGAGAAAAGAGACCCAGCCTGTTCATCCTTTCCTGATATGTATACCCTCGCATTTCTGGTATCATCCTTGTAAATCTTCTCTGCACTCTCTCCAGTGCCTCTATATCCTTTTTATAATATTTCGACCAGAACGGCACGCAGTACACCAAGTGTGGCCTAACCAAGGTTCGATACAGGTTTAGCATAGCTTCCCTACTTTTCAACACTATACCTCTAGAAATAAACCCTAGTGCTTGGTTTGCTCTTTTTATGGCCTTGCTAACCTGTGTTGCAACTTTTAGTGACTTGTGTATTTGTACTCCTAGATCCCTTTGTTCCTCTACCCCACCTAGACTCGCACCCTCCAAGTGATAAGTGACCTCCTGAAGGGATCATTACAAGTCATAGCCCTTTTTGGGATACCCCGGGTCAGGCGTATTCCCTAGACGTTCACCTTCAACTAAATTTAGAGATAGCCGAATTCTATAAGACGCTTAATTGGATCTAAAGGTCCAGACTATCTCTCCCTAAAGGAAAGGAACGACTTGAAGATGTTACCGTCCTCCAGATAGCACTTTTAATAAGTTTAACTAGACTGTAACCTTCCGGATATTATGAGGGTCTGGAAAACTCCCCCAGAATTCTGCAACTCCTCACCAAAGAGTGTACAGAGATTGAGTTCGCGAGTTTGATACAGAAGTACTATGTGA
Organism: Somniosus microcephalus; assembly: GCF_052327205.1. Lineage (NCBI taxonomy): Eukaryota > Metazoa > Chordata > Chondrichthyes > Squaliformes > Somniosidae > Somniosus > Somniosus microcephalus. Next base: position 272,279,067 of record NC_140994.1, read on the forward strand.
GACAATTCTAAAAATATATAGATTTATTGAAGAACCGACATGTAGTTAACAGCTGGTGATTCAATCGTAACTTTAACACTTCCAAAAACAAACAGTTTACAATTCTTATTCTCAGAGATCCTTATTCTCAAATCTTAACTTTGTTGCATTTTTACATTTCTTACTTATTTCTAATCCAGGATATCCACCAAAATCAAATACCTTTGATTACCTGAGACCCAAAGAGTTGTAGGCTTACAGAGTGGTTCTGTAGCCGAGAATCCCTCTGCCCCTTCCAGCGACTTCTGTTTTCCTATTTGAAAGTTCTATGTTTTATACCCTTTATTCTTACTGTCAATTCAGCTGTTAGCTTGCAGAATTCTGTCTGCTGTATAGGTGTTCAATACTTATCATGAAAAACGGTTGTAACAGATGTATCTACAGGAAACTTTGAGTTATCCGGAGGTGAACCATCCGGCAAGCTCGAGCCACCGGCAAAAATCAGGAGCCATTTTTTTATTCTTTTCGTTTCTTTTCTTTGCTTTTTTTGAACAGTCAAGCTCTGTTAGGTCTGTAGCTAAGCAACAGCTTCAGCTAGAGACGCTACAGAGACGCTTGCCGACTGTTTAGAGGCTGTTGCTAAGCAACAGGGTTTGTTGATTCATACGGAGATGAAAATCTCCGTATGTTTCAACATTAACTCTGGAGTGTCCGGCAGTTTTGATGGAACGGCAGCAGCTCGGTCCCGTCGGTGCCGGATAGCACAAAGTTTCCTGTATTTGATGCCATTTTTACGAAGGGCTTCTATTCAATTCTTAAATCACCTTAGCAGACTTTGCGCCTCCTATGTGTTCCAAGTTCAATACAAAAACCATGTGATTGCTTGGTGCATCTATTGATGTCATATTTACAAAGTCTTCTGTTTGTATCTTTTACAACATGTAAATTCAAAACACTTCAACTGAGTACTTGATTGTTTTCCTAGCTACCTCAATTGGTTGTATTAGAGACTTATGTCTCCTGTCTTTCATTTGATATCATATTTATGAAGGCATATGGTTATTTAATCTTTCTGTGTTTCTTTCCGAACTGTTAGTTAATAACACTTTAAACTGGGTATAGCTATTGTGTTCTTTACAAACTGCAGACTTCTTGAAACTTCCAACCTGCTGCTTCAATAGGGTCATTGTTTCAGTATCAACAACCGATTCCCATTTCAAACACCTGTATGGTGTTTACAGCTTTGTGTTAACAACTCATCTTATCTCAGAAGCCTGTACTTACAGCTTTGTGCTTTTGAGGCTTTTAGATTTTTAAACCCAGTTTGTCATGTTTTAATAAAGTCAGAATTCTGTTCATAGGATAGTGTATTTTTCTGAATAGCTATGGCTCATTCCTTTACACTCCCTATTCTTCCTACCAAAATATAATACCTCTCATTTATCTGTGTTACATAAGAACATAAGAAGTAGGAGCAGGAGTAGGCCATACGGATTGAATAGGATCATGGCTGATCCGAACCTAGGCTCCTGCCCACTTCCCTGCCCACTCCCCGTAACCCCTAATTCCCTTATCAGCTAGGAAACTGTCTATCTCCGTTTTAAATTTATTTAATGTCGCAGCCTCCACAGCTCTCTGAGGTAGCAAATTCCATAGATTTACTACCCTCTGAATGAAGAAGTTTCTCCTCATCTCAGTTTTGAAAGGGCAGCCACTTATTCTAAGATTATGCCCCCTAGTTCTAGTCTCACCCATCAGTGGAAACATCCTCAGCGCATCCACCCGATCAAGCCCCCTCACAATCTTATATGTTTCGATAAGTTCACCTCTCGTTCTTCTGAATTCCAATGAGTAGAGGCCCAACCTACTCAACCTTTCCTCATAAGTCAACGTCCTCATCTCCGGAATCAACCGAGTGAACCTTCTCTGAACTGCCTCGAGAGCAAGTATATCTTTTTTTAAATATGGAAACCAAAACTGTACACAGTATTCCAGGTGTGGCCTCACCAGTACCCTGTACAACTGAAGCAAGACTTCCCTGCTTTTATACTCCATCCCCCTTGCAATAAAAGCCAAGATTCCATTGGCCTTCCTGATCGCCTGCTGTACCTGCATACTAACCTTCTGTGTTTCATGCACCAGGACCCCCAGATCCCTTTGTACTGTAGCACTTTCCAGTTTCTCTCCATTTAGATAATAACTTGCTCTTTGATTTTTTCTGCCAAAGTGCATAACCTCACACTTTCCAACATTATATTCCATCTGCCAAATTTCTGCCCACTCACTTAGCCTGTCTATGTCCTTTTGAACTTCATTTGCCAATTATATGCCCATTCTGCAAGTTTATTAATGTCCACCTGTAATTTGTTGCAGTCCTCCTCATTATTGACTATCCCCCCCAATTTGGTATAATCCACAAATTTAGAAATTGTGCTTTTGATTCCAAAGTTTAAATCGTTAATGTAAATTGTGAACAAATGCAGGAAGTCACACAACACCAGGTTATAGTCCAACAGCTTTATTTTAAATCAATTAAAATCAATTTCAAATAAAGCTGTTGGACTATGACCTGGTGTTGTGTGACTTCCTACATTTGTCCACCCCAGCCCAACACCGGCATCTCCACATCATAAATTGTGAACAGCAGCGGTCCCAGCACTGATCCTTGTGGAACTACCACCTTCTGTCACTGTGAATAGCTACCCTTTACTCCCACTCTCTGCTTTAATATATGGGGCTGCTCAGTAGGAAGTGGCGTTCGGACACTGGGATCCGACACTGGGCTCAGACACTAGGCTCCGACACTGGGATCCAACACTGGGGTCCGACCCTGGGCTCCGACACTGGGTTCTGACACTGGGTTCCGACACTGGGATCTGACACTGGGCTCTGACACTGGGAACCGACACTGGGCTCCGACACTGGGCTCCGACACTAGGATCCGACACTGGGCTCCGACACTGGGCTCCGATACTGGGAACCGACACTGGGCTCCGACACTGGGCTCCGACACTAGGATCCGACACTGGGCTCCGACACTGGGCTCCGATACTGGGCTCTGACACTGGGCTCCAACACTGGGCTCCGACATTGGGCTCAGACACTGGGCTCCGACACTGGGCTCCGACACTGGGCTCCGACACTGGGAACCGACACTGGGAACTGACACTGGGAACTGACACTGGGCTCCGACACTGGGCTCCAACACTGGGCTTATAAGAACATGTCACTGAACGGCTGCAGGGCATTCTGAAGGGGGAGGGTGAACAGTCAGATGTCATGGTTCACATTGGTACCAACGACATGGGTAGAAAGAGGGAGGAGGTCCTGCAACAAGAATTTAGGGAGCTAGGTAGCAGATTAAAAAGCAGGACCTCAAAGGTTGTAATCTCTGGATTACTCCCGGTGCCACATGCTAGTGAGTATAGGAATAGAAGGATAGAGCAGATGAATGCGTGGCTAAAGAGTTGGTGCAGGAGGGAGGGCTTTAGTTTCCTGGATCACTGGTTCTGCTTCTGGGGAAGGTAGGACCTGTACAAGTCGGACAGGTTGCGCCTGAACCGGAACGGGACCAACATCCTTGTGGGGAGGTTTGCTAGTACTGTGGGGGGAGGTTTTTTTTAACCTAACTTGGCAGGGGGATGGGATACGGAGTGGAGCTATAGTAGGGGGTGATGCACAGCCAAATATAGAGAAAAAACAAGTCAGCCTGGAATGCAGAGCAAATATGTAATGGCACAAGGGAGTATGGCAAGGCTGGATGGCATTTATTTTAATGCAAGGAGTCTTGCGGGTAAGGCAGATGAATTGAAGGTGTTGATGAACACATGGGAGTATGATATTGCTGCTATCACAGAGACATGGTTGAGGGAGGGGCAGGACTGGCAGCTCAATATTCCGGGGTATAGAATCTTCAGGCGAAACAGAGGGGGGAGTAAAAAAGGAGGGGGTTGTTACATTGTTATAGTATCACATCGTTAAATGGAACTGCTTTGGTATGGAACTACTTTGGTATGGTGTAGTTATATTGCTATGTGGCACACTGTGCACGGGCAGTGCACAGTGCAGCGTCGGACATCTTGTATCACTCCGCACCATGCGGCAGCACAAAAACAAGGCAAGAATACAGCTAGTAAAAGCAGTAACTAAAATGAGCTAAAAGTGTCTGTATTATTTATAGTATAAGAACACAAGGAGACACAACATGGTGGCAGCGGTATAAGTGAGTACAAAATTGTGCTATACGAACTACGAATAAGACAAAAAGTGATTTTATGAGCTGATTGTGAGTGCCGATGTCTGCGGTGATTTGAGAGTGAATCGTTTGGGAAACTAAAATGACGACGGTGCAAATGCAACCCCTCATGAACTGGGAAGCTGACGATATAGTAGAAGCATTCTGCAAGTTCAAACAGAAATGTGAGCTTACATTCAAAAGCTTCCTGAAGGGCGCTACCAAAGAGGAAAAGGTTAGTTACATTCTGTTGTGGACAGGAGAAAAAGGTCTAGATTTGTATAATAGCTGGAGTTTGACTGAAGAGGAAAAGGAAAACCCTGCGACAATTTTTGACAAATTCAGCAACCATCTAGAACCTAAATCCAATCACCGTGTACACAGATACAAATTCCAGAGTCTAAGACAGAAACCCGGTGAAACAGCTGACAATTTCCTGACAAGGCTGAGACATGAAGCCAGCAAGTGTAAATTTAAGGAAATGGAAGAAAGGCTTGTGGACCAGCTAATATGGGGGTCAGTGCATGTAGAGGTACAAAAAGCCCTGATAGGAAAAGAAAAGCTCGGAATAACAGAGGCTGTAGATACTGCGAGAGCTCATGAAGCCATGAAGCAGCAAATGAAAACGCTGATTTCTCAAACGGCTGACATGCGGACGGCTTCTGAGATGGACAACAGAGTGGATGCAGTGAGAGAAAAGTACAACACACAAAGACATGCACATGACAACGGGGGAAACATGTGTAGAAATTGTGGAAGACCGCACAATTACACAGACAAGAGGAAATGTCCAGCATATGGAACAAGCTGCAATGCACGTGGCAAACTAAACCACTGGGAAAAGAGGTGTAGAACGAAGAAAGAAGAAACATACATTAAAACAAAGGCGGACAGCAGAACCAGAGAATGCTTTGTGCATTGAGTGCTGTTGGAGTTTTGCTAAGTGGGAGAAAAATCATTTAAGTGTATTTTGTGAATTTTAGTGTGTTAAGAAGTCAATTATTTGAAGTAAGTTTAATTTTTTAAGGGTTTTTTAAACTCTTGGGCAGTTTAAACAGGAAGTAGAATCTGGGTATAAAAGGGGAGGGGCTAGTGCAGTGCACGGAGTGCTTTGTGCATTGAGTGCTGTTGGAGTTTTGCTAAGTGGGAGAGTTCGGATAAGTGGGAGGTGAGGGTGTGTTTTTTGCTCTGTTTTGTTCCCCACTCTCAGGCTTAGACAGCACTGCGGAGGCGGAGCAGCGAGACGAGTCAACCAAACAGGCTCCACAGACAGTATTCAAGGAGGAGGTTGGTGATCAGCTGGTTGGTTGGTTTTCTCCCTTCTCTTCTCTTTTATACCTTTAAGTTGGTAAGTCCTATTGAATAGTGGTGTGATATTATCATATATATCCGGGCAGGGTCTTCATAACTAATAATAAGAAATTAAATTAATTATATAGAATGGAGCAGGTGATGTGTTACTGTTGCGAGATGTGGGAGCCGGTGAACCCCATTGAGGCTCACGGTGATTACATCTGCGACAAGTGTTTGCTGCTAGAGGAACTCAAGTTCCATGTTATGGAGCTTGAGACCGAGCTTCAGACACTGCGACACATCAGGGAGGGGGAGAAGTTCCTGGACTCTATGTTTCAGGAGATGGTCACACCTATGAAGTTAATTACTGCAGATGTAGTCCGTGGTCAGGGACAGGGCGGTATGACTACGAGTGAGGAAGGTACAGGGATCCAGGATGTAGTGTTGAAGGAGACGCAGCCCTTGTTCTTGTCCAGCAGGATCGAGGTTCTTACTCCCTGTGAGGGCGGGAGCGGGGACTGCAGGGAGGATGAGTAACCTGGCCACAGCACCGTGGTACAGGGGGCCATTCAAGTGGAGGGAGTAAAAAGAAATGTTGTCGTGGTAGGGGATAATATCATTAGGGGGATAGATAGGGTTCTCTGCAGTCAAGAGCGGGAGTCCCGAAGGCTGTGTTGCCTGCCTGGTGCCAGGGTTAAGGACATCTCTTCTGGGCTGGAAAGAAACTTGGAGTGGGAGGGGGAGGATCCAGTTGTCGTGGTCCATGTTGGTACAAACGACATAGATAGGACAAGGAAGACGGTTCTGTTAAAGGACTATGAGCAGCTAGGGGTCAAATTAAAAAACAAAACCTCAAGGGTAATAATCTCTGGGTTATTACCTGAGCCATGAGCGAATTTGGCTAGGATAAATAAAATTAAAGAGTTAAATGCGTGGCTCAAAGACTGGTGTGGGAGAAATGGGTTTTGCTTCTTGGGACACTGGCACCAGTACTGGGACAGGAGGGAGCTGTTCTGTTGGGACGGACTCCACTTGGCCAGTGCTGGGACTAGAGTCCTGGCGAATCATATAACTAGGGCTGCAGAGAGGGCTTTGAACTAATTAGTGGGGGGGAGGTTTCTAGAGAGCAAATAATAGAAATGACAACAGAGAAGGTCATAGACTTAGGTAGCAGTGGGGGAATTAAAAAACAGAATGTGTCAGGAAGGGACAGAAGGTATGGAGTAAAAAGTAAAGTACTAAAAAGGGAAAAAACAGGAACTAAGTGTTACAAAACATATTTGAAAGTTCTTTATCTGAATGCACGTAGCATTCGTAACAAAATGAATGAGTTAACGGCACAAATAACTACATATGGGTATGATCTTGTGGCCATTACAGAAACGTGGCTGCAGGGTGACCATGACTGGGAATTAGACATACCAGGTTATTTAACAATCAGGAAGGACAGGCAGGAAGGGAGAGGAGGTGGGGTGGCTATGTTAATAAAGGAAGGAATCACTATAATACAGAGAAATGATATTGGGTCAAAGGAGCAGGATAGTGAAACATTTTGGGTGGAGATAAGGAATAATAAGGGGAAAAAAACACTAGTGGGTGTAGTCTATAGGCCTCCGAACAGTTGCAACTCTGTTGGACGGAGTATTAATCAGGAAATAGTTGAGGCTTGTAATAAGGGAACAGCTATAATTATGGGGGATTTTAATTATCATATTAACTGGACAAAACAAATTGGGCAGAGCAGTCTTGAGGATGAGTTCATTGAGTGTATTAGGGATGGGTTTCTTGAGCAGTATGTAACTGAACCAACCAGGGGGCAAGCAACCTTAGATTTGGTCCTGTGTAATGAGACAGGATTAATTAAAAATGTCCTAGTAAAGGATCCCCTTGGAATGAGTGACCATAACATGGTTGAGTTCCATATTCAATTAGAGGGTGAGAAGGTTGGATCTCAAACAAGCGTGCTGAGCTTGAATAAAGGAGACTATGAAGGTATGAGAGCGGAATTAATTAGAGTGGACTGGGAAAATAGATTAAAGGGTAAGACGGTACATGACCAGTGGTGTACATTTCAGGAGTTATTTTACAACTTCCAAAAAAAATATATTCCACTGAGGAAAAAAGGGTGTAAAAGAAAAGATAGCCATCCGTGGCTAAGTAAAGTAATTAAGGATAGTATCCGACTAAAAACAAGGGCATATAAGGTAGCCAAATCTAGTGGGAGGATGGAAGATTGGGAAGTCTTTAAAAGACAGCAAAAAATAACTAAAAGATTGATTAAGAAAGGGAAGATAGATTATGAAAGTAAATTAGCAAAAAATATAAAAACAGACAGTAAAAGTGTCTATATTTATATAAAAAGAAAAAGGGTGGCTAAAGTAAATGTTGGTCCCTTAGAGGATGAGACCGGGAAATTAATGGTGGGAAACATGGAGATGGCAAAAACGCTGAACAATTATTTTGTATCAGTCTTTACAGTAGAGGACACTAAGAATATCCCAACACTGGACAAACAGGGGGCTCTAGGGGGGGAGGAACTAAATACGATAAAAATCACTAAGGAAGTGGTACTTGGTAAAATAATGGGACTCAAGGCGGATAAATCCCCTGGACCTGATGGCTTGCATCCTAGGGTCTTGAGGGAAGTAGCGGTAGGGATTGTGGATGCATTGGTAATAATTTTCCAAAACTCACTGGACTCAGCAAAGGTCCCGGCAGATTGGAAAACTGCTAATGTAACACCCTTATTTAAAAAGGGTAGTAGGCAGAAGGCTGGAAACTATAGACCTGTTAGCCTAACATCTGTGGTTGGTAAAATGTTAGAGTCCATTATTAAGGAGACAGTAACGGGACATTTGGATAAACATAATTTAATAGGACAAACTCAGCATGGTTTCATGAAGGGGAAGTCATGTTTGACAAATTTGCTTGAGTTTTTGAGGAAGTAACATACAGGGTGGATAAAGGGGAACCAGTGGACGTAGTGTATTTAGACTTCCAAAAGGCATTTGACAAGGTGCCACACAAAAGATTATTGCTCAAGATAAAAAATCACGGGATTGGGGGTAATATTCTGGCGTGGGTGGAGGATTGGCTCTCTAACAGAAAGCAGAGAGTTGGGATAAATGGTTCGTTCTCAGATTGGCAACCAGTAACTAGTGGTATTCCGCAGGGGTCAGTGCTGGGTCCCCAACTCTTTACAATCTATATTAACGATTTGGAGGAGGGGACCGAGTGTAACATATCAAAGTTTGCAGATGATACAAAGATGGGACGGAAAGTAGTGAGTGAGGAGGACATAAAAAACCTGCAAAGGGACATAGACAGGCTAAGTAAGTGGGCAGAGATTTGGCAGATGGAATACAATACTGGAAAGTGTGAGGTTATGCACTTTGGCAGGAAAAATCATAGAGCAAGTTATTATCTTAATGGCAAGAAACTGGAAAGTACTGTAGTACAAAGGGATCTGGGGGTCCTGGTGCACGAAACTCAAAAAGTTAGTATGCAGGTGCAGCAAGTGATTAAAAAGGCCAATGGAATGTTGGCTTTTATTGCTAGGGGGATGGAATATAAAAACAGGGAGGTATTGCTGCAGTTGTACAAAGTATTGGTGAGACCGCACCTGGAATACTGCATACAGTTTTGGTGTCCATACTTAAGAAAAGACATACTTGCTCTCGAGTCAGTACAAAGAAGGTTCACTCGGTTAATCCCGGGGATGAGGGGGTGGTCCTATGAGGAGAGGTTGAGTAGATTGGGACTCTACTCATTGGAGTTCAGAAGAATGAGAGGCGATCTTATTGAAACATATAAGATTGTGAAGGGGCTTGATCGGGTGGATGCAGTGAGGATGTTCCCAATGATGGGTGAAACTAGAACTAGGGGGCATAATCTTAAAATAAGGGGCTGCTCATTCAAAACTGAGATGAGGAGAAACTTCTTCACTCAGAGGGTGGTAGGTTTGTGGAATTTGCTGCCCCAGAAAGCTGTGGAAGCTACATCATTAAATAAATTTAAAACAGAAATAGATAGTTTCCTAGAAATAAAGGGAATTAAGGGTTACGGGGAGCGGGCAGGAAATTGGATATGAGTCTAGGTTCGGAATGGTCATGGCCCTGTGGGTAGTGGAGTGGGCCCAGGGGCTGTGTAGCCTTGTTCTGCTCCTACTGTGTTCTAATTCTGTGTTAGATTTCAGGAGATGGTTTTATTCCTGTTCCTGGCTGGGGTGGAGATCGCCTTTACAGAAGGTAAGTACTGTAGAAAGTTTAGGGACAGAGTGATCTCCTGGTAGAATTTCGATCGCCTAGATGGGTCGGAGAGGAATTTCCCAGATTTTTTTCTCCCAAATTGGCCGTTGGGTCTTTATCTCGTTTTTCGCCTCTCCCGGGAGATCACATGGGTTCGGGTGGATGCAGAGTGATAGAAGATTTGAGGTTAGGATCAGATCAGCCATGATCTTATTGAATGGTGGAGCAGGCTCGAGGGGCCGATTGGCCTACTCCTGCTCCTATTTCGTATTAAGAAACACAATATCCATGCCATGGATGAGCAGGATGATGATGATGATCACGACAATGCACTAAACATCGAAACCATAAAGATACAGCTTCACGAGGTGTCCAGAGCGGAAAATACTCCGAGGAGAGAATTGCACACCATCATCCAAATCAAAAAAAAGGTCAAAGGTCGGCCCAAAACCATCAACTTAAAGTTGAAGCTGGACACAGGGGCTCAGAGCAACATTCTGCCATTGAGAATGTACCAGCAGATCTTTCCCGAAAACCTGTGAGTAGATGGCTGTTGCGTCCATGTACAATAAGACACAGAATGCGGAGAACGGTACAACAGGTGTTTACTCAACGTGGCTCACACTGCAACTGATCTGTACAGATTACTACTCAGTGCTATATACAGGTGTGGTCACTGCCGGTACTACAGTATACATGAGCTGTAAAAAGTAGTTCCCCCCCTTAAAGGCATATACATTACAATTCCTCCCCTTTTAGATTAACAGTACCATAACACTCATTTAACAATTAAATATCAAACTAATTACAATTAACACTTTTAACATGCAACATTAGCTGAAAATAGTCTATTTATATATTCAGTCTTTGGGGAGGCCTCCTGATCCTTTCTGGATAGCGCCTTTCCCGAGTGTCTTGCTCTTGGTGCGGAGGCGATTCTGGCCCCATGTCGTCGGTTGGCACATCAGCTTCCGATGCTACTGTTTCTGGGGTAGATGCTACCTGTACGTCGGGTTCATCACCAGGTACGTATGGGCGAGGCATGGGGTTGACTTGTTCCTGTGACTCTAGGATCTGGTCAGCATGGCGTCTCACGATGCTCTCCCCAATGTCCACTGTGTACATTAGTGGGCCCTGCCGTGTGCATATCGTTCCTGGCTGCCATTTTTCTGTTCGGTAGTCGCGGGCCAAGACTGGTTGCCCTACATTGAAGCTCCTTGTTGGCTTCTCATGGATGTGCTGGAATTGCTTACTCTCAACATCTCTTCGTACGTTTGGTCTGAGCAAATCCAGGTGAGATCTTAACCTTCGGTTAAAGAACATCATGGCTGGGGCCTGGTTGGTGACTGCATGTGCCGCATTCCGGTAGGCGAACAGGAAATTGTCCACCTTGTGCTGCAGCGGAATGTTGTCATTGTACATAGCCTTTATTGCCTTCTTAAAGGTTTGTATGAACCTCTCAGCCAATCCATTTGTGGCTGGATGATACGGGGCGGATGTGTAATGCCTTACCCCATTCTTTTTCAAGAACCTCCGGAACTCTTTGGACACAAACTGTGGTCCGTTGTCGGAGCAAATCTGTTCTGGCAAGCCATTCCTGGCAAAAATGGTCTGTAGGACTGCAATAGTTTTCTCCGTGGTGGTGGAGGACATTTTGATGACCTCAGGCCATTTCGAGTGCGCATCCATGGCTTTTAAAAACATTGAGTCCATGAATGGACCAGCAAAATCAAAATGCACCCGTTGCCATGGAGATGAGGGCCACTCCCATGGGTGTAGAGGGGCCTGTGGTGGTGCATTTTGGACTTTCTGGCATCCTGAGCAGCTCTTGGTCAGGTCCTCGATTTGTTTATCGATTCCCGGCCACCACACCTAAGACCTGGCTAGGCTTTTCATTTTTACCCCTCCCAGATGACCCTCATGAAGCTCATTGAGCACTCTATCGCTTAACTTGGGTGGAATTACCACTCAGGATCCACACATCAAGGTCCCCCGGCACACTGACAGCTGTTCTCTCCTTGTCGAGAATGCTGGCAACAGTGAGTCGCCATGTGCTGGCCATCGCTTCACCGTCGAATCATATACCCGAGACAGTGTCGGGTCATTTCGGGTTTCCTTTTCGATACAAGCGTTAGTTACCGGTATGTATTCAACTATAGTCGAACGGAATATTTCGACAGGATCCACTGCTGGTGCTTCCTCCGCAGTAGGCAGTGGCAGGCGTGATAGCCCATCAGCATTTCCATGCTGTTTCGTGCCCTTATATTCAATCTCATAGTGGTGCGCCCCTAGAAAAAGTGACCATCTTTGTAGTCGTTGCGCATTCATCACCGGAACGCCCTTCTTCGGATTAAAAATGGAGACAAGAGGCTGGTGATCAGTCAGCAAGGTGAATTCCTGCCCGTGCAGATAGTGATTGAACTTTTTCACTCCCCACACTAGGCTGAGGGCCTCCCTGTCAATCTGGGCGTAGTTACGCTCGGCTGAGGTTAGTGATTGTGACGCAAAGGCTATTGCCTCTCTGAGCCGTCCGAGAATTTGTGTGACAGCACCGCTCCAATGCCGTAGGGTGACGCATCACATGCCAACCGAATTGGTAATGCCGGGTTGTAATGGGCCAATACCTCTTTCGATGTGATTAGTGTTTTGCTCTTCTGGAAAGCTCATCTACATTCGTCACTCCACTTCCATGGCACCCCAGTTTGCCGTAGGGTGTTCAGTGGGTGTAGTATTGTAAGCAAATTTGGCAAGAACTTATGGTAGTAGTTTACCAGCCCGACGAACGACCTCAGTTGTGACACATTTTCCGGTGCTGGAGCCCTGACTACTGCCTCAATCTTCTCTGGGGACTTATGTAACCCCTCTTTATCGATAACGTGGCCACAATACGAGATCTGTTTTCTAAAAAACTCGCATTTGGGGCGGTTAGCTCGGAGCCCATATTCCTGCAATCTAGTGAGCACCTGCTCCAGGTTGGCAAGGTGATCACTGTAATTTTCGCCCGTGACCAGGATGTTGTCCAAATAACACTGGGTCCCTGGGATCCCTTGCAGGACTTGTTCCATTGCCCTCTGCCAAATAGCCGGAGCTGATGCTACCCCGAATACCAGCCGGTTGTATTGGTAGAGACCTTTATGTGTGTTGATTGTGAGGTATTTTTTTGATGCTTCTTCTACCTCCATTTGCAGATACGCCTGGGCCAGATCAATCTTAGTGAAGTGTTTCCCTCCAGATAGCGAGGCAAAAATATTTTCAATCCGCGGAAGTGTATATTGTACAGTGTGAAGTACCGGGTTCACTGTTACCTTAAAGTCCCCACAGATGCGAACCTTCCTTGGTTCCCCAGGCGTGCTGCTCAACGACTTTTTCATCACAGGGATGATGGGTGTAGCCCACTTGCTCCAGTCTACCTTGGACAGTACACCTGAACGTTCCAGACTCTCCAGCTCTGCTTCGACGGCTGGGCGGATCACATAAGCTACCGGTCTGGCCTTAAAAAATTTTGGGCTTGCGTTTTCTTCAATTTTAATCGTCGCTGTCATGCCTTTTAGTGTTCCGAGTCCTTGCTGGAACACTTCTTTCGCGTCACTTAGGATCTTTGACAGTCGCCCAGGTGTGACGTCATCATCCTTTTTGTCAGCCACAGTCAGTGCCTGTATGGAATGCCAATCCAGTTGTATTTTCCGGATCCATTCACGTCCCAGTAATAGTGGTCCACCATCTTGCAATACACACAGGTCTAGCTTTGGTGTTTCCTTACCGTTATATATAACGGTCACCCTTATTTTTCCTTTGGGGTAGACTTTTTGCTCCTTGTACGTTTTCAAAATAATTTTTGTTTCTCTCAAGGGTATATGTGAGAATAGCCGCTCGTAGTCCCATCGGTTTATGACTGTTAGGGCTGATCCTGTGTCCAATTTCATCTTTGCCTGGACTCCTGCTAACTTGAGAGTGACCCAAATGGTTTGGTGATCCTCCGTTGTGATCACATTATGTAGTTTCAGACAACTCAGTTCCCTGCTTTCGGAGTCGTTATCACTCTTTTGTTCATCTGAACTATTCTCCATCATCCTATGTACCTTCCTGTACTTTCCTTTGGTAGGTTTCTTATTGCTGGTTTTCTTTCCCGACCTGCAGACTCGTGCTATGTGTTCTACTTTTCCACACTGTCTGCACACTTTGTCTTTGAACCATCAATCTTTCTGGTCGTGTGTTGTTCTGCCGCAGCGATAGCACTTCTCTGTTCCGTATGACATTTAGTTTGTGCCAGATTCTTGCAGTCTCTGTTGTATCTCTGCAGCGCCCCGTGCTGCTGCTTCATATGATACCGCAATGCTGAAAGCCTTTTCCAGCGTAATGTCCTTTTCAGATAAAAGCCGTTTCTGGGTTCCTTCACTTTGAAGCCCACACACAAACTTGTCCCTTAAGGTATCTGCCAGTCCCGCTCCAAACTGGCAGTGTTTCGATAGTTTGCGCAGTTCTGTTAAATAATCAGCATTGCTTTCATCCTTATGCTGGTTCCGTTTGTGAAACTTGAATCTTTCTGCTATCAGCAGTGGTGTGGGGTTTAAATGTTCCTTTAGTATCGTTACTATGTCTTCAAAACTCTTTTCCATTGGCTTCGTTGGGTTTACTAGGTTTCGTAATAAACCATACGTCTTTGCACCCATTAAATTTAACAATACCGACGTTTTCTTGTCATCTGACACCTCATTTGCCTTGCAGTACACCTCTATTCGTTCAACATATGTAGCCCAATCTTCGACTTCATTGTCAAATGCGGTGATACTGCCACTCTTCGGCATTTTGGGTGTGGTTTAAAATGGCGTCTCCCAATGGCTTAAAATGGCGTCTCCCGCGCTTTCCTTCCTCCCCCGCTGCTGCCAACGCCGCTCTCGGCGGCCCTCGTGGCAATGGCGGCGCCTCGCGGGTTTCTGCGCGTCTCTCTCTCCCTCTCTCTGATGCTGCTCGGCCCCTGAACACCGGCTGCGCCCTGTATGCTCTGCCCTCTCTCTCTCTCCCCCGTCGACACTGCTCGGCCCTTTGCCGTGCCGCTCAGTCGGGCTCTAGCCCGCCGCTGTCCGGGAAGTGTCTGCGCACTACCTGTTGCCAGCCCGTTTCGCTGGACCACCTCGACTGGAAAGCCAAGCCTGGCACTCGACAGCCTCCCCTGCAATTCTCGAGTCTCTGCTGGATGACTGGGCGGTTGCCCGTGGTCGACGCCCGAGTCTCTGGCCTTGACCTCCAATCCACTGATCTCCAGGAACGAATCCCCGGGAGGTGATGCAGAGTTGCAGGGAGGTTCGAACCTGCCTCGTCGCCAATGTTGCGTCCGTGTATAATAAGACACAGACTGCGGAGAACGGTACAACAGGTGTTTACTCAACGTGGCTCACACTGCAACTGATCTGTACAGATTACTACTCAGTGCTATATACAGGTGTGATCACTGCCGGTACTACAGTATACATGAGCTGTAAAAAGTAGTTCCCCCCCTTAAAGGTATATACATTACAATGGCTACCCGAATAATGGTTGTTTAAAGGCAAGTAATATCACGCTGACAGCATACGGGGGGAGTGATATTAAACAACTCGGAATAACCTTTATCAAAGGGACACATAAAAGAAAGAACATCAACTGCATGTTCTATGCCACCGACACTGAGGGGCCAGCGATCCTAGGATTAAACAGCTGTGAGAAGTTGAGATTGACCTCAGTGCATCACGAGCTGACGGAAACACCACTGAAGATAGACAGCAACACCCCACTGGAGAACCGCACACAAATCAAGATTAAAAAAGACTTGATAGTCATGTATCTGGAATGTTTCGATGATACAGTGGGATGTTTCGGAGATTTCCAATACCACATCACCATCGATCCAGAGGTAAAGCCCGCTATCCATGCTCCACGAAAAGTACCCATCGAGCTGAAGACAAAGCTTGAAAGAGAGCTAAAGGAGATGGAAGGAAAGGGAGTGATCATAAAGGTCACTGAACCCACAGACTGGGTAAACTCAATTGTGGTACGAGACAAGCCAAACGTTTGGGCGCCTCAGAATATGTTTGGACCCCAAAGATCTAAACCAGGCGATAAAGAGGGACCACTATCCCACCCCAACGCTAGAGGAGATTACGCCATCACTGGCAGGAGCCAAGGGTTTCTCAAAACTAGATGCCAGAAATGGATATTGGAACGTGAAGTTGGATGAGGAATCAACAACACTGACAACATTCAACACACCATTTGGGTGTTACAAATTCCTGCGGCTACCATTCAGGCTAAAGGTCAGTCAAGATATCTTTCAACAGAAAATAGATGAGACATACAGAGGCTGTGAAGGAGCTATAGGAATAGCTGATGATATTCAGATCTATGGAGCAGATGAAAGAGACCATGACATGCACCTACATGAGGCCATGGAGAGTACCAGGAAGGCTGGCATCAAGTTAAATGCAGATAAGTGCATAGTTAAAGTCAAGGAATGCCAATTCTTCGGTATGATTTATACACCAGAGGGAGTCAAGCCAAATCCAGAGAAGATTGCGGCGATTGCTGAAATGAAACCACCCAAAGACAAGAAAGAGCTGAGGAGTTACCTCGGCTTGGTCCAATACATGAGTTCTTTCATCCCACACATGTCGGAACATACAACAAATCTCAGAGAGCTATTGAAAGAAGATGCCAAATACCAGTGGTCTGAATCACACAAAAGGAATTTCAAACAACTTAAAGAACTGTTGCGCAAAGAAACAAGTCTGTCATATTTATGACAGAAGAAAACCAGTCACTCTGCAAGTAGACGCTTCTACCAGAGGACTAGGGGCAGCTCTGGTGCAGGAAGGAAAGCCAATAGCTTTCGCATCAAAGGCCTTGACGTCAGCCGAGACGCGATACGCCAACATAGAAAGAGAACTATTAGCAGTAGTGTACGGATGCGAGAAATTCCATACATACCTATATGGCAGGCGATATACAATAGAGAGTGACCATTGTCCACGAGAACAGATCTATAAGAAGAATCTGTGCAAAGCGCCTGCAAGACTGATTGAGGTGTACAAAATTATGAGGGGCATAGATAGGGTAAATAGAAAGGAACTTTTCACCTTAGTAGAGGGGCCAATAACAAGGGGGCATAGATTCAAGGTAAGGGGCAGGAGGTTTAGAGGGGATTTGAGGAAAAGCTTTTTCACCCAGAGGGTGGTTGGAATCTGGAACTCACTGCCTGAAAGGGTGGTAGAGGCAGGAACCCTCACAACATTCAAGAAGCATTTGGATGAGCACTTGAAATGCCATAGCATTGGACCAAATGCTGGAAAATGGGATTAGAATAGACAGGGCTTGATGGCTGGCGCGGACACGATGGGCCGAAGGGCCTCTTTCTGTGCTGTATGACTGTATGGGGGAGAAATTCAGTATCGCCCCGTTTGGGGCGCGATTATTGGCGTTGTGCAAAGTTTAGCGCCTGGCGCTAATTATCACCTCCGACAGCAAACTTGGCTTTTATCACCCCTGGATGAACCTGCAAAGTGCTGCTCAGTACCCAAAACTCCTCCACACAGCGTTGAATCTCTCCAGAAGTCTCTCTCTCTCCCTCAGAATGCGTGGTGCAAAAATGTCACCGACAAAAAAAGGCAGGAAGCGGTCGCCTTTAAATAGCGCTCCCCCAGTCCCTTTCTGACAGCAGAACGATCCCCTCAGCCTGTTGTTGCTAGCGGCAGGCGGTAAGGCAGGGGGCGCCACTCAATTTCCGGTCCGGGGCGCTAACGGGACGTTGCGCACTCGACTGACGTCACGATCAGCCGGTGCTGGAGATCGTGGCGGTCTTGTTTAGCGCCGAAGCAAAATGTCTGGTCAATTTCGCGAGAGGCGCAGATATCGCCGCGCCCAGGCGCTAGTTGCTTTGCGCCCCACTTAGCGCCCTCTTAAGGCGCTAACGGGTGGTGCTACCTGTTACGTCCGTGTAATAATAAGAAAAGGACTGCAGAGAACGGTACAACAGGTGTTTACTCAACGTGGTTCAAACTGCAACTGAAACAACAGATTACTACTCAGTGTTATATACAGGTGTGGTCACTGCCGGTACTGCAGTATACATGAGCTGTAGAAAGTAGTTCCCCCCTTAAAGGTACATACATTACAATTCCTCCCCTTTTAGATTAACAGTACCATAACACTCATTTAACAATTAAATATCAAACTAATTACAATTAATACTTTTAACATGCAACATTAGCTGAAAATAGTCTATTTATAAATTCAGTCTTTGGGGAGGCTTCCTGATCCTTTCTGGATAGCGCCTTTCCCGAGTGTCTTGCTCTTGGTGCGGAGGCGATTCTGGCCCCCTGTCGTCGGTTGGTTCATCAGCTTCCGATGCTACTGTTTCTGGGGTAGATGCTACCTGTACGTCGGGTTCATCACCAGGTACGTATGGGCGAGGCATGGGGTTGACTCGTTCCTGTGACTCTAGGATCTGGTCAGCATGGCGTCTCATGATGCTCCCCCCAACGTCCACTGTGTACATTAGTGGCCCCTGCCGTATGTATATCGTTCCTGGTTGCCATTTCTCTGTTCGGTAGTCGCGGGCCAAGACTGGTTGCCCTACATTGAAGCTCCTTGTCGGCTTCTCATTGATGTGCTGGAATTGCTTACTCTCAACATCTCTTCGTACATTTGGTCTGAGCAAATCCAGACGAGATCGCAACCTTCGATTAAAGAACATCATGGCTGGGGCCTGGTTGGTGACTGCATGTGTCGCATTCCTGTAGGCTAACAGGAAATTGTCCACCTTATGCTGCAGTGGAATGTCATCATCGCACATGGCCTTTACTGCTTTTTAAAAGGTTTGTACGAACCTCTCAGCCAATCCATTTGTGGCTGGATGATACGGGGCGGATGTGTAATGCCTTACCCCATTCCTTTTCATAAATCTTCAAAACTCTTCGGACACAAACTGTGGTCCGTTATCAGAGCAAATCTGCTCTGGCAAGCCGTTCCTGGCAAAAATGGTCCGTAGGACTGCAATAGTTTTCTCCGTGGTGGTGGAGGACATTTTGATCACCTCAGGCCATTTCGAGTGCGCATCCACGGCTATTAAAAACATTGAGTCCATGAATGTGTAGTGTATGTGCCTTTAAGAGCCCCATATGTGCTGTAATGCCGGTAATGGCCACTCGGGCTATATAAGCCTGTATTTTGTGTTATATCTGTTAGTACCCCTCCAGACTTTGCTTAGTAAACACCTATGAACCAACTCCTGTCTTCAGTGTCTCTATCAACACACGGACACTACAGTGGCGATGAAGTGGAAACGGACTTACCTACAATTCGGCAGCACCTCAAGGACATCGATTCCTCTGGCGTCCAGAAGAATCAAGAAGTGAAAGAAGCTGTTGTTTCACCAGCTGGCCAAGCTGGTGGCAGGTACTGCGGTAATCCTTCCTGTGCGTCAGGCTGGGGCTCCAGCGGCTGGCTCTACAGCTGGGCCAAGCAGTGAAAGCGGAGGCAAGCAGTAACAGACGAGGAGGGAGCACTCTGGAGACGGCCGCGGCTGCAAGCAGGTCGGCGTTCAGACCTACAGAGAGAGTCCGGCGGGAACGAGTCTCCAACTGTAAATAAATAAATAAATAAATAAAGAACGGAAACCGCGGGAAACAGCGTTGTCATCGACAGCAGCGGTGGGAAAGCGCGGGAAGCGCCATATCTTTTCTGCAGAAAAGAAAGAAAAGCGCGGGAAGCGCCATATCTTTTCTAAGATGCATAATTCTGGCAATATTGATGCTTTTGATAACGAGATAGAGGATTGGACCACTTATGTGGAAAGAGTGGAGGTATATTGCACCGCAAATGGAATAGAAGATGAGAAAAAAGCTTCAGTACTTCTGGATCTAATGGGCGCAAAGACATACAAGCTGTTACGAAACTTAATCACTCCAGCCGAACCGATGGACAAGAATTTTAAGGAGATTGTTGATACCCTACACTGCCAATTCGAGGCAGGACTGGCAGATTCTCTGCGAGACAAATTCGTCTGCGGTCTCCTAAGTGTAGGAACACAAAAAAGGCTATTTTCTGAGAAAGATTTAACACTGGACAAGGCTTTCAGTGCAAGAGGAGCTACAGAGATACAGCAGAGGCCACAGGACTTCGGCACCCATGAAATGACACGGGGTTTCGAGAGATGTTGTCGCTGCGGCAGATCCACCCATGACCAGAGGGACTGCTGGTTCAAGGACAAAGCATGCAGGCAATGCGGAAAGATGGGACACATTACACGTGTGTGCCGATCTGGAAACAAAAAATCCACTAACAGGAAAAGAATCAATAAGGAAATGCACAGAAAGGTACAAATGATGACGGACAGTAGCTCCGAAGACCAGAAGAGCGATAACGACTCTGGGAACAAGAGACTAAGCTCTCTAAAATTACATAATGTAAATGCCAAAGATTACCAGACCATTTGGGTTACCCTCACAATAGCAGGGTCCCCAGTTAAAATGGAGCTAGATACAGGATCAGCTCTGACCGTCATAAATCGACGGGATTACGAGCGGCTATTTCCGCATATACCTTTAAAAGACACATCCATTATCTTGAAAACATATACGGGGCAGAAAGTATACCCCAAAGGAAAAATAAGGGTGCCTGTTGTATACAATGGCAAGGAATTACAGAAGTTGTATTTATACGTTCTACAAGATGGTGGTCCACCGCTGTTGGGACGTGAATGGATCAGGAAAATACGTTTAGACTGGCACTCCATTCAGGCACTGACGGTGACCAGTAAGGAAAAAAATGATGATGACGTCATACCTGAACGATTAAAAGACATCTTGGCCAACGCCAAGGAAGTGTTTCAAGAGAAACTAGGAACTTTGAAAGGCATCACCGCCTCAATAAAAGTGGAAGATGCAGCAATTCCCAAGTTTTTTAAGGCAAGACCGGTGCCATACGCAATTCGTCCAGCAGTCGAGGCAGAGCTGGAGAATTTGGAAAAGGCAGGCGTATTATCTAAAATAGATTGAAGCGAGTGGGCAACACCCATTGTCCCAGTCATGAAGAAAGCATTGAAGAATGATAAATCTGAAGAACAGAGAAAAATTTGCATCTGTGGAGACTTCAAGGTGACTGTAAACCCGGTCCTTCATACGGTACAGTATCCTCTTCCGAGGATAGAAGATATTTTCGCCTCACTATCCGGAGGGAAACGCTTCACCAAAATTGACTTGGCACAGGCATATCTACAGATGGAGGTTGAAGAGGCCTCTAAAAAATATCTCACGATAAATACACACAAAGGTCTGTACCAGTACAATCGACTGGTTTTCGGAGTAGCATCCGCTCCAGCTATCTGGCAAAGAGCTATGGAGCAAGTCCTCCAAGGGATTCCGGGGACTCAATGCTACCTAGACGACATCCTTGTAACAGGAGAAAATGACAACGAGCACCTTGCCAATTTAGAGCAGGTGCTCACTAGGCTGAGAGAACGGGGCCTACGAGCAAATCGCCCCAAGTGCGAATTTTTCTGAAATCAAATATCATATTGTGGCCACATAATAAATAAGGAAGGGTTGCATAAGTCACCTGAAAAAATTGAAGCAGTCATAAAAGCCCCAGCAGCTGAAAATGTTTCACAATTAAGTTCATTCCTGGGATTAATAAATTACTATCATAAATTTTTACCGAACTTATCAACTCTTCTACACCCTCTTAATGAACTGCTACAAACAGGAGTAATTTGGAAATGGAACGAAGACTGCAAACGTGCCTTCCATAAATGCAAAGACTTAATCACATCCAAAGAAGTTTTGGCTCATTACAACCCATCACTTCCAATCAGACTGGCGTGCGATGCATCCCCTTACGGCATAGGAGCAGTATTATCGCATAAATTCCCTGATGGCTCGGAACGGCCGATAGCTTTTGCGTCACGCTCATTGAACTCAGCTGAGCGTAACTATGCCCAAATCGACAGGGAAGCACTCAGCCTGGTATGGGGAGTGAAGAAATTCAACCATTACCTACATGGACAAAAATTTACCTTGTTGACTGACCATCAACCCCTCATCTCCATATTCAACCCTAAAAAGGGTGTTCCCATTATGACAGCGCAAAGGCTACAGAGGTGGTCCCTTTTTCTAGGGGCACACCAATACAACATAGAATACAAAGGACCAAAACAGCATGGGAATGCTGACGGTTTATCGCGCCTACCATTGCCAATGGTAGAAGAGGCACCTACAGTAGACCCAGTGGAGATGTTCCACTCAACCATAGTGGAATGTCTACCAGTAACAAATTCTGCCATTGAAAGGGAAACGAGAAATGACCCGACTCTCTCACGGGTCGACGATTTAACAGTGAAGGGATGGCCAGCACATGGCGAACCAATGTTGCCAGCATTCTCGCAAAGAAGAGAACAGCTGTCAGTGTGCCGAGGAACCTTGATGTGTGGTGATGCGCTGTCAATAACTCAAAAGACTGAGATTAAGCGAGTAATTAACAGGCTTTTATTAACAAGAGAATGAAGGTGTGCCTCGAGTGGTCGACCGGTCCAGAATACAGAGGGACTGTGGAGCAGTCACCTTTATACCTGGACTCGTGGGAGGAGTCAGCCAAGACATGTACAGGCATGTACACAGTGGAATACAAACAGTGGTTTACCACATTCACCCCTTGATTAAAAATGAGTCCGGCGGGGTGAAGTGTATTAAAAGTTAGTGTATTGGAGTCTCTCCGGAGGTCTTGTCTGCCGCTGTGATCGACGTGGCGATGGCAGGGGTAGTGAAGCTTCCGGCGTCGAGTCCTGCGTAGGCTGGGGCACTGGTGTGTAGTCCTCGTAGGTGTCGAGCGGGTCGCAGGGCCCAGGCCCGCCGTCTGCTGGGGCTGGATATCGGGTCGTGGGGGGGGGGGGGTGGTAGTGGGTAGTGGGTTACTGCGGCCCCCGAGGGTGCGAGGTCTTGCATGGAGACTGTGCCCTCCCGCCCGTCCGGGTACGCAATGTAAGCATACTGGGGGTTGGCATGGAGGAGGTCGACCCTTTCGACCAGGGGGTCCGTTTTATGGGTCCTCACGTGTCTTCTCAGTAGGACCGGCCCTGGGGACGTCAGCCATGGTGGTAGCGATGTCCCCGATGTGGACTTCCTTGGGAAGACAAACATTTTCTCATGAGGGGTGGCGTTAGTGGCAGTGCAGAGCAGTGACCGAATAGAGTGGAGCGCATCGGGGAGCACATCCTGCCAGCGGGAGGTCGGAAGGCCCCTAGACTTTAAGGCTAGCAGGGCGGCCTTCCAAACTGTCGCATTCTCTGTTTCCACCTGTCCGTTCCCCCGGGGGTTGTAACTGGTGGTCCTGCTTTTGGCATTACCCCTAGCGAGCAGGTACTGACGGAGTTCGTCGCTCATAAACGATGAGCCCCGGTCGCTATGGATATAGCTGGGGAAACCGAACAGGGTGAAGAGGTCGTTCAGACATTTAATGACCGTGGCACTGGTCATGTCCGGGCAGGGGATGGCGAACGGGAAACGGGAGTACTCATCAATAATGTTGAGGAAATACACATTGCGGTCGGAGGAGGGGAGAGGCCCTTTAAAATCAACGCTCAGGCACTCGAAGGGGCGAGTGGCTTTTATCAGGTGAGCCCTGTCTGGTCTATAAAAGTGCGGTTTGCACTCAGCGCAGACTTGGCAGTTCCTGGTCATGGTCCTGACCTCCTCAATGGAGAAAGGCAGGTTGCGGGCCTTGATGAAGTGGAAGAACCTGGTGACCCCTGGGTGGCAGAGGTCATTGTGGAGGGCCCGCAGTCTATCGATCTGCGCGCTGGCGCAGGTGCCACGCGATAGAGCATCCGGGGGTTCATTGAGCTTCCCGGGCCGGTACAAGATCTCGTAATTGTAGGTGGAAAGTTCGATTCTCCACCTCAAGATCTTGTCATTTTTGATTTTGCCCCTCTGCTTGTTGTTAAACATAAACGCAACTGAACGCTGGTCAGTGAGCAGGGTAAATCGTTTTCCGGCCAGGTAGTGCCTCCAATGACGCACAGCCTCCACAATAGCCTGGGCCTCCTTCTCAACAGCGGAGTGTCTGGTCTCCGGGCCCTGGAGGGTTCATGAAAAGAAGGCCACGGGTCTCCCCGCCTGATTAAGGGTAGCGGCCAGGGCAAAGTCGGACGCGTCGCTTTCCACCTGGAAGGGGATGGATTCGTCCACTGCGTGCATGGTGGCTTTGGCAATGTGTTTCTTGATACGGTGGAAGGCTAAGCGGGCCTCTGCCGTCACGGGAAAAGAGGTGGACTTGATCAGCGGACGGGCCTTGTCCGCATAGTAGGGGACCCACTGGGCGTAATAAGAGAAAAACCCTAGGCACCTCTTCAGGGCCTTGAGGCAGTGGGGCAGTGGGAGTTCCATAAGGGGACGCATCCGGTCGGGGTCGGGACCGATGACTCCGTGTTCCACAACGCAGCCAAGGATGGCGAGGCGGGTTGTGCGGAATATGCACTTCTCCTTGTTATACGTCAGGTTGAGGAGTTTGGCGGTGCAGAGGAATTTTTCGAGGTTTGCGTCATGGTCCTGCAAGTCATGGCCGCAGATGGTCACATTGTCCAGATATGGGAAGGTGGCCTGCAACGCATTTTGATCGACCATCCGGTCCATCTCCCTTTGGAAGACGGAGACCCCGTTGGTGACGCCAAAGGGAACCCTAAGGAAGTGATAGAGGCGGCCGTTTGCCTCAAAGGCAGTATACTGGCGGTCCTCAGGGCAGATAGGGAGCTGGCGGTACGCTGATTTCAGGTCAATGGTCGAGAAGACGTGGTACTGCGCGATCTGGTTGACCATATCAGCTATACGGGGGAGTGGGTAAGCGTCCAGCAGGGTGTAGCGATTTATTGTCTGGCTGTAGTCGATGACCAGGCGCTGCTTCTCGCCGGTCTTAACGACCACAACCTGGGCTCGCCAGGGGCTGGTGCTGCCCTCAATAATCCCCTCCTTCGGGAGCCGCTCCACTTCGGTTTTAATAAAAACCCTGTCCCCGGCACTGTATTGCCTGCTCTTTGTGGCGATGGGCTTACAGTCGGGGGTGAGGTTAGCAAACAGTGGGGGGGGGGTGACTCTGAGTGTGGAGAGGTTGCACCTGGTGCGCGGCGGGCAATTTAGAAGCTGCTGGCTGCGGACTGTAAGTGGGGGGAGTGGTCCACCGTACGCCATCGTAACACTTTTAAGGTGGCACTGAAAATCTAACCCCAGTAGAACGGCAGCACAGAGGTGGGGCAGGACCAGAAGTTTAAAATTATCATGCACAGTCCCGTCTACTACGAGTGTCACCACGCAGTAGCCGCCAATGTCCACCGACTGGGACTCAGAGGCCATAGAAATCCGCTGGTGCGCAGGCAGGACTGGGAGAGAGCAACGCCGCACCATGTCGGGGTGGATGAAGCTCTCCGTGCTCCCAGAGTCAAAAAGGCAGATTGTTTTGTGACCATTTACCTTAATGTCCATTGTGGACCGGGCCAGCTGGTGCGGTCTTGCTTGGTCCAGCGTAACGGAGGCCAGCGTATGGGTCGGTGTGTCGCTGTGGGTAGCAGATGAGGCGGTGTTGGGGGCCTGCTGCGTCCCGGCTGTCATCCAAGATGGCGGCGTCCATGATCCCCATGTGGCTGGAGGCGTCCAAAATGGCTGCTGTTCCGGTGGTTCGCACATGGCTGGGGAGGCCCAAGATGGCGGCCCGCACGGCCCACATGCGGCGCTGCTGGGGTTCGGGGTGGCTTTGGCCCTGCAGATGCTGGCGTAGTGTCCTTTCTTCCCGCAGCCCGAGCAGATCGCATTTTTCGCCGGGCAGCGCGCTCTGGGGTGTTTGGCCTGGCCACAGAAGTAGCATTTCTGGCCTTGGGGCACTGCTGTCTGGCCTTGGGACACTGCTGCAGTAGTTGGGCCGTTGCTGGGATGTGGCTGGGGTGGCACGGCGCTATGAGACGGTCCTACCGTGTCCCAGGCTGTCGTTCCCCACGGCGTCCGCGGTGCAGAGGAGTAGGCGTCCATGCCCCGGTAGGCTGCGTCCAATGATAGTGCGAGTTCAGAGGCCTTGTTGAGATCGAGGTCACTCTGCTCCAACAGTCGCTGTCGGGTGTAATTGGACCTGTGGCCCGCTACAAAAGCATCCCGGATAAGTTCCTCTGTGTACACGGCGGCCTTTACATCCTTACAACCACAGGCCCGGCCAAGCACAGACAGTGCCTGAAGGTATTCCTCGGTCGATTCCCCAGGTTGTTGTTTACGACTCCCCAGGAGGTGCCTAGCGTACACCTCGTTCACTGGGCGCGTGTACTGGTCCTTGAGGAGCTTGATAGCATCCGCGTACGAGGTCGCGTCCTGGATGACCGAGTACGCTCGGTGGTTCACTTTGGAGGTCAGGACGTCCAGTTTGTCCTCGTCCGATTTGACCGTTTCAGCGGAGGCGATCAGAAATTTTTCAAAACACCTAAGCCAGTGAGTAAACTTGGTGGATGAGTCCGCCTCCTGATGATTTAAGTCCAGGCATGCTGGTGTGAGGATCTTCTCCATTATAAAAATCTTGTTAATAAAATTGATGCGCTATCAATAACTCAAAAGACTGAGATTAAGCGAGTAATTAACAGGCTTTTATTAACAAGAGAATGAACGTGTGCCTCGAGTGGTCGACCGGTCCAGAATACAGAGGGACTGTGGAGCAGTCACCTTTATACCTGGACTCGTGGGAGGAGTCAGCCAAGACATTTACAGGCATGTACACAGTGGAATACAAACAGTGGTTTACCACATGTGGATCCAGAGTGGTGATTCCACCCAAACTCCAGGATAAAGTGCTAAAGGAGCTTCATGAGAGGCATCTGGGTGGAGTGAAAATGAAGAACCTAGCCAGGGCGTTTGTATGGTGGCCAGGTATCAATGGAGACATTGAAGAAATGACCAAGAGCTGCCTAGGATGCCAGAAGGTCCAAAACACTCCACCACAAGCCCCTCTACATCCATGGGAGTGGCCCTCATCTCCCTGGCAAAGGGTACACATCGACTTTGCTGGTACATTTATGGACTCAATGTTCTTAATCGCGGTGGATGCACACTCCAAGTGGCCGGAGGTAATAAAGATGTCCTCCACCACCACGGAAAAAACCATCACAGTATTAAGGACCATATTTGCCAGGAATGGGCTGCCGGAACAGATCTGTTCTGATAATGGGCCGCAATTTGTGTCCGAAGAATTCAGGAAGTTCTTAAAGAACAATGGGGTTAAGCACTACACGTCCGCCCCATACCATCCCGCCACCAATGGATTGGCTGAAAGGTTTGTCTAGACCTTCAAGAAGGCCATAAAGGCCATGGGTAATGAAGACATCAAACTTCAGCACAAGGTGGATAACTTCTTGTTCGCATACAGGAATGCAACACATATGGTTACCAACCAAACTCCCGCCATGATGTTCTTCAATAGAAACCTAAGATGCCGGCTGGATTTGGTCAAGCCCAACATCAGAAGGGACGTGGAGAACCGACAGTTTCAAGGCATGAATGAAAGGCCAACTAGAACCTTCCAGATAGGTCAACAAGTTTTGGCCCGGGACTACCGTACCGAGAAATGGCAGCCTGGAACTATCTGCACACGACTAGGACCACTGATGTATACCGTGGACATCGGAGAAAGCATAATAAGGCGCCATGCTGACCAAATCATAGAGTCATCCGAAAAAGGACAACCTACACCGCAACTCTATACGCCGAACGACGAAGTAGAGATACCCATATCTACCTCCGATCCGGTGATACTGGAACCCGATGAACCCGACACTGGCACTCAAGCCGAATCAGCCTTGCCAAAAGAACCTACTACACCACCAGAAACTATTACACCACCGAGGCATTATCCGGACCGAGTCAGGAAGCCTCCAGAGAGGCTGACTTATAATTAATTAACTACAGCAATGTGTATATTATTTTTCTTAGAACATGTAATTAATAATTACTTAAAATATGATGTACTGGTTAGCTAAAAGTGGAGGAATTGTAGTGTATGTGCCTTTAAGAGCCCCATATGTGCTGTAATGCCGGAAATGGCCACTCGGGCTATATAAGCCTGTATATTGTGTTATATCCATTAGTACCCCTCCAGACTTTGCTTTGTAAACACCTATGAACCAACTCCTGTCTTCAGTGTCTCTATCAACACACGGACACTACAGAATGGACCAGCAAAATCAATATGCACCCGTTGCCATGGAGATGAGGGCCACTCCCATGGGTGTAGAGAGGCATGTGGTGGTGCATTTTGAACCTTCTGGCATCCTGAGCAGGGTCTTTGTCAGGTCCTCGATTTGCTGATCGATCCCCGGCCACCACATATAAGCCCTAGCAAGGCTTTTCATTTTAACCCCTCCCAGATGACCTTCGTGAAGCTCATTGAGCACTCTCTCCCTTAACTTGGGTGGAATTGCCACTCGGGATCCACACATCAAGGTCCCCTGGCATACTGACAGCTGTTCTCTTCTGGATGAGAATGCTGGCAACAGTGAGTCGCCATGTGCTGACCATCCCTTCACCATCAAATCATATACCCGAGACAGTGTCGGGTCATTTCGGGTCTCCTTCTCTATACCAGCGTTAGTTACTGGCAAGCATTCAATTATAGTCGAATGAAATATTTCGACAGGATCCACTGCTGGTGCTTCCTCTGCAGTAGGCAGTGGCAGGCGTGATAGCCCATCAGCGTTTCTGTGGTGTATGTAACCTGTTCCACCTTAAGAGAACTACCTTAAGAGATGTACTACTTTCTCTTGGCTGCTGTATACTGTAATACCGGTGGTGACCACACCGGTATATAAGTGTTGTGTAGGGATTTGCTGGGCAGTTCAGCCCTGACCTCCGAATAGTAAAGACCTGTTAAAGTTATTCTTGTGGTCTGTGTCCAGTGATTTATAATAAGCTTAACTGGGACACACAGACTTAACAGTGGCGACGAGTCCGATCTTACCCTGCGGCAGTTTTACATCCAAGGCAGCTTCGTCCTCAGAACGGGCGTCGAGAAGAGGCATCCGCCCTCATCATCCTGCTGAGCACCATCGCACGGGAGGCATCGAGAACCCGGGTTAAAAAGAAAATTCTGACCACGAAGCCCTCCATCAGCGACAGGCAGTGATCATCCCTTCTACCACGGTGG
The DNA here is from genome assembly GCF_052327205.1 of Somniosus microcephalus. NCBI lineage: Eukaryota > Metazoa > Chordata > Chondrichthyes > Squaliformes > Somniosidae > Somniosus > Somniosus microcephalus. The sequence goes on from NC_140994.1 coordinate 272,308,005, forward strand.
TGGGTGAGCCGATCAGCGACACGAGCAGAAAGTCGGCCGCGTTGACTGTGGAGTGGGGGAGGGAAAACGGAGGAAAAAGGGCGGAGAACTCGACCACGGCCGGTAAAAAGGGCCGGGCTGCAATCGAGGCTGAGAGGCGCAGCGACTGTGGCAGCTTAAGACACGAGAGCTGCGGAGAACTCAAACGCAGCCAGTGTAAAGGACCGGGCTGCAAGCGGGGCTGCGAGGCAAAGCAGCGTCGGGGAATTGAGAACCGCTGGGGAGGCGAGAACGGCAGCAGCACGGCAATCGCCATTGCAGCCAGCGGGGGAAGAAGGCAAATGCGGGAATCCGCCATTGTAGTCGGCGGGGGAAGAAGACGAGCGTGGGAAAGACCGCCAAGCACGGGAAGCCACCATTTTAGTAGGCGGGGGAAGAAGACAAGCGCGGGAAGCCGCCATTTTGAGAAAAAGAAAAATTTAAAAAACTTGCAAGGATGCCTAAACATGGGAACATTAATACCTTTGATAGCGATATCGAAGATTGGACCACGTATGTAGAACGCATGGAAGTTTATTGTAAAGCAAATAAGGTACCAGATGATGAGAAAGCACTAACCTTATTAAGCTCAATGGGTGCGAAGACAAACGGGCTATTGAAGCACCTTCTATCACCAAATAAACCGGCGGATCAGACTTTCGTGAATATTGTTACTGTCCTGAAAAATCATTTAAACCCCACGCCGCTGATGATAGCGGAACGATTTAAATTTTATCGAAGAACGCAGCTGAAAGACGAAAGCAACGCTGAATTTTTAATTGAACTGCGTAAGCTAGCAAAGCACTGTCAGTTTGGAACAGGACTAGCAGATGCGCTGAGAGATAAAATTGTGTGTGGATTGTTAAAAGAAGGAACACAAAAGCGACTGCTTGAGGAGAATGATCTTACGCTTGATAAAGCTGTCACTATTGCAGCATCGCACGAAGCCGCAGCGAGAGGTACGGCGGAAATGCAGCTTTGGTCACCGGAACTCAGCACCAATCAAATGGTCTTGGGTACAGTAAAATGTTATCGTTGTGGAAAGACAACGCACGATCAGAACCAGTGCTGGTTCAAAAATCAGGAATGCAGAAAATGTGGCAGGCTTGGTCACATAGCTAAAGTATGCCGGTCAGGAAAGAAGACCAGCAACAAAAAGTCACCGCAGGAAAAGTACAGAAAGGTACACAAGGTGACAGAGAACAGTTCGAACGAACAGAAGTCAGATTCAGACTCCAGCAGTAATGAACTGGGTAGCCTAAGAGTACACAATGTTGGTAAGGAAGCAGACCTCCAAACAATTTGGGTCACACTTCAGATAGCAGGAGTCCAAGTGAAGATGGAATTGGACACTGGATCGGCATTGACGGTCATGAATAAGCAAGATTACAAAAGGTTATTCCTACATATTCCCCTACGGGATACGGAGATTGTATTGAAAACATACACGGGGCAAAGAGTATACCCCATCGGGAAGATAGAGGTAAAGGTGGTCCACAAGGGCAAAGAAAGCCGAGGAATGGACTTATATGTGCTACCTGAGGGGGGTCCACTACTACTGGGACGGGAGTGGATTAGGAAAATAAATATGGACTGGCATTCCTTAAAAGCACTAACAGTAGATTCCGGTAAAAAAGATGTCAAACCTAAACGATTGTCCAGAATATTGGACGATGCTAAAGAGGTGTTCCAACAGGGACTGGGAACACTGAGAGGAATTACGGCAAACATCAAGGTTGAAGAACATGCAAACCCGAAATTTTTCAAAGCCAGACCGGTACCTTATGCGATACGACCTGCTGTGGAAGCTGAGCTGGAAGGGCTAGAACGTTCAGGAGTACTGTCTAAGGTAGACTGGAGTGAGTGGGCCATGCCCATTGTTCCCGTCATGAAGCGTTCATCGAGCAACAAGCCGGGGGAACCGGGGAAGGTTCGCATCTGTGGAGATTTCAGATCACTGTTAATCCGGTGCTTCACACGGTGCAGTATCCGCTTCCGCGGATTGAGGTAATCTTCGCTTCGTTGTCTGGCGGGAAACACTTCACCAAGATAGACCTGGCGCAGGCGTACTTACAGATGGAAGTTGAGGAAGAGTCACGCCAGTATCTCACGATCAACACGCATAGAGGCTTGTACCGGTATAATAGACTGGTTTTTGGAGTGGCATAGGCTCCAGCAATTTGGCAGAGGGCCATGGAGCAGGTATTACAGGGAATTCCAGGCACACAATGTTACCTGGATGATATTTTGATTACAGGAGATGATGACGAGGAACACCTTGCAAATTTGGAACTGGTGCTCACCAGATTGAAAGAATATGGACTTCGAGTTAATCGCCAGAAATGTGAGTTCTTTCAGAAGCGTATCTCGTACTGTGGTCATGTCATTGACCAGGAGGGTCTTCATAAGTCTCCTGACAAGATCGAAGCTGTTGTGAAGGCTCCCGCTCCGGATAATGTATCCCAGTTGAGGTCGTTCCTAGGGTTGATTAACTATTACCATAAGTTTCTGCCAAATTTATCAACGGTGCTGCACCCGCTGAATGCTCTTTTGCAGAAGGGAGTACCATGGAAGTGGAGCGAGGACTGTAAGAGGGCCTTTCGCAAAAGCAAGGCATTGATCACCTCAGAGGAAGTGTTGGCTCACTTCAACCCAACGCTGCCTATTCGTTTGGCTTGTGATGCTTCTCCATATGGTATTGGGGCAGTACTCTCACACAAGTTGCCAAATGGCCTGGAGAGGCCAGTCGCGTTCACATCCAGATCATTGACCTCCGCTGAGCGCAACTATGCTCAGATAGATAGGGAGGCTCTCAGCCTTGTGTGGGGAGTAAAGAAGTTTAATCATTACCGGCAGGGCCAAAAGTTTACGCTTCTGACAGACCACCAGCCGTTGGTATCCATTTTTAACCCTAAGAAGGGTGTTTCGGTGATGACAGCACAGAGACTCCAGAGATGGTCCCTTTTCCTAGGGGCACATCAATATCAGATTGAATTCAAAGGTACAAAGCAGCATGGTAATGCTGATGGGCTGTCGCGCCTGCCACTACCTACAGAGGAGGAGGCACCGACGGTTGACCCTGTTGAGTTATTTCACTCGACCATCATCGAATGTTTACCAGTCACCAATGCAAGTATTGAAAGAGAAACCAGGAACGACCCGACACTGTCCCGGGTCTACGAAGTGACAGTGAAGGGATGGCCAGCACATGGTGATCCACTGTTACCGGCATTCTCAGCAAGACGAGACCAGCTGTCCGTCTGTCAAGGAACATTGATGTATGGAACAAGGGTGATTATTCCTCCTAAGTTAAGAGAGAGAGTTCTAAAGGAACTGCATGAAGGTCATCTGGGGGGAGTCAAGATGAAAAGCCTTGCTAGGGCTTATGTGTGGTGGCCGGGTATCGACCAACAGATAGAGGATCTGACGAAAAGCTGCTCAGGGTGCCAAAAAGTGCAAAATGCACCTCCGATTGCACCGCTGCATCCATGGGAATGGCCTTCAACCCCATGGCAACGTGTACATATTGACTTTGCTGGTCCATTCATGGACTCCATGTTTTTAATTGCGGTGGACGCACATTCTAAATGGCCAGAAGTGATTACGATGACTACCAGTACCTCGGAAAAGACGATCGCGGTGCTAAGAACGATATTTGCAAGAAATGGATTGCCAGAACAAATATGTTCAGACAACGGACCGCAGTTCGTGTCAGAAGAATTCCAGAAATTCATGAAGAAGAATGGGGTGAAACATCATACCTCTGCCCCATATCATCCGGCTACAAACGGGTTGGCTGAGAGATTTGTACAAACGTTCAAAAAAGCAATAAAGGCCATGAGCGAAGATCAGATCCCACTACAACACAAGGTGGACAAATTCCTACTGGCATATCGAAACGCCACTCATGCAGTGACAAACCAAAGTCCTGCCATGATGTTCTATAGCAGGAGGTTGCGGTCCAGGTTGGACTTGTTAAAACCAAATGTGCGGAGGGAAGTTGAAAACAAACAGTTCCAGCATATAAATAACAAGACCACTCGGAGTTTCGAAATAGGACAACCAGTGCTAGCCCGGGACTATAAAAACAAGAAATGGCAATCTGGAACAATTCGGGCCAGACAAGGACCCCTGATGTACACGGTAGATATTGGTGAAAATGTAATACGGCATCATGCTGACCAACTGGTAGAATCGAGAACAAGGGTCGAACCTATGGTTACGGCAGAGACAACCGTGGAAGAAGTTAATGAATCTGAAGCATCTACCTCAGAAGTGAATGTACCTGATGATGATGTCCAATCCATAAGAGACCAACTAGATGAGTCAACCCAGCAACGAGAATCAGAGACCCCTGAAAGGCGTTATCCAACTCGAATCAGGAGGCCTCCTCAGAGACTGAATCTTTGAACTGTTTTGCATGAAGTTGTGTATATATATATATCTATATGTTATTATGTTATGTTAAATGGGGATATAACTGTTAAGCTAAAAAGGGAGGATTGTGGTGTATGTAACCTGTTCCACCTTAAGAGAACTACCTTAAGAGATGTACTACTTTCTCTTGGCTGCTGTATACTGTAATACCGGTGGTGACCACACCGCTTTATAAGTGTTGTGTAGGGATTTGCTGGGCAGTTCAGCCCTGACCTCCGAATAGTAAAGACCTGTTAAAGCTATTCTTGTGGTCTGTGTCCAGTGATTTATAATAAGCTTAACTGGGACACACAGACTTAACAGTTTCCATGCTGTTTCATGCCCTTATACTCGATTTCATATTGGTGCACCCCTAGAAAAAGGGACCATCTTTGTAGCCGTTGCGCAGTCATCACCGGAACGCCCTTCGTTGGATTAAAGATGGAGACAAGTGGTTGGTGGTCAGTCAGCAAGGTGAACTTCTGCCCGTGCAGATAGTGATTGAACTTTTTCACTCCCCACACTAGGCTGAGGGCCTCCCTGTCAATCTGGGCATAGTTACGCTCGGCTGAGGTTAGTGACCGAGACGCAAAGGCTACTGGCCTCTCCGAGCTGTCTGGGAATTTGTGCGACAGCACCGCTCCAATGCCATACGGTGATGCATCACACGCCAACCGAATTGATAGTGCTGGGTTGAAATGAGCCAACACCTCTTTTGATGTGATCAATGCTTTGCTCTTCTGGAAAGCTCGTTTACATTCGTCACTCCACTTCCATGGTACCCCCGTTTGCAGTAGGTTGTTCAGTGGGTGTAGTACGGTAGACAAATTTGGCAAGAACTTATGGTAGTAGTTCACCAGCCCGAGGAACGACCTCAGTTGTGACACATTTTCCGGTGCTGGAGCCTTGACTACTGCCTCAATCTTTTCAGGGGACTTATGTAACCCCTCTTTATCAATAACGTGGCCACAATACGAGATCTGCTTCTGGAAAAACTCGCATTTGTGGCGATTAGCTCGGAGCCCATATTCCTTCAATCTAGTGAGCACCTGCTCCAGGTTGGCGAGGTGATCACTGTCATTTCCGCCCGTGACCTGGATGTCGTCCAAATAACACTGGGTCCCTGGAATCCCTTGCAGGACTTGTTCCATTGCCCTTTGCCAAATAGCTGGAGCTGATGCTACCCCGAACACCAGCCAGTTGTATTGGTAGAGACCTTTATGAGTGTTGATCGTGAGGTACTGTTTTGAGGCTTCTTCTACCTCCATTTGCAGGTACCCCTGGGCCAGATCAATCTTAGTGAAGCGTTTCCCTCCAGATAGCGAGGCGAAAATATCTTCAATCCGTGGAAGCGGATATTGTACAGTGTGAAGGACTGGGTTCACTGTCACCTTAAAGTCCCCACAGATGCGAACCTTCTTTGGTTCCCCAGGCATATTACTCAACGACCTCTTCATTACAGGAACGATGGGTGTAGCCCACTCGCTCCAGTCCACTTTGGACAGTACTCCTGAACGTTCCAAACCTTCCAGCTCTGCTTCGACGGCTCGGCGGTATCAGTCTGGCCTTAAAAAACTTTGGGCTTGCATTTTTCTCTATTTTGATCGTCGCTGTTATGCCTTTTAGTGTTCCGAGTCCCTGCTGGAACACTTCATGTGCGTCAGTTAGCATTTTTGACAGTCGTCCAGGTGTGACGTCGTCATCCTTTTTGGCATCTACAGTCAGTGCTTGTATGGAATGCCAATCTTGCTGTATCTTCCGGATCCATTCACATCCTAGTTGTGGTGGTCCTCCATCTGGCAATACATATAGGTCCATTTTTGGTGTTTCCTTGCCGTTATATATAACGTTCACCCTTATTTTTCCTTTGGGGTAGACTTTTTGCCCCGTGTATGTCTTCAAAATAATTTTTGTGTCTCTCAAGGGTATGTGTGAGAATAGCCGCTCGTAGTCCCGTCAGTTAATGACTGTTAGGGCTGATCCTGTGTCCAATTCCATCTTTACCTGGACTCCTGCTATCTTGAAAGTGACCCAAATGGTTCGGTGATCCTCCGTTGTGATCACATTATGTAGTTTCAGACAACTCAGTCCCCTGCTTTCGGAGTCGTTATCACTCTTTTGTTCATCTGAACTATTCTCCGTTATCTTATGTACCTTCTTGTACTTTCCTTTGTTCGGTTTCTTATTGCTGGTTTTCTTTCCCGACCTGCAGACTCGTGCTATGTGTCCTACTTTTCCACACTGTCTGCACACTTTGTCTTTGAACCAGCAATCATTCTGGTCATGTGTTGTTCTGCCGCAGCGATAGCACTTCTCTGTTCCATATGACATTTCGTTTGTGCCATATTCTTGCGGTCTCTGTTGTATCTCTGCAGCGCCCCGTGCTGCTGCTTCATATGATACCGCAATGCCGAAAGCCTTTTCCAGCGTAAGGTCCTTTTCAGATAAAAGCCGTTTCTGGGTTCCTTCATTTTGAAGCCCACACACAAACTTGTCCCTTAAAGTATCTGCCAGTCCCATTCCAAACTGGCAGTGTTTCGATAGCTTGCGCAGTTCCGTTAAATACTCAGCATTACTTTCATCTTTATGCTGGTTCCGTTTGTGAAACTTAAAACTTTCTGCTATCAGCAGCAGTGTGGGGTTTAAGTGGTCCTGTAGGATTGACACTATGTTTCCAAAATCCTTTTCTACTGGCTTCTCTGGGGTTACTAGGTTTCGTAGTAAGCCATACGTTTTTGCACCCATTGAATTCAACAATACCAGCGCTTTCTTGTCATCTGGCACTTCATTCGCATTGCAGTATACTTCTATGCGTTCGACATATGTCGTCCAATCTTCGACCTCATTGTCGAACGCTGTGATAGTGCCACTCTTCGGCATTTTTGGGTGTGGTTAGACTGGCTTAAAATGGCATCTCCCACACTTTCCTTTCTTCCCCGCTGTGGCTTAAAATGGCGTCTCCCGCGCTGCTGCCAACGCCGCTCTCGGCGGTCCTCGTGGCAAATGGTGACGCCCTGTGGGCTTCGCGCGCTGCTCCTGCACTGCTGCCAACGCCGCTCTCTGCAGTCCTCGTGGCAATGGCAGTGCCTCACGTTTTCCTGCGCGCCTCTCTCCCCCGTTGACGCTGCTCGGCCCTTGACCACCGGCTGCGCTTTGCTTTCTCTCGCCTCTTTCCCCCGTTGACGCCGCTCGGTCCTGAACACCGGCTGCGCCCTGTGCGCTCTGCCCTCTCTCTCTCCCCCGTCGACACTGCTCGGCCTTTTTCTGTGCCGCTCGGTCGGGCTCTAGCCCGTGGCTGTCCGGGAAGGGTCTGCGCAGTACCTGTTGCCAGCCCGTTTCGCTGGACCACCGTGACTGGAAAGCCAAGCCTGGCTCTCGACAGCCTCCCCTGCGATGCTCAAATCTCCGCTGGATGACTGGGCGGTTGCCCGTGGTCGACGCCCGTGCTCTGGACTCGACCTTCTTCCACTGTTCTCCAGGAGCGAATCCCTGGGAGGTGATGCAGAGTTGCAGGTAGGTTCGAACTTTCTCGTCGCCACTGTTACGTCCGTGTAATAATAAGAAAAGGACTGCAGAGAACATTACAACAGGTGTTTACTCAACGTGGTTCAAACTGCAACTGAAACAACAGATTGCTACTCAGCGTTATATACAGGTGTGGTCACTGCCAGTACTACAGTATACATGAGCTGTAGAAAGTAGTTCCCCCCTTAAAGGTACATACATTACACTACCAACTGAAATTTTCCCCCTATGACTCTATGGGGTCGATTTTGTCGAACCTGTCGGGAAGAAGGCGGGACTTCCCCTTTTGGGTTTTTGACCCGCCTACTTCGACATCCAGCCAATCCACGCGATTTTCCCTTGATTGACCTTGTTGAGCCCGCCCAGCGGGCTCAGCAGGCCAATTAAAGGCCACCCGGCAACAGGCGACGTCACAGACTGCAATTTCATCTGTCAAGAGATCTTGGCAGATGAAATATCAGTGTCTCACAGCTGTTTGAAGCTGTGAAACACTGACAGTCTGAGTTCTGACATGAGTCTCTCTGCGCACACTCATTTAGAACTCTCAGCAGCACTCAAAGCTGAAGGCTGTCAGTTTTAACAGATCGCAGCCGTTCAGCTTTAAGCGCCGACTGAGTGATGCGCTCCCGACGGCTACAGGAAGAAAGGCTGTGAAGGTAAGTACAGGTAAGTTAAAGTTCTTTACACAATTTAGACCCACCAAACACACTTACCTTTGCACTCATGCACCCATCACTCACCTGAGCGCCGACATCGCGATCCCTCCAACTCCTTCAACCCGACGACCCGCCGCTCCAACCTGGCGTGGTTTGGAGCCATCGGGAAACCCACACGAAATCCCTCAAAATAGGGATTAGGCTAAAAACTGCCTGTTAACTACCTGTTAACAGGCAGTTAATTGGTACTAATCCCTTCCCGCCTGGTTTCGGCGGGTCCCAGTGTGGGGCGGGTACCCGCCGCCCCTGAAACTTACGTGGGGCTGGGTTTTGGGCGGGATGGTGTCGGGGCCCCTGAATTCGGGATTTTCACCCCCCCCACACGCCTGAAACCCCGCCCGACGGCTCACTGAAAATCTAGCCCTTTGACTCTCTGACTCTATAAGAACATGAGAAATAGGAGCAGGAGGAGGCCATTCAGTCCTTCGAGCCTGCTCCGCCATTCAATTAGATCATGGCTGATCTTCTGCCTCAACTCCATTCACTGGCCCTATCGCCATATCCCTTGATGCCCTTACTAGTCAGAAATCTATCGACTTCTGCTCTGAATATACCCAATGACTGAGCCTCCACAGCCCTCTGGGGTAGAGAATTCCAAAGATTCATCACCCTCTGTGTGAAGAAATTTCATCTCATCTCAGTCCTGAATGGCCCACCCTTTATCTTGAGGCTGTGGCCCCTGGTTCTACACTCCCCAGCCAAGGGAAACATTCTCCCAGCATCCATCCTATCAAGCCCTGTAATAATTTTGTATGCTTCATTCTTCTAAATTCAAGAGAATACAGGCCTAGTTTACTCAATCTCTTCTCATATGACAGTCCCGCCATCCCAGGAATCAATCTCATGAACCTTCGTTGCACTCCCTCTATGGCAAGTATATCCTTCCTTAGGTAAGGAGATCAAAATTGTACACAGTACTCCAGGTGTGGTCTCACCAAGGCCCTATATAATTGGAGTAAGACTTCTTTACTCCTGTACCCAAATCCTCTTGTAATGAAGGCCAGCATACCATTTGTCTTCCTAATGGCTTTCTGCACCTGCACATTCTCTTTCAGTGACTCATGTACAAGGACACCCAGGTCCCTTTGTGCATCTGCATTCGCCAATCTTTCACCATTTAGGAAATACTCTGCCTTTCTGTTTTTTCTACCAAAGTGGATAACTTCACATTTATCCACATTATATTCCATCTGCCATGTTCTCGCCCACTCACTGAGCCTGTCGAGATCCCCTTGAAGCCTCTTCACATCCTCTTCGCAACTGACACTGCTACCTAGCTTTATATCATCAGCAAATTTGGAAATGTTACATTTCGTCCCCTCATCCAAATCATTGATATAGATTGTGAATAGCTGGGGCCTAAGCACCAACCCTTGCGGTACCCCACTAGTCACAGCCTGCCATCCTGAAAAAGACCCGTTTATCCCTACTCTTTGTTTTCTGTCTGTTAACCAATTCTCAATCCATGCTAGTATATTACCCCCAATTCCATGTGCCCTAATTTTGTTTAAACAGGATTTCCCTTTCACAAATCCATGTTAACTCTGCCCAATCTTACTATTAGTTTCTAAGTGCCCAGTTATTGCATCCTTTATAATAGATTCCAGCATTTTCCCAACTATTGATGTGAGGCTAACAGGTCTGTAGATCCCCGTTTTCTCTCTCCCTCCTTTCTTAAATAGCAGGGTTACATTTGCTGTCCTCCAATCTGCAGGAACCGTTCCAGAATCTATAGAATTTTGGAAGATGACAACCAATGCATCCACTATTCCAATGGCCACCTCTTTCAAAACCCTAGGATGTGCGGGTTAGGTTGATTGGCTATGATAAATTGACCCTTAGTGTTAGGGGGATTAAATACATGGGGTTACGGGGATCGGGTGGGATATGTGTCAGTGCAGGCTCGATGGGCCGAAATGGCCTCTATCTGCACTGTGGGGTTTCTGTGATTCTGTGATTCTGTGATGTAGGTCATCCGGTCCTTGGGATTTATCGACTTTTAGTCCCATTAATTTTGCTAGTACTGTTTTTTTACTAATAATAATTACTTTAAGCTCCTCATTCTCGTCACACCCTTGGTTTTCTCGTATTTCTGGGAGGTTTCTTGTGTCTTCCTCCGTGAAGACAGAAATAAAGTATATATTTAATTTCTCTGCCATTTCCTCATTTCCCATTATAAATTCTCCCGTCTCTGACTGTAAAGGACCTACATTTACCTTCAGCAGTCTTTTTCACTAGTTTGTGCTCATATTCCATTTTCCCTTTCGTTATCAATTTGTTGGTCCCCCTTTTCTGATTTCTAAAGAGATCCCAATCCTCAGGCTGACCGCTTTTTCTGGCAACTTTATAAGCTTCCTCCTTTAACTTAATACTAGCTTTAATTTCTTTTGTTAGCCATGGATGGATCACTTTTCCTTTTGGGTTTTTATGCCCTAGAGGAATATATGTTTGTTGCAAATTATGCATTATTTTCTTGAATGTTGGCCATTGTATGTCCACCTTCATACCTTTTAGTGTAGTCTCCCAATCTACCATGGCCAATTGTCCCTCATACCCTTGTAGTTTCCTCTGTTTAGATTGAAGACCTTAGTTTCAGATTGGACTACATCACTCTCAAACTTAATGTTAATTTCAATCATATTATGGTCACTTGTCCCTAAAGGCCCCTTTACCACAAGATTATTGATTAGCACTTTCTCATTACACAGTACCAGATCCAGAATAGCCTGTTCCCTGGTTGGTTCCTCCACATACTGATCCAGGAAACCATCTCGCATGCATTCCAAGAATTCGTCCTCTGCACCATTAGTGGTAATTTGATTTGCCCAGTCACTATGTAGAATAAAGTCCCCCATGATTACCGTATTGTCCTTGTTACATGCACTTCTAATCTCTTGATTGCTACTGTGCCCTACATTACCACTACTGTTTGGTGGTCTATACACAACTCCCACCAATGCTTTCCGCCCTTTGCTGTTTCTTAGCTCCACCCAAACTGATTCCTGTTCTACATTACGATCTGCCGAGCCAAGATCTTTTATCTCTACCGAACCAATCTCATCCCTTATTAACAGCGCTACGCCACTTCCTTTTCCTTTTTGTCTGTCCTTCCTAAATGTTGAGTACCCTGGAACATTCAGTTCCCAGCTCTGGCAGTATTCAGGATTCCTTCATTCTGCGGCACACATACGAAGATTGAGCCCCTCGAGCCTGCTCCGCCATTCAATGAGATCATGGCTGGCCTGCGAACTAACTCCATATACTCGCCTTTGACCCATATCCCTTAATACCTTGGGCTAACAAAAATCTATCAATCTCAGATTTAAAATTAACAATTGATCTAGCATCAACTACCATTTGCGGAAGAGAGTTCCAAACTTCTACCGCCCTTTGTGTGGAAGTGTTTCCTAATTTCACTCCTGAAAGGTCTAGCTCTAATTTTTAGACTATGTCCCCTAGTCCTCGACTCTCCAACCAGCAGAAATAGTTTCTCTCTATCTACCCTATCAGTTTCCCTTAATATCCTGAAAACTTCGATCAGATCACCCCTTAACCTTCTAAACCCCAGGGAATACAACCCCAATTTGTGTAATCTCTCCTCATAATTTAACCCTCGAAGTCCGGGTATCATTTTGGTAAACCTACGCTGCACCCCCTCCAAGGCCAGTATATCCTTCCTAAGGTGTGGTGCCCAGAACTGCTCACAGTGCTCCAGGTGTGGTCTCACAGTGCTCCAGGTGTGGTCTCACAGTGCTCCAGATGTGGTCTAACCAGGGCTTTGTACAGCTGCAGCATAACTTCTACCCCCTTGTATTCTAGCCCTCTGGATATAAAGGCCAGCATTCCATTAGCCTTTATGATTATTTTCTGTACCTGTTCATGACATTTTAATGATCTATGTACCTGAACCCTCAAGTCTCTTTGGACTTTCACTGTTTATAGCTTTTCACCATTTAGAAAGTATCCTTTTTAGGTCCAAAGTGGATCACCTCACATTTGCCTACATTGAAATCCATTCACTTCGGGGGAGAAATTCGGTACAATAGCGCCTCCCATTAATGCCTCCGGGGGGCGCTACCGGCCTAGCGACCGGGCACGGCGATAGTACCGACAGCCGCCAAATTGAAGTGGCGGTTTGCGGCGGCGATAACCACACCATTGGGACCGTTGAGACAGTCTTCACCTGAACCGTGCTGGAACTAGTGTTCTGGTGAGTCATAGAACTAGGGCAGTAGAGAGGGCTTTAAACTAAATAGTGGAGGCAAGGGGTCAAATTTGGGAAGAATGTGGTAAATCAAAGAGTAGAGACAAGGCAAGAGAGAAAGGTATTAATATGGGAAATGATAAACAGACCGTGACAGGAAGGGATAGAGAGTACAACTCTAAGAGTAAATGAACAGATAAGGCTAGAGGTTACAAAAATAATATAAGGACAAAACTGAAGGCTCTGTATCTGAATGCACGTAGCATTCGAAACAAAACAGATGAACTGATAGCGCAAATAGAAATAAATAAGTATGATCTGGTAGCCATTACAGAGACATGGCTGCAGGATGACATAGATTGGGACCTGAATATTGAAGGGTACATGACATTTAGGAAGGACAGGAAGCTAGGAAAAGTTGGAGAGGTGGCTCTGTTAATTAATGATGGTATCAGCACAATAGAGAGGGATGACCTAAGTTCAGGAAACCAGGATGTAGAAGCGGTTTGGGTAGAGATGAGGAATAATAAAGGCAAGAAGTCACTTGTGGGAATGGTGTACAGGCCCCCTAACAGTAATCACATGGTAGGATGGAGTATAAAGGAAGATATAATGGGAGCTTGTCAGAAAGGTACGGCAATAATCATGGGGGATTTTAATCTACATATAGACTGGAAAAATCAGATGGGCAAAGGTAGCCTAGATGAACAGTTCATAGAATGTTTTCCGGATAGTTTCTTAGAACAGCACGTTCTGGAGCCAACCAGAGAGCAGGCTATACTAGACCTGGTATTGTGCAACAAGATAGGATTAATTAATGACCTCATAGTGAAGGCACCCCTAGGTAGCAGCGATCATAATATGATTGAATTTTACATTCAGTTTGAGGGAGAGAAGAGTGGGTCCAAGACTAGTATTTTAAACTTAAATAAGGGCTATTATGAGGGCATGATAGCAGAGCTAGCTAAAGTGAACTGGCAAATTAGGTTAAGGAATAGGTCAGTAGAATTGCAGCGGCAGACATTTAAGGGGATATTTCAGAATACACAGAATATATACATTCCAATGAGAAAGAAAAATTCCAAGGGGAGAACCCACCATCCGTGGTTAACTAAAAAAGTTAAAGATAGTATCAAATTTAAAGAAAAAGCATATAATTACACAAAGATGGGTGGCAGGTCAGAAGATTTGACAGAATATAAAAAAAAAGCAAAGAATTACTAAAAGATTAATAAGTAGAGAAATAGTAGATTACGAGAGAAAGCTAGCTAAAAATATAAAAACAGATAGTAAGAGTTTCTATAGACACTTTAGGTAGGATGTGAAGGCACTTGAGAGATTATAGAGGAGATTTACCAGAATGGTTCCGGGGATGGGGTATCTTAGCTACAAGGACAGGTTGGAGAAGTTGGATTTGTTTTCATTAAAGCAAAGCAGGTTGCGGGGTGATTTGATAGAGGTGTACAAGATTATGATCGGTTTGGATAGGCTAGACGGGGAAAGGTTGTTCCTACTAGTTAATGGTACAAGGACTAGGGGACACAGATTTAAGGATTTGGGCAAGAGATACAGGGGGGACGTGAGGAAAAACTTTTTTATGCAGCGAGTGGTGAGGACCTGGAACTCGCTGCCGAGGGAAGTGGTGGAAGCGGAGACACTCAATGATTTCAAGGGGAGACTGGATAGGCACTTGAGGGAAATAAACTTGCAGGGCTAGAGCGGGGGAATGGGACTGACTGCTTTGCTCTACAGAGAGCCGACATGGACTCGATGGGCCGAATGGCCTCCTTCTGTGCCATTATGTCTCTATGACTCGACTCACCAGTAAATCCAATAAGGAATTCAGGAGAAACTTCTTTACCCAGAGGCTGGTGAGAGTGTGGAACTCACTGCCACGGGGAGTGGTGGAGGCGAATAGCTTTTAAAGGCAAGCTAGATAAATGCATGAGGGAGAAAGGAGTAGAAAAGGACTGGGAGGAGGCTCGTTAGGAACACAAACACCTGTTTCTGTGCTTTAAATTCTACGTAAAACTAACTTATTTCCTTTGGAAATGTAGTTTGTTCTAAGTAGAAGTTTTCCAACACAGTTTCTTCATGGAACACAATATACAACAAAGCACATTCACTGATAAACAATTGTTCCTCTACTGATTTTACCTGCCATGGAAGCTACGTTAACAATCACTCCTCCTGCACCTCCACACTCTTTGTTCATGTGCTCTAGTCCCAGATAACTTCCTTTGATCGCACTGACCTGTAATACAAATAGGAATCACCAGAGTACAGGCACATTCAGATAACAGTACAGACATTACAGTACAGACATTACAGTATAGACATTACAGTATAGACATTACAGTACAGGCACATTCAGATAACAGTACAGACATTACAGTACAGGCACATTCAGATAACAGTACAGACATCACAGTACAGGCATTACAGTACAGGCATCACAGTACAGACATTACAGTACAGACATTACAGTACAGGCATTACAGTACAGGCATCACAGTACAGACATTACAGTACAGACATTACAGTACAGACATTACAGTACAGGCATTACAGTACAGACATTACAGTACAGGCATTACAGTACAGGCATTACAGTACAGGCATTACAGTACAGGCATCACAGTACAGGCATTACAGTACAGGCATCACAGTACAGACATTACAGTACAGGCATTACAGTACAGGCATTACAGTACAGGCATCACAGTACAGACATTACAGTACAGACATTACAGTACAGACATTACAGTACAGACATTACAGTACAGGCATTACAGTACAGGCATCACAGTACAGGCATTACAGTACAGACATTACAGTACAGGCATCACAGTACAGGCATTACAGTACAGACATTACAGTACAGGCATTACAGTACAGACATTTCAGTACAGACATTACAGTACAGGCATCACAGTACAGACATTACAGTACAGACATTACAGTACAGGCATCACAGTACAGACATTACAGTACAGACATTACAGTACAGGCATCACAGTACAGACATTACAGTACAGACATCACAGTACAGGCATCACAGTACAGACATTACAGTACAGACATTACAGTACAGGCATTACAGTACAGACATTACAGTACAGGCATCACAGTACAGACATTACAGTACAGACATTACAGTACAGGCATCACAGTACAGACATTACAGTACAGACATCACAGTACAGGCATCACAGTACAGACATTACAGTACAGACATTACAGTACAGGCATCACAGTACAGACATTACAGTACAGACATTACAGTACAGGCATTACAGTACAGGTATTACAGTGCAGACATTACAGTACAGACATTACAGTACAGGCATTACAGTACAGACATTACAGTACAGGCATTACAGTACAGGCATTACAGTACAGGCATTACAGTACAGGTATTACAGTGCAGACATTACAGTACAGGTATTACAGTACAGGTATTACAGTGCAGACATTACAGTACAGACATTACAGTACAGGCATTACAGTACAGACATTACAGTACAGACATTACAGTACAGGCATTACAGTACAGGCATTACAGTACAGACATTACAGTACAGACATTACAGTACAGACATTACAGTACAGACAATACAGTACAGGCATTACAGTACAGACAATACAGTACAGGCATTACAGTACAGACATTACAGTACAGACATCACAATACAAACATTACAGTACAGGCATTACAGTACAGACAATACAGTACAGGCATTACAGTACAGACAATACAGTACAGGCATTACAGTACAGACATGCACAGGCAGCAAACTACATGCAAGCCCTGACACCAAGAGTACAGGTACACATAGGCAGTAACAGAGTGCAGGTACACACAGGTACGTACAGTGCCAATGCTGCAGTGAAGGTCTCTCCCAACTGGTTAGTGGGATGGGCAGACTGGTTAGTGGGATAAGCAGACTGGTTAGTGGGATGGACAGACTGGTTAGTGGGATAGGCAGACTGGTTAGTGGGATGGGCAGACTGGTTAGTGGGATAGGCAGGCTGGTTAGTGGGATGCACAGACTGGTTAGTGGGATGGACAGACTGGTTAGTGAGATGGATGGACAGACTGGTTAGTGGGATAGGCAGACTGGTTAGTGGGATGGATGGGGGGGAGGTTTCTAGAGAGCAAATAATAGAAATGACAACAGAGAAGGTCATAGACTTAGGTAGCAGTGGGGGAATTAAAAAACAGAATGTGTCAGGAAGGGACAGAAGGTATGGAGTAAAAAGTAAAGTACTAAAAAGGGAAAAAACAGGAACTAAGTGTTACAAAACATATTTGAAAGTTCTTTATCTGAATGCACGTAGCATTCGTAACAAAATGAATGAGTTAACGGCACAAATAATGACATATGGGTATGATCTTGTGGCCATTACAGAAACATGGCTGCAGGGTGACCATGACTGGGAATTAAACATACCAGGTTATTTAACAATCAGGAAGGACAGGCAGGAAGGGAGAGGAGGTGGGGTGGCTATGTTAATAAAGGAAGGAATCACTATAATACAGAGAAATGATATTGGGTCAAAGGAGCACGATAGTGAAACAGTTTGGGTGGAGGTAAGGAATAATAAGGGGAAAAAAACACGAGTGGGTGTAGTCTATAGGCCTCCGAACAGTTGCAACTCTGTTGGACGGAGTATTAATCAGGAAATAGTTGAGGCTTGTAATAAGGGAACAGCTATAATTATGGGGGATTTTAATTATCATATTAACTGGACAAATCAAATTGGGCAGAGCAGCCTTGAGGAAGAGTTCATTGAGTGTATTAGGGATGGGTTTCTTGAGCAGTATGTAACTGAACCGACCAGGGGGCAAGCAACCTTAGATTTGGTCCTGTGTAATGAGACAGGATTAATTAAAAATGTCCTAGTAAAGGATCCCCTTGGAATGAGTGACCATAACATGGTTGAGTTCCATATTCAATTAGAGGGTGAGAAGGTTGGATCTCAAACAAGCGTGCTGAGCTTGAATAAAGGAGACTATGAAGGTATGAGAGCGGAATTAATTAGAGTGGACTGGGAAAATAGATTAAAGGGTAAGACGGTACATGACCAGTGGTGTACATTTAAGGAGTTATTTTACAACTTCCAAAAAAAATATATTCCACTGAGGAAAAAAGGGTGTAAAAGAAAAGATAGCCATCCGTGGCTAAGTAAAGTAATTAAGGATAGTATCCGACTAAAAACAAGGGCATATAAGGTAGCCAAATCTAGTGGGAGGATGGAAGATTGGGAAGTCTTTAAAAGACAGCAAAAAATAACAAAAAGATTGATTAAGAAAGGGAAGATAGATTATGAAAGTAAATTAGCAAAAAATATAAAAACAGACAGTAAAAGTTTCTATAGTTATATAAAAAGAAAAAGGGTGGCTAAAGTAAATGTTGGTCCCTTAGAGGATGAGACCGGGAAATTAATGGTGGGAAACATGGAGATGGCAAAAACACTGAACAATTATTTTGTATCAGTCTTTACAGTAGAGGACACTAAGAATATCCCAACACTGGACAAACAGGGGGCTCTAGGGGGGGAGGAACTCAATACAATTAAAATCACTAAGGAAGTGGTACTTGGTAAAATAATGGGACTCAAGGCGGATAAATCCCCTGGACCTGATGGCTTGCATCCCAGGGTCTTGAGGGAAGTAGCGGTAGGGATTGTGGATGCATTGGTAATAATTTTCCAAAACTCACTGGACTCAGCAAAGGTCCCGGCAGATTGGAAAACTGCTAATGTAACACCCTTATTTAAAAAGGGTAGTAGGCAGAAGGCTGGAAACTATAGACCTGTTAGCCTAACATCTGTGGTTGGTAAAATGTTAGAGTCCATTATTAAGGAGACAGTAACGGGACATTTGGATAAACATAATTTAATAGGGCAAACTCAGCATGGTTTCATGAAGGGGAAGTCATGTTTAACAAATTTGCTTGAGTTTTTTGAGGAAGTAACATACAGGGTGGATAAAGGGGAACCAGTGGACGTAGTGTATTTAGACTTCCAAAAGGCATTTGACAAGGTGCCACACAAAAGATTATTGCTTAAGATAAAAAATCACGGGATTGGGGGTAATATTCTGGCGTGGGTGGAGGATTGGCTCTCTAACAGAAAGCAGAGAGTTGGGATAAATGGTTCATTCTCAGATTGGCAACCTGTAACTAGTGGTGTTCCGCAGGGGTCAGTGCTGGGTCCCCAACTCTTTACAATCTATATTAACGATTTGGAGGAGGGGACCGAGTGTAACATATCAAAGTTTGCAGATGATACAAAGATGGGACGGAAAGTAGTGAGTGAGGAGGACATAAAAAACCTGCAAAGGGACATAGACAGGCTAAGTAAGTGGGCAGAGATTTGGCAGATGGAATACAATACTGGAAAGTGTGAGGTTATGCACTTTGGCAGGAAAAATCGTAGAGCAAGTTATTATCTTAATGGCAAGAAACTGGAAAGTACTGTAGTACAAAGGGATCTGGGGGTCCTGGTGCACGAAACTCAAAAAGTTAGTATGCAGGTGCAGCAAGTGATTAAGAAGGCCAATGGAATGTTGGCTTTTATTGCTAGGGGGTTGGAATATAAAAACAGGGAGGTATTGCTGCAGTTGTACAAGGTATTGGTGAGGCCGCACCTGGAATACTGCATACAGTTTTGGTGTCCATACTTAAGAAAAGACATACTTGCTCTCGAGTCAGTACAAAGAAGGTTCACTCGGTTAATCCCGGGGATGAGGGGCTGGTCATATGAGGAGAGGTTGAGTAGATTGGGACTCTACTCATTGGAGTTCAGAAGAATGAGAGGCGATCTTATTGAAACATATAAGATTGTGAAGGGGCTTGATCGGGTGGATGCGGTGAGGATGTTCCCAATGATGGGTGAAACTAGAACTAGGGGGCATAATCTTAAAATAAGGGGCTGCTCATTCAAAACTGAGATGAGGAGAAACTTCTTCACTCAAAGGGTGGTAGGTTTGTGGAATTTGCTGCCCCAGAAAGCTGTGGAAGCTACATCATTAAATAAATTTAAAACAGAAATAGATAGTTTCCTAGAAGTAAAGGGAATTAAGGGTTACGGGGAGCGGGCAGGAAATTGGACATGAGTCTAGGTTCGGAATGGTCATGGCCCTGTGGGTAGTGGAGTGGGCCCAGGGGCCGTGTAGCCTTGTTCTGCTCCTACTGTGTTCTAATTCTGTTAGATTTCAGGAGATGGTTTTATTCCTGTTCCTGGCTGGGGTGGAGATCGCCTTTACAGAAGGTAAGTACTGTAGAAAATATAGGGACAGAGTGATCTCCTGGAAGAAATTCGATCGCCTAGATGGGTCGGAGAGGAATTTCCCAGATTTTTTTCTCCCAAATTGGCCATTGGGTCTTTATCTGGTTTTTCGCCTCTCCCGGGAGATCACATGGGTTCGGGTGGATGCAGAGTGATAGAAGATTTGAGGTTAGGATCAGATCAGCCATGATCTTATTGAATGGTGGAGCAGGCTCGAGGGGCCGATTGGCCTACTCCTCCTCCTATTTCTTATGTTCTTATGTTCTTATGACAGACTGGTTAGTGGGATGGGCAGACTAGTTAGTGGGATAGACAGACTGGTTAGTGGGATGGACAGACTGGTTAGTGGGATGGACAGACTGGTTAGTGGGATAGATAGACTGGTTAGTGGGATAACATAGAAACATAGAAATATAGAAGATAGGAGCAGTATTAGTCCATTTGGCCCCTCGAGCCTGTTCCACCATTTAATGAGATCATGGCCGATCATCCAAATTCAGTACCCTGTCCCTGCCTTCTCCCCATTTCCCTTGATTCCTTTAGCCTAAAGAAATATATCTAACTCCTTCTTGAATATATTTAATGAATTGGCCTCAACTTGCCTTCTGTGGTAGAGAATTCCATAGGTTCACCACTCTCTGGGTGAAGAAATTCCTCCTCATCTTAGTCCTAAATGGCTTACCCCTTATTCTTAGACTGTGACCCCTGGTTCTGGACTCCCCCGCCATCGGGAACATCCTTCCTGCATCTAGTCTGTCCAGTCCTGTTAGAATTTTATAAGTTTCAATGAGATCCCCTCTCATTCTTCTAAACTCCAGCGAATATAAGCCTAATCGACACAATCTCTCCTCATACGTCATTCCTGCCATCCCAGGTATCAGTCTGGTGAATCTTTGCTGCACTCCCTCCATGGCAAGAACATCCTTCCCAGATAAGGCGACCAAAACTACACACAATACTCAAGGTGTGGCCTCACCTAGGCCCTGTACAACTGCAGCAAGACATCCTTGCTCCTGTACTCGAATCCTCTCGCTATGAAGGCCAACATACCATTTGCCTTTTTAACCGCCTGCTGCACCTGCATGCTTACCTTCAGCGACTGGTGCACAAGGACACCCAAGTCTCGTTGCACTTCCCCTTTTCTCAATCTATTGCCATTCAGATAATAATCTGTCATCCTGTTTTTGCAACCAAAGTGGATAATCTTGCATTTATCCACATTATACTGCATTTGCCATGCATCTGCCCAATCACCCAACCTGTCCAAATCATACTGGAGTTTCTTTGCATCTTCCTCACAGCGCACACGCCCACCCAGCTTTGTTTTGTCTGCAAACTTGGAGATATTACATCTAGTTCTCTTGTCTAGATCATTAATATATATTGTGAATAGCTGGGGTCCTAGCACCGATCCCTGTGGTACCCCACTAGTCACTGCCTGCCACTCGGAAAAAGACCCGTTTATTCCAACTCTTTGCTTCATGCCTGCCAACCAGTTCTCTATCCAAGTCAATACCTTGCCCCCAATCCCATGTGCTTTAACTTTATATGCTAATTTCTTATGCGGGACCTTATCGAAAGCCTTCTGAAAGTCCAAATACACCACATCCACTGGTTCTCCCTTATCTATTCTACCAGTTACATCCTCAAAAAATTCCAGTAGATTAGTCAGGCATGATTTACCTTTTGTAAATCCATGTTGACTTTGTCCGATCCTGTCACTGTTTTCCAAGTGCTCTGCTATTACATCTTTTATAATGGACTCTAGCATTTTCCCCACTACCGGTGTCAGGATTACCGGTCTATAATTACCCATTTTCTCTCTACCACCTTTTTTGAATAGTGGGGTAACATTAGCTATAGGATGGGCAGACTGGATAGTGGGATGGACAGACTGGTTAGTGGGATGGGCGGACTGGTTAGTGGGATGGGAAGACTGGTTAGCGGGATGGGCGGACTGGTTAGTGGGATGGGCAGACTAGTTAGGGGGATGGGCAGACTGGTTAGTGGGATGGGCGAACTGGTTAGGGGGATGGGCAGACTGGTTAGTGGGATGGGCGGATTGGTTAGTGGGATGGGCGGACTGGTTAGTGGGATGGGCAGACTGGTTAGTGGGCTGGGCGGACTGGTTAGTGGGATGGGCAGACTGGTTACTGGGATGGGCGGACTGGTTAGGGGGTGGGCGGACTGGTTAGGGGGATGCGCGGACTGGTTGGGGGATGGGCGACTGGTGCAGATTCAATTTAATGTGGAGAAGTTTGAGCTAATAGATTTTAGGAGGAAAGTAATGAATGGTTTACTCTCAATGGAAGGACACTGAAGGGGGGAGGGGGGCAGAGTGACCCCGGGGTTCCCACAATTCCCTGAAAGTGTGATTCTGGGAGTGGGAAATCCTTAAAAAAGGCAACAACAATTAAAATTAGGGGCTTAGAGGGGAAGGGCAAAGAGGAGATGATAAATTGGTATAAGGCAATAGTTAGATCAATGTGGAATTGGAGATCGCCTATTGACTTGGGTAGGGTAAGAAGGCAGGAGACAGAGCATGGGGTTAAAGGGCATGTACTCTGATTGGCGGGATGTGACTAGTGGTGTTCTCCAGGGATCTGATCTGGGGCCTCAGCTTTCACCCTATTTATTAATGACTTGGATTAAGGAATCGAGCGCCGTAGATCCAATTTTCAGATGAAACCAAGTTAGGAAGTTCAGTAAGTTGTGTAAATGGGAGCAGGAAGTTACAATGAGACATTGACAGATTAAGTGACTGGGCAAAAATTGTGGCAGATTGTGTTCAATGTGGGGAACTATGATGTCATCCACGTTGAATCCAAAAAAGATAAATGCGTCTATTTTCTAAATGGTGAGAAGTTAGGAACTGTGAAGGAGCAGAGAGATTTGCAAGTACATAAATTATTAAAAGCCAGTGGACAGGTACAAAAAGTAATCAAAAACATTGTACAGAGCTCCGGTTAGACCCCATCTGGATTAACTGGGTTCAGTTACCACTGAGTGCCACACAGTGCAGCTTGGAACAGAGTGTAAACCTGCAAGTTTGGTGAGTAAGGGAGTGATTCCGAAGGGTTAATCTCTTTTTTTATATAAAATCTAGTCTTATGTGCTTGCAATTAGCATTTAACTTAGAAACATAGAAACATAGAAGATAGGAGCAGGAGTAGGCCATTCGGCCCCTCGAGCCTGCTCCGCCATTCACTGAGATCATGGCTGATCATCCAAATTCAGTACACTGTCCCTGCCTTCTCCCCATATCCCTTGATCCCTTTAGCCTCAAGAAATATATCCAACTCTTTCTTGAATATATTTAATGAACTGGCCTCCACCGCCCTGTGTGGCAGAGAATTCCACAGGTTCACCACTCTCTGGGTGAAGAAATTCCTCCTCAATTCAATTTCAATTTCAATTTCAATTTCAATTTTATTTATCACATAACTAAATACAAGAAATGTAATCTAGTCAGTGAAATGCTTTTTTCTTGACGAGCCGAGAACACCAAGCAGCGAGAACACTGAGCTGCCTGGTACGCACGGAGCTCGCAAGGACGGCAGCCATCTTCATCGGCGCCATCACAAAAAAACACAGACCGACATATACACGCATACATACTTTAAATATAAATAAAGCAGACATAAAATAAATAAAAGACATAAAAAAAGACAGCACATAAAATGAACAAGCAATAATGTAAAAAAAAGTAATTTCGACAGCAATTACATTGATATTTCTACCCAGGCTTCTAGAATAATCTCTGGCTACAGAGCTGCCGCACTGGGAGAGCATCGTGAGGAACGCACAACTTATAATTAAATAAATTTAATTAATTAATTAATTAAATTAAATAAATAAAGTGCTCCCTCAGTCTCTTTTGATGTTTCCATCTTGGTCTCTCTCAATGTTTCCTCTCTGTCTTTCTTGATGCTTCCTTTCGTGTTCCTCTCCAGCTTTCGCTCCTTCAAACTGCTCTCTCCAGCTCTCGCTCCTTCAAACTGTCTCTCCAGCTCTCGCTCCTTCAAACTGTCCTCTCTCCAGCTCTCGCTACTTCAAACTGTCTCTCCAGCTCTCGCTCCTTCAAACTGTCTCTCCAGCTCTCGCTCCTTCAAACTGTCTCTCCAGCTCTCGCTCCTTCAAACTGTCTCTCCAGCTCTTGCTCCTTCAAACTGTCCTCTCTCCAGCTCTCGCTCCTTCAAACTGCTCTCTCCAGCTCTCGCTCCTTCAAGCTGCACTCTCCAGCTCTCGCTCCTTCAAACTGCTCTCTCCAGCTCTCGCTCCTTCAAACTGTCCTCTCTCCAGCTCTCGCTCCTTCAAACTGTCCTCTCTCCAGCTCTCGCTCCTTCAAACTGTCCTCTCCAGCTCTCGCTCCTTCAAGCTGCTCTCTCCAGCTCTCGCTCCATCAAACTGCTCTCTCCAGCTCTCGCTCCTTCAAACTGTCCTCTCCAGCTCTCGCTCCTTCAAACTGTCCTCTCTCCAACTCTCGCACCTTCAAACTGTCCTCTCCAGCTCTCGTTCCTTCAAACTGCTCTCTCCAGCTCTCGCTCCTTCAAACTGTCCTCTCTCCAGCTCTCGCTCCTTCAAACTGTCCTCTCTCCAGCTCTCGCTCCTTCAAACTGTCTCTCCAGCTCTCGCTCCTTCAAACTTTCTCTCCAGCTCTCGCTCCTTCAAACTGTCTCTCCAGCTCTCGCTCCTTAAACTGTCTCTCCAGCTCTCACTCCTTCAAACTGTCCTCTCCAGCTCTCGCTCCTTCAAACTGCCTCTCCAGCTCTCGCTCCTTCAAACTGCCCTCTACAACTCTTGCTCCTTCAAACTGCCTCTCCAGCTCTCGCTCCTTCAAACTGTCCTCTCTCCAGCTCTCGCTCCTTCAAACTGTCCTCTCTCCAGCTCTCGCTCCTTCAAACTGTCCTCTCTCCAGCTCTCGCTCCTTCAAACTGACCTCTCCAGCTCTCGCTCCTTCAAACTGTCCTCTCTCCAGCTCTCGCTCCTGCAAACTGTCTCTCCAGCTCTCGCTCCTTCAAACTGTCCTCTCTCCAGCTTTCGCTCCTTCAAACAGTCTCTCCAGCTCTCGCTCCTTCAAACTGTCTCTCCAGCTCTGCTCCTTCAAACTGTCCTCACTCCAGCTCTCGCTCCTTCAAACTGTCTCGCCAGCTCTCGCTTCTTCATAATGTCCTCTCCAGCTCTCGCTCCTTCAAACTGTCTCTCCAGCTCTCCCTCCTTCAAACTTTCCTCTCCAGATCTCGCGCCTTCAAACTGCCCTCTCTCCAGCTCTCGCTCCTTCAAACTGTCCTCTCCAGCTCTCGCTCCTTCAAACTGTCCTCTCCAGCTCTCGCTCCTTCAAACTGTCTCTCCAGCTCTCGCTCCTTCAAACTGTCCTCTCTCCAGCTCTCGCTCCTTCAAACTGTCCTCTCCAGCTCTCGCTCCTTCAAACTGTCTCTCCAGCTCTCGCTCCTTCAAACTGTCCTCTCTCCAGCTCTCGCTCCTTCAAACTGTCTCTCTCCAGCTCTCGCTCCTTCAAACTGTCCTCTCTCCAGATCTCGCTCCTTCAAACTGTCCTCTCTCCAGCTCTCGCTCCTTCAAACTGTCCTCTCTCCAGCTCTCGATCCTTCAAACTGTCTCTCCAGCTCTCGCTCCTTCAAACTGCTCTCTCCAGCTCTCGATCCTTCAAACTGCTCTCTGCAGCTCTCGCTCCTTCAAACTGTCCTCTCTCCAGCTCTCGCTCCTTCAAACTGTCCTCTCTCCAGCTCTCGCTCCTTAAACTGTCTCTCCAGCTCTCGCTCCTTCAAACTGTCCTCTCCAGCTCTCGCTCCTTCAAACTGTCCTCTCTCCAGCTCTCGCTCCTTGAAACTGTCTCTCCAGCTCTCGCACCTTCAAACTGTCCTCTCTCCAGCTCTCGCTCCTTCAAACTGTCCTCTCTCCAGCGCTCGCTCCTTCAAACTGTCCTCTCTCCAGCTCTCGCTCATTCAATCTGCCCTCTCCAGCTCTCGCTCCTTCAAACTGTACTCTCTCCAGCTCTCGCTCCTTCAGACTGCACTCTCCAGCTCTCGCTCCTTCAAACTGTCGCTCCAGCTCGCGCACCTTCAAACTGTCCTCTCCAGCTCTCGCTCCTTTAAAATGCCCTCTCCAGCTCTCGCTCCTTCAAACTGTCTCTCCAGCTCTCGCTCCTTCAAACTGTCCTCTCCAGCTCTCGCTCCTTCATACTGTCTCTCCAGCTCTCGCTCCTTCAAACGGTCCTCTCTCCAGCTCTCGCTCCTTCAAACTGTCTCTCCAGCTCTCGCTCCTTCAAACTGTCCTCTCTCCAGCTCTCGCTCCTTCAAACTGTCTCTCCAGCTCTCGCTCCTTCAAACTGTCTCTCCAGCTCTCGCTCCTTAAACTGTCTCTCCAGCTCTCGTTCCTTCAAACTGTCCTCTCTCCAGCTCTCGCTCCTTCAAACTGTCCTCTCTCCAGCTCTCGCTCCTTCAATCTGTCCTCTCTCCAGCTCTCGCTCCTTCAAATTGTCCTCTCTCCAGCTCTCGCTCCTTCAAACTGTCCTCTCCAGCTCTCACTCCTTCAAACTGTCTCTCCAGCTCTCGCTCCTTCAAACTGTCCTCTCTCCAGCTCTCGCTCCTTCAAACTGTCCTCTCTCCAGCTCTCGCTCCTTCAAACTGTCTCTCCAGCTCTCGCTCCTTAAACTGTCTCTCCAGCTCTCACTCCTGCAAACTGCTCTCTCCAGCTCTCGCTCCTTAAACTGTCTCTCCAGCTCTCGCTCCTTCAAACTGCCTCTCCAGCTCTCGCTCCTTCAAACTGTCCTCTCTCCAGCTCTCGCTCCTTCAAACTGTCCTCTCTCCAGCTCTCGCTCCTTCAAACTGTCTCTCCTGCTCTCGGTCCTTCAAACTGTCTCTCCAGCTCTCGCTCCATAAACTGTCTCTCCAGCTCTCGCTCCTTCAAACTGCTCTCTCCAGCTCTCGCTCCTTAAACTGTCTCTCCAGCTCTCGCTCCTTCAAACTGTCTCTCCAGCTCTCGCTCCTTCAAACTGTCCTCTCTCCAGCTCTCGCTCCTTCAAACTGTCCTCTCTCCAGCTCTCGCTCCTTCAAAATGTCTCTCCAGCTCTCGCTCCTTCAAACTGTCCTCTCCAGCTCTCGCTCCTTCAAATTGTCTCTCCAGCTCTCGCTCCTTCAAACTGTCCTCTCTCCAGCTCTCGCTCCTTCAAACTGTCTCTCCAGCTCTCGCTCCTTCAAACTGTGTCTCCAGCTCTCGCTCCTTCAAACTGTCCTCTCCAGCTCTCGCTCCTTCAAACTGTCCTCTCCAGCTCTCGCTCCTTCAAACTGTCTCTCCAGCTCTCGATCCTTCAAACTGTCCTCTCTCCAGCTCTCGCTCCTTCAAACTGTCCTCTCTCCAGCTCTCGCTCCTTCAAACTGTCTCTCCAGCTCTCGCTCCTTCAAACTGTGTCTCCAGCTTTCGCTCCTTCAAACTGTCCTCTCCAGCTCTCGCTCCTTCAAACTGTCTCTCCAGCTCTCGCTCCTTCAAACTGTCACTCCAGCTCTCGTTCCTTCAAACTGTCCTCTCTCCAGCTCTCGCTCCTTCAAACTGTCTCTCCAGCTCTCGCTCCTTCAAAATGTCCTCTCTCCAGCTCTCGCTCCTTCAAACTGTCTTTCCAGCTCTCGCTCGTTCAAACTGTCCTCTCTCCAGCTCTCGCTCCTTCAAACTGCTCTCTCCAGCTCTCGCTCCTTAAACTGTCTCTCCAGATCTCGCTCCTTCAAACTGTCTCTCCAGCTCTCGCTCCTTCAAACTGTCCTCTCTCCAGCTCTCGCTCCTTCAAAATGTCTCTCCAGCTCTCGCTCCTTCAAACTGTCCTCTCCAGCTCTCGCTCCTTCAAATTGTCTCTCCAGCTCTCGCTCCTTCAAACTGTCCTCTCTCCAGCTCTCGATCCTTCAAACTGTCTCTCCAGCTCTCGCTCCTTCAAACTGTCTCTCCAGCTCTCGCTCCTTCAAACTGTCTCTCCAGCTCTCGCTCCTTAAACTGTCTCTCCAGCTCTCGCTCCTTCAAACTGTCCTCTCCAGCTCTCGCTCCTTCAAACTGCCTCTCCAGCTCTCGCTCCTTCAAACTGCCCTCTACAGCTCTTGTTCCTTCAAACAGCCTCTCCAGCTCTCGCTCCTTCAAACTGTCCTCTCTCCAGCTCTCGCTCCTTCAAACTGTCTCTCCAGCTCTCGCTCCTTCAAACTGTCCACTCCAGCACTCGCTCCTTCAAACTGTCCTCTCTCCAGCTCTCGCTCCTTCAAACTGTCTCTCCAGCTCTCGCTCCTTCAAACTGTCTCTCCAGCTCTCGCTCCTTCAAACTGTCTCTCCAGCTCTCACTCCTTCAAACTGTCTCTCCAGCTCTTGCTCCTTCAAACTGTCCTCTCTCCAGCTCTCGCTCCTTCAAACTGCTCTCTCCAGCTCTCGCTCCTTCAAGCTGCACTCTCCAGCTCTCGCTCCTTCAAACTGCTCTCTCCAGCTCTCGCTCCTTCAAACTGTCCTCTCTCCAGCTCTCGCTCCTTCAAACTGTCCTCTCTCCAGCTCTCGCTCCTTCAAACTGCCCTCTCCAGCTCTCGCTCCTTCAAGCTGCTCTCTCCAGCTCTCGCTCCATCAAACTGCTCTGTCCAGCTCTCGCTCCTTAAACTGTCTCTCCAGCTCTCACTCCTGCAAACTGCTCTCTCCAGCTCTCGCTCCTTAAACTGTCTCTCCAGCTCTCGCTCCTTCAAACTGCCTCTCCAGCTCTCGCTCCTTCAAACTGTCCTCTCTCCAGCTCTCGCTCCTTCAAACTGTCCTCTCTCCAGCTCTCGCTCCTTCAAACTGTCTCTCCTGCTCTCGGTCCTTCAAACTGTCTCTCCATCTCTCGCTCCATAAACTGTCTCTCCAGCTCTCGCTCCTTCAAACTGCTCTCTCCAGCTCTCGCTCCTTAAACTGTCTCTCCAGCTCTCGCTCCTTCAAACTGTCTCTCCAGCTCTCGCTCCTTCAAACTGTCCACTCTCCAGCCCTCGCTCCTTCAAACTGTCCTCTCACCAGCTCTCGCTCCTTCAAAATGTCTCTCCAGCTCTCGCTCCTTCAAACTGTCCTCTCCAGCTCTCGCTCCTTCAAATTGTCTCTCCAGCTCTCGCTCCTTCAAACTGTCCTCTCTCCAGCTCTCGCTCCTTCAAACTGTCTCTCCAGCTCTCGCTCCTTCAAACTGTGTCTCCAGCTCTCGCTCCTTCAAACTGTCCTCTCCAGCTCTCGCTCCTTCAAACTGTCTCTCCGGCTCTCGCTCCTTCAAACTGCCCTCTCCAGCTCTCGCTCCTTCAAACTGTCTCTCCAGCTCTCGCTCCTTCAAACTGTCTCTCCAGCTCTCGCTCCTTCAAACTGTCTCTCCAGCTCTCGCTCCTTCAAACTGTCTCTCCAGCTCTCGCTCCTTCAAACTGTCTCTCCAGCTCTCGCTCCTTCAAACTGTCTCTCCAGCTCTCGCTCCTTCATGCTGCTCACTCCAGCTCTCGCTCCTTCAAACTGTCTCTCCAGCTCTCGCTCCTTCAAACTTCTCTCTCCAGCTCTCGCTCCTTCAAACTGTCTCTCCAGCTTTCACTCCTTCAAACTGCTCTCTCCAGCTCTCGCTCCTTCAAACTGCTCTCTCCAGCTCTCGCTCCTTCAAACTGTCCTCTCTCCAGCTCTCACTCCTTCAAACTGCCCTCTCCAGCTCTCGCTCCATCAAACTGTCCTCTCCAGCTCTCGCTCCTTCAAACTGTCTCTCCAGCTCTCGCTCCTTCAAAATGTCCTCTCTCCAGCTCTCGCTCCTTCAAACTGTCTCTCCAGCTCTCGCTCGTTCAAACTGTCCTCTCTCCAGCTCTCGCTCCTTCAAACTGTCCTCTCTCCAGCTCTCGCTCCTTCAAACTGCTCTCTCCAGCTCTCGCTCCTTAAACTGTCTCTCCAGCTCTCGCTCCTTCAAACTGTCCTCTCTCCAGCTCTCGCTCCTTCAAAATGTCTCTCCAGCTCTCGCTCCTTCAAACTGTCCTCTCTCCAGCTCTCGATCCTTCAAACTGTCTCTCCAGCTCTCGCTCCTTCCAACTGTCTCTCCAGCTCTCGCTCCTTCAAACTGTCTCTCCAGCTCTCGATCCTTAAACTGTCTCTCCAGCTCTCGCTCCTTCAAACTGTCCTCTCTCCAGCTCTCGCTCCTTAAACTGTCTCTCCAGCTCTCGCTCCTTCAAACTGTCCTCTCCAGCTCTCGCTCCTTCAAACTGCCTCTCCAGCTCTCGCTCCTTCAAACTGTCCTCTCTCCAGCTCTCGCTCCTTCAAACTGCTCTCTCCAGCTCTGGCTCCTTCAAACTGTCCTCTCTCCAGCTCTCGCTCCTTCAAACTGTCCTCTCTCCAGCTCTCGCTCCTTCAAACTGTCTCTCCAGCTCTCGCTCCTTCAAACTCTCCTCTCTCCAGCTCTAGCTCCTTCAAACTGCTCTCTCCAGCTCGCGTTCCTTCAAACTCTCCTCTCTCCAGCTCCTGCTCCTTCAAACAGTCCTCTCTCCAGCTCTCGATCCTTCAAACTGCTCTCTCCAGCTCTCGCTCCTTCAAACTGTCTCTCCTGCTCTCGCTCCTTCAAACTGCTCTCTCCAGCTCTCGCTCCTTCAAACTGTCCTCTCTCCAGCTCTCGCTCCTTCAAACTGTCTCTCCAGCTCTCGCTCCTTCAAACTGTCCTCTCTGCGGCTCTCGCTCCTTCAAACTGCTCTCTCCAGCTCTCGCTCCTCCAAACTGTCCTCTCCATCTCTCGCTCCTTCAAACTGTCCTCTCTCCAGCTCTCGCTCCTTCAAACTGCTCTCTCCAGCTCTCGCTCCTTCAAACTGTCCTCTCTCCAGCTCTCGCTCCTTCAAACTGTCCTCTCTCCAGCTCTCGCTCCTTCAAACTGTCCTCTCCAGCTCTCGCTCCTTCAAACTCTCCTCTCTCCAGCTCTAGCTCCTTCAAACTGCTCTCTCCAGCTCGCGTTCCTTCAAACTCTCCTCTCTCCAGCTCTCGCTCCGTCAAACTGTCCTCTCCAGCTCTCGCTCCTTCAAACTGTCTCTCCAGCTCTCGCTCCTTCAAACTGTCCTCTCCAGCTCTCGCTCCTTCAAACTGTTTCTCCAGCTCTCGCTCCTTCAAACTGTCCTCTCCAGCTCTCGCTCCTTCAAACTGTCCTCTCCAGCTCTCGCTCCTTCAAACTGTCCTCTCCAGCTCTTGCTCCTTCAAACTGCTCTCTCCAGCTCTCGCTCCTTCAAACTGTCCTCTCTCCAGCTCTCGCTCCTTCAAACTGTCCTCTCTCCAGCTCTCGCTCCGTCAAACTGTCCTCTCCAGCTCTCGCTCCTTTAAACTGTCCTCTCCAGCTCTCGATCCTTCAAAATGTCCTCTCTCCGGCTCTCGCTCCTTCAAGCTGTCCTCTCTTCAGCTCTCGCTCCTTCAAACTGTCTCTCCAGCTCTCGCTCCTTCAAACTGTCCTCTCTCCAGCTCTCGCTCCTTCAAACTGTCCTCTCCAGCTCTCGCTCCTTCAAACTGTCCTCTCTCCGGCTCTCGCTCCTTCAAACTGTACTCTCTCCAGCTCTCACTCATTCAAACTGTCTCTCCAGCTTTCGCTCCTTCAAACTTTCCTCTCTCCAGCTCTCGCTCCTTCAAACTGTCTCTCCAGCTCTCGCTCCTTCAAACTGTCCTCTCCAGCTCTCGCTCCTTCAAACTGTCCTCTCTCCTGCTCTCGCTCCTTCAAACTGCTCTCTCCAGCTCTCGCTCCTTCAAACTGTCCTCTCTCCAGCTCTCGCTCCTTCAAACTGTCCTCTCTCCAGCTCTCGCTCCTTCAAACTGCTCTCTCCAGCTCTCGCTCCTTCAAACTGTCCTCTCCAGCTCTCGCTCCTTCAAACTGTCCTCTCTCCAGCTCTCGCTCCTTCAAACTGTCTCTCCAGCTCTCGCTCCTTCAAACTGTCCTCTCTCCAGCTCTCGCTCCTTCAAAGTGCCTCTCCAGCTCTCGCACCTTCAAACTGTCCTCTCCAGCTCTCGCTCCTTCAAACTGTCCTCTCCAGCTCTCGATCCTTCCAACTGCTCTATCCAGCTCTCGCTCCTTCAAACTGTCCTCTCTCCAGCTCTTGCTCCTTCAAACTGCTCTCTCCAGCTCTTGGTCCTTCAAACTGCTCGCTCCAGCTCTCGCTCCTTCAAACTGTCCTCTCTCCAGCTCTCGCTCCTTCAAACTGTCCTCGCCAGCTCTCGCTCCTTCAAAATGTCTCTTCAGCTCTCGCTCCTTCATACTGTCTCTCCAGATCTCGCTCCATCAAGCTGTCTCTCCAGCTCTCGCTCCTTCAAAGTGTCTCTCCAGCTCTCGCTCCTTCAAACTGTCCTCTCCAGCCCTCGCTCATTCAAACTGTCCTCTCTCCAGCTCTCGCTCATTCAAACTGTCTCTCCAGCTCTCGCTCCTTCAAACTGTCTCTCCAGCTCTCGTTCCTTCAATCTGTCCTCTCCAGCTCTCGCTCCTTCAACCTGTCCTCTCTCCAGCTCTCGCTCCTTCAAACGGTCCTCTCTCCAGCTCTCGCTCCTTCAAACTGTCTCTCCAGGTCTCGCTCCTTCAAACTGTCCTCTCTCCAGTTCTCGCTCCTTCAAAATGTCTCACCAGCTCTCGCTCCTTCAAACTGTCTCTCCAGCTCTCGCTCCTTCAAACTGTCTCTCCAGCTCTCGCTCCTTCAAACTGTCCTCTCCAGCTCTCGCTCCTTCAAACTGTACTCTCCAGCTCTCGCTCCTTCAAACTGTACTCTCTCCAGCTCTCACTCATTCAAACTGTCTCTCCAGCTTTCGCTCCTTCAAACTGTCCTCTCTCCAGCTCTCGCTCCTTCAAACTGTCTCTCCAGCTCTCGCTCCTTCAAACTGTCTCTCCAGCTCTCGCTCCTTCAAACTCTCCTCTCCAGCTCTCGCTCCTTCAAACTGTCCTTTCTCCAGCTCTCGCTCCTTCAAACTGCTCTCTCCAGCTCTCGCTCCTTCAAACTGTCCTCTCTCCAGCTCTCGCTCCTTCAAACTGCTCTCTCCAGCTCTCGCTCCTTCAAACTGTCCTCTCTCCAGCTCTCGCTCCTTCAAACTGTCTCTCCAGCTCTCGCTCCTTCAAACTGTCCTCTCCAGCTCTCGCTCCTTCAAACTGTCCTCTCTCCAGCTCTCGATCCTTCAAACTGTCTCTCCAGCTCTCGCTCCTTCAAACTGCTCTCCAGCTCTCGCTCCTTCAAACTGATCTCTCCAGCTCTCGCTCCTTCAAACTGTCCTCTCTCCAGCTCTCGCTCTTTCAAACTGTCTCTCCAGCTCTCGCTCCTTCAAACTGTCCTCTCCAGCTCTCGCTCCTTCAAACTGTCTCTCCAGCTCTCGCTCCTTCAAACTGTCCTCTCTCCAGCTCTCGCTCCTTCAAACTGTCCTCTCTCCAGCTCTCGCTGCATCAACCTCCTCTCTCCAGCTCTCGCCCCTTCAAACTGTCCTCTCTCCAGCTCTCGCTCCTTCAAACTGCTCTCTCCAGCTCTCGCTCCTTCAAACTGTCCTCTCTCCAGCTCTCGCTCCTTCAAACTGTCCTCTCCAGCTCTCGCTCCTTCAAACTGCCCTCTCCAGCTCTCGCTCCTTCAAACTGTCTCTCCAGCTCTCGCTCCTTCAAACTGCTCTCTCAAGCTCTCGCTCCTTCAAACTGCTCTCTCCAGCTCTCGCTCCTTCAAACTGTCCTCTCTCCAGCTCTCGCTGCTTCAAACTGTCCTCTCCAGCTCTCGCTCCTTCAAACTGTCCTCTCTCCAGCTCTCGCTCCTTCAAACTGTCTCTCCAGCTCTCGCTCCTTCAAACTGTCCTCTCCAGCTCTCGCTCCTTCAAACTGTCCTCTCTCCAGGTCTCGCTCCTTCAAACTGTCTCTCCAGCTCTCGCTCCTTCAAACTGCTCTCTCCAGCTCTCGCTCCTTCAAACTGCTCTCTCCAGCTCTCGCTCCTTCAAACTGTCCTCTCTCCAGCTCTCGCTCCTTCAAACTGTCCTCTCCAGCTCTCTCTCCTTCAAACTGTCCTCTCTCCAGCTCTCGCTCCTTCAAACTGTCTCTCCAGCTCTCGCTCCTTCAAACTGTCCTCTCCATCTCTCGCTCCATCAAACTGTCCTCTCTCCAGCTCTCGCTCCATCAAACTGTCCTCTCTCCAGCTCTCGCTCCTTCAAACTGTCTCTCCAGCTATCGCTCCTTCAAACTGTCCTCTCTCCAGCTCTCGCTCCTTCAAACTGTCCTCTCTCCAGCTCTCGCTCCTTCAAACTGTCCTCTCTCCAGCTCTCGCTCCTTCAAACTGTCCTCTCTCCAGCTCTCGCTCCTTCAAACTGCTCTCTCCAGCTCTCGCTCCTTCAAACTGTCCTCTCCAGCTCTCGCTCCTTCAAACTGTCCTCTCTCCAGCTCTCGCTCCTTCAAACTGTCTCTCCAGCTCTCGCTCCTTCAAACTGTCCTCTCTCCAGCTCTCGCTCCTTCAAACTTCCTCTCCAGCTCTCGCACCTTCAAACTGTCCTCTCCAGCTCTCGCTCCTTCAAACTGTCCTCTCCAGCTCTCGATCCTTCCAACTGCTCTATCCAGCTCTCGCTCCTTCAAACTGTCCTCTCTCCAGCTCTCGCTCCTTCAAACTGTCCTCTCTCCAGCTCTTGCTCCTTCAAACTGCTCTCTCCAGCTCTTGGTCCTTCAAACTGCTCGCTCCAGCTCTCGCTCCTTCAAACTGTCCTCTCTCCAGCTCTCGCTCCTTCAAACTGTCCTCGCCAGCTCTCGCTCCTTCAAAATGTCTCTTCAGCTCTCGCTCCTTCATACTGTCTCTCCAGATCTCGCTCCATCAAGCTGTCTCTCCAGCTCTCGCTCCTTCAAAGTGTCTCTCCAGCTCTCGCTCCTTCAAACTGTCCTCTCCAGCCCTCGCTCATTCAAACTGTCCTCTCTCCAGCTCTCGCTCATTCAAACTGTCTCTCCAGCTCTCGCTCCTTCAAACTGTCTCTCCAGCTCTCGTTCCTTCAAACTGTCCTCTCCAGCTCTCGCTCCTTCAACCTGTCCTCTCTCCAGCTCTCGCTCCTTCAAACGGTCCTCTCTCCAGCTCTCGCTCCTTCAAACTGTCTCTCCAGGTCTCGCTCCTTCAAACTGTCCTCTCTCCAGTTCTCGCTCCTTCAAACTGTCTCACCAGCTCTCGCTCCTTCAAACTGTCTCTCCAGCTCTCGCTCCTTCAAACTGTCTCTCCAGCTCTCGCTCCCTCAAACTGTCCTCTCCAGCTCTCGCTCCTTCACACTGTCCTCTCCAGCTCTCGCTCCTTCAAACTGTACTCTCTCCAGCTCTCACTCATTCAAACTGTCTCTCCAGCTTTTGCTCCTTCAAACTGTCCTCTCTCCAGCTCTCGCTCCTTCAAACTGTCTCTCCAGCTCTCGCTCCTTCAAACTGTCTCTCCAGCTCTCGCTCCTTCAAACTCTCCTCTCCAGCTCTCGCTCCTTCAAACTGTCCTCTCTCCAGCTCTCGCTCCTTCAAACTGCTCTCTCCAGCTCTCGCTCCTTCAAACTGTCCTCTCTCCAGCTCTCGCTCCTTCAAACTGCTCTCTCCAGCTCTCGCTCCTTCAAACTGTCCTCTCTCCAGCTCTCGCTCTTTCAAACTGTCTCTCCAGCTCTCGCTCCTTCAAACTGTCCTCTCCAGCTCTCGCTCCTTCAAACTGTCTCTCCAGCTCTCGCTCCTTCAAACTGTCCTCTCTCCAGCTCTCGCTCCTTCAAACTGTCCTCTCTCCAGCTCTCGCTGCATCAACCTGCTCTCTCCAGCTCTCGCCCCTTCAAACTGTCCTCTCTCCAGCTCTCACTCCTGGAAACTGCTCTCTCCAGCTCTCGCTCCTTAAACTGTCTCTCTAGCTCTCGCTCCTTCAAACTGCCTCTCCAGCTCTCGCTCCTTCAAACTGTCCTCTCTCCAGCTCTCGCTCCTTCAAACTGTCCTCTCTCCAGCTCTCGCTCCTTCAAACTGTCTCTCCTGCTCTTGGACCTTCAAACTGTCTCTCCAGCTCTCGCTCCATAAACTGTCTCTCCAGCTCTCGCTCCTTCAAACTGCTCTCTCCAGCTCTCGCTCCTTAAACTGTCTCTCCAGCTCTCGCTCCTTCAAACTGTCTCTCCAGCTCTCGCTCCTTCAAACTGTCCTCTCTCCAGCTCTCGCTCCTTCAAACTGTCCTCTCTCCAGCTCTCGCTCCTTCAAAATGTCTCTCCAGCTCTCGCTCCTTCAAACTGTCCTCTCCAGCTCTCGCTCCTTCAAATTGTCTCTCCAGCTCTCGCTCCTTCAAACTGTCCTCTCTCCAGCTCTCGCTCCTTCAAACTGTCTCTCCAGCTCTCGCTCCTTCAAACTGTGTCTCCAGCTCTCGCTCCTTCAAACTGTCCTCTCCAGCTCTCGCTCCTTCAAACTGTCTCTCCAGCTCTCGCTCCTTCAAACTGTCACTCCAGCTCTCGCTCCTTCAAACTGTCACTCCAGCTCTCGCTCCTTCAAACTGTCCTCTCTCCAGCTCTCGCTCCTTCAAACTGTCTCTCCAGCTCTCGCTCCTTCAAAATGTCCTCTCTCCAGCTCTCGCTCCTTCAAACTGTCTCTCCAGCTCTCGCTCGTTCAAACTGTCCTCTCTCCAGCTCTCGCTCCTTCAAACTGTCCTATCTCCAGCTCTCGCTCCTTCAAACTGCTCTCTCCAGCTCTCGCTCCTTAAACTGTCTCTCCAGCTCTCGCTCCTTCAAACTGTCTCTCCAGCTCTCGCTCCTTCAAACTGTCCTCTCTCCAGCTCTCGCTCCTTCAAAATGTCTCTCCAGCTCTCGCTCCTTCAAACTGTCCTCTCCAGCTCTCGCTCCTTCAAATTGTCTCTCCAGCTCTCGCTCCTTCAAACTGTCCTCTCTCCAGCTCTCGATCCTTCAAACTGTCTCTCCAGCTCTCGCTCCTTCAAACTGTCTCTCCAGCTCTCGCTCCTTCAAACTGTCTCTCCAGCTCTCGCTCCTTAAACTGTCTCTCCAGCTCTCGCTCCTTCAAACTGTCCTCTCCAGCTCTCGCTCCTTCAAACTGCCTCTCCAGCTCTCGCTCCTTCAAACTGCCCTCTACAGCTCTTGTTCCTTCAAACAGCCTCTCCAGCTCTCGCTCCTTCAAACTGTCCTCTCTCCAGCTCTCGCTCCTTCAAACTGTCCTCTCTCCAGCTCTCGCTCCTTCAAACTGTCTCTCCAGCTCTCGCTCCTTCAAACTGTCTCTCCAGCTCTCGCTCCTTCAAACTGTCCACTCCAGCTCTCGCTCCTTCAAACTGTCCTCTCTCCAGCTCTCGCTCCTTCAAACTGTCTCTCCAGCTCTCGCTCCTTCAAACTGTCTCTCCAGCTCTCGCTCCTTCAAACTGTCTCTCCAGCTCTCGCTCCTTCAAACTGTCTCTCCAGCTCTTGCTCCTTCAAACTGTCCTCTCTCCAGCTCTCGCTCCTTCAAAATGCTCTCTCCAGCTCTCGCTCCTTCAAGCTGCACTCTCCAGCTCTCGCTCCTTCAAACTGCTCTCTCCAGCTCTCGCTCCTTCAAACTGTCCTCTCTCCAGCTCTCGCTCCTTCAAACTGTCCTCTCTCCAGCTCTCGCTCCTTCAAACTGCCCTCTCCAGCTCTCGCTCCTTCAAGCTGCTCTCTCCAGCTCTCGCTCCATCAAACTGCTCTCTCCAGCTCTCGCTCCTTAAACTGTCTCTCCTGCTCTCACTCCTGCAAACTGCTCTCTCCAGCTCTCGCTCCTTAAACTGTCTCTCCAGCTCTCGCTCCTTCAAACTGCCTCTCCAGCTCTCGCTCCTTCAAACTGTCCTCTCTCCAGCTCTCGCTCCTTCAAACTGTCCTCTCTCCAGCTCTCGCTCCTTCAAACTGTCTCTCCAGCTCTCGCTCCTTCAAACTGTCCACTCTCCAGCTCTCGCTCCTTCAAACTGTCTCTCCATCTCTCGCTCCATAAACTGTCTCTCCAGCTCTCGCTCCTTCAAACTGCTCTCTCCAGCTCTCGCTCCTTAAACTGTCTCTCCAGCTCTCGCTCCTTCAAACTGTCTCTCCAGCTCTCGCTCCTTCAAACTGTCCACTCTCCAGCTCTCGCTCCTTCAAACTGTCTTCTCTCCAGCTCTCGCTCCTTCAAAATGTCTCTCCAGCTCTCGCTCCTTCAAACTGTCCTCTCCAGCTCTCGCTCCTTCAAATTGTCTCTCCAGCTCTCGCTCCTTCAAACTGTCCTCTCTCCAGCTCTCGCTCCTTCAAACTGTCTCTCCAGCTCTCGCTCCTTCAAACTGTGTCTCCAGCTCTCGCTCCTTCAAACTGTCCTCTCCAGCTCTCGCTCCTTCAAACTGTCTCTCCGGCTCTCGCTCCTTCAAACTGCCCTCTCCAGCTCTCGCTCCTTCAAACTGTCTCTCCAGCTCTCGCTCCTTCAAACTGTCTCTCCAGCTCTCGCTCCTTCAAACTGTCTCTCCAGCTCTCGCTCCTTCAAACTGTCTCTCCAGCTCCCGCTCCTTCAAACTGTCTCTCCAGCTCTCGCTCCTTCAAACTGTCTCTCCAGCTCTCGCTCCTTCATGCTGCTCACTCCAGCTCTCGCTCCTTCAAACTGTCTCTCCAGCTCTCGCTCCTTCAAACTGCTCTCTCCAGCTCTCGCTCCTTCAAACTGTCTCTCCAGCTCTCACTCCTTCAAACTGCTCTCTCCAGCTCTCGCTCCTTCAAACTGCTCTCTCCAGCTCTCGCTCCTTCAAACTGTCCTCTCTCCAGCTCTCACTCCTTCAAACTGCCCTCTCCAGCTCTCGCTCCTTAAACTGTCTCTCCAGCTCTCGCTCCTTCAAACTGTCCTCTCTCCAGCTCTCGCTCCTTCAAAATGTCTCTCCAGCTCTCGCTCCTTCAAACTGTCCTCTCTCCAGCTCTCGATCCTTCAAACTGTCTCTCCAGCTCTCGCTCCTTCAAACTGTCTCTCCAGCTCTCGCTCCTTCAAACTGTCTCTCCAGCTCTCGATCCTTAAACTGTCTCTCCAGCTCTCACTCCTTCAAACTGTCCTCTCTCCAGCTCTCGCTCCTTAAACTGTCTCTCCAGCTCTCGCTCCTTCAAACTGTCCTCTCCAGCTCTCGCTCCTTCAAACTGTCTCTCCAGCTCTCGCTCCTTCAAACTGTCTCTCCAGCTCTCGCTCCTTAAACTGTCTCTCCAGCTCTCGCTCCTTCAAACTGTCCTCTCCAGCTCTCGCTCCTTCAAACTGTCTCTCCAGCTCTCGCTCCTTCAAACTGTCTCTCCAGCTCTCGCTCCTTAAACTGTCTCTCCAGCTCTCGCTCCTTCAAGCTGCACTCTCCAGCTCTCGCTCCTTCAAACTGCTCTCTCCAGCTCTCGCTCCTTCAAACTGTCCTCTCTCCAGCTCTCGCTCCTTCAAACTGTCCTCTCTCCAGCTCTCGCTCCTTCAAACTGCCCTCTCCAGCTCTCGCTCCTTCAAGCTGCTCTCTCCAGCTCACGCTCCATCAAACTGCTCTCTCCAGCTCTCGCTCCTTAAACTGTCTCTCCTGCTCTCACTCCTGCAAACTGCTCTCTCCAGCTCTCGCTCCTTAAACTGTCTCTCCAGCTCTCGCTCCTTCAAACTGCCTCTCCAGCTCTCGCTCCTTCAAAA
The DNA here is from genome assembly GCF_052327205.1 of Somniosus microcephalus. Classification (NCBI taxonomy): domain Eukaryota; kingdom Metazoa; phylum Chordata; class Chondrichthyes; order Squaliformes; family Somniosidae; genus Somniosus; species Somniosus microcephalus. The sequence goes on from NC_140994.1 coordinate 272,347,744, forward strand.
TGTCCTCTCTCCAGCTCTCGCTCCTTCAAACTGTCCTCTCTCCAGCTCTCGCTCCTTCAAACTGTCTCTCCATCTCTCGCTCCATAAACTGTCTCTCCAGCTCTCGCTCCTTCAAACTGCTCTCTCCAGCTCTCGTTCCTTAAACTGTCTCTCCAGCTCTCGCTCCTTCAAACTGTCTCTCCAGCTCTCGCTCCTTCAAACTGTCCACTCTCCAGCTCTCGCTCCTTCAAACTGTCTTCTCTCCAGCTCTCGCTCCTTCAAAATGTCTCTCCAGCTCTCGCTCTTTCAAACTGTCTCTCCAGCTCTCGCTCCTTCAAACTGTCCTCTCTCCAGCTCTCGCTCCTTCAAACTGTCTCTCCAGCTCTCGCTCCTTCAAACTGTGTCTCCAGCTCTCGCTCCTTCAAACTGTCCTCTCCAGCTCTCGCTCCTTCAAACTGTCTCTCCGGCTCTCGCTCCTTCAAACTGTCTCTCTCCAGCTCTCGCTCCTTCAAACTGTCTCTCCAGCTCTCGCTCCTTCAAACTGTCTCTCCAGCTCTCGCTCCTTCAAACTGTCTCTCCAGCTCTCGCTCCTTCAAACTGTCTCTCCAGCTCTCGCTCCTTCAAACTGTCTCTCCAGCTCTCGCTCCTTCAAACTGTCTCTCCAGCTCTCGCTCCTTCATGCTGCTCACTCCAGCACTCGCTCCTTCAAACTGTCTCTCCAGCTCTCGCTCCTTCAAACTGCTCTCTCCAGCTCTCGCTCCTTCAAACTGTCTCTCCAGCTCTCACTCCTTCAAACTGCTCTCTCCAGCTCTCGCTCCATCAAACTGCTCTCTCCAGCTCTCGCTCCTTCAAACTGTCCTCTCTCCAGCTCTCACTCCTTCAAACTGCCCTCTCCAGCTCTCGCTCCTTCAAACTGTCCTCTCCAGCTCTCGCTCCTTCAAACTGTCTCTCCAGCTCTCGCTCGTTCAAACTGTCCTCTCTCCAGCTCTCGCTCCTTCAAACTGTCCTCTCTCCAGCTCTCGCTCCTTCAAAATGTCTCTCCAGCTCTCGCTCCTTCAAACTGTCTCTCCAGCTCTCGCTCCTTCAAACTGTCTCTCCAGCTCTCGCTCCTTCAAACTGTCTCTCCAGCTCTCGCTCCTTCAAACTGTCTCTCCAGCTCTCGATCCTTAAACTGTCTCTCCAGCTCTCGCTCCTTCAAACTGTCCTCTCTCCAGCTCTCGCTCCTTAAACTGTCTCTCCAGCTCTCGCTCCTTCAAACTGTCCTCTCTCCAGCTCTCGCTCCTTCAAACTGTCCTCTCCGGCTCTCGCTCCTTCAAACTGCCTCTCCAGCTCTCGCTCCTTCAAACTGTCCTCTCTCCAGCTCTCGCTCCTTCAAACTGCTCTCCCCAGCTCTGGCTCCTTCAAACTGTCCTCTCTCCAGCTCTCGCTCCTTCAAACTGTCCTCTCTCCAGCTCTCGCTCCTTCAAACTGTCTCTCCAGCTCTCGCTCCTTCAAACTGTCCTCTCCGGCTCTCGCTCCTTCAAACTGCCCTCTCTCCAGCTCTCGCTCCTTCAAACTGTCTCTCTCCAGCTCTAGCTCCTTCAAACTGCTCTCTCCAGATCGCGTTCCTTCAAACTCTCCCCTCTCCAGCTCTTGCTCCTTCAAACTGTCCTCTCTCCAGCTCTCGATCCTTCAAACTGCTCTCTCCAGCTCTCGCTCCTTCAAACTGTCTCTCCAGCTCTCGCTCCTTCAAACTGTCTCTCCAGCTCTCGCTCCTTCAAACTGTCTCTCCAGCTCTCGCTCCTTCAAACTGTCTCTCCAGCTCTCGCTCCTTCAAACTGTCCTCTCTCCGGCTCTCGCTCCTTCAAACTGCTCTCTCCAGCTCTCGCTCCTCCAAACTGTCCTCTCCATCTCTCGCTCCTTCAACTGTCCTCTCTCCAGCTCTCGCTCCTTCAAACTGCTCTCTCCAGCTCTCGCTCCTTCAAACTGTCCTCTCTCCAGCACTCGCTCCTTCAAACTGTCCTCTCTCCAGCTCTCGCTCCTTCAAACTGTCCTCTCCAGCTCTCGCTCCTTCAAACTCTCCTCTCTCCAGCTCTAGCTCCTTCAAACTGCTCTCTCCAGCTCGCGTTCCTTCAAACTCTCCTCTCTCCAGCTCTCGCTCCTTCAAACTGTCCTCTCCAGCTCTCGCTCCTTCAAACTGTCTCTCCAGCTCTCGCTCCTTCAAACTGTCTCTCCAGCTCTCGCTCCTTCAAACTGTCTCTCCAGCTCTCGCTCCTTCAAACTGTCCTCTCCAGCTCTCGCTCCTTCAAACTGTTTCTCCAGCTCTCGCTCCTTCAAACTGTCCTCTCCAGCTCTCGCTCCTTCAAACTGTCCTCTCCAGCTCTCGCTCCTTCAAACTGTCCTCTCCAGCTCTTGCTCCTTCAAACTGCTCTCTCCAGCTCTCGCTCCTTCAAACTGTCCTCTCTCCAGCTCTCGCTCCTTCAAACTGTCCTCTCTCCAGCTCTCGCTCCGTCAAACTGTCCTCTCCAGCTCTCGCTCCTTCAAACTGTCCTCTCCAGCTCTCGATCCTTCAAAATGTCCTCTCTCCGGCTCTCGCTCCTTCAAACTGTCCTCTCTCCAGCTCTCGCTCCTTCAAACTGTCCTCTCCAGCTCTCGCTCCTTCAAGCTGTCCTCTCTCCAGCTCTCGCTCCTTCAAACTGTCTCTCCAGCTCTCGCTCCTTCAAACTGTCCTCTCTCCAGCTCTCGCTCCTTCAAACTGTCCTCTCCAGCTCTCGCTCCTTCAAACTGTCCTCTCTCCGCCTCTCGCTCCTTCAAACTGTACTCTCTCCAGCTCTCACTCATTCAAACTGTCTCTCCAGCTTTCGCTCCTTCAAACTTTCCTCTCTCCAGCTCTCGCTCCTTCAAACTGTCTCTCCAGCTCTCGCTCCTTCAAACTGTCCTCTCCAGCTCTCGCTCCTTCAAACTGTCCTCTCTCCTGCTCTCGCTCCTTCAAACTGCTCTCTCCAGCTCTCGCTCCTTCAAACTGTCCTCTCTCCAGCTCTCGCTCCTTCAAACTGTCCTCTCTCCAGCTCTCGCTCCTTCAAACTGCTCTCTCCAGCTCTCGCTCCTTCAAACTGTCCTCTCCAGCTCTCGCTCCTTCAAACTGTCCTCTCTCCAGCTCTCGCTCCTTCAAACTGTCTCTCCAGCTCTCGCTCCTTCAAACTGTCCTCTCTCCAGCTCTCGCTCCTTCAAACTGCCTCTCCAGCTCTCGCACCTTCAAACTGTCCTCTCCAGCTCTCGCTCCTTCAAACTGTCCTCTCCAGCTCTCGATCCTTCCAACTGCTCTATCCAGCTCTCGCTCCTTCAAACTGTCCTCTCTCCAGCTCTCGCTCCTTCAAACTGTCCTCTCTCCAGCTCTCGCTCCTTCAAACTGTCTCTCCAGCTCTCGCTCCTTCAAACTGTCCTCTCTCCAGCTCTCGCTCCTTCAAACTGTCCACTCCAGCTCTCGCTCCTTCAAACTGTCCTCTCTCCAGCTCTCGCTCCTTCAAACTGTCTCTCCAGCTCTCGCTCCTTCAAACTGTCTCTCCAGCTCTCGCTCCTTCAAACTGTCTCTCCAGCTCTCGCTCCTTCAAACTGTCTCTCCAGCTCTTGCTCCTTCAAACTGTCCTCTCTCCAGCTCTCGCTCCTTCAAACTGTCCTCTCTCCAGCTCTCGCTCCTTCAAACTGTCCTCTCTCCAGCTCTCGCTCCTTCAAAATGCTCTCTCCAGCTCTCGCTCCTTCAAGCTGCACTCTCCAGCTCTCGCTCCTTCAAACTGCTCTCTCCAGCTCTCGCTCCTTCAAACTGTCCTCTCTCCAGCTCTCGCTCCTTCAAACTGTCCTCTCTCCAGCTCTCGCTCCTTCAAACTGCCCTCTCCAGCTCTCGCTCCTTCAAGCTGCTCTCTCCAGCTCTCGCTCCATCAAACTGCTCTCTCCAGCTCTCGCTCCTTAAACTGTCTCTCCTGCTCTCACTCCTGCAAACTGCTCTCTCCAGCTCTCGCTCCTTAAACTGTCTCTCCAGCTCTCGCTCCTTCAAACTGCCTCTCCAGCTCTCGCTCCTTCAAACTGTCCTCTCTCCAGCTCTCGCTCCTTCAAACTGTCCTCTCTCCAGCTCTCGCTCCTTCAAACTGTCTCTCCTGCTCTCGGTCCTTCAAACTGTCTCTCCATCTCTCGCTCCACAAACTGTCTCTCCAGCTCTCGCTCCTTCAAACTGCTCTCTCCAGCTCTCGCTCCTTAAACTGTCTCTCCAGCTCTCGCTCCTTCAAACTGTCTCTCCAGCTCTCGCTCCTTCAAACTGTCCACTCTCCAGCTCTCGCTCCTTCAAACTGTCTTCTCTCCAGCTCTCGCTCCTTCAAAATGTCTCTCCAGCTCTCGCTCCTTCAAACTGTCCTCTCCAGCTCTCGCTCCTTCAAATTGTCTCTCCAGCTCTCGCTCCTTCAAACTGTCTCTCCAGCTCTCGCTCCTTCAAACTGTGTCTCCAGCTCTCGCTCCTTCAAACTGTCCTCTCCAGCTCTCGCTCCTTCAAACTGTCTCTCCGGCTCTCGCTCCTTCAAACTGTCTCTCCAGCTCTCGCTCCTTCAAACTGTGTCTCCAGCTCTCGCTCCTTCAAACTGTCTCTCCAGCTCTCGCTCCTTCAAACTGTCTCTCCAGCTCTCGCTCCTTCAAACTGTCTCTCCAGCTCTCGCTCCTTCAAACTGTCTCTCCAGCTCCCGCTCCTTCAAACTGTCTCTCCAGCTCTCGCTCCTTCAAACTGTCTCTCCAGCTCTCGCTCCTTCATGCTGCTCACTCCAGCTCTCGCTCCTTCAAACTGTCTCTCCAGCTCTCGCTCCTTCAAACTGTCTCTCCAGCTCTCGCTCCTTCATGCTGCTCACTCCAGCTCTCGCTCCTTCAAACTGTCCTCTCCAGCTCTCGCTCCTTCAAACTGCTCTCTCCAGCTCTCGCTCCTTCAAACTGTCTCTCCAGCTCTCGCTCCTTCAAACTGTCTCTCCAGCTCTCGCTCCTTCAAACTGTCTCTCCAGCTCTCGCTCCTTCAAACTGTCTCTCCAGCTCTCGCTCCTTCAAACTGCTCACTCCAGCTCTCGCTCCTTCAAACTGTCTCTCCAGCTCTCGCTCCTTCAAACTGCTCTCTCCAGCTCTCACTCCTTCAAACTGCTCTCTCCAGCTCTCACTCCTTCAAACTGCTCTCTCCAGCTCTCGCTCCTTCAAACTGCCCTCTCCAGCTCTCGCTCCTTCAAACTGTCCTCTCCAGCTCTCGCTCCTTCAAACTGTCTCTCCAGCTCTCGCTCGTTCAAACTGTCCTCTCTCCAGCTCTCGCTCCTTCAAACTGTCCTCTCTCCAGCTCTCGCTCCTTCAAACTGTCCTCTCTCCAGCTCTCGCTCCTTCAAACTGTCTCTCCAGCTCTCGCTCCTTAAACTGTCTCTCCAGCTCTCGCTCCTTCAAACTGTCCTCTCTCCAGCTCTCGCTCCTTCAAAATGTCTCTCCAGCTCTCGCTCCTTCAAACTGTCCTCTCTCCAGCTCTCGATCCTTCAAACTGTCTCTCCAGCTCTCGCTCCTTCAAACTGTCTCTCCAGCTCTCGATCCTTAAACTGTCTCTCCAGCTCTCGCTCCTTAAACTGTCTCTCCAGCTCTCGCTCCTTCAAACTGTCCTCTCCAGCTCTCGCTCCTTCAAACTGTCTCTCCAGCTCTCGCTCCTTAAACTGTCTCTCCAGCTCTCGCTCCTTCAAACTGTCCTCTCCAGCTCTCGCTCCTTCAAACTGTCTCTCCAGCTCTCGCTCCTTCAAACTGTCTCTCCAGCTCTCGCTCCTTAAACTGTCTCTCCAGCTCTCGCTCCTTCAAGCTGCACTCTCCAGCTCTCGCTCCTTCAAACTGCTCTCTCCAGCTCTCGCTCCTTCAAACTGTCCTCTCTCCAGCTCTCGCTCCTTCAAACTGTCCTCTCTCCAGCTCTCGCTCCTTCAAACTGCCCTCTCCAGCTCTCGCTCCTTCAAGCTGCTCTCTCCAGCTCACGCTCCATCAAACTGCTCTCTCCAGCTCTCGCTCCTTAAACTGTCTCTCCAGCTCTCGCTCCTTCAAACTGCCTCTCCAGCTCTCGCTCCTTCAAAATGTCCTCTCTCCAGCTCTCGCTCCTTCAAACTGTCCTCTCTCCAGCTCTCGCTCCTTCAAACTGTCTCTCCTGCTCTCGGTCCTTCAAACTGTCTCTCCATCTCTCGCTCCATAAACTGTCTCTCCAGCTCTCGCTCCTTCAAACTGCTCTCTCCAGCTCTCGTTCCTTAAACTGTCTCTCCAGCTCTCGCTCCTTCAAACTGTCTCTCCAGCTCTCGCTCCTTCAAACTGTCCACTCTCCAGCTCTCGCTCCTTCAAACTGTCTTCTCTCCAGCTCTCGCTCCTTCAAAATGTCTCTCCAGCTCTCGCTCTTTCAAACTGTCCTCTCCAGCTCTCGCTCCTTCAAATTGTCTCTCCAGCTCTCGCTCCTTCAAACTGTCCTCTCTCCAGCTCTCGCTCCTTCAAACTGTCTCTCCAGCTCTCGCTCCTTCAAACTGTGTCTCCAGCTCTCGCTCCTTCAAACTGTCCTCTCCAGCTCTCGCTCCTTCAAACTGTCTCTCCGGCTCTCGCTCCTTCAAACTGCCCTCTCCAGCTCTCGCTCCTTCAAACTGTCTCTCCAGCTCTCGCTCCTTCAAACTGTCTCTCCAGCTCTCGCTCCTTCAAACTGTCTCTCCAGCTCTCGCTCCTTCAAACTGTCTCTCCAGCTCTCGCTCCTTCAAACTGTCTCTCCAGCTCTCGCTCCTTCAAACTGTCTCTCCAGCTCTCGCTCCTTCATGCTGCTCACTCCAGCACTCGCTCCTTCAAACTGTCTCTCCAGCTCTCGCTCCTTCAAACTGTCTCTCCAGCTCTCACTCCTTCAAACTGCTCTCTCCAGCTCTCGCTCCTTCAAACTGCTCTCTCCAGCTCTCGCTCCTTCAAACTGTCCTCTCTCCAGCTCTCACTCCTTCAAACTGCCCTCTCCAGCTCTCGCTCCTTCAAACTGTCCTCTCCAGCTCTCGCTCCTTCAAACTGTCTCTCCAGCTCTCGCTCCTTCAAAATGTCCTCTCTCCAGCTCTCGCTCCTTCAAACTGTCTCTCCAGCTCTCGCTCGTTCAAACTGTCCTCTCTCCAGCTCTCGCTCCTTCAAACTGTCGTCTCTCCAGCTCTCGCTCCTTCAAACTGCTCTCTCCAGCTCTCGCTCCTTAAACTGTCTCTCCAGCTCTCGCTCCTTCAAACTGTCCTCTCTCCAGCTCTTGCTCCTTCAAAATGTCTCTCCAGCTCTCGCTCCTTCAAACTGTCCTCTCTCCAGCTCTCGATCCTTCAAACTGTCTCTCCAGCTCTCGCTCCTTCAAACTGTCTCTCCAGCTCTCGCTCCTTCAAACTGTCTCTCCAGCTCTCGATCCTTAAACTGTCTCTCCAGCTCTCGCTCCTTCAAACTGTCCTCTCTCCAGCTCTCGCTCCTTCAAACTGTCCTCTCTCCAGCTCTCGCTCCTTCAAACTGCCCTCTCCAGCTCTCGCTCCTTCAAGCTGCTCTCTCCAGCTCACGCTCCATCAAACTGCTCTCTCCAGCTCTCGCTCCTTAAACTGTCTCTCCTGCTCTCACTCCTGCAAACTGCTCTCTCCAGCTCTCGCTCCTTAAACTGTCTCTCCAGCTCTCGCTCCTTCAAACTGCCTCTCCAGCTCTCGCTCCTTCAAAATGTCCTCTCTCCAGCTCTCGCTCCTTCAAACTGTCCTCTCTCCAGCTCTCGCTCCTTCAAACTGTCTCTCCTGCTCTCGGTCCTTCAAACTGTCTCTCCATCTCTCGCTCCATAAACTGTCTCTCCAGCTCTCGCTCCTTCAAACTGCTCTCTCCAGCTCTCGTTCCTTAAACTGTCTCTCCAGCTCTCGCTCCTTCAAACTGCTCTCTCCAGCTCTCGCTCCTTCAAACTGTCTCTCCAGCTCTCGCTCCTTCAAACTGTCCACTCTCCAGCTCTCGCTCCTTCAAACTGTCTTCTCTCCAGCTCTCGCTCCTTCAAAATGTCTCTCCAGCTCTCGCTCTTTCAAACTGTCCTCTCCAGCTCTCGCTCCTTCAAATTGTCTCTCCAGCTCTCGCTCCTTCAAACTGTCCTCTCTCCAGCTCTCGCTCCTTCAAACTGTCTCTCCAGCTCTCGCTCCTTCAAACTGTGTCTCCAGCTCTCGCTCCTTCAAACTGTCCTCTCCAGCTCTCGCTCCTTCAAACTGTCTCTCCGGCTCTCGCTCCTTCAAACTGTCCTCTCCAGCTCTCGCTCCTTCAAACTGTCTCTCCAGCTCTCGCTCCTTCAAACTGTCTCTCCAGCTCTCGCTCCTTCAAACTGTCTCTCCAGCTCTCGCTCCTTCATGCTGCTCACTCCAGCACTCGCTCCTTCAAACTGTCTCTCCAGCTCTCGCTCCTTCAAACTGCTCTCTCCAGCTCTCGCTCCTTCAAACTGTCTCTCCAGCTCTCACTCCTTCAAACTGCTCTCTCCAGCTCTCGCTCCTTCAAACTGCTCTCTCCAGCTCTCGCTCCTTCAAACTGTCCTCTCTCCAGCTCTCACTCCTTCAAACTGCCCTCTCCAGCTCTCGCTCCTTCAAACTGTCCTCTCCAGCTCTCGCTCCTTCAAACTGTCTCTCCAGCTCTCGCTCCTTCAAAATGTCCTCTCTCCAGCTCTCGCTCCTTCAAACTGTCTCTCCAGCTCTCGCTCGTTCAAACTGTCCTCTCTCCAGCTCTCGCTCCTTCAAACTGTCGTCTCTCCAGCTCTCGCTCCTTCAAACTGCTCTCTCCAGCTCTCGCTCCTTAAACTGTCTCTCCAGCTCTCGCTCCTTCAAACTGTCCTCTCTCCAGCTCTCGCTCCTTCAAAATGTCTCTCCAGCTCTCGCTCCTTCAAACTGTCCTCTCTCCAGCTCTCGATCCTTCAAACTGTCTCTCCAGCTCTCGCTCCTTCAAACTGTCTCTCCAGCTCTCGCTCCTTCAAACTGTCTCTCCAGCTCTCGATCCTTAAACTGTCTCTCCAGCTCTCGCTCCTTCAAACTGTCCTCTCTCCAGCTCTCGCTCCTTAAACTGTCTCTCCAGCTCTCGCTCCTTCAAACTGTCCTCTCCAGCTCTCGCTCCTTCAAACTGCCTCTCCAGCTCTCGCTCCTTCAAACTGTCCTCTCTCCAGCTCTCGCTCCTTCAAACTGCTCTCTCCAGCTCTGGCTCCTTCAAACTGTCCTCTCTCCAGCTCTCGCTCCTTCAAACTGTCCTCTCTCCAGCTCTCGCTCCTTCAAACTGTCTCTCCAGCTCTCGCTCCTTCAAACTCTCCTCTCTCCAGCTCTAGCTCCTTCAAACTGCTCTCTCCAGATCGCGTTCCTTCAAACTCTCCCCTCTCCAGCTCTTGCTCCTTCAAACTGTCCTCTCTCCAGCTCTCGCTCCTTCAAACTGTCTCTCCTGCTCTCGCTCCTTCAAACTGCTCTCTCCAGCTCTCGCTCCTTCAAACTGTCCTCTCTCCAGCTCTCGCTCCTTCAAACTGTCTCTCCAGCTCTCGCTCCTTCAAACTGTCCTATCTCCGGCTCTCGCTCCTTCAAACTGCTCTCTCCAGCTCTCGCTCCTCCAAACTGTCCTCTCCATCTCTCGCTCCTTCAACTGTCCTCTCTCCAGCTCTCGCTCCTTCAAACTGCTCTCTCCAGCTCTCGCTCCTTCAAACTGTCCTCTCTCCAGCACTCGCTCCTTCAAACTGTCCTCTCTCCAGCTCTCGCTCCTTCAAACTGTCCTCTCCAGCTCTCGCTCCTTCAAACTCTCCTCTCTCCAGCTCTAGCTCCTTCAAACTGCTCTCTCCAGCTCGCGTTCCTTCAAACTCTCCTCTCTCCAGCTCTCGCTCCTTCAAACTGTCCTCTCCAGCTCTCGCTCCTTCAAACTGTCTCTCCAGCTCTCGCTCCTTCAAACTGTCCTCTCCAGCTCTCGCTCCTTCAAACTGTTTCTCCAGCTCTCGCTCCTTCAAACTGTCCTCTCCAGCTCTCGCTCCTTCAAACTGTCCTCTCCAGCTCTCGCTCCTTCAAACTGTCCTCTCCAGCTCTTGCTCCTTCAAACTGCTCTCTCCAGCTCTCGCTCCTTCAAACTGTCCTCTCTCCAGCTCTCGCTCCTTCAAACTGTCCTCTCTCCAGCTCTCGCTCCGTCAAACTGTCCTCTCCAGCTCTCGCTCCTTCAAACTGTCCTCTCCAGCTCTCGATCCTTCAAAATGTCCTCTCTCCGGCTCTCGCTCCTTCAAACTGTCCTCTCTCCAGCTCTCGCTCCTTCAAACTGTCCTCTCCAGCTCTCGCTCCTTCAAGCTGTCCTCTCTCCAGCTCTCGCTCCTTCAAACTGTCTCTCCAGCTCTCGCTCCTTCAAACTGTCCTCTCTCCAGCTCTCGCTCCTTCAAACTGTCCTCTCCAGCTCTCGCTCCTTCAAACTGTCCTCTCTCCGCCTCTCGCTCCTTCAAACTGTACTCTCTCCAGCTCTCACTCATTCAAACTGTCTCTCCAGCTTTCGCTCCTTCAAACTTTCCTCTCTCCAGCTCTCGCTCCTTCAAACTGTCTCTCCAGCTCTCGCTCCTTCAAACTGTCCTCTCCAGCTCTCGCTCCTTCAAACTGTCCTCTCTCCTGCTCTCGCTCCTTCAAACTGCTCTCTCCAGCTCTCGCTCCTTCAAACTGTCCTCTCGCCAGCTCTCGCTCCTTCAAACTGTCCTCTCTCCAGCTCTCGCTCCTTCAAACTGCTCTCTCCAGCTCTCGCTCCTTCAAACTGTCCTCTCCAGCTCTCGCTCCTTCAAACTGTCCTCTCTCCAGCTCTCGCTCCTTCAAACTGTCTCTCCAGCTCTCGCTCCTTCAAACTGTCCTCTCTCCAGCTCTCGCTCCTTCAAACTGCCTCTCCAGCTCTCGCACCTTCAAACTGTCCTCTCCAGCTCTCGCTCCTTCAAACTGTCCTCTCCAGCTCTCGATCCTTCCAACTGCTCTATCCAGCTCTCGCTCCTTCAAACTGTCCTCTCTCCAGCTCTCGCTCCTTCAAACTGTCCTCTCTCCAGCTCTTGCTCCTTCAAACTGCTCTCTCCAGCTCTTGGTCCTTCAAACTGCTCGCTCCAGCTCTCGCTCCTTCAAACTGTCCTCTCTCCAGCTCTCGCTCCTTCAAACTGTCCTCGCCAGCTCTCGCTCCTTCAAAATGTCTCTTCAGCTCTCGCTCCTTCATACTGTCTCTCCAGATCTCGCTCCATCAAGCTGTCTCTCCAGCTCTCGCTCCTTCAAAGTGTCTCTCCAGCTCTCGCTCCTTCAAACTGTCCTCTCCAGCCCTCGCTCATTCAAACTGTCCTCTCTCCAGCTCTCGCTCATTCAAACTGTCTCTCCAGCTCTCGCTCCTTCAAACTGTCTCTCCAGCTCTCGTTCCTTCAAACTGTCCTCTCCAGCTCTCGCTCCTTCAACCTGTCCTCTCTCCAGCTCTCGCTCCTTCAAACGGTCCTCTCTCCAGCTCTCGCTCCTTCAAACTGTCTCTCCAGGTCTCGCTCCTTCAAACTGTCCTCTCTCCAGTTCTCGCTCCTTCAAAATGTCTCACCAGCTCTCGCTCCTTCAAACTGTCTCTCCAGCTCTCGCTCCTTCAAACTGTCTCTCCCGCTCTCGCTCCTTCAAACTGTCCTCTCCAGCTCTCGCTCCTTCAAACTGTCCTCTCCAGCTCTCGCTCCTTCAAACTGTACTCTCTCCAGCTCTCACTCATTCAAACTGTCTCTCCAGCTTTCGCTCCTTCAAACTGTCCTCTCTCCAGCTCTCGCTCCTTCAAACTGTCTCTCCAGCTCTCGCTCCTTCAAACTGTCTCTCCAGCTCTCGCTCCTTCAAACTCTCCTCTCCAGCTCTCGCTCCTTCAAACTGTCCTTTCTCCAGCTCTCGCTCCTTCAAACTGCTCTCTCCAGCTCTCGCTCCTTCAAACTGTCCTCTCTCCAGCTCTCGCTCCTTCAAACTGCTCTCTCCAGCTCTCGCTCCTTCAAACTGTCCTCTCTCCAGCTCTCGCTCCTTCAAACTGTCTCTCCAGCTCTCGCTCCTTCAAACTGTCCTCTCCAGCTCTCGCTCCTTCAAACTGTCCTCTCTCCAGCTCTCGATCCTTCAAACTGTCTCTCCAGCTCTCGCTCCTTCAAACTGCTCTCCAGCTCTCGCTCCTTCAAACTGATCTCTCCAGCTCTCGCTCCTTCAAACTGTCCTCTCTCCAGCTCTCGCTCTTTCAAACTGTCTCTCCAGCTCTCGCTCCTTCAAACTGTCCTCTCCAGCTCTCGCTCCTTCAAACTGTCTCTCCAGCTCTCGCTCCTTCAAACTGTCCTCTCTCCAGCTCTCGCTCCTTCAAACTGTCCTCTCTCCAGCTCTCGCTGCATCAACCTGCTCTCTCCAGCTCTCGCCCCTTCAAACTGTCCTCTCTCCAGCTCTCGCTCCTTCAAACTGCTCTCTCCAGCTCTCGCTCCTTCAAACTGTCCTCTCTCCAGCTCTCGCTCCTTCAAACTGTCCTCTCCAGCTCTCGCTCCTTCAAACTGCCCTCTCCAGCTCTCGCTCCTTCAAACTGTCTCTCCAGCTCTCGCTCCTTCAAACTGCTCTCTCAAGCTCTCGCTCCTTCAAACTGCTCTCTCCAGCTCTCGCTCCTTCAAACTGTCCTCTCTCCAGCTCTCGCTCCTTCAAACTGTCCTCTCCAGCTCTCGCTCCTTCAAACTGTCCTCTCTCCAGCTCTCGCTCCTTCAAACTGTCTCTCCAGCTCTCGCTCCTTCAAACTGTCCTCTCCAGCTCTCGCTCCTTCAAACTGTCCTCTCTCCAGCTCTCGCTCCTTCAAACTGTCTCTCCAGCTCTCGCTCCTTCAAACTGCTCTCTCCAGCTCTCGCTCCTTCAAACTGCTCTCTCCAGCTCTTGTTCCTTCAAACTGTCCTCTCTCCAGCTCTCGCTCCTTCAAACTGTCCTCTCCAGCTCTCTCTCCTTCAAACTGTCCTCTCTCCAGCTCTCGCTCCTTCAAACTGTCTCTCCAGCTCTCGCTCCTTCAAACTGTCCTCTCCATCTCTCGCTCCATCAAACTGTCCTCTCTCCAGCTCTCGCTCCATCAAACTGTCCTCTCTCCAGCTTTCGCTCCTTCAAACTGTCTCTCCAGCTATCGCTCCTTCAAACTGTCCTCTCTCCAGCTCTCGCTCCTTCAAACTGTCCCCTCTCCAGCTCTCGATCCTTCAAACTGCTCTCTCCAGCTCTCGCTCCTTCAAACTGTCTCTCCAGCTCTCGCTCCTTCAAACTGTCCTCTCTCCAGCTCTCGCTCCTTCAAACTGTCCTCTCTCCAGCTCTCGCTCCTTCAAACTGCTCTCTCCAGCTCTCGCTCCTTCAAACTGTCCTCTCCAGCTCTCGCTCCTTCAAACTGTCCTCTCTCCAGCTCTCGCTCCTTCAAACTGTCTCTCCAGCTCTCGCTCCTTCAAACTGTCCTCTCTCCAGCTCTCGCTCCTTCAAACTGCCTCTCCAGCTCTTGCACCTTCAAACTGTCCTCTCCAGCTCTCGCTCCTTCAAACTGTCCTCTCCAGCTCTCGATCCTTCCAACTGCTCTATCCAGCTCTCGCTCCTTCAAACTGTCCTCTCTCCAGCTCTCGATCCTTCAAACTGTCTCTCCAGCTCTCGCTCCTTCAAACTGCTCTCCAGCTCTCGCTCCTTCAAACTGATCTCTCCAGCTCTCGCTCCTTCAAACTGTCCTCTCTCCAGCTCTCGCTCTTTCAAACTGTCTCTCCAGCTCTCGCTCCTTCAAACTGTCCTCTCCAGCTCTCGCTCCTTCAAACTGTCTCTCCAGCTCTCGCTCCTTCAAACTGTCCTCTCTCCAGCTCTCGCTCCTTCAAACTGTCCTCTCTCCAGCTCTCGCTGCATCAACCTGCTCTCTCCAGCTCTCGCCCCTTCAAACTGTCCTCTCTCCAGCTCTCGCTCCTTCAAACTGCTCTCTCCAGCTCTCGCTCCTTCAAACTGTCCTCTCTCCAGCTCTCGCTCCTTCAAACTGTCCTCTCCAGCTCTCGCTCCTTCAAACTGCCCTCTCCAGCTCTCGCTCCTTCAAACTGTCTCTCCAGCTCTCGCTCCTTCAAACTGCTCTCTCAAGCTCTCGCTCCTTCAAACTGCTCTCTCCAGCTCTCGCTCCTTCAAACTGTCCTCTCTCCAGCTCTCGCTCCTTCAAACTGTCCTCTCCAGCTCTCGCTCCTTCAAACTGTCCTCTCTCCAGCTCTCGCTCCTTCAAACTGTCTCTTCAGCTCTCGCTCCTTCAAACTGTCCTCTCCAGCTCTCGCTCCTTCAAACTGTCCTCTCTCCAGCTCTCGCTCCTTCAAACTGTCTCTCCAGCTCTCGCTCCTTCAAACTGCTCTCTCCAGCTCTCGCTCCTTCAAACTGCTCTCTCCAGCTCTCGCTCCTTCAAACTGTCCTCTCTCCAGCTCTCGCTCCTTCAAACTGTCCTCTCCAGCTCTCTCTCCTTCAAACTGTCCTCTCTCCAGCTCTCGCTCCTTCAAACTGTCTCTCCAGCTCTCGCTCCTTCAAACTGTCCTCTCCATCTCTCGCTCCATCAAACTGTCCTCTCTCCAGCTCTCGCTCCATCAAACTGTCCTCTCTCCAGCTTTCGCTCCTTCAAACTGTCTCTCCAGCTATCGCTCCTTCAAACTGTCCTCTCTCCAGCTCTCGCTCCTTCAAACTGTCCCCTCTCCAGCTCTCGATCCTTCAAACTGCTCTCTCCAGCTCTCGCTCCTTCAAACTGTCTCTCCAGCTCTCGCTCCTTCAAACTGTCCTCTCTCCAGCTCTCGCTCCTTCAAACTGTCCTCTCTCCAGCTCTCGCTCCTTCAAACTGCTCTCTCCAGCTCTCGCTCCTTCAAACTGTCCTCTCCAGCTCTCGCTCCTTCAAACTGTCCTCTCTCCAGCTCTCGCTCCTTCAAACTGTCTCTCCAGCTCTCGCTCCTTCAAACTGTCCTCTCTCCAGCTCTCGCTCCTTCAAACTGCCTCTCCAGCTCTTGCACCTTCAAACTGTCCTCTCCAGCTCTCGCTCCTTCAAACTGTCCTCTCCAGCTCTCGATCCTTCCAACTGCTCTATCCAGCTCTCGCTCCTTCAAACTGTCCTCTCTCCAGCTCTCGCTCCTTCAAACTGTCCTCTCTCCAGCTCTTGCTCCTTCAAACTGCTCTCTCCAGCTCTTGGTCCTTCAAACTGCTCGCTCCAGCTCTCGCTCCTTCATACTGTCTCTCCAGATCTCGCTCCTTCATACTGTCTCTCCAGATCTCGCTCCATCAAGCTGTCTCTCCAGCTCTCGCTCCTTCAAAGTGTCTCTCCAGCTCTCGCTCCTTCAAACTGTCCTCTCCAGCCCTCGCTCATTCAAACTGTCCTCTCTCCAGCTCTCGCTCATTCAAACTGTATCTCCAGCTCTCGCTCCTTCAAACTGTCTCTCCAGCTCTCGTTCCTTCAAACTGTCCTCTCCAGCTCTCGCTCCTTCAACCTGTCCTCTCTCCAGCTCTCGCTCCTTCAAACGGTCCTCTCTCCAGCTCTCGCTCCTTCAAACTGTGTCTCCAGGTCTCGCTCCTTCAAACTGTCCTCTCTCCAGTTCTCGCTCCTTCAAACTGTCTCACCAGCTCTCGCTCCTTCAAACTGTCTCTCCAGCTCTCGCTCCTTCAAACTGTCTCTCCAGCTCTCGCTCCCTCAAACTGTCCTCTCCAGCTCTCGCTCCTTCAAACTGTCCTCTCCAGCTCTCGCTCCTTCAAACTGTACTCTCTCCAGCTCTCACTCATTCAAACTGTCTCTCCAGCTTTCGCTCCTTCAAACTGTCCTCTCTCCAGCTCTCGCTCCTTCAAACTGTCTCTCCAGCTCTCGCTCCTTCAAACTGTCTCTCCAGCTCTCGCTCCTTCAAACTCTCCTCTCCAGCTCTCGCTCCTTCAAACTGTCCTCTCTCCAGCTCTCGCTCCTTCAAACTGCTCTCTCCAGCTCTCGCTCCTTCAAACTGTCCTCTCTCCAGCTCTCGCTCCTTCAAACTGCTCTCTCCAGCTCTCGCTCCTTCAAACTGTCCTCTCTCCAGCTCTCGCTCTTTCAAACTGTCTCTCCAGCTCTCGCTCCTTCAAACTGTCCTCTCCAGCTCTCGCTCCTTCAAACTGTCTCTCCAGCTCTCGCTCCTTCAAACTGTCCTCTCTCCAGCTCTCGCTCCTTCAAACTGTCCTCTCTCCAGCTCTCGCTGCATCAACCTGCTCTCTCCAGCTCTCGCCCCTTCAAACTGTCCTCTCTCCAGCTCTCGCTCCTTCAAACTGCTCTCTCCAGCTCTCGCTCCTTCAAACTGTCCTCTCTCCAGCTCTCGCTCCTTCAAACTGTCCTCTCCAGCTCTCGCTCCTTCAAACTGCCCTCTCCAGCTCTCGCTCCTTCAAACTGTCTCTCCAGCTCTCGCTCCTTCAAACTGCTCTCTCAAGCTCTCGCTCCTTCAAACTGCTCTCTCCAGCTCTCGCTCCTTCAAACTGTCCTCTCTCCAGCTCTCGCTCCTTCAAACTGTCCTCTCCAGCTCTCGCTCCTTCAAACTGTCCTCTCTCCAGCTCTCGCTCCTTCAAACTGTCTCTCCAGCTCTCGCTCCTTCAAACTGTCCTCTCCAGCTCTCGCTCCTTCAAACTGTCCTCTCTCCAGCTCTCGCTCCTTCAAACTGTCTCTCCAGCTCTCGCTCCTTCAAACTGCTCTCTCCAGCTCTCGCTCCTTCAAACTGCTCTCTCCAGCTCTCGCTCCTTCAAACTGTCCTCTCTCCAGCTCTCGCTCCTTCAAACTGTCCTCTCCAGCTCTCTCTCCTTCAAACTGTCCTCTCTCCAGCTCTCGCTCCTTCAAACTGTCTCTCCAGCTCTCGCTCCTTCAAACTGTCCTCTCCATCTCTCGCTCCATCAAACTGTCCTCTCTCCAGCTCTCGCTCCATCAAACTGTCCTCTCTCCAGCTCTCGCTCCTTCAAACTGTCTCTCCAGCTACCGCTCCTTCAAACTGTCCTCTCTCCAGCTCTCGCTCCTTCAAACTGTCCCCTCTCCAGCTCTCGATCCTTCAAACTGCTCTCTCCAGCTCTCGCTCCTTCAAACTGTCTCTCCAGCTCTCGCTCCTTCAAACTGTCCTCTCTCCAGCTCTCGCTCCTTCAAACTGTCCTCTCTCCAGCTCTCGCTCCTTCAAACTGCTCTCTCCAGCTCTCGCTCCTTCAAACTGTCCTCTCCAGCTCTCGCTCCTTCAAACTGTCCTCTCTCCAGCTCTCGCTCCTTCAAACTGTCTCTCCAGCTCTTGCTCCTTCAAACTGTCCTCTCTCCAGCTCTCGCTCCTTCAAACTGCCTCTCCAGCTCTCGCACCTTCAAACTGTCCTCTCCAGCTCTCGCTCCTTCAAACTGTCCTCTCCAGCTCTCGATCCTTCCAACTGCTCTATCCAGCTCTCGCTCCTTCAAACTGTCCTCTCTCCAGCTCTCGCTCCTTCAAACTGTCCTCTCTCCAGCTCTTGCTCCTTCAAACTGCTCTCTCCAGCTCTTGGTCCTTCAAACTGCTCGCTCCAGCTCTCGCTCCTTCAAACTGTCCTCTCTCCAGCTCTCGCTCCTTCAAACTGTCCTCGCCAGCTCTCGCTCCTTCAAAATGTCTCTTCAGCTCTCGCTCCTTCATACTGTCTCTCCAGATCTCGCTCCATCAAGCTGTCTCTCCAGCTCTCGCTCCTTCAAAGTGTCTCTCCAGCTCTCGCTCCTTCAAACTGTCCTCTCCAGCCCTCGCTCATTCAAACTGTCCTCTCTCCAGCTCTCGCTCATTCAAACTGTCTCTCCAGCTCTCGCTCCTTCAAACTGTCTCTCCAGCTCTCGTTCCTTCAAACTGTCCTCTCCAGCTCTCGCTCCTTCAACCTGTCCTCTCTCCAGCTCTCGCTCCTTCAAACGGTCCTCTCTCCAGCTCTCGCTCCTTCAAACTGTCTCTCCAGGTCTCGCTCCTTCAAACTGTCCTCTCTCCAGTTCTCGCTCCTTCAAACTGTCTCACCAGCTCTCGCTCCTTCAAACTGTCTCTCCAGCTCTCGCTCCTTCAAACTGTCTCTCCAGCTCTCGCTCCTTCAAACTGTCCTCTCCAGCTCTCGCTCCTTCAAACTGTCCTCTCCAGCTCTCGCTCCTTCAAACTGTACTCTCTCCAGCTCTCACTCATTCAAACTGTCTCTCCAGCTTTCGCTCCTTCAAACTGTCCTCTCTCCAGCTCTCGCTCCTTCAAACTGTCTCTCCAGCTCTCGCTCCTTCAAACTGTCTCTCCAGCTCTCGCTCCTTCAAACTCTCCTCTCCAGCTCTCGCTCCTTCAAACTGTCCTCTCTCCAGCTCTCGCTCCTTCAAACTGCTCTCTCCAGCTCTCGCTCCTTCAAACTGTCCTCTCTCCAGCTCTCGCTCCTTCAAACTGCTCTCTCCAGCTCTCGCTCCTTCAAACTGTCCTCTCTCCAGCTCTCGCTCCTTCAAACTGTCTCTCCAGCTCTCGCTCCTTCAAACTGTCCTCTCCAGCTCTCGCTCCTTCAAACTGTCCTCTCTCCAGCTCTCGATCCTTCAAACTGTCTCTCCAGCTCTCGCTCCTTCAAACTGCTCTCCAGCTCTCGCTCCTTCAAACTGATCTCTCCAGCTCTCGCTCCTTCAAACTGTCCTCTCTCCAGCTCTCGCTCTTTCAATATGTCTCTCCAGCTCTCGCTCCTTCAAACTGTCCTCTCCAGCTCTCGCTCCTTCAAACTGTCTCTCCAGCTCTCGCTCCTTCAAACTGTCCTCTCTCCAGCTCTCGCTCCTTCAAACTGTCCTCTCTCCAGCTCTCGCTGCATCAACCTGCTCTCTCCAGCTATCGCCCCTTCAAACTATCCTCTCTCCAGCTCTCGCTCCTTCCAGCTGCTCTCTCCAGCTCTCGCTCCTTCAAACTGTCCTCTCTCCAGCTCTCGCTCCTTCAAACTGTCCTCTCCAGCTCTCGCTCCTTCAAACTGCCCTCTCCAGCTCTCGCTCCTTCAAACTGTCTCTCCAGCTCTCGCTCCTTCAAACTGCTCTCTCAGTTCAGTTCAGTTCAGTTCAAATGCTTTATTGGCATGAAAGTTTACAGAGAACCATATTGCCAAAGCTTACATAGCAAAAAGGTACAGTTTTCCAACATTCTGTAGGTGTCAATCGATTTGACATTTGTTGGGTATATACAATATTACTTTTAAACAATATTAATTTTAAACAGTCTTTCTACTTCATTTGGTATGTTCAATATTAATTTTAAACAGTCTTACTTTTAAACAGTCCTCAGGTTGTGACATGTTGTTACATATTTAGCCCCAAGGTATGGTCTGTCTCCTTCTCCTAGGACTAATCTCAATTTTGACAGATCATCC